>NC_141483.1:15702666-16302666 GCF_009769465.1 Tauraco erythrolophus
CCACGCGGCGGTGGCCATGGCACAGCCGGTCGCACGTGCCCAAGGCGCCTCGAGGGCTGATGAGGTTGCTGCAGCGAGGGCAACTAAAGAGTTAACGCAATATTTCCTCCGCTTCCTCCGTCGTAGCATATATTATCCTTTTTGCCTGTGTAATACGATGCAAAGTTTTCTAAACGATCCGATTGTGTTCTATTATATTCCACTCTTCAGGGAGATTTTAGGCGCGTTTTTTGCCCGAGCGGCAGCGGCTGGCGGCGGCTCGGCGCTGCCAGGGACAGCGCTGTGGGCACACACCGCGCACAGGGCTGCGGCGAGCGCACGGGCAAACGCCAAAACGTATGGCAACACGAGGAAACTCGGCGGTTTTGATTATATAAAAGCAGAGCACGTGTTCCCGGATACAGTGTGCAGGATGTGAAGGATGGAGTTACTGTCTCCTTCAGACGGGTTTTTATAGGATTTGCTTAAAATAAAATCTAAGCAGGGATTCTGCGCAAATTCTCCCCTTTGGAGAACTGAGCTGTGAATCAAATTTTGCCGGATCCGCAGATGAAAATGAGTTTGGGGGTTTCTTCTCTGGGTCTCTGGTGAGCATTTGTCCAGCTTAACTGAATTGAGCATAATCTCTGCTCCAACGAGGCCCCGGGGTGGCGGAGCAGGGCACGCCGCAGGGCAGGGACGGTGCCTCGCACAGCCTGGGATG
Source organism: Tauraco erythrolophus (assembly GCF_009769465.1). Classification (NCBI taxonomy): domain Eukaryota; kingdom Metazoa; phylum Chordata; class Aves; order Musophagiformes; family Musophagidae; genus Tauraco; species Tauraco erythrolophus. The sequence goes on from NC_141483.1 coordinate 15,703,370, forward strand.
GGCAGCAGGGCTGCCCAGCACGGAAAGCAGGGGATGCACCCCAAAACCCCTCCTCCTCCTCGCCACGGGGGTGAACCCGGCCCCAGATCACCCGCAGGAGGGCAGGGGTTGGACACGTCGGCATTCCCCAGCCCACGGGGCAGCATGTGGCCCCCCAGCACCAGCAAGGCTGAGGGGCTGGGAGGTGGGAGCGGGGCTCGCCGTGGTGGCACGTCCCCGAGCCCCTGCTGAGGGGCTGCCGCTGACATCTGCAGCGAGGTGGAGGAAGCCGAGAAGGAGAAAAGCCATGTGTCCCCTTCGTGGCATTTCTTCTCCTTCCTCCTCCTCTCCTGCCCGTCTCCAGCCCTGCCCCGGGGAGCGTGGCCACATCCAGGACCACGAGCAGCCCGAAGCCCACCTTCACCTCCCTGGAGGAGGCCACAGGGAGGTCCTGGAGGGCTGCCCACCAAGGAGGGTGGTCCAGTCACAGCCCCTTACCTGCCCAAGTGCCCCAAGAGGGACCAACCCCGAGTGCCACCCTCTGCCCAGCATCCTCTGGACCAGGAGCACTGCCCCACCATGCCTGTACCGGCTCGGGGGCCCCTTCGGTGGGGTCCCCACCCCACAGCATCCAGAGGCGGCGGCGGAGAAGGACGCCGTGAAGGCTGCCCGGCTGCCGGCGAAGGTCTTAAAAGAAATTATAGCCTGCATAAAAATATTCCCTCCAGCCAAGGGCCTTAAAACATTCCCCTGAGCATTGAGCAGTGACTGGAAGTATATTACTGTGCACTTAAGGTTACTGTAGTAACCCAAGGTCAAATAGCAGCGCGTTATATCCAGATGACTCGGGGATGGATTTGCTTCAGTGCTGGATGGTAACGACGGGAAGGCTGAGGTTCCACCAGGCACTGGAATTTAACTCAATATTCAATTTACCCTGGAATCAATTTTGATGGAGTACAATCCCCATTTATAATCCCAGGTTATTGCCAGCGCTGTCGTTTGATTCGACACCAGCAGACCCAGGCCAAATGCATCCCTCGCCCCCCGGTTCCCGCGGGCTGCCGGAGCCCACCTGCACCCCGGCTCGTGCCCGCTGCCCACAGCCCATCCGAGGGCCACCCTGGCGAATGGGGCTCAGCGGGACCCTCGGACGCAACCAGCCTGCCCCGAGCCCTTCCCTCCCTCTTGGAAGCTCCCTTCTCCCGCTGCACGGCTCGGCGTTTAGGGATGTTACGGAGGGGCGGAAGAGATGCAATATTTCTCTCTTAACTTTAAATTCCCATGAATTCAGAATTCTTTTCTCTGAGGGGCTAATTATATAATTTCAATGTTTACTCTGTGCAGACGGATCTTGTGAGATGGTGCCCCAGGGACACGAGAGCTGGATTTAAATCCCAGGAAGGTAGCACTCGCCGGAGAGCTTTATGGCACAGCTCTCCTCACAACCCGCTGCCTCCTCATTTGTTTTGCAGGGATATCTGCCCTGGATTTTTCCCTCCACTGCCTTTGATTATTGGTCATTGATGCTTCATTTCCTCATTGCTGCTCCAAAGACAAACACGGCGCTGGGCGCTCACCCATGCGCACCCGCTGCCACTTCACCCAAACCGCGCTGTTCCGGCACTTCCATGCCCACGCACGGCACTGACCTGCAGCCGGACCCCTCCCGGCTCCGACACGGACAGCCAGTGCTTCAAGAGCCCCCAAGGTGCCCCAACCCGGGGAAAGGATGGACTGGGACCGACCACTCCCCGGGCAGAAGAGGGGCACACACCCCAGCCCCGATGTCGGCACCCCAGGGTGCACGCCACGGCTCACCCCAGCCCAGCGTGCCGGCAGCACCCTGCTGCTCCTGGACCCGCTCCGGGACCTTCCCTGCATCCACCGCCAGCGACCTGCACCCAGGGACCCCAGACCCTCCTCGCTGCACGGGAGAAGCAAAGGAGGAACCGTTCGCACTCCTGCCTGAGACACACAAGATGAAAGACGTGTCGTCAGACTTCAGCCGTCTTCCCTTTCCCCTTGGGAGCCCGTTTCCCATAATTACAGGACCAGAGAAGCCATTTTTGCCTCTCAGTATTCACAGCTATTTATACGTAACATATTTAGGCTTCCCGGGTCAGAACTGGAAGTTATTCTGCACCCAGCTCAACCTTCGAGTCGGAATTGCTGCTTAGGAGCCAGATGCTGAATGCAAAAGGGAAAGCTTTCAAAACTGCACGATTAATTTAACAAAATTAAAAAAAGTACAGCGTGGGGAAAACTTTATCTGCTTTCCCATGGAAGCAGGAGGGGAAGCAAAGGCAACGAGATTATCCATTTACAAAGTTCACCATTCCCCCAGCCGCGAGCTGTCCCTTTAACCGCTGCTAAATTGTTTTCTGACAGCCCTTGCTGCAATTTCATCCCCTGACATTTGATTTACATATGATCTTTAAGCACTACCACTGCTGTAATAGCTATTTGGTTAATATTCAAATCACTCTGTGATGTCACATACCTTGATAGGTCATTTCACTGCGGCTTGGCAAAATGCATGTAAAAATAAATGTATAACTAATGAAATAAACTGATTAAGGGGAGAAATCAATCGTTTTACTGCTGTAGTGAAGATCCAGCAGTTAATTTAGCACGGATCTGCAAGGGTGCCCGTTAATAGAACAGGCTCTCATCTAATTGGTGCCACAGTAAATGAAATACAGTAATATTCCATGATGCATTGGAAGAGTTCACTTCATTTTCTCTGCTCTTTCCTGATAACTGTTTACAGCACAATGGATCTTATTTATTTATTTATTTCCCCCCCCAGCACTCGGTGGCAGGAATTGCTGATTCCAGCGAGCCCAGCTAACCCCCCCCAATTAGCAATCCAACCTTCTCCCTACAATAACTTCCTTAATCAAGATCCACGGGGCACAGGAGCAGCTATTTTTTGCTTCTTTAAAGTTATTTAAACTTTTCTCCCTGTTGCTGGACGCTGCTGCTCCGCAGGCAGTGAGGTCAGGCTGTACCAGGGGGTCCGGCAGCCCCTGACCGAGCCCCCATGAAGCAGCTTCCAGCTGCCCAGCAGCTGGGGTCTCCCTGTCCCATTTGCCCACCCTAAGGCATCAGTGCCTCCCAGCCCAGCCCGGGACACCAGGAGGGACCCAACATTCCCAAAACAGAGAGCAGGACCGGCCAGTGACCCTGCATCCTGCCGCCTGCCCAGCACCCGAACCACAGGGGTGCTGCGCCCCGCGGGCACCCTGTCCCCCTGCTCATCCCCAGCCCCTCCACCCGTGGGGCTGCGCCCACGTAAACTTTAAGGAGACTTGGAAGGGTTGTAGTAAATAAGGAAGCTCCAGAGGCTGCGTTAATTTCCCAGACATTTAATCGATACGATGCTGCCCTGCTCGCTGCAGCTGTCAAAAATATGCAAAAAAGTCCCATCTGGTCCTACCAGGTACCGATCTGAGCTCCCTGGTCTAGAATCATCAGTCGCCTGCCTAATTACCACACCCTGTTTCTCCTAATTTAAGGTCATCACGTTAAGGATGAGTTACCACCTCAAGTATAAACCAAAACTATAAATATTTGAGAAATGCCATCTCGGAGCAGCCTGCGCGTGCTGGTCCGTGCCGGAGCAGAGTGGAAGAAGAGCAGCAGCAACTGGTTAGTGGGAGGCCGGGGAGGATCCGCGGGTGCTCGCACGGCTGTCGGAGAGCCGCTCCCCTCCCGGGAAATATTTAGCTGTATTGAAAGAAAAAAATCGGGGAAAAATGATCTATACAAAAGCTTTGCATAAAAAAGTGATCAATGCAAATTCCTCTGAGAAAATTGCACCAACAGATGGAATCAACCCATTTCCAGCAAATGCCTCTGGCTGTGCAGATGGTAATTATAGGATGTATGTAAATACGCGAGCTCCGGGAAGCACAGCAACACGCGCTGCTGCGTTTCGGCGCTGCCGGGGGACGGCTGCCTTGGCCCTTCCCGGGGCCCTTCGGCGGGAGGGAACCGCCGCTCCGAGCGGGTTTGTGTGGCACCTGCGCAGCCCACCCCACCCGCTGGCACCCTGCGTGGCACCTCCTGCCCTCCCGCCTCTGCCCAGGACACTGCCAAACCCAAACCTGACGCTGTGCCTCAGCACCAGGACCTGCCACCATCCCTGGGGACGGTCACGGTCACAGTTGGGTGGGGGGACGGAACCCAGCCCGTCCCAAGCATGTCCCCCTGGCCATCCGGGGAGGAAAAGCCCTGACCCCCCGGCACCGGCACCGCAGCACTGCGGGGGGCTGCACTGCGCGGTGTTGCCGTGGCAAAGCACCAGGGCAAGCAGCTGCAGCCTGGCACCAGCCCCGCGATGGGGTGGGGGGGCACAGGCAGCACCCACTAGGCCGTGCTGTTCCCAGCCAGGGGCAGAGCCCCCCCTCCCAAGGCCCTCGTTGTCCCCTCCCATGGGATAAGCTTCTGCTCTCGCGCTGCTGTTGGGGGATTCTGCTGGTTTCGCCGAGGACAGTTGACAGCAGCACTGGTCCGCGTTGCCGCAGCTGCTGCAGCGGTGGTGTTCTGATGTTACCAGTTCTGTGTATTTGCTAAATCTCTCTGTTTTCTCACTCTCCTGCTATTTTGCAGCCCACAGGCCAGGTCTCATTTCCCTCTCCTGTCCCAACTGATGTTGTACCAGTTCCTAAAGGGGAACACCTATGGAGAGTTGATGCCATTGAGCTGCAGGACAGTTTGGGTGTGCTGGTGGAGGGTGGCTCTGCCCGTTCTCATCGCTGGGCAGAGCTGGTCCCAGCCAGGCCACCACCACCACCACCACCACCACCACTGGCATCGGAGCTCCTCCAGCTCCCTCCCCGCACACAGGTCCTGTCCCTCATCCCGCCGTGCCACATGCCCCCTCCCAGTGCCGTGGGGTCAGGCTTTTTTCTTATTTTGCCAATGCAGTGTCGAAGTTTATTTCCAAGGCTACTGTATTTTTTTTTTTAAATGTTGCTGTTGACATTGTTTGGGTTTTTTTTTTTTTTTTTCCTTCTGAGAAGAGTGCTTGCAGAAGTAGTCTGTGGTAAAATGTTAATTGGAGGCAAGTAATTAGACAAAGATAGTTAGTGATCTCTCCGAAGCAATAAGCTTTTGGTGCTTTGTTTTAGTGCTATAATAATTACCATCATTCCACAAAGTGCTTCGGTGTTTGACAGGAGGGATCCACGTGCAGCTGAACGCTTCCCCCGGGACCAGCAACGTGGGGACGTGCGGCTCCAGAGCCCCTCGCCCACCATGCCATGGGTACCCTCCCTGGCCCCCCGAGCCCCCACTGCACAGGGCTTGGCTCCAGGCACCTTTTCCTCCATCCTACAGCCTCCGGGACTGTGCCTGGGACCAGGGACCGCTCTCCTGTTCATCAGCACACTCCGGATTAGCTTCCTGAGACCAGCTCCTGTTTACACTGGCAAAACTAGATCCAGATTTATTGCTGTGCGGTTTTTTGTTTGTTTTGGGGTTTTTGTTTGTTTGGTTTGGTTTTGTTGGGTTTTTTTTGTTAAAACAAACAAACAAACCCCCAAACAGCTGCAGCTTCTTGCCTTCCAGCTCCCCCAGCCCTGAGGATGATGAAGGGCTCCAGAGGCGATGCAGAGCCGTCAGGTTACTCGCACGGCACACGTGTCCGTGCTGGGGCTGGCCCCAGCCCTGCCATCCCACTCCCCCGTACCGCCGGGAGCCCGGAGCCAGCCCAGCCCCACTCCGAGGGCGGCCCAGCACCACGGAGGCACAGCAAGCATCCTCGCCAAGCCAGAGCCTTTCGTCCGGCTTCAGACTTCCCAGTGTTTTAAAAACGTTTTTCATTTAATACAAAACTACAGCCTGAACGACCTGTTGATGGAGAATGCCTTAGCCTCCACCAAGGCAGCAGCTCTGCCCTCCCCTCCTCTCCGGTCTCAGGAGAGCAGACCGGGAACGGCCACACGCAGATCCCGTCGGCAGCTCCGCCGAGAAGGGATTTTCCAAACAGAAAATCATCAGGAGGTGCTTTCCTGCAAATGTAAACACTGATACTCCTGCCTGCGCTCTGCGTTCACACGGCCCTTCTGCAGGCGAGGGAAGTCCCTGCAGCCTCGTTATGCAACTGGAACGAGCCCTACACGAGCTGCACACACACCGTGCAAACCGGAGGTGCCGGACGGAGAAGGCTCCCAGGGCTGGGACACGCTTTCCTCAAAGATGGGCTTCCTCCCAGCAGCTCTCCGGAGCGTTCCTCCTCCAGTCCCTTCTTCAATCTCACAAAAAAATAGAGCTGCTGGAGGTGGCTTATGATTTGCAGCAAGCCCAGGCTCCCGAACACGCCAGACTGTCTCAGCTGTTGCAAGCAGGGTCCAGGTTAATGGAGGTAACCCAGCAACGCTGCTAAAATAAATGCTTTCCTCATGATACGGTGCTGGGAGCATCGGGAAACAGGAGAGATCTTCTAACCCGGTGCTCCAGGGACCAGCCCTTGTGGAAAGCCGTGTGAGCCCCCGGTCAGCCCCAGCACCCCACCCCCAGAGCTTGCCCGCCTCGCCGCAGGGGAAGCGCCTGGACCCCCTGGGATCCTCCCCCAGGGACATCAGCTCCTGCCCACCCTCGGGGCTGGCAGGGAACGGGGTCAGGAGTGGGCGGCCATCCCCATGAGGGGCTCCCGGCTCACCCCCCAGACCCTCCACCAGTCACCTTTATTAAAAACCCCAGCTCGTTAAGCAAGCACCGTCCTACGGATATTGCCAAAGCAGCACGCGGGCCATCGTTGTGCCGGGACCGTGTTGGTATCGCCGCACAGGGCCGTGCCCGGGAGCACAAAGGAGCCGCCTGCGCCTCCCCTGCGCCCCGAACATCAGTGCTCCGGCTTCCCATCCGCAATCGCAGGCAGATCCTCTCAGCGTGAGAACTGCCACAGAAATTGAAAGATTTTACAGCTAACATTTTTTTGCCTTGATGCCCTGTCTAATTGTGCAGCCTTTGATTTTATTAATCTGTTTTTATTACTATCCTGAACGCAACAGGAAAAAAAAAAAAAGCTTTCTGAAATGGCTGGTGCTGCTTGTGTTTTGTCTGGTTTAATGGGGAGGATATAGGGTACCCAGGACAGAGCACCCATCCTTCTGGAAGAAAAAGAGTGAGTCTGAGTGCCCTGTCCTTGCTGGATGTGGGGCCAAGCACCAGCCTTGCAGATTCCCCGTGATTTCTCCAAAGCTGCTGCCTGGTAGCAGGAGGAGACACTGGAGAAAGGCACCCCGGGCCCATCTTGCTGCTGCAGATTTCCCCCCGTGCATCCCCCCTGCCCGGACCGTCGGTCTCCAGCGCTGTGCCCGCCTGGCACCGCACAGGGTCTGGAAAACAGAAGCGTCGCAAAGTTCGTGCTGAAGCCAATTGGTTTTACCCACCAGCGACCACGGGAACTGCTGACGTTCTAAGCGTTATGACTGTGCTCTGCTACTAAAAATTGCTTTTTATTTCATTATCCAGCGTAAAGCAGAGGAGTTTCCAGGTATTAATTACTGAGTTTCCATATCAACAGTTACTGTGTGTTTGTTCTCAGGGGACTGTCACCCCTTCAAGCCTCCGCGACGCAGAGACCGATGCCGACACCACCAGTACAGACGTGTTGGAGCAAGGGGAGTTACTTATCCCGGAGTCAACCACTGACCTTCAAATATTTAATGGAGAAGTTGTTATATTTATATTATATATAAATAAGTGAAAAGAAACAAGTAAACTTTTACTTCCAAAAGTGTGTTTTCAATTTCCACCTCTGGCCTCAAAGGATAACAAAAGAACATGGGATAACAAAAGAACATGGGATAACAAAAGAACATGGGATAACAAAAGAACATGGGATAACAAAAGAACATGGGATAACAAAACCTGCTTCATCCCAACAGGAAATTCTGGTACAGCAGAAAACACCGAGGGAAAGCGTCTAAAGGTGACGGTGCTCTGCGGAGCACGAATGCCCCAGCCTGGACCAAGACTGCAGCCTGGCAACGTCTGGGGGTTTGCAGGCGCCGTTCCTGCCTGGGGCATACACATCTTGAACTGGTACAACGTCAGCGACGCTCCGCAGGCACAAACACGGAGCTACGGGGTGCGTGCCATCTCCCGGCCCTCGCACCGTCCCCCGGCACACCCGGGAGGGCACAGTGGGGACAGTCCTGTCCCTGCCCTGCGCCCAGGGAGGCATTGGGATTGCCACGCTGGGAGAAACGCAAACAGGGCTTTCAGCTGCTGAGCTGGATCTTCATTTTAATGGCGAGATGTGTGCAGTAATAGCACATGTGGGGTTATTGATGTTCGCTTTGTACTTGCCTGTAAAATGCACTGACACAGTATATTGCGTGGTCAATAGGTCTTTAGGGTTTTTCCAGCAGTATTAAATATCATTTTAAATGACATGCCCATGTACCTTATTAGTTGCTCCTGCAGCAGAGCACAAGGAGGTGCATGGGCAGTGCCGGAGCGCAGTGCGGGGCAGCTGAGGGGCTGGCAGGCAGCCCAGCATGGGGACGGGGTCTGCTGGGCACAATCCAGGAGAAAGATGAAGACTTCTCTGGGAACTGCACGATTACGGCGCCAAGCACCCAGCACGGGAACACACACGATAATGTTGGCTGCTGGAGCCAACGCCAGCCCCCCTGCCCACGCCACTCCGCGCTCACTGCCCCACGCAGGGCAGGGACGGCCACCCAGGTCCCCTCTCCACCAGGCTTGGTGCCCTCAGGTGATGATTCACCCCCCTCCAGGATGCTCATGAGTGAGAAGCCACAGAGCACTGGGGTCACCAGCTCCCATCCACCTCCCAAACCTCCCTCTGCACCTCTCTTCCTGCCCTCCAGTCCCTCGCATGGAGCAAACCCACCTCTCCTGCCCCTGGGGCCACCTCCCGCCCCGGCAGGACCCGCACAAAGCACAGCGCAGGCATTGCTGCAGCAGGTCCAGGTGGCATCACCAGGCTTCGGGCTGTGGGAAGCAAGGAGAGCAGCCACTGCTGACTGAGAGCTTGGGCAATAGGCAAGTAAGAACCCAAAAAAGCCTTGTCCCCTTGCCACTCTGCCAGGACACTCCTCCAGCACTTTCTCACAAAGTTTGGGAGGCTGGGAGGAGTGTTTGATTATCTGATTTGAAATACAACCCTCCGAAGAACCCTCCCTATTGAAGAAACCATAAAAAGAAAATCTTTCCTAATGTCACTCTTTCCTCCCTGTTCCTCAGGAGCCGGAGAGCGCTGCCATTCATCACCCGCGCGACACTTTCATAATGTAGTCCCAGATAATGGCACACCTTCCAACTTTCCAGAATTGGCTGTCAGGGAAATCGAAGGAGACAAGTGTGAGATACAGGAATAGGACTCCTCAGTGGATAGAGCTGCGGAAACGCAGCCCCCCACCCAGCTGAGCCGGGCTGGTGAGCCCACAGCCAGATCCATGGGGGGGATGGGGCCAGCCGCTCGCGGAGAGGGGACACAGCCCAGGGGCACAGAGGGGGCTCCCGTCCCCGGCAGCGTGGGGTGAGCCTGGGAGCAGAGGCAGGGTCTGCTCGGTCCAAGAGCATCCATCCTTCCATCCCTCCCGTGCAGGAGGGTCACGGACACCCTACACCCCTCCCAGCCCTGCAGTGCCTCTTCTTCCTCACACCAGGAAGGGAGGGAGGGGAGGGAAGGTCCCCCTGGTCAATGCTGCAGGTTTTCCTGGGGGGTTTCGGTTTTTTGTGGGGTTTTTGTTTGTTTTTTTTTTTTTTTTTAAAGATACATCCTCTCCAGGTGTGCATGTGCATTCTGAGACTTGTCAGCTCATCTCGCCTTGGGGGTTTCTAACAGTTTATCCTACCCCTTTTTTGATTTTCCTTGTCAAGTAGAACTCAGTGTATGGCATCTGAACGATCGCAGCCAAATTGCGCAGGAAAATATGCATCTCCGAGTAACAAGATCCTCAAAACTTACTTCACTGCTGCTGCAGTGAGCCCTGTTTTGTGCCCAGGCACCGACAGGTCTGCCCGTGCATACCCAGCCTGGGCACAGCCGCTTGCCCCACGCAGGGGGGCAAGTCTGTGAGAGGCCAGACCCCGGCCAGGCTCCCACTTGCAGACACAGCCAGCACAGCTTTCCCCAGGCAGAGGTGCCAGCCTGCAGAGCTGGCACCCAACAAGGCTGGTTTGCTCAGAATCTGCTTGTAACACACTTATCCTTACACACGCCGTGCCGACACCTCCTGCACGTGCCATTCCCAGGGTCTCACACTGCCCTTGTACCCACATCTCCGACAGATGTGAGCCCCAACAGAGCAGGTTATCCTCTTTAGGGACTGAAACTGCAGCATCAAGCTTATTTTCCTCCCCTAAAAAATCACAGGTACCTCTGAAAGAGGGGAGATTTAAATTAAATATAAGGAAGAAATTTGTTACACTGAGGGTGGTGAGGCACTGGCACAGGTTGCCCAGAGAAGCTGTGGCTGCCCCATCCCTGGAAGTGTTCAAGGCCAGGTTGGATGGGGCTGTGAGCAGCCTGGGCTAGAGGAAGGTGCCCCTGCCCATGGCAGGGAAGTTGGGACTAGATGGTTTTGAAGGTCCCTTCCAACCCAAACTGTTCTATGATGCTATGATTTATGGCAAAGCCAACACTATTAACAACTTGCCTTTAGTGACACTGTTCATAGAGAGACTCCAAAAGCCAAGAATTTTTAGACATGAACCCTTCATCTTATCAAATCCTCAACTCTCAGAAAAACCTTAAAACCAGTTAAACGCTCCCTCTGAGCACTGGCTGAAAAAGGCACTGGGGCACACCACTCACCTGGGAAGAGTCATTGTCTTCTCCTGCTAAAAATCACCTCTCTGTGCTTTAACCGTGGTGAGGAGTCCCGAGCAGAGCTGGAGCCAGCAATCCCTGTGCATCACCCTCTGAACAAACCAGAGCCCCCTCCCCCCGCGCCCCCCCCCCGAGCTATATCCACCCCGCCCCTAACGCCTCCTTCCCTCCGGCTGCTGTTAATTAAGGGCACAGGCCAGGCTGCAGGAGTTGCCTTTCAGCTGCTGCTTGGAGTCCAAGAGGGCACGAGGAGGAGGAAAAGTGGCACGAGCTGTGTGAGCCAGTGCCATGGATGGGGGCTGCCGCTGGCTCCCATGTACGTGCCCGGTGTCCCAGCAGAGCCGAGCCTGCGGCATGTGCTGCTGCTGAAACCAGCACGTCTGGGTCCTGGCCCTGAGCAGCAGCAAGTGCAGATGAACCTGTACCTGTACCCATACCTGTACCCCCTGCGCTCCCAGGGGGTCCTGGCCTGAGACCAGGGTGGTCCCGGGAAGTGCTGGTGTTGGTGCAAGGCTTGCACGTTGCAGGGCTGTTTGCTCTTTCCAGGGCACAGCACGCTCAGACGAGAAGAGAAAGCGAGCGCTGCCAGCTGGGTGCCTTATCTTTGTCTTTAAATAAATATGATTTTGTCAGGTTTATGAAAAATAATATAGCATGTTATTTTTCATAAGCCTGACTGATATCTCCATTTCCCATGGTTCAGCTTAGGCCATAAACATGACCCTGCTTGAGTGATTTCACCTTCCCCATTGAGCAAAGAACCTCAGCAGCACTCAGACCAAGGTCCTGACTGATTATCGACAAATTAAAAATATAAGCTATTGACCAGACACTGAGATAGAGTCCCTGAGCCGGTGTCCGGAATCTCAATGAGGTTATTGAAGTGGTGCCGATCGATGCTGCAGCTGGAGCGCAGGGAGCGGGCGGAACGCCGCATACCTAATGCGAAGGGCAGCTGCTGGATGCTTAAGTAAATAGTTGTTCAAATTAACGAGGGTGCTCGGAGCTGCATTCCCCCGCTGCAGCCTGATGACTTTCTGAAGTCGGAGAAACAATAAAGCACGAGCAGACCGGCAGGCGCAGGGCAGCGCCTTCGCCTTCTGAGCCTCCTGCGAGGGGGCGGGGATGGGGATGGGGACGGAGGAGCGTGGGGGGGCACCCCGGGCTATCGCACAGGGGCTGCCTCGCCTCTCCGGCACGGCCCTGCCCTGCACCTGGGGCCAGTTCTTGCTGTCCATCCCTGACTGGCAGGGGCAGCAGGTGGTTTGGGGCACCATCAGATGGGTACTGCTGGTGGCACTGTTCGGTAGCAGCGCTTGGTTCAAAGACTGTTTTGGGTTTGAAGGGACCTTCAAGATCATTCCATTCCAACCCCCTTGCCATGAGCAGGGACACCTTCCACTACACCAGGTTGCCCAAAGCCTCATCCAGCCTGGCTTTGAACACTTCCAGGGATGGGGCAGCCACAGCTTCTCTGAGCAACCTGGTCCAGTGCTTCATCAACCTCATTGTAAAAAATTTCTTCCGAATATTTGAAATAAATCTCCCCTCTTTCAGTTTAAATCCACTGCCCCTTGTCCTGTCACTACACACCCTTGTCCAAAGCCCCTCTCTGTCTTTCCTGTAGCCCCTTTAGGCACTGGAAGGTGAGGGTTCCCTGGCAGATGCGAGGGTGAGAGCGAGGTGTGAGCCATCTTACTGGGGAAACTCCGTGTCTTCAGCAACTGGGAGAGTCAGAGCCCAGATGGGGCTCAAGGCATAATGTGATCCCCTGGTCCCCGTCCCCACAGCAGCAAATCCTCCTGGGCCATGCCAGAGGCAGAGATCTCCCATGGGCAGCAGCCGGCCCCGGCGAGGAGCTCGCCATGGCACAGAGCTCACCATGGCTTGCCCTGCTCCCTGCCCTCACCCCGCTGCCGGCATCCTTTGTTTGCCGGTTAAGTGATTTCTTGGCTCCCCTGCTAATGCTTGGTGACATTTATATTGCTTTAATCAATATTCATTATCTTTTGTCCCAAGACAACAAAACCCGTTTTTTTATTCCCCGTTGGTCTGACGTCAGATGGGATTTGTGCCTCTCTGCCCCCACCGGCGGCACCGCCGGGAACCCTCCTGCTGGCCATGTCCTCTCCACCTCTGCCTCCTCCATCTCCGAAGTTTCCTTCCCTTCCAGCCGCTCTCTGCGGTGCCGGGACGCTGCGAGCCGGGAGCCGCCGGCACCACTCCGAGCACCAGCCCCAGCCCGGCTGCTGCTGCGCTTCAAGAGTTAAACAATCTGCTCAGACGCAGCATCGCTCACCGGCAAGCCCAGAGCCTCAGCCCCTGGGGAAGGCGCCGATGGGATCCGAGAGAGCTGCCTGCGTGTTTGGAAACATCCATGTCACGGAGCTGCTGCCGGCAGCCGCGCTGGGCGTCCCGGCGCTGCCTGATCGACAGGGTCAGATCCCGGCAGCTGGCGGGAAGGAAGATGCGCTCGGCAGCTGTGCGCAGCGATGGAAACCGCCCGTGACGGTGCCGTCCGCGTTACCGCTTGGCTCCAGCCTGGCCCCGCTTTTGGGAGGGATGTTCTGCCAGCTCAGCATCCCCCCGGCCGCCAGCGCCTGGTGCGGGGGAAGCAGTGCCAGCTGCCAAGGCTGGGTGCCGGCAGCGGGACGCAAAGCGGCAGTGGTGTGGCACGGCTCTGAGCAGACCCACTGAGGGGTTTTCTGGCCGATTTGGGCTGTGCCAGGCAGTGCCCGCTCCAGCACCACCTCTCTCGATGCCTCTTGCAGGGTCAGAAGCCCCTGGGGACATAACGTGCAGGAGCTGTCGAGCCCCCTCGTCTGCACCACTCGAGCCTGGGTGCAGCCCCCGCTCACTCCCTGGGGAGCAAACATGAACGAGGAGAGGCCTTTGTTTTCACAAAGCTCCAGGTCCTGGAGTCATGTGAATCTCAGCCTACGCTTTTGTTTGGGAGCAGGTTTCCAGCCCTTGTACTGCACAGAAATGTGGGAAAATATTCACGGAACAAAAAACCTCTATAAAAATGAAAGCAAAACTGCTTTTAATTTTTAACCTCATTGTCTTCGAGGCAGTCTTGTGATGGCAGAGCGTGACTCCCAGCGATTTCGCACCTGGAGCTGGCGCTGTCCTTGCACAGAAGGCTGCAGACGAGGACTGGGAGCAGCCAGACACCTGCACGTCGTGTTTTGCACAAGGCTCCCATTTGAGACCGGCACCCGATGGCTGTCGCCGCTCGGCGCGGCTCGCTCGGCTGACGGCTGCCTCCGTGCGCGCGCAGTAACGATGCGGCACCGTGCCGCGGGCGGCTAATCACGGCGGCGCTGCTGGGGGTGAGGGTAAGGCTTAAGCAGCCCCCCCCCCTCCCCTTCTCTGAAACGCTGTGCTGCAGTTCCAGCACTGAGGAAAGGTTTAAGCAGGGAGCAGCTACTAACAGATTCATTAAACTTGCTCCAGAGCAACTATAAAAAATCAATTTAGTTCACCAGGCGGCTTGAACCGGTGCCAGTGGCGGGGAGCAGCTCCCAGCTGAGAGCTCTCCAGCTCTGAAGTGCCGCTGTGATATTACCGGGGTTGGAGTACGGAGCGGGCGATGCTGTGGAACCGTGTCGGGCAGCACGGGCACCAGCTGTGGGTCTCTGCCAAGGGAGAGGCTGTTGCCCGTCACTGGGTCCCCGGGCAGCGTCCGGACCCCAGCGAAGCCCATGCTTTAAAACCAGCCAAACAGTCCCACCACCGCTCCGGTGCACGGGCAGGTTCCCGTCCCCTCCACCCCCCCCGGACTGGGAGCCAGGTCCCCTTGCAGGGAACCCAGGCAGCAAAAACACTCTCAGCGACCTTTTTCGTGGTGGTGGCCAGTGCTCCATCGGGAGGTCAGCCCAACCTTTCCCGCTCTCACTTCGTAATGAACGTTTTCTCTTTTGTCACGTATTTTCAGAGCCCCGAGGAAACCCAGAGAGTTATTATCAGCCCAGAAATCTAATCTAACTCCTGGCAGAGCGATCCCTGCCCTCCCATGTCGGTGGCCCAGTACCACTGTGCCTCCAGCAAGCCGTGCAGCCGATGCCCCTGTCCTGCTGGGCTGACCGGCCAGTTCTGTGCAAACAATTACAATATTGGCTGCTGTTGGTTTTGGGCAAGTGGAGCCAGCCCGGCTCACCTGCCGTGACGTTCCCGTGTATGGCCACAAACATGGGAAGCACTGAGCCCTCTGCTCTGCTGGTAATGGAAAGGTCTGGCACTGCAGCATGAAATATTCATCGTGCCCCCGTCCCTGCTCCCCACTGCTCCGGTGTATGTCTGATGCTGGCCGCGGTGCCACAGCCGGTGGCCCGAGCAGAGCACGCAGAGTCCTGTGCCCGCGTCTCCAGCAAAGGTGAGTGCAAAGCACCGTGTGTCTCTGTGCCTTCCTCTGGCTGCCAGGCTCATCGGAAGAGCCACCACCGCGGGCTTCGGTCGTGGTGTGCTGGCCTGGCAGGTGCCCACCTGAAGGAACTGCTCAAAATCCTCATGAAAAGTCCCTTCAGAGGCCAACGGGATGGAGGGCAGAGATGCCGAGCGGAGGGCACCAGAGGGTGTTTGCTCACATGGGCATCACACTGCTGGTGCTTGTCACCGCGGGCAGGAGAGGAGGTGTTTAATCGGAGGGGCTGGCAGAAGCACACCCGGCTGGGGGGTTATTTCAGCTTGGCGTGATCCGGTGAACGCTCGGCAGTGGCGGCCGTCCCTGATTTGCCATCAGGAGGCTTCGAGGGGGGCTGCCAGGCCATTGGCACCTGCGTTTCTCCAGGCATTTCACCAAGCGGGCAGAGCCCTGTGGATCCGTGTCCCCCCCCAAGACAGGCACCGTGCCCCCACGCAGCCAGAGGGAATCGGGGCAGGGACGTTCAGCACCCTGGGACTGCAGGTGTCTGCGGAGTCACCAGGGAAGGGCAACGTGGAGCAGAAACCACTGGAGCTCCCGTTAAACCAGCTCCAGGGAGGGAAGAGGCTGCAGGAGGGAAGGCGAATCCTTCCAGGCATTTCGCCATGGGACGGCGATGGGGTAACGGAGCTTCTTCACGCTGCAAAACCTGTGCGAGCCCCTGGCACGGCACAGCTGGGCATGGCGGGGTGATCCACACCTACTCGTGCTGCAGCTCACGGGCAAAAATAACCACAGAGGAAGAGAGGAGGTTTTCCCGGAATGCGTTAAGCGGAGCGGGTGAGAAAAAGGAGTGGGCGAGGGGCTCCGGCGACATTCAAACGCTTCCGTTCAGGCACCGTCTAAATGTAGCTGCTCCTTCCCCCTCTGAGATGATGCTTCTGCCTCTTACACGGCAGCACCAGGGGTGCTCTGTGGCGGATACAGGGCCAGCGCTCGGCCCCTGTCCCTGCCCCGTCCCCGTCCCATCCCGTCCTGCTGCGGCACCCGCTGCGGCACCTGCTGCAGCATCCACATGGGAGCAGCTCCGCGGGGTTCTTTAGCTGGGGCAGCATTCCTGCCTCCCCAGACAGGAGCGGTGCCACCACGGGAACCCGGCCACGCTCGCTGGTGCCCAAAGAAGGAGGGCAACGTTCATCCGACCCCGCAGCCTGTGGCAGATGGCACTGCAGCGAGTGGCACGGAGCAGGCACCCCGTGTTCACCCAAGGTGGGAGCCACACCGGGTGCCACCACAGAGACACTAGTGGGACGGTGCTCACCAGCTGGTGTGGCCTCCCCAGCACGCTGTAATCTGGTACCTAAAGAGGCTCAGCGTGACCATGACACTCAGAGTGCCACCTCCAGCCAGGCACAGTGTCCCTGCTGTCCCCATGAGCCCTGGGCCACCGGTGGGTCCCTGGCAGTGGGTGCACAGGTCCCCAGGCAGGGGCTGACAGCTCTGCCCGCGGCCACTGCCTTCACCAGTGCCCATGTGCGCTGGAACGGCAATTTTTTCCACTGCTCAGTTCCACTAAGTCATCTCCTTTGTCCAGCTGGAGAAAAACAAACCAATAAGGAAAACTCTGGGGCACAGAGGAGAGGTGCTTCTCACGAGTCACCTGCCAAGGGGCCATCACCCGGGGAAAGTTACCGGGGGAGCAGTGGAGCACACAGGAAAAAAGCAAAACTGCAGCGAAATCGGATGCCATTCCAAAGCGAGCAGCCGGCTGGGGCTGTTTCTGCCAGGATGCCACCGCGCGGGGACCGGAGCGGGGCTGCGGGGCCGACGTCCCGGCCTCTGCCTTCGGGTCGCTTTTAACCGACCCGGGTTTTGCAGGGGCGACCAGGAAGAATCAGAAAGAAACTTCAGCAGCATTTGTATTCCCCACAGCCCCGTTCTGTTCAACTTCGCTTCGAAATGTCTTCCTTAAGTTTCTTCTCTCCTCCTGAAAATTTTCCTACAGTGAAAAATAATGCGAGACGCAGGCTGGAATGAGCGAGTGACGTCCATCCCAATGACACGTTTGATGTGCCTGTGAGTGGAAAGTCTCTCACTCATTCCGGTCCCGTCCTCTGCGTTTGGCTGTTCTGAATTCAGCAGGGCAATCGTTAAACCTGGGCGAGCTGGAGAGCAGAGCCCGGCCCGGAATGCCCAGGCAAGAACCAGGACGTGCGGAGGGGCGCGTGCCCTGCGTTCGGTGAGCCGCTCGGGCGGGTGGGGGTCCCGCGGGTGGGCAAGAGCCACCCCTGCAGAAGTGGGTGGAAACGGAGCCGGCACAGGACCCCTCTCGCTGTTCCCACCCTCGACAGCCCCTGTGCCCGTCCGCAGGCCAGCGCCAGCAGCGGGGGGATGCTCCTGGGACTGTGCCAGGGGGGGCAGCTCCTTCATCTCAGGATTTCTCCTCTCCCTCTGTGCCAAAGCGGAGGGATGGAGGCTGAGCCAAGGCGAGTGCCCACGCTTCCACCGGCGAGGCGGCTTCTCCTCCTCCAGCCTCGCTCTTCTCTCTCCTGCCCTGAACCTGCGCTGCAGTGGGGAGGGAGGGAGGGTTTGGAGTGCGGAGTGTTGGACCACAGCCTCCCTCTGCCTGCAGCAGGGCGGGATGGCCGTGGGGCAGAAGAGCTGCAGGAGAATTTCCCTGTTGTTTGTGTGGGTCTGGGGTTGTTTTCACCATTTCAGGGCTCTGGGCAGGTGACTCCAGACCCACCACCAGCGGCAAAACAGGGGGAGCAGCGAGAGCCTTGGCACGGCGCTTTGTCGGCAGATCAGAGGTGCTGAACTTGGTGCCTCTCAAGTACTTGGACGAAGCCACACGTCACCTCTTCTGCCGCAGCAAGCCACGTAACGGGAGTGCCGAAACGTGCCGTGGGTCCCAGACGGACCATGAGCACGTTTTACCTGGATCTCAGTGAGGTCCGGGACACACGATGCTCCCTGTGCCTGCGCAGGATGTACCACCGTACCCACCATCCCCTGGCACGGCAGTGGGCGCAGGGTGCAGCCCTGGGCAGCTCCTCCGGATGTGCCCTCGGTAGAACGGCGCACAGGTGAGACAAGCTGGTGCCACCCCCTGCTCACCACACCGGTAATTAAATCAACGCTGTTCTGAACCTCAGCAGAGATATTTGACAAACAACTCCAGGACACGATTGGCACCAAGCAGAAGCCTGGCAGATCCGGGCTGACGTTGGCGGGGCGACTCTGCTGCTAATTAGTTTAGTTCTCAGCCATTGCGCCTTTTTTTCTGTTTACATAATTAATTCTCTGAATTTTGCATTCTCACTTAAACTCACTCTTTTTTTTTATAGAGCAATCACTACTAAAAGATGAATTTTTTATAAGTTTGCCTTTGTTACTTTAAATTTTTTATAAACTTCTTACCCTTAAGGAATATTTCTTATAGCTGGCAATAAAGTATGTTAATTTCATTTGAAAAGGGAAATGTAAGTTTGTATTTTATTAAACACACACACTACCCATAGATCTGCACAAGCAGCGGGTGTTCGGGGCACTGAGGGCTGCACCGGGAGCACCGAGGGCAGGTCGGGGGGGCTGCGGTGACCCCCACAATCCAAACTGGCTTTACTGGGGCACTGACGATGCAGCCCACGTCCATTCCCAGCCCCACACCCCGCTCCCACCATCCTGCCTGCGCTGGGGCTCCCAGTTCGCCAGCTCCCTGAGCTTCCCAGCCCAGCCGTGGGCTTTGCCCAGACCCAGGGGGTCTCACCAGCGGGTCCTCTGCACCCACGGCCCCGTTGCACTGGCAGGAGGCTGCGGGTGAGCTCTCACCCGGGGCAGAAAGCAGCCAACAATCCCCCATCTCCAGCAGCGGTGCCCTGGCAGGCTGTGAGCCATGCCGAAGGGCCCCTGGCAAAAGTGCGTCTTTTAGCGTGATGAGCAGTAATCCGGATTTGTTTCAGCTTGGCAGCTCCGCTGCCTGAGGTTGTCCGTGGATGCCCGGCACCTTCCTGCCCGGGTGACGGCTGGGCAGGCAGTGCAGGCAGCAGCGAGCCGTGTCGGCGAGGGCTCTGCCACCCGCCCGCGGGCCACCTTCAGCTGACACATGCCAGGTGGGCGCCTCGCTCCGACGGCATCCGCATCTGTTTGCGAAGGAGAGGCTGGCAGCGTGAGCAGCTATCCTTCCCCTTCGCCACAAAAAACACCGTCTCTGGAAATTAAGCCCTTTTTTTCCCTTTGAAAATGTTGCAGGTTTTTATTCCTTCATTTCACAGCGCCTGAGATAGTCGGCTGGACACATGGACTATCTGCGGAATCGCCGAAACACGCGTAGCGCGAATCTGGTGCTCACCGCGGAGGCTGCAGCTCCAGCAGCAGAGGGTTTTGCTGCATCACAAAGCACGAGCTACTGAAGGAGATAAAGAATGTTTTCCCCTTTGGACAAGTAACCAGCAAGGCTCTGACATGTCCTCAGGTGAAGGCTGCTTGTCTGAAACTATCAAAGGCAAGAACAAGCGGAGGGCAATCAGCAGTGACAAAGACGCAGACGTTCTCCCTCGTACAGCGCCGGGGCGAAGGGATGCAAACACGCAGCTGGACACGGATTCCTGGGCTGGTCATTGCATTACACACGGTGCACGGCCCCGGCGCTGCCTCCCCGCGCCGCAGCGCAGCGTCCGCACCGGCACCCGTCACGCGCCGCTTGGCCAAGGACCCCATTGCTCAGGGACCCCAGAGATGGGGGCACTGGGGCAGCTGGTGAGCCCGAGCTCAGCGCAGGCTGAGGGACAGTCAGGCTCCAAACACTGTGCCCACCATTTTTCTGAGCTTTCCAGGAAAAGGATAATCACGTTTGAGCATCTTGCTGAACGGAAGCCACGGAGAGCAGCATGGTAACAACCACCAGCGCACGCTTGGCTCCGGGACACACTGGCTTCCCAGCAAACATGAACCCCCGTGCTGGTGGTGCAACTGGTGCCGGCTGTGTTAAGCCCACAGCCCTTCCTCGCCCCTTCGCCCCGTGTTCTCTGCACACGAAATGGCTTTCAATTTTCTCTGCATCCTACTTTTCATGCTTTCACTTCCCCAGTTTGTTTTCATAAAGGGATTGTGCGTTATTACTATTTGCAGAGCTCCAGAAAAATGCCCCCCCCACCCCCTCCACACTGAGTTTTCAGTCCGAGCAGGGGCTGGTCCCTGCCCTCCTGCAGCGGGACCACCACTGTATGCTCCAACCGAACACAGAAGGGTTTTCGCCGACGTTGAGCAGGCTGCATCGCACACGGTATTATTCTTAGTCCAGACCAAAAAGGAGCTCTTTGTTCTTCCCTGAAGTGCTCTGCACAAGCAAAGCCCTTGCCGGGGCCATGGCTCAGCCGGGGCAGCGGCCCCTGGCCCGCCGGCTCCCATTGCCCCGCTGCGCCGGGTCCCGCTCCGGCTGCCCCGGGGAGCATGGTGCCACGGAGTGGCACGGGCTGCAGCGCCAGCCAGCCTGCTGCTCCCGTGCAGCCTCACCGCCTGGCATGGCCGCGGCGTCTGTCGGCACCTGCTTCGCTTCCAGAGACTTCTCCAACCAAACCTGCTCCGGAGCCCGCACGCTCCTCGTAAATGGTTTGGGAGAGAAAATGCCGGTGTCAGCCTCAGGCGAAGATGATCTACGACAGCTCAGCCTCATTTGGGCTACTCGGAAACGAATCGATGGACAGCTGGGTCTCCAGACTAATAAATAATAACAATGATAAAAATAAAATATAACTAATAGTAGTGCAGTGCATTCATAGGACACATTCTTCACACTTAATAGAGGCTTCGCTATCGAGCTTAATTAAAAGTGACACCAAATAAACTGTTCTTTCACATTTGACTCGAAACCATCGGCAGCTTTCTCAGAAGGACAGAGGCCATCTCAGCTGCTAATTACCCGCCGCGGCGCGGCGGCAGCGTGGCTGGTGCTGGCTGCTCGCCTACGTGCAACGGCAACACCGCTGCCCTGCGAGGTGCCACCTCGATCCCAGCTGGGTGTGGGTGAATTCGGAGAAGGATCCCAGAACTATGCACACACACGCACCAGCCAATGCAGCCTTATAGCTGTAATTCACCCTAATTATTTCCTCTGTTAGAGGATGCATTAATGACCCTGGTATTAACGCAGAGCGCTATCATTTGTTCCCATATGTACCAGATTGCTCATTAATACCCTGTGAATTGTAACAAGATGCTTCCTGGCTGTTAAGGATCAGTGTGTATTTCGAGGGGTTACCCTGTGGAGCAAGAAGACCCAGAAAGTGTCTGCAACCCTGATGTTTTTTTTAGGGAACAGGGTTACAGAGCTGAGAACATTCAGTCATGCACCGCTGAGTTGTGAACATCCATGCTTGGTGTTGTCTGAACGCCCCGGACCTGCCACCTCCTGGTGTTCCCTTCCCCTGGAACTGTGGGGTCAGTCCGGCTTCCTCAGCTAAAAAACCATCAAAGCCAATGCTTGTCCCAGATCAGCTGTGTCCGAATCCCACCGCTCTCTCCTGCTGCAGACCTCACCCCCCTCTGCAGGACACTGCACCCACTCTGGCTGTGCTCAGTGCTGTGGTTTACGCTAAACGTGTGATTTTTGTTGCCCACACGGTGCCCAGACAGTGTTGGCGGCGCTCAGTTGTGTCGGTGCTGCAGTGAGGTTTTCCTGGCACACTTGGCACCAGGCTGGCCCTGGGCTCTCACCCACCGTGCATGTGGGGGGGGTTTATCAGGCTATTTTGTGTGCCAGCGCAGGGGCTCAGGGAGGCTCACGGCCACTGCTGGTGGGACAGGGCTTTGTTGCAGGGCCCAGGCACCTCCCCTGAAAGAAGGTTACTGCCCCAAAACGCTTACGCCTTTCACCAGCAGAAACCGGGCAAGAGGGAGGATGTCTCTGCCCGAGCTGCACACATTGAGGTCTACGTTACCTGTCCAGGACTGCAGCAGAAATAAATTGGACTCCAGATGATCTTCAGCAGATCCTTCCTTGTCCCCTGAGCCGTCCTTTCCTTCCCTGCGGGAACGCTTCTGAAGAGCCGTGGTACCCGCAGCGCCGTCGCTGGCAGCCGCGGTCTGCGGGTCAGCCCGGACCCTCGTGGTGGGTGAGAGCAGGTTCTGCAAACGCGGCCCTCGCTCCTGGCCACTCCTGCCCTCAGGATACCCGGGAGCAGCTCGCTTCGGAGCAGGTGTCTCGCACACCGCGAAGACTTGAAATGGGGAACCCGTTCGTTTCGGTCTTTCCCACTCTGATGACTCCAGATCGGTGTTGGCACATTATGGTTTTAATTCCTTATCTACGGCGCGTTGTTTTTCCTTTAATCAAACAAGGTGGGCTTGACCAGGAGGGTATGATGCAGTTCCCTCCTGCTGCTCCTTTGTAGCTCAATACTTGCACGTGCTATTGTTCCATTATTTGTTATACAGTGTCTAATATTTTCTATAGTAAACAGAGTTTTATTATCAGTTAATGTATTGACGAAAGAGCATGAGTTAGTCGATTGAATATGTAATAAATACAGAAATATACTTGAACTATTGATTCCTCCAGTTGCTTACGTGAAGTATTGATATACAGTGTGCAGATTTGCCCTCAGACTGTTGAGTCATGATACACCAGTCACCATTTTTAATAATAAAGGGTGACTATTTTTGAACACTTCACAAGAAAAAATCCATTTGCTAAATGGGTTTGAGCGTATTTCTGGGACTACTCATGTGGAAACTGTGGGAGAGGGAGAAGGGGAAAGGTGGCAGCTACCCGCGTGCCTGAGGAAATCCACGCTCAACTCGGAAAGCGCAGATTATCCTCTGCATTGGAGTCACATCAAAGCTGTTAATGAGAGCCTGTCAGACGCGAAAGATGCACAATCGATGTCTCCAGAGTTTGGATACATCAATGTGAGGGTTGTCCAGACACCCTGGCTCCCCTCCACACGTGGATCACGGTGGCTTCCAGTGGTACTGGAGCCCGGCTTGGCCACGAGTGGGAAGTTCACCTGCGATTTGCTGAGTGATTCTGAAATTCAGGGGAAACGTGTTCTTTTTCAGACCCAAAATAGCTATTTCTGAATCCACTTTGAAAAAATCCAAAGCTGAGACCCACAGGGCTGCCCCACGGCTGGGCTGGATGTTGTGCTGTGATGATGTTGAAGGTCCCTTCCAACCCCTTCCAACCCAAACCATTCTGTGACTGTATGATTTTATGACTTCGTGGTAGAGGTGGAGATTTGCTGTGATGCTCCATCCTGCAGCAAGCAGCCGTGACATCTTCCTCGGAAATTTGCTGTACAGACAAACATAACTCAGGTTGCGAATCCCTATCGAATTACCACTCTTCGCAGGCTGTGGTGCATTAGCCGGGCTGCAGTAACCGTCTGTGTACGCGTTCTGAGTTTGCAGCAAATGTAAATTTATATTTAAATCACTTTCTTGACATTTAAGATCGGTAACAGTACTGTGCAATTACCACGGGACGAGAGTGCACACATGACAGCGAGCTTAGGTGACCTGCAGCAACCCCTTAAGTGCATTTACTTATTTGCAGAAAAGCAAGAGGGAGAGTAATGAACTGAAAAGCTCTGACGAAGAAAACTCACTGTCTCGTCGTGACTTCGATCCCGAATTCAGCCCCAGCTGTGCCAGGGCACGGCATCCCAGCAAACCTCCACCTCCCGAAAGCGCCCTGCTCATCACGGCCCTCCCCATCCACCAATTTCAGCGTGCACAACCAAAAAGCCCCAAGTCCCCGAGACAAAAGGTCCCGTGTAGGGTGGGAAGCACCGAACGGCCCTTTCCTCCCCTACGTGGCATCCCCCAGCCCAAGCGGACTTCACGGCAGCGCTGCCCGGGGACCCCCTTGCAGGGTGGGGGTCACTCTGCCCTGCCTTGCCTTCCCCCGGCCGCGGGACGGGGCGGCCGTGCCCCGGGGCCCCGTTCCCAGGGTTACAGTCCGTGTAAAGCAGCTTTCCATGGAAAGACGACCCAGACTCTTGAAATCCTATATCCCCCCCCCAACCCTGTTCGGTGCACAGCTGCCCTTGTGTCTTTATTAACAGCCCCTCTATTCTACAACTCTAATGTTTCTCCTGCCGCCCCGTTTTCGCCCTGGAACGCTCCCCTCTCAGCGACCGTGCTCAGCTCATGTCTGATCTCCGCCACTCGCAGCCGGGAGGCGGATCAGTTACCGCCACCAATAATGACTCCATTTACGGAGCTCTTTCAGCAGACGCAACGTGATCCCAAGCCCATGACTTTCCCAGTCCATTCACAAACTTCTTTAGACGTTCCCCCTCATTAGAGTCACTCCTGTCTCCTGCCCCACCTTTGCCGAGCGCTGTGGAGGAGACGCTCTCACCGTATGGAATTTCCCCAACACAATGGCCGGTGACCAGGCAGTTGCAGGGAGCACATCCCCTTTCTGCCAGCTGCAAGGCAGGGTTTGGATAAGAGGATGGCAGCAATCTGGAGCGTTATGGCAAAACCAAAAATTCAGGCAGCTGCCAGCCTGGCCGGAGCTCGTGCACTGTACAGAAAAACTAAGAAAAGCTACACCAGTTCAAATCCACTTGCTAAAGAAATGGGAGGAAATGAGAGATTTCCAGATATAGTCACAGTGGGGAAAGACACCCAGATACGGTGGAAACCTGCAGTTTGAAAAGTAAAATAAAAGAAAGTAAAATACGAGAAAGTAAAATAAAAGAGAAGCCAAAGGGAGAGATGGCAGATGGGATTTCTCCATCCCTGCTGTAAGAGAAGTGGGGTTTGGGAGGAGGCAAGGCCATCACCGGAGATGCAACTGATCCAGTGGAGGGAAGTGGGGTGGCCCAGGACCCCACCAGCTTCTTACTGGATTTTCCTCCCAGCTTGGAAACATCCAGGAATGTTTACAGAGCAGCAGGCATGGAGGAAGGGCCGGCGAAGTCCCCGTGCCCGCTGGCAGCAGATCCACCAGCTGAACCCAC
Organism: Tauraco erythrolophus; assembly: GCF_009769465.1. Lineage (NCBI taxonomy): Eukaryota > Metazoa > Chordata > Aves > Musophagiformes > Musophagidae > Tauraco > Tauraco erythrolophus. The sequence continues at coordinate 15,728,502 of NC_141483.1, forward strand.
CGCCTTGCGTCTCCAGATGAATTGTGCAGCGAGAAGTAGTGCAGCAAAGAGAATTCTTCTGGATTTTAAACGACTTCCTATCGCAGCACCCAAAACTCACGGGAAAGGGGTTGTCCAAATTATTGATCTGTTGGTGACAAACAGCCCGGGTGCAGATGGGACCAAAGGATTAGGATGGGCTGTGCCAGGTGGAGGAGACACGACGGGCATGGCCCTTGCTCTTGCGTCTTCACTGCTTCTAGTTTTAATTTAGCTTAAATATTAATTGTCCGAGTCAATGAATTTGCATATTTCCGTGGTTCTGGCCATCTATACTCAGCAGCTTGTCTGCACGACTGAAAACTCGTCTGACCTTTACCATCAAATAGATTTTGGATCCTGGGAAATCAGAGAACACATTATGTTCATCCAAAACATTCTCAGCCCAGAGGAGCACGGAGAGCCCCCGCTAGCCAGCCTGCTCCCGGCGGGCAGCGCTCTTAGTTGGGAAGGGAACAGAATTAATTCCAGGTAAATATTAGCGCTGAGTAAATGGTAAAAAGTGCAGCGGGTACTTTTTCAGATTCAAGCTATAACTTTGATTTCACTGGATTGTTTAGCAAACATCATTTATTGATTTGCAGTTTTAGAAGCTATTATGAAAAATTCTCTGCCCAAGAACTTAGGGCTGGTAAGAGCCTCCAGAAAGACACACTGAGAGCAGACCCATCCATCTCTGGCGTGACTCGTGTCATCCCGCCCGACGTACGGTGAGCAAAGCTCCTTCAAAACAAGGGTGTCATCCTTTTTTGATGGAAGGCATGGCTTGGGGTTGCTAGAAAAGAGATCTTTTCAGAAGTTCTGTCAAATTTTTCTCTGTTTTTCAAATAAAAGATTCAGGTTTTCTTTAATAAAGTCAGGAACTGAGGAGCACGAGGTTTTTTGGCAAATATGAAACTTTTGTTCATGTTTTCCGCACTTTTCATCATGGTTTTTCTTCACTCAAAAAGATCTGTTGGGAAAAACCAAAGCAAAAACGCCCTTTCCAACAGGACTTGGTGAGTAATGGCCATCACCAAAGCGCTCAGGGACCCCGAGGCCATCACCTCCCAGCTCCCCCCGGCACCTCGGCTATAGGGAGGGATGTTGGCAGGGGGCTCCGCAGGCCCTGAAAACGCTCCGGCAGCTTCATCCGCAGCAGACCCCATCCCAGATTGCTCCCAGCCCATCTGCCGCAGCAGCTCCGAGGAGCTGCGCCGGTGCCCATGCGTGGCACGCACCACGGCACAGCTCGGCACACACCACGTGCACGGCGTCTGCCACGCTCCCCTCTGCTGCTTCCTACCTTGCTGAGTTAGTCATGAAATTAGCTTCGCGTTTGGGGGCAAAAATAAATATTTAATTGTGGTAATGGCCATAATTTGCATTCAAATGTTTGTCGGAGCAAGAATTCCTCACTAAATGACACCAAAGGCTTTTGAGAATGATGAACTTATTTGAGCACATTGCTTTCTATGCCGCTGAACGTCATCACCAGAAAAATGGCTAAACTTAGCAAATAAAAAAAAAAACCAAACAAAAAAGAAAAAATCTATTTTCCCAGCTGTAATAAATATAGTGGGTAGTAAAAAGGAGCATACTTCAGCTGTAAGTGGGGTATTGTTATTTGATATGTGGGAGAAAAACCAGAAAGCTAATAAGACATTTTTATACATAAAAAAATCACGTAATCCTGGTGCATTATACATGTTGTACTTATTCATGGTCTATCCATGGGCAGATATTCATTATTATACACAGCTATCTGTTACGCGGGGAGATGCAGATCTGAGCTTTCGCACAGAGAAGCCCTGGGTATCTCCTTTACCTGGAGAGCGTTCGGGTGTCATTTATCCCGTGTAGAAACACAACTCTCTCTTGTTTCACGTCACCGTTCCCGCTATGAGCCCAGCAGACCTGGAGCTCCTGGGCTCTGCCCTGGGCACGGCGGAATCCAGCCGAGCTCTGCCCGCGACTCCCAGCCGGAGCATCTCCCCCTCCTCCACGGCTGAACTCCGGACTCCGTGTCCTTACCCTTTGTTCCGTGGGCTGGAGGAAACGTCTGCTAACGAACTGTAAACTGGGGTTACACCGCACCCGCAGGTGTTGTTTGCCCCTGTGTGGTCCAGCTGCCCAGAGCGGTGCCCGGGCTGGAAAGGGGATGTTGACCCACTCCCACCCATCTCTCCCAGCAGAGATGGAGCCCATGCTGGCTTCCCCTGCTGCTGCCATGTGCGTGTGCGGGTGGAAAGATGCTTCTCTAACACCCTGAAATTTTGTCTCCCGTTTTTCTTTCATAGGCAGTGACTTCTCTACCCGAGCGCTATTCAAAGCAACAAAAAGAGCACATCCTTTTAGTTTTGCCGGCTTTCTGAATTGTTTGGGTTTTTTTTTTTCAATTTCCTTTCAGTCCTGAACACTGGTTGCTGTATGTCTGCCCAGTCTGTTCTTATGAGGAGATAATCCCATGACTTGATTTTCAAGTACATTTAGCGTCTAGACAGAGCACTGCGATCCTTTGTCCTTCCCTCCCAGTTCCCTTATTGATTTCAATACCCCTTCAGGCGCGGGCACTTTCTAAATTCAAAAATGGCCAGTGCTGCGGGCGTCCCCACGCCACGTCCACCCCACCGCCGCTCCAGAGTCTCGTGCCATCGTTCTGCCAGACGTTCTACTCACTCTCCTCAAAAATAGCCAGGGGAAAAAAAATAAATATCCATGGTGGAGTATGGCAATTATAAAGGAGGAAGAAAAAGCGACCCTAAGCCCAGCTGCCAGTGCCTCCCCAGCCCAGGAGCACCCCAGCCCCGGGAGGGTGCGCAGCAGCCCCTCGGACAGGCTGCAGCACATCCCAGAGGTTCACGACTTGGGCCGTGTCCTGGATCTCCCCGGTCCCTGGGCAGGCACCCAGCCCAGCACGCGTCCGTGGCAGCCCCGGCGCGGGGATCGGCACCCCTGCGAGATCCAGCACGCTCCCACTCTCGGCATCCATATATCAGGACAACCCAATTAAGTCATTTACAGTGAGGACCTGGAGATGGCAGCAACATATAATCACAAACATAAGCAGTTTTTACATGGTAATTACATATTCTGGTTTTTTATCAGTGCAACACAGACAGAAGATTATTTTATGCTTGATATCATTCTAATTTTTGATCCATTTTTCCCTCAACTTAAAAAGGATTAAGATTGGGCTTCTGGTAATAATTTTGGATATGCCAACTTCATAAGTACTACGCAGCATTGTATTAAACTGATTATTAGGTACTTTCGCTTATTGTTAACACCTCTCTTCTTTGGGCTAACATCTGAAGCGTATGAAACCAGATGGTTTGAACGGTCAAGCCGAAAGGCCAGAATATTTTTTAAGTCTGTTTTAAAGTAAAACACACTATTGCTTTAAACTCCATCTGATAAAACAGGCTCGAGCAGATCAGCAAGGAGAGAGGAAACGCCGTGCCTGGCTTTGATCATTCTCAAAAGGAATTGGCACATGTGATTTTCCAGGAGATGAAGGCACCAGGTGAAACTATTTCATATCCCAAGTCCTTTTCTCTGCCGAAACTAACATCTGCTTCTCGTTGTCCCTGGGCCTGGCGAGCGGTCTGCCCACCCCCCCGGGGCACGGCCACACTCGGGCCGGACCGGGGGCCGGGCAGAGGCCGGGACGGGCGGGGGGAGCTGCACCCCAGCCCCAGGGGGGCACGCAGGGGTCCCGGTGGGTCTGCAGAGGGACCCCGAGTGGGCAGCGTCCCTCGGGAGCGGGGGCACCCTCGGGAGAGTGACTCTTCCCGGGAGGAGGCTCGTCCGCTGCCCCCGCGCTGTGCCGGCCCCGGGCTGGGCAACTCCGCTGCTCCAGCCGCCCCCCTCCCGCGGGACCCCGGCCGGGGGGCAGGGGAAGGAGGGGGCTGGCCCCGGGTGCGGAGAGACCCGCGGTGTTTCGCTCTCCTGCTCCTCAAAAGCCTCCGGGCTCCTGGGTTTTCCCTCCCTTCCCAGCGCCCATCCCCGCGCACATCCAGCGGTGCTTTCCACCGCACAGCAGTGTCCATAAAACCGGCTGGAGGGGTGGAAAAGGGAAACGACTCCCCAGCGGGGCACGGCAGAGCCCCCCACGCCGCTCCCCCCGTGGGGGCAGCCCACAGTCACCCCTCTCACTCCCACGGGACACCCAGTGCCAGGCAACGCAGGCCCACTGCTCAACGCCACGGCGAGGCCAGGGATGGGATGCTGCTCCAGGACGTGGGGACCACCCTCACCCCACACTGCCAAGGGTGACCGCTCCCCTGGGCCAGCATGGTCGGCGCAGCGGCACACAGCCTCGCTCCAGCACCTCCCTGGCCCTGCACCGGCGACCCCACGCAAGAACGCAGGGAACAGACTCAAATCCCCCAAATCTCAGTCGGTGCAGAAGGCTCTTGGACTAAAAGAAGCGGCCAAAGCCCTCCCTGCCCCAGCTGGCAGCGTGGCTGTGCCACACCACCCACCCACAGCAGCACCGCTGAGGCATCTGCGTAAAATCCTGCTATCATCAAAGACAACATTAATTATAACTAGTTCCCTAATAGCTGCAAATAACTAATGTAATTCTCTCTGTTTGGCGCCAGTAGGGAACAAGTCCAGAGTAAATGAGCTCATGGTTAGGAATCAAAGATTAACAGACTATCTAGGAGTAATTTCTTCTCCACATGAATTAGCAAATCGTAGGTAATTATTGTGGACAGAGCTAGGCAGGTTCATTTTACTAGGTCAGTTAAGAATAGCCCAGGATAATTAAATTGTCTCTAGAGCCAGTAACAACACTGGAGTTAGAAAAGGCTGGTTTTCTCTCGCCGTTCATCTTCTGGGTGAATCATATTTGCCCTCAGCGTTGCCCTCCGGGGCAGATCTGCTCTCGTAGGTGTGATTATTTATTCGTTTGTTTGGTGATGGACAAACCCCGTTTTGGGGTGGCTGGACCCGGGGCTGCAGCCAGGCTGGTCCCCGAGCGGGGGTCCTGGTCGCCCACCCCTACCATAAGTGCTGCTCTCGGGGCCACCCTCGCCAGGTCTCGGCCATGGGGCAACAACCTGGGGCTTGTCTTATGGGGGGGGCTGGGCAGGGAGGTGACAAGCGCTGAAGTTATCGACGCGCTTGCCTGGTTTCGACAGCCTCATGTGTGACGTCAGGATTGATGCAGTACCCTCCACCTGCTCCCCTCACCCACCCCGCGAGCCCCCCACGGGCACAGAAGGGCAGGATTTGGCCCGGGGGCACTTTGTTTTTTCCTTTCCTTGCAGACAAGGTGCGGGAAAAAGTGTTCTACCAAAACCTGCATGGGAGACTTGTGCCACTGGTCGCTCCCTTGCACACCAGTATCTGCCTGAAAGAAATAATCGTGGTGTCCCTTGGGAACAGATGCTTGGGGTGGAGTAGGGAGAGCTCGGGAGGCTCCTTTCCGTGTTATTTTCTCTGGACGTTACCTGGCCGCGGGATACAATTTTACCTCTGCTGATGCTCGATGCCGACTGGAAAAAGGATGCAGCATCATTAAAAATAGAAGCATGAAAGATTATTTACATTTCAAGAATAGCTAAGGTCTTTAAAGAAACTTCCATCATCCTTTAAAGGCTCTTAGTCAAACGCTGTTCATTATTAATGCCTGTTGGCTTTATTTAGCCTATGACTACAATTATATATTTATGAGGTAATCAGCAATTGGAAATTTCCCTGTAATGGTAACTGGAGCTTGGCATCCAAATAAAATGAACACCATTAAGAAAGTATTGCGGTCATTGGGGTGGATCAAGTGTGCTAATAGCCCAACTAACAGCAATTAAGTCAATTAACCATTCAGACATATGCTGCTCAATTTCCCTGCTTAAACAGCCCGGTGCATCTGCGAAATTTGTGGAACTTATTTATGGTGTAAGCGGCTGCTAGTCATTATTAACCAGGGGAAACAGTGAAAATAAGGGAGGCTTGTAAAAAATTAACTACTGCAGCAAAAAGATCCGCTAATTGCCCATTCCCCTCCCCGTGGGGGAAGGTTTCGTTTCCCAGAGTATTTATTTACTGTCTTTCGAATGTCGCTACCAGTGTTTCATGGAAGTACCAGTACAGGTGGATGGGCTGGGTAAGGGTGACGGAGGCTCCTCGGGCATGTGGAGTGCTGCTGGGTGCTGTGTCCGTTTGTCCCGTGGGGCTGTGTCAGGGTGGGAGGCTGCTCCATGGCGATGGCGTTGGGGTGTCGGGGGGGAGCTGGGGGATCTGCCTTAAGGGGGAAAAGGTACAACAGGGACAAGGGGGAAGACCTTGAGCCGCCCCTTGCAGCCGTGCGCTCACGGCTCCCTGGACACTGGGAGCATCCTGGCACTGAGCACCCGGCACCCACCAAAGGATCCCTCTTCCTCCTCTTCCTCCTCCTCCTCCTTGCTCTCCCCAGGACAGACTCTCCCCAAGATCCGTGCTGGCAGACCCCATGGTCCTTCCCACAGCAGCTGGAGGTGCCAGGAAGCCCCGGGCTGGGGTCACCAGCCCTGAAGCTGCCGGTGTTCCCGTCACCCACCCTTCACCTCCCGAGCGCTGGGAACTTGCTGACATGAAGTGTCTCTCCTCTTCCTCTCCTTGTTTCGGTTTCTTGCCGTCTGTCCAAATGAGGGTGTTCCAAAGTTTTGCTAAGTGCTTGTTTTAATGAACCCCATTAAAGTTAACCTAGTCATATAATATACAGGAGAAACCTACCATAAATAGAGGTAAATAGAGATTGTAAAGATAAATAACAATACTGGGGTGTGAGAAGTGATAATGCACTCTATTTACTGCGGGCCCATAAAAGGCCAGTAAAAGATACTGCACCTTTAATGACTTACTTTCTCCATGGCAGCCGGCACTCACAGTTAGCAAGCTAAGGATGCAGTGACACAAAAAGCTTACAGATAATTAAATATTGATTTTTGTTTTCTAATCCTATATAAAAATTGTCCTGGGTCTCCCAATGGTAGTTTCATCTCACCAGGACACAGGGAGGGCTATTAACCCTATTTGGTTTCAAGCTGTTGCAGAACAAATAAACAGGGAGTCTTGGAAAACCGTGGCGGCGGCTCTCCGGGCACGAGCCAGCTGCCAGCCCTGCGCCCGCCCCAGCCGTGGGTCCTGCCAAGAGCCTGGCGCCCGGGAAGGCGGCCAACGGCAGCCCCGCCATCGCAGCCCTGGCTCTGCCGCGGAGGGTCGCGGTGGTTTCACCCGCGTGGGTGGATCACGCAGCGCCGGGGCCTCGCCGCGTCCGTGCGGAGCCCCGCGATCGCGGCATCCACGAAGGAGGGGCAGTCGGTCCCCGGGCCCCTCCACGCGGTTACATTCCTCATACCCGCCTTTTCCACTGTGTCCCATCTCTCCCTCCGCAGAGGTAACCGGAGAGCAGTGCCACGTGCTGCTCGTCGCAAGCAGGGTGCAAAGTGCCAGCCTGCCAGGCAGAGCCCACTCCCAGGGTCCGCAGGCTGCAAGCAGCACCCCCACGCAGAGACTGGCTGAGGCAGGGGGTGACAGGGATGCTTCAGAGCATCATCTGTGAGCGATGGTTCATCCCAGGACCTCGCCATGGGAAGCAGTCCTCCAGGGCTGCGGGAGCAGAGGAGTTTCTGTTGTTCAGGGATTTTCCGACTGCCCCTCTGTTGGTGAGAAAATGGGAGACAGCAGAGCTAACACAATGTGCCCATCTCGACACAGGGCCCTCAGAGGGGTGCCTGTGGCGTGGGCTGGAATTTCTACGGCAGGTAAAGGTGAGCATGGGAAGCCTCCCAGAAACACAGCCAGAGCAGCCCTCGAGTACATGGTCCAAGTGCCTGGTCTCTCCGGTCATCCTACTCGCTCCTCTGAGATTCTACGGTTCTCACACTGGCCCCTACATCCACCCTGTCCCCAACACATTTACATCATCCCAACAGATTTCTCCCAGAAAACGACATTTTGAGTCTCATGCAGAACGCATGCAAAACCTCAACGCTTTTTCACAAAGCTGAATTTTCACCCAGGCTACGGGAGAGCGTGAGGAGGAGACGGGTGGAGGAAGAGCGGAGCAGGGGAGGAGGGAGCGGGTGGACAGGCACTGGCACAGAGGCTGTGGGTGCCGCTGTCAGGGCCTGGGCAGGAGGCAGCGAGGATCTTCAGTGGCCTCAACGCTGTAGTGGGGGCAGGACACGGGTTTGGCTCAGCCCGGCTCTACGGCAGAGTCACGGCATCGGGATCCACGGGGGGATCTTGCACCCACTGCCACGGTAACCGGCGTGGTGGGGAGGGAGTGGGCTGCCCGGCGTGCCAGAGCATGGGGCACGTCGCTCCACAATGAGAAGAGGTATTAAAATCATAACCTCTAAGTCTGCCCCGCATGATGTTTTCTATCACTATTGGGAAAGCAATTGCCTCCAGCAAAGATCTATTTCCTCGGCTGCTCGTTACGAGCGTGCAGTAAGTACCGTGTACACAGTGTGAAACGGAATAAACCCCAACATCACACAATGGAGTCGCTCATTCACAAAGTGAAGCGAGGGGCCTCCTTTCCCAGTTATCTTTTCAAAAGCGCCGTGCAGCATAACTCACACTGTTTACAGGCTTCGGGATGTGAGTAAATCACGTTGCTTTACATAATTCCTGTCCTTTGGTAAATTGTGCCTTTTCTGAAAGAAGAGAACATCCACCCCCCCCACTCCTCCAATGCCGTGTGTAAACGAGGCCGTCGCTCGAACATGCCGGATGAGTCTGATCGTGGGGGAAACAGCAAAACATCTTCCTGAAAAACTGCATGCACCATTTGCTGGGAAATCTTAAATATTTTACTTGCAAAAGCCTGTAGACTCGGTGTTTTCCATGCCAAGTGTGAGCAGTACGCCGTGTACACTAAACCCCTGCTCAGCCATGCAGAGAAGTCCAAGCAAAAAAAGGAATCGACGTGCACCCGGACTTTGTGCCGGTCACAAACCTCTGAGGAAGGTGAGCTGGGGTCTGCAATTAATTAACGGGTGGCTCTCGCCCCCGGCCACCCCCCAGCTCTGCTCCTGCTCCCTCCCTGCCTCAGCCCCCTGGCTCGCTGTGGTGAGGGGCTCCGAAGAGCCGTCGGGGCCCCCGCCTGGCACAGCCCTGCCCTGTCCGCCCCCATTCCGCCCTTCCTGTCTTTGGGAACAGCATCTGCCCCGAATGGGGCAGCCCTGGTGTACTGGAGACAGAGGGGGTCCCCAGGCACAGTTCCACTTTGCCTTCGTGTGGGGCAGGATTGTTTGGGGGGATTAATGTTTTAGGGGGTCATGAAAGCGTTTTTCTCATGAGCTGTGCGGGCAGCAAGGACCCGCTCACCCCCTGCCATCGCAGGGCAGCCGGTGTCTGGGAGAAGCAAAGCAACTCAGCAATGCCCTCCGTGCCATCGTCCTGCAGCACAACCGGAGCCTCTCCAGCACTTTGGCTGAGATTTCTCCTGGGGAAACACGAGCACGGGCGGCTGTGCTGGGCAAACACTTTGCCTCCAGCCAAGACAGGGGTGAGTGTGGCTCAGCTCCCTGGGCTCCGCGTTCCCAGGCGTCGAGCACCCGGAGCTGCCCTGCAAGACCTGGGAGATGAAAACCCTCTTGCACCTGTCGGAGCCCGCTCTGACCTCCAGTGGCACGAAAAGCCTGAAGGGTGGGCGATAGTAAACGCGAGTGTGGCTATGGCTGTGATGGAGAACAGCACGGGGAATGTGTCAGCCATGGGGTTTGCTCCAGGACGGCCCGTGGAGACGCAGGCTGCGAGGGGCCGGGAGGAGCGGAAGGTTTCGGAGGAGAGTGGAGGCAGCAGCATGAGACTGTTCGGGGACAGGTCTCCTGCACCCAGAGCAGCAACATACAGGGCAGGAGACCCCCTGCACGGGAAGGGACTCAGGGGTCACCAGTGCAGCCCCCATAGCCACTGCCCTGGGGACACGCTGCCTCCCAGCACAGCGGCACGACCAGAGCATCCCTCCCATGGTCCGTGATGCTGAGATTCCTGCGGCACAGCACCTGCTGCCTCCCTCCCCTCTTCCCCTCTGCCCTGCCCAGAGTTCCCCCTGGCAGCTGGGGACATCAGGGACTTCCCCCCCCCCCTGCCCCCGCGGCCCCGGCACACCAGCCCACGCGGGGGGCTCTGGGGGCCTCAGCTCCCTGCGGCCGCGGGCAGGGAGCCGCGCTGCCCGCCACGTCCTCTGGCACCACACCAGCATAAAGCCTGGTGACGCTCCAGGGCATCTGCACCCTCCATCTTCTCCACTCAGCAAAACGATCCCGTTCTAATGCCAGGGCTACTGCCAGCATGGCCCTTGCCCCAGGAATGGTTTTGTGCTGGTTTGTGGGTAACCTGGCAGCCTGAATGCTGGGGGCACCTTTCAGACACAGCCACCCGGCAGCCGCTGATTGAGACTCAAAAGAAATTCTTTGAGGGCAGCAAGATGTCAGGCCAAAGCAGGAACAGCAGCAGGTTTGAGACTACAGACGCGTTAGTCAGAGCTGATGAATGCTGGCTTGTCAAGGCTTCCCATTTCAGTCCCTGGATTGCCTTTAAAGTTTGCCAAGTCACTTTTCAGCATTTGTGTGGGCAGAAGGAGACGTGCAATTAAGCTGCAATTGCTGCACCAAAACCGAATACTTTCAAGTTTGTTATTTCCTCAAAAATGACAAAATGCTGGTATCAAGTCAAGGAACAGGACGGGAGCTCATGTTGCAAAGCCGAAGTTGGCGCGGTGCTGCGTTTGTCCAAAGCTGGATTCTGCTTTAGCTGAAGGATGAAGACGTGGACATCAAAAGCCACATTAGCATTTGAGAAGCAGGCTGGAGAGTCGAGAGCCGTAATCAAAACCTGCTTCCCAGCGCAGGTGACTCGCGGGCAGCCGGCACGTCTGGCTGCAGCGGTCACCGTTGCCAGCAGCGGCACGGAGCTTGTGCAGCACCCGAAGGCAGCGGCAGGTGTGTGGCACTGGTGCAGAGTGGTGAGGGTGGTGATGTGGCAGCCACGGCGTTGCTCCAAGCCCCGATTCCAGATGCAGTTGTGCTCACAGGGACCTTCCTCAGCCCTGCCATGGCATGTGGCTCCCTGTATCCCTCCTGCCCCAGCGGCTGGGAGGGTGGCACTGTGGGCGGGGGGCAGCCCCACGGCAGGCACCGCTCCTGGCACACGGCCCCTCCGGGCTCTCCATCCCGAGGCATCCAGAGGAGGGGGGTTCCACAGCTCTCCCATCACATCCTGCGGTGATGGTGAAAAGCTGCTGGCCGGTTGGAAGGGTGGGCAGTGCCTGCTCTTAGCCAGGCATGGGGGAAGGTGAACCCGTGCCTCTGCCCTGCCCATGGCTTCTGCCCCTTAACCGTGGTGCGTCCCACGGGAGGGCAAGGCAGGGGTATCCCCGCTGCCCCCTCCCTCTGCAGCCCGCGGTGCTGCCGCCCGCCCTCCCGCAGCCCCTCACACGCTGCGCCCAGCCGCGTCCTTTCTCTCTGCCACCTTTCCCCCTTTCCCGTTCATGGCTGTCCCTAGCAAGGAAAAGATGGCGACGAGCGGGACGCAGCGCGGCCGAGCCGGGCGGACAGGCGGAACACGAGCCCATGGCATTGGCTGCGCCATGGCACTGCTCTCCGCAGGGCTGCCCTGCGAGGCTTCGGCAGCCTTTGGAGCAGCCAAATAACTGTTATTTCCCAGACATAAAAGGGGCAGTTTTGTGGATACCTTTTTCCACAAGGTTTTCTTGCAGCGGCTGCAGACGTGCCGGTGCAGAACCATGTGCTGAAGCCGTCCTTCTCGGCCATAAACCATCCCGGCTGCAGAACGGATCGATTTGGAGCCCGTCAGCTGCTGAACTGAATTAATTTCATCCTAAAGGGCCTCACCGCGATGCAGCAAATACCCCACCAGGAGACCCGGGGAATGGCTCTGTGAAGGGACCGCTCCGAAAACTCCCGGGGCATATCGTGATAATCTCCGTGCGTCACCACGCGGCGGGGGACAAGAACCTCCCATTTGGTGCGAAGCTGTGCGGTAACATATTGCTTTTTAATCAACACTTAAACACGAAATGCTCTTTTCCATCTAAAGCCTGGGATGATTTCATAGCAGCCCATCGTGCCACCCAGTTTTAAAGCAGAGCCCAACTTTTTCCGAAGGGAACGTTTACCCGAAATACGTGATTTAATTGAACAGTCATTTTCTGCCTTCTTTTTGCTGACTGCAGAAAGCTGCGTTTGGATACGAGCAGCTCTCGTGCCAGCTCAGCTTCTCTTCCTGCTGCAGAGAATCAACAACAATGACAAAATAATCAATTAACTTGCGTAAATAACCCAACGGTGGGATGGGAGGAAAAGAAAACCTTAGTTTTTGGTGGTGCATTCCAAGCACGTGCCTTGGTGCTCCGTGATCGCTGCATACGCGCGGGGGAAGCGAACTGCGGAGCTGGGACACAAATCTGGAGACTGGGGAAAAAATTCGGATTAATCCCCCTGAGTGCTGGGTTTGACTGGAAACGCGGAGCTGGGTGAGGGCTCGTTCTTGTGCCAAGCTCACCGTCCCGGCGGGGCTCAGGCTCTCCAGTCAAAACGTAAAAGTTTGGTGAAATCTGGGCTGGAGTCCAAATTGGCCCCCCCGCTCCCTGCGCTGCCCCTCCGCTGCCATCCCCCAAGGCTGGTGCCAGCTGCGGGGGTTAAAACAGGCTCCGGGGCACGGTTATTATTTTAAATATTAATGGCAGAGTAAATGCAAATCCCAGAACTGCTGTGTAAATAAACGGAGCCCCATTTATTTCATTCTGTGCGGCGCTTAACTGGGCCAGAGCAATTACAGCCAGGCTGCTGTTTATGCCTGGTTTAAGGCTGTTGTAATCCGGAACGGGGAAGTTAAAATCCACGGATTTACACGGACTTTATTAAGTACTGTGAAACGCCGGCGCAACTCGCTGTCCTTGTGCACGTTTACTGAAAACTGGCACCTCGGCGGAGGCTGGCTGGGTTCGTGTGCATCCCGGAGCCCAGGCTCCCAGTCCATCTTTCCGCAAAAGCTGTTTTTTCCCAAAGCAGCGCTTTCTGCCACGCACCTGCGCCCGCTGGAGCTGCCAGCGATGCGACGGGCACGGCCAAGGCACACCGTGCTGCGCCAGCCCGCGGGCAGAATTTGGACCCTGCACATTCATCTGCCTTTCCCCGGCCCCTCTGAGGTCGTGCCACTGCTGACGGGCACAAATGGAGAATCCAGAAGTTTCTTTGGAAACTGCTGTTTTACTGGAACAAACTTCCCCGTGGCAACACGTGATTGTGACAAAGTTTAATTTCAAAGGAAATTGAAACAAAGCGTCTCAATGTTCTCAATGCAACAATGTTCTTTTTAACATTTTCCAAATGTCACATTTTGATATTTTGCTTTCAAATGCCTTTTCTTTAGGAATTTATACTATTTAAGAAAATTAAGACAAGATTAGATTTCTTCCCAAATGGTCTGACCCAGTGCAATTTCTGCAGGAAACTCTGTGTGTGTGTGGTGGGTCGGGTGGTGGGACCCGAGGGAGGATCCATCCCTCACCCCATCCCCACTCCCTGGGGTGCCGGTGCCCCCCCGGCACTCAGCCCCGGCCGGGCTCTGCTCTCCCTGGCGCTGTCGGGGTTGTAGAGATTCCCAGCCCGCGACGCGCAGGGCAGAGCGCTGGGTCCGAAATCCTTTCTGACCTTGGAATACATGGACAGAAAACAAACAAAAAAAAAAAGAATCTTTTTCATTGAAGCAAATCAGACTAGAATTGCCTCGAAGAAGATTTAGAAAGGTGAGGTTTGGCACCAGTTCGGAGGAGACATATTTCACAATTATAAAATTAACAGGGATGGAGGCGCTGCCTTTCACTGCGAAAGTGAGAGTGGGAAGGAGAAAGGGAAGGTCTGGCAGTAGGACACAGCTTGTTGGGGGGAACCCAATCCTAAAAATAGAGAGAACAAGAGGCTTGCAGGGCGGTTCAGTCGGGTTTGGACCCCGAGAGTGGAGGGCAGCCCAGCGCGGCTCCCTGCTGCCCATCTGCCCACTGGTGGCACTGGGGTGTGCGGGCAAACCCCGAGAATTTAGAAGGGAGGGAAGAGCTTCGCTTTTCAGCATCTGCTAAATGTGGAGAGGGACTTTCTGAGGGTCTTGGAGTATTTTACCCACACGGTTGTGTAAAGCAGCAGAGGCGGGTGGGTTGTTGGAGATCTCCGCGTAACAGGCAGCAGGAAGGAGGTGCGGACACTCGTCCCTGGGGGAGGGGGCCACAGCGATGCTTTGCAGCCTATTTTCAATTACACTTTCCAGCAGAGTTGGAGAAGACAATGACAGGAGGGGAAAAAAAATGCTAAAAGAAAAAAATCACAGGCAGCAATAAATTTTCCCACAATGGTCTGAAGAACAAAATGCTTCCTAAGCAAGTTCAGCTAAAAGTATGTGTGCAAAAACCATATGGGCAGTGGGCGTGCGTGGGCGTGCTTGTCAGAGGTGCCGAGTGCCCACTCCTCCCTGCACGCAACACCCAGCGTCTCCCAGCATCCAACTGGGAGAAGGTGGAACAGGGAGCTGGGGAGGGGTGGGGGGTGCGTGCACATGCATGTGCATGCGTGTGCGTGTGTGTGTGCATGTGTGTGTGCATGCTCTGCTGCAGGCAGCAGGAAAGTGGCACACACGGGAGTGTGTAGGTGTGCTGGGAGGAGCGTGTCTTTATTCAGAAGCCCACTAATGGGTCAGGAAAACGCTCCTTACGTGTAGTGCTCGTTGGCTGTCACAGGCGAGCAGGTCCTTATTTCCGTAGTGGCTCCTGGAAGCGTGCGGTGGGAGGGGACGCTCCTTCGAGACTGAGCATGTTTATCCTCTGCTTTTATCCAGGGGCCGATGTGGTTCTGCAGGACACTGAAATAAGGCACCACTAATTACACGATTACAGGGTTATTTCAGCATGATACAAGTGCCCCGATGTACCTGTGTGTCTGCACAATGGCACCAGGCGTCGGAAAAGCCAGAGCAACCACAGGTCACTAAGGAGGAGGTGTGGGGGTCCGGCAGGCAGCGCACTGGTGACGCCGAGCTGCCTGCGGTGGGTGGGACCCCGGTAGGACCCCGGTGGGACCCTGGTGGGGCTTTCTGTGGGTGGCAGGGGCATGGGCTGGGGCACACAAGATGCTGTTGGGTGCTATTGGGAGCAAATGAGCCCAATGCAGCAGCACTCCGTGGCACTGGGTGCAGAGCAGGATGACTCCCTAGCAGCTGAGCTCTGCCCCGTGCCCCCGAGCAGGGAGGGCAGCCGGGCTGGGGGCAAGGGCTCCACTGGCACCTCTCCCAGCACCGGCCCCAGACCCTCGGACAGTTGCACCTGGGAGCTCCCAGGCAGGGAAGGTTTGGCTCAGCAGGAGCACCCCCGGGCACAGGCACAGCTCGGTGCCAGGGGGCAGCTGCACCCAAACCAGGCAGCTGCTGGAGATCGCTCCTCCCGTGAGCACCTCAGCTTCCCTGGGAAACCTGCACACAAACGCCCCACGGAAAGTCTTTTACTGCATCTCTAGAACCGCTTCAAAGGCGTTTTCCCGCAGGAGTTGCCAAGGTCTATTCAGTTCCAGCTCCTGCTTTCTCAGAAAACAGCTACAAACCAGACTGCCAAGGTGACGGCGGCGGCTCGCCGCGTGCCCGGTGCCGGGGACGGCTCTGGAACCAGCGCACGCGGACGCGGGGCATCCCCCAGCGCTCCATGTGCCTGCTGCTGATAAGAGCGGGGCCAGGCGACCCGCGGCGCGTGACGGGAATGGCGAGAGGTGCCCGTTCCGAGGGCCGCGATAGGGGCCGCGGCGCGCGGGGATGGAGTCAGCCTCGGGACAGCAGGCAGATAAGGGCGGGCGACAGTAAGCCACGGGGGGTTTATGTGCATTTAAAGAGGAGGTTGTGCCCGGTTTCGATGGTCAGGATAGCAGGCTCTCACTCCTTCTGATATTTTAAAAGACTACAGGAAGGCTTAAAATGTAATTCCAAATTCAGATTCATGTTTCCTCTTCAGCTCCTTCGAAGACCCAAAGGAAGAGTTAAAATTTCAGAGGAAAATTTCTTGTCCTCCCCAGCATCTTTGGCACTGCCTTTGCCTGGCAGCCTGTATTTAGCACTGGGAACGAGGGAATAAAACACAACAGGCATGTTCTGCTGGTTTAGAATCCACGATCCCGTGCAGGAAGAAGGAGACCTGAGGCTTTAGATGCGGGTGGAATAGAGGGATTTGTTGAGCTGGTGCTTAATTCCTTCCCTGCTTTACTGCCTGGAGCTGCACATACCCCTTCGCCCACCGCTGCCCCTTACAACTGAGGGCTGCGGGCGCTGGGACACAGCGGCTGCGCAGGGGGGGCTGCTGTGGGTGTTCGAGGGGCTGCTGAGAGCGCGGCAGTGCCAGCGTGGCACCAGGATGCCCGGGAGGGAGCAGCCCTCGCCCCACCTGGTTTGAGCAAAGGCGTTGCTGGCCCCGGGGGATGCTGCGGGTGGTCTGGTCTCGCGCTTCCCGCTGGCCAAAGGCGAGCCGAGCTCCGCTCTCGGCAGACACACGCGGTGTTTGTGCTCCTGGACACTATTTTTTTTCAGAAATCGAGCTGCTGTTTTAAACTTCACTTCGCTACTGACACGTAACGTTCTGTCTCCAGGCCCTGGTGCAGCACCGCGCCGTCCTGTCCTGCCCTCCCGTAGCTGTGGACAGACACTGGCCAGGCTGTCCCTCCAGTTTCGCCAGTATAAATCCACACTCGATGGGGTTACCTCAGATTTATGCCAGCGTAACTGAATTTAGCAGGTTAATAAATGGCTCTTCCATTAATAAACGGAGAGCTGCTTAAGATCATGAACTTCATGACTATGACAAGGTCATGCCCGCCACTTCTGTCCTCATAACTTTTCCAGCATTAGTACCTCCTGCGTTTCAGTTTCTCCGTGTATCCCAGCTCGGGGAGGAAGGATGTCCAACTGCAGGAGCAACGGCCCAGGGCGCCCCGGGATGAATCCCAGTGGGAAGCGGAGCTGAAGTGACCCCTCTGCTGCTGACGCTGCTCTGCTGCACGGGGTGCGTGGGGTGCGTGGGATGCACGGGGTGCGTGGGGTGCGTGGGATGCACGGGGTGCGTGGGGTGCGTGGGATGCACGGGGTGTGCGAGGCCACGCTCCTCGGGTCTCGCTTCCCCCCGTGACTTTCTCTCCCCCTCTCCTCTCACGGCTCCTGCTCTTGCAATCATGTCACTCTCTTCTTTAACCATCTGGCTCCTGCAAACAAATATAAGTCCTCCTACACAGCCCCGCTGCTGAAGGGACTGATCCTTCCCCAGCTCTGAAGGAGCCACTCCTGCTCCCAGCAGCCGTCGCCGGGGACCCGCCACCCTCCCAGAGAGGCTGTGGCACTGGCAAAGGCAGCGCCTCACCCTTACTGCCCCATCCCCTCCCCGGTGCTGGTGCCCATGGGGTGGGCACTGCCCCCCAAGCATCCCACCAGCTCCTGGTGGCAGTGGGAGCGGGCAGGGCCGGCTTCACCCCACAGCCCCCAGTTGGAGCCTGCACCCACCAGCGGGATGGCTGGGGCACAAGCAGGTGCCAAAAGGTGTCGGGGCCCAGCACACCCTTCTCCTCCCCAGTGGGGTCTGGTGCTGCCACATCCCGTGGGGCTGCTGCAGGAGGGGATTCCAGCAGCACCGGGAGATTCCCAGAGAAATCCTAAAATCCAAAAATTTCTTGTGCTCCTGATCCAAACAATTCCTCCTCAACCTTTTCCTGGGCAAAAAGAAGTGTGGTTTGGGTAAACAAAACCCGTCAGCTGAATAATAGCCAAAAAAATATTTCATTCTGACTTTGATTTTTAAAAACTATTAGGGAACAAAATGAATTTGAAAATGAAAATCCAGCAGTCCCTTCCCATAAGGCCAGCAGATAATGCTTTAACCTTATTAAAACGTGGGGGGGTTTATTTCAAAGCAAAAACTTATTAACATAGAAATGTTCCTGCAAAAATAGTTTCGATTTGATACATTTCTGACAGGTAAAAATTGAATTGCAAAACTGTCAACCAGCTGTGTTTAGATCCGCCGCCTTAACCGGAGTTTGAAGGAACACACGGTAATGGGATTTTGCTCGTGCTCAAATGGTATCTTATGTTTAGAGCCATGTGAATAACAGATTCTCCAGTTCACAAAACGCACAAAAAAAATAAAATACAAATAATTTTTGACCTTTGGTGAACTGAAAAGTCTAACAAGCTCATTCCGAGATGAACAGAGCAACTGTTTACGCCGAAAGTCGCTATTCCGTTTTGAATACTGTTTCAGATTGTGTTTTGACTTGTTGAGCAGATAATTCCAATTAATTTCGTTTCTTTGAAAAATCTAAATATCGCGTTTGAAACGTGACATCGAGGTATTTTTTCGCTCTTTCTGCATTTTCCCCAGCAAGTGGTGGTACGAAATCGTCGCCCGCCTCTCCCAGCCTTTGTCTTCGGAAGAAAGTTGGTCCGTGCCGCCCCGGCCCGCGCCGACGGAGCGGGGACACCGGCTGCTCCTGGCACCGCTGCCGCCCGTCCCCGCGAGGGCCGAGCTCGCCCACCCGCACGCACCCCGGCCGGGCACCCTCCGCTCCCACCCCGCGGGAAACTTCTTCCCAGCCCAGGCTCGTCCCGGGAAGCGTCCACTCGTTCCTTCCCCTCTTCTATTGGTGTCTTTTGATTACAAGTCTGCTTTGAAGAGACACTAATTGCAGCCTGCGCACAATGCTTGTAATTATGCCTATTACATTTTGATTCATTTCCATATGTCAACACTACTACAAGGGGGGATGTGTGTGGGGGGGAGAGCACAGTTTTATAATCGGTTATTGTCTGCAAAAAAAACCTGCGCAGAGCATGAGTGAAGTGTTCTTTGTGGAAATTGAAAATAAGATTATAAATAAAAGTCTTCCTCTGACATCCAGAAAATGGACACTTTAAAATAAATTGCCACTGTTGATCAAGAAGATTGCTAGCTACCTTTTACATTAATGAGGCAAATACTCTTCAAGTCCCTAATAGCAATATGTTTGAGTATGTCATTTCAATAGCTCCTTTCTTAATAAAGCTTGACCCTAATATTCCCTGTGCTGTCACAGGCATTGTCCTGCCAGACACAGCCGTGATTTTTAGCTGCTAATCAAAAGAAAAGAGAGGGGGGGGAGCAACTGTTATGCAAAGAGCCGCAGAAACCCGAGCGACGAGGCCACGGGACCCCGGGCGAGGTGCAAGCAGGGAGGGTCTCAGTGAAGGTGTCCGAGCCAGCGCGGCGGTGCCAGCAATGGAAAACCACCAGGAAAGTGCTTTTCCAGCGGGTGATGCTTGGGCAGCCCAAAAACGCCACAGTGGGTGGGGGCCTGCCAGCCCCTCCGCTGCCACGGGGGCCAGACGGTCCCGGGATCGAACCTTCTCCAGGTGCCCACCACGGGGACTGGGGCGACCATCCCACCTCCCGCCTGCTCTGTGCTTCTTCCTCCTCCTCTGCCTCGCGGCAGGAGGAAGCAGTGCCCGTTTGGCTCTTCCCCCCCAGGTAGCTCTACCAACTAATTACGGTACTTGCAAAAGTATGAGCAGAGCTTATTCTTTAGCAATCAATCAATACAAGTTAAAAGGGCATCTTGTTTGTTTCTGTAACAATGCTCTTTAGAAAATTGGGTCCTTCTGCATTTCCTGCCTGATACACCATCCGTCATACGTTGCATCAGTCACATCGCGTTATGTTTCAAAGCATAATGTAACATGATGTGACTGGTGCAGTGGGCAGGAGATTTACGGAGGGCGGCGTTCGGCAAGGCGTTGTATCCACTTCTCTTTTGTAAATCCGAGTTTGAAGAGAAAATCAGTCCATTTTTTGGACCAAGCACCGCGGCAGGATGGCTTTTATGCCATCGCGGGCAATGATGGGAGCAGTCGGAAGCGAAGCAAGAGCAGGGACGCGCAGCCCCCCGCCCGTGTGCCCCCCACCGCTGCCACCCCCCCAGCGCCCCGCGTTCCGCTGCAGCACGGCTGCGCACGCGCGACCCTCGGCCCGAGGAGCAGCAGGACAGCCCCGGGCTGGGGGCTTCGCCTAACACCCGCTCCGTGCCCCTTCCCTCCCACTGCACATGCTGCCCCTGCCCGCAGAGCATCACCACACACGGCAGCTGTGGGGGCTGCAGCCCCCCGGGCCAGTCTGAGAGCCAGGGACCCCCGGGCAGCCACCCTGGCACTAAACATCTGCCTGAAAACTAATGCAGATGTTTCAGACTGCAGCTGCCTGAGGGTCTGACTCCAGCCCCCGGGTTCTGCGGGAAGGACCGCTGCACCCACCCACATCACTCCATGCCCCCCGCAGCGCGGGCCACCAGCGGGCAACAGGGACACGTCTGCGGGGTGAGCCCAGCACCCTTCCCTGCGCTCTGCCACCGAAACGTGCGATAACCAGACTGTGGCGGTGGGGGAATCCTGAAAATTTGCAGAACAGGAGTGAGAAACAAAGCTGATCAGTAAGAATCTGTGTTGGGCACTTTTGGGTCTCTCTGGATGGAGATGCCAGAGCAGCGGGTACGGCACCAGTGTCACACGCCACGTGGCAGTGCTGTGGGCACCCGCTGAGCAGAGCACAGCCACGGTCTCCCGGGCAGGAGCGGGCATTTTCCACCTCTGGGTTCCCGGTATTTCGAAGGAAAGCTTTGGTAGATTTTATGAACCAAACTGCTCCTGGGTTCTTGTCGCACGGATGAGTTCACCGTCTTTCAAGTTTTAAAGACGCTCCTGTTTCAGTGGAGTGAAATTGTAGACTTCAAAATAGCAGAAAAGCCATATTTTCCCTGGAAATAATGGTAGCATAAAAATTTCCTGGATTTGTACCAAGCTGGGTTACATAAAAATGAGATAACTTAAAACCATAAGGGGATGTGAAGTGTTGGATTTTTCAGGTTTCCACGCTCGAGCTGAGCCTTTGCACACCTCCAGACCTCCCGGGCTGCAACGCAACCTCAGAAGGTCGCTGCTGGCGTGAAAGCGAAACGCAACGGCCGAATTATAACTAGCCAAAAATTCGGTCTCCGAGTATGACCGTGCGGGCGCCCTGAACGCCCACCAGAGCCAGGTCTGCACAAAATGTCATTTATGGCACCTATTTCCGAGCCAGCCCCACCGAAGCGGCTGCTCGAGGAGGGACCCAGCGGGGCAGCGGAGGGTTTCGAGAGGAGGGAGGAGATGATGTATTCCGGTTTTAATTTGGGCTGCGGGGAACATGCAGGCAGCTACCCACGTAGGGATATAACCTGGATGTGACACACAGGCTGGTAAAAAGTTTTTGAGAAGGAAACATTGTGACTTTTTCCTACAGAATGCACTAAACACTCTCCCAGGAAAAAAAAAAAAAAATGATTGGAAGATTCCTTATTTATTCTGATAAGTTATCATCAGTGTCACTGAGACGAACGTTTAGGCAGAACAGCTCCCCTGCCCACACACTGCGTTTGCTTTTTAAAAATATTGCAAATAGCTCAGTGGCTTTAAATAAATAAATAGCTAATGAGTCACACCAATAGGAATTTAATGTCAAGACGGAGGAAGCGCCCGCCTGAGTGCCTGGCCGAGAAAGTTTGTTAGTGTTGCTTAACCGCATCGGTGCTGCTCCCGCTGCCAGCGCGCTCCGGCAAAGCAGCGCCGGGCACCCTTGGCAGCCGCTGCCGCGGAGGGCAGCAGTGGCCCTGTGGATGGGGATGCTGCTGGACACTGGTGGGGAAAGGGTTGTGCAGAGCTCACCGGAGAGCACCTGGCAGGACAAATCTTGTCTGTCTGCTCCCTGCCCAGGGCTGCAAACCCGGGACGTGCGCGTGCCAGGGAGCCGTCCTGCTGAGATGGAAGGCACCAGCCTTTTCCTGGAACCATGAACAGAGCCCTCATTTTACTGCTCCTGGAAGAGGTCCCCATGCAGGCACGGAATGCCCAGGAGAAGGCAGAGACGGCATCGCTGGGGTTTATTTTTGCAGCTGTCTGCAGTCCGGGGGCGAGCACGGATCAGCTGTGCTGGGTGGTGGGATGGGGACAGGATCGGGGCCACCCCAAAGGCAGCCTGTCAACTCCTGTCCTCATGCCCTGGGTGAGAGGGGTCTGAGCTGGCCATCAGTGCCACGAGGATGCCACGAGCACTGGCGGGGCACAGGCAGTCCCAGGGTGCCCTGGCACACACTGGTGCATGGAGCCCCGCCAGCTCCAGAGAAACCCTCCGAACCCACCCGCGCGCCTGGGAGTGATTCATGGGGAGTTTGAAAGAAATTCAACTTCTGTTGGTGTGCCAGGGAGCGAGTGGGCGCCGGGAGGTGACAACATCCCGCTCCTTCATTCATCTTCTCATCCGATATAGCTGCAGAAGCCCTCCAGCTCTGCGGTACACGAGGTCCCCGCTCAACGCCCACTCACCCTATATTGGTATCGGCACATTTATAACAAGCTGCTGGCTTGGGGGAGCAGCCCCAGTTTAGCAAATCCTGTCTCACATGAGGAACGGAGCACGGAGCTGAGCCCATCACCCTGGAGCTCAGCCCATCGCCCCAGAGCACGGAGCTGAGCCCCTCTGCCCCAGGGCCGGCTCCAACGAGTCCCACTTCATGCCGACAAGCCATGCTCCCGCTGCCAGGAGCACAGGGTTGTCCCCAAGGAAATCCTGCTGGTATTCTGCTGCCAGCCCTCCTCAGAGCTCTGAGTGCCCGTCGGGCAGGGGGGCCAGCACAGCCCGGCTGGGGACCCTGCGAGTGGAGGGGAGCCCTGCTGATGGGGGGCACCCCAGGAACGAGAGGGAGAGAGGGACCCGGAGCAGCCCCCCTGAAGGAGCATTCCCAAACTCAGTCTTCTGGAGAGGGCTGCTCTACCAGGAGTTGGGTTATTTCAAAGGAAAGTCCGTCCTGCGAAAGGACCCAATTGTCAAAAAACACCCTTTTCAGTCAAATTAGTTACAAAGGAAAATTTCCAGCCGCCTGCAGTCTCCAGGCAGGTGGCGGGTGCTCCCATGGGACGGGCACCGGAGGAGCTGCCCGAGCACTGCCCCGCAGGAGGAAGAGGTGAGGGGAGCCGGCGCCTGGCAGACAGACCACCCGCCGCACGCAGACAGCCCTGGCATGCCGGGGCTGCCCACTGGCTGGCAAACCCCCCGCAAGCCCAGGGTTTTTTGGTGGGGAGGCGAGTAAGGGATGGAAAAATCATCACACACATTGCACAGATGGAAAGAGTTTACAGCCCTCCTCACTTCCTCATCCTCGTGGTGTAAATTATACGGACAGATGTACAATCTGGGAAGTTGTCCAGATTTTCTTTTTTTATTTTTTTTTAATTATTTTTTTTTTTTAAGAAAGAGGGATGCTAAAACAACACGAGCTGTGCCATGTCTAGTCCTGGCTTTCAGCATTGGCTACGGGAGAGAAGAAACCAGCGCTCCTGGCAAGTGGTGAATGATCCCGATAAGCGCTGAGCTTGCCCATGGCACACTGCTGTTGCCCAGTCCCTCTCCAGCAGACCGGGAGGTGCGATGCCACTGTGCCCTCGGTGAGAGGCAGGAGCCAGGCCCTGCTGTGCCCACCCGACTGCCAGCGCCGGAGGTGTCTGTGCCACTGGTGCTGGGCTGGGCTGGATCTTCCCTGCGCTGGGATCTAAGCAGCTCCTTGGATATTTACTCGATTGCCAGGAATGAGAGGGAGGAGGCAGATGACAACATGTTTCCAGTGCTCTGCTTTGTACCGCTATCCTCCAGGCAGCATGTGTGCGTCTGCGAAGGGCTCCGTGTGCTGCTCAGTGCTGCTTCCAAACAAGGATCAAGTGAATTTTCCAAAGCATATTCTCCCCCGTCAAACACTGCTCTCACTTTGGAGCCTGTCCATGGCTTTGACACTCCTGTGGGTTTTCTACCCACATCCTTGTGCCAAAGATTCCTTGGCGTTAGCGGCAGGTTGCGCTTGGCTTTTGCCAGAGAGGAGCGAAGCCGATCCCACTGCGCCACGGGGCCGGCTGCCCACCGCGCTGCTGCCGCGCGATCCCGCTGCCCTCATCCCCCAGGACACCCACCAAGCCCTGCCCGGGCTCTGCCCTCGGACCATCGCTGCAGGGAACAGCCCTGCCAAGCCTGGCGTTCTGTGGAGCCTCGCCGAGCCGGAGCATCAGCCCAGAGGCGACGGTGATGGGTGCAGAGGGAGGAGAAATGAGTGCGGGACTTTGTTAGGACACAAGGGAAGTGACACCCCAGGGAGTCTCACACCTGCACTGCTCTGCCAGAAGCCACCCAGGCCCTTCTTTTGGGGAAGGAGGCACTTTACAAAACCCTGCAGGTAATTAAAGGGCTGGATGATTGAAGAGAATAAAGGCTTTATTTATGCCCCTCTGCAGCGGGGATTCAGAGCTGTTAGCAGGAATTCCCACAGCCGGTCCTGCTTTGCTTTGTTCTTAATGGGGATGGATTTTTATTCTAAACCACCAGAGAACCAGCAAAAAGCGCAGGCTGCACACCCGTCCCCCGCGCCCCGCTGCAGCGCGACGGTAAACACTTCCACACACCGGCCACAATTTTCTCCGCCTCTGGGATCTTACCCAAACCCCGTGCTCTGAACTGCACCCAGCCTCCAGCACCAGTGGAAACAAGTTGCTCCGAAGCAAGGAACAAAATCTGAGGCATCTGAGTGCTTTATACTCTAAACAGGAACTGCCCTGCCACCTCAAACTCCATACCAAATCACAAGCAACAGAGCAGAAAACCAAATTATTCTCAGCTGTTACACTGCTTAATTTAATATTTCCAATGAGCTCCTTTTCCTTCTCTTCAAGAATGAAATGCATATTTGTGCTGTGTCACAAAACATTAGATTTTGTCAAGGCAATTCATTTTTCAATGGTAATTTGTAAGTGCACACCATACCACACACGGTCTGGGGAATTTTATGGCTTCTTTCAGAGGCAAGGAAAATAAGAAGCACTCAAAGTAGTGATGAGAGCATGGAAAAAAAAAAGTGAGAAGAGGTAACAATAACAGACAGAGCATTCATCTCTCTCAGCCTCGGAAAGAAAAGAATATCCTGGGAGTAAACAGGGGCCGTGGGCTTGGGTGCTCCAAGACAAACACCGCGAGCGTCGCTGACGGGCACGGAGCACGTCCGCGCGCACAGCGCCAGCGCTCCACAGAATTTCAAACACGGAATTTAATGGGGCATAAAAAGGGCTAAACAACCTCATCAGCTTAGTAATAAAACAAATAAAAATCAGGCTGGTTTTTGGCTCGTTACAGCATGAGGAGCCCTATGGAAGAGAAGGGTTTACGTGGTGACACCAAGGATCGACCTGTCCCGGGTGTCGGTGGTTGTTCTGCTTGGACGTCCCTGGCTCAGCCAGATGGTTGGGATCCATCCGCGTTGCCCGCTGGCCAGGTCTGTCCCAGGGCAGGAGGGGATGGAGAACGGCTGTTCCCGCGGGATCTGTTGGAAGACGCGGCTGCAGCGGCTCCAAAGGTGCACAGCAACAGCCAGCGGCGCCGTGGGGAGGTGCCAGGATTTCAACAGCAGCTCGTGTGCTCTGCTTGGGCTCCTGGCAGTGCTGGACCCCGGCTCTCCTCTCCCCCAGCTGCTGCCCCGGCTCCCCAGACTGGGAAGGGCATCCTGGAGAGGGAGCGATGCATGGAGTGCCACCAGCCGCTGCGCCCTCCCAGCAGCTCTGCGGGAGGGGTCCCATGGGAGGGCTCGCACAGGAGGGGTCCCACAGGAGGGGTCCCACAGGAGGGGTCCCACAGGGACACCTCTGCCCCAGCCTCCAGGTCCTGGCTGTTCCCATCCCCACGGATGCCATCCCCAGCAGCGGGGCTCTCCCCAGCGCAGTCCAGCGCAGTCCAGCGCAGCTCCGCAGGGCGCAGCCCGGCGTTCCAGGTGGGGTCCTGGAGGGAAGACGCATCGTCGGCTTCAAGCCAGAGCTTGCCCGGCTCCTGGGAGGAACGGCACGGCAAGGCAGGGCGATCCTGTAATTAAACCTATGATTTGAGTCTTGAATTATATCACGAGCCGGGGCAAAAGGAGACTTGATCTGCTGTGTTTGCTGTACTGCGCTCACGGGCAGCCGATTAATTAAACTGGTGCTTCAGGGGCTTCCTTCCACGGGCCAGAAGCAGGAGCAGGAATGAATCCCCCCGCCTGACGCACACCTCGGCCTCAGCCTTCTCCTGCTGTTCCCCCTTTCCCTGGAGCAGCAGACATGGCCGCCGCCCCAGAAGGGACTTTGGCTGCACGTGCTGCGGCTTCCAGCGACGCCGACAACCGGTGCCTGGGTGCTGCATCAGGATTAAACTGCTGCTTTGGTGTCAGGAAGGAATTTTTCCCAAACCTGGCTGTCTGACACCGTTCTGGGAGCTGCCTCTGCCCCACGCATTTTCGGAAAGCCTGCCCTCCTTCCCGGTGTTCCCGCGTGCGGGCTCAGCGTGCCGCAGGCTGCGGCTCCTCTGCAAAGCCGGGCTGGCGGAGCCGTGCCCCCGGCGCCAGAGCGTCCGCTCCGCTCCTGGCACTGCCTCCGCTCACCACCTGTATTTCGTGTTTGCTCCTAGTCTGTGAGTTAATAGCAGGTATCCAGCCTGCCAGGGGCTGACATGTTGTGACATATCGCAACGTGACAAGTCCTGAGTGATGCCACTAAGCGGGATCTCACTGCACCAGTGCCAGGCACACAGCGGTAGCGCTCCGGTCGGCAGGACGGTCCCATCGCAGACAAAGAAGTGTTCTGTAAATGCCACCTCGCTCTGGATGCTTCACTCGGTCTCCTTGCCCCCAGGATCACAAAGAGGGACTATTGCCAGCTTAGAACGACCCGGCAGCGCGGTGAAGCTGGGCCGTGGGCTGACGGCCGGTGACCGGCCACAAAATCCCCTCCTTCTCCATAGAGCACAAACCCTGGGAGGAGAGACACCTCGGAGGTATTTTTAAAGCCACATTGTCTGTGTTAGTTCGTACATCGCCCGCAGCACAGGGCAATGGCATGGGCTGGAACACACGAGCTGAACATGTTTGTGGAACATCTTCCTTCAGGGGCTGGTTATCTCCTACAGCTCAGAGGTTCCAGAGTGTCCCCGCAGACAAGGTCCCATCCCACAGCAGGGCACGAGGGGAGGGGTACCAAGCCACCGCGCTGGTAACCCCCCTCCCTCCCGTTTCACCAGGCACCGAGCGGCACCAGTGCAGCGAAAGTGCCCTGCGCTCATGGAAAACACAACCGAGCAGGGACGGCTCGCCGGACTGCCCAACCCAAAACCGGCCGCAACGTTTGGTGCCTTTGAGCTGCAAACTGACCCTGAGCCCCAGCGCAGGGAGACGACAGGCCCCGCGCACACGGGGATCCCCAGGACCTGCCCGGGAACGCGCGGCGGCTCGCTGTGCGAAAGGATGGATGGTTCATCCCCACGGACAGCACAGGAATGTCGGGGAGAATTTGGCAGCTCCGCTGTGGCTGCAGGGCAAGACACACCTCACCTCGTCGCCATGGGATTAACGTGGTTTTCAGGACGAAGAGGTGAACAGAAGAGATTATTTTGAAGCCACCAGCAAAGCACAGGCACAGACTGGAATTCCCTCCTCCGCTGCCAGAGGTTGGCTGAAGACCTCGGCCTCGTGGTGCAGCCGTGGCTGTACGTCCCAACGGGAGGACAGACCTTTTTTCTGCAATGCTGACGGCGGCCGGCCCCAGAGCAGAACATCCCCCTGCACCCTCCGGCCCCGGCTGCCCGGGAGCTCCTGCAGCTCCGTCCCCCTACACCGACAGCGCCCACCCCGACAGCACCCGCCCCGACAGCGCCCGCCCCGCCGCGCGCACCAGCCTCGGACGGCACCGGAGCCCCTTGGCTTGCTCGATGCTCCGTAAGCAAGTCAGAGAATAAGATTTATAGCATATTTTAAGGTTAATCAGTAAAATCTTTCAGGCAACTAACTGCATAAGTGTCTATTCCAATAGTGTGATTTATAGCGCTGAGAAGTGATTGGGAGCAGCACGGAGCCACGGGAGGAGACGCTGCCTGAGACTCCCCACCCGGCAGCGCGGAGGATGCTCCTGTCTCCGGTCCCAGCGGCCGCGGCAATGGGCGCTGCGGGTCTGTCCTCGGGCACAGCGCACGCGGGGCAGGAGCGGGGCAGCCGGCGGGACCCGTGCACCATCCCGGCCTCCGGAAAACCGCCAGGGAACGTCGTTGGTGCACAGCGCAAACACTTCACAAAACCGCACCGGTTTTCCCCAAACGAAATTTTGGGAAAAGCAGGGAATAACAAAGAACAGTTAAACCATGTTTGACCTTTACTCCTGTAGCAACTTTGGAAATTATCTGTTGTGAGGTTTTAAAAGTTTAAAATGAACTATTTTTTTTTTTAAATCCAAAACATTACTTTTGACCAATCACCTGTCAGTCTTCCCAGAACACAGTTTTGCAAATTCCCGAGAATTTTCCTGAAAAACCCTTCAGGTTTGCTTCCAGTTAAAAGGAAGTGGAGCATCAAAATCTCCATACCCTTTTGCAAATTGACTTCCCGACTGAGCCTTTCTCCTTCCAGTTCCAACACTTGTGCAAATGTGCCCCATGTAATTAATTACCTTAATGAATTTAGTGTCCTACCTGTGGATAGCCATAGCTGAACATCTTCCATAGATTCTCCCCATCCGGAGGGCCGGGGCGGAGTGGCACAGCAGACCTGGCGTGCCAGGCACAGCAGCTGCTTTTGCAACATCTGGATGGGTCCTGCAGGCCCCCCCCCATCCCCCTTTCCTGGCTGGACCCCGCGGCTTCCGCAGCACTTCGGGGACATATCCCAGCCGGGGTCTGCAGCCACGAGGTCAGCTTTATGCTGCTCTTACACCACGTGTACGTGCACGCTGGTCTTTAACCATTGCAGGACCCCAGCCTCGCAGCTGCAGCCGTGCCACGGCGAAGGGAACGCAGCGCGATGGTGCCCAGCGCGGAGAGCGGCCACAGAGCACGGACAGCACCAGGGGGGAACTGGGCTCTGGTGAAAATTAATCGATGTTTAAACAGTGCTTTCAAACCCAAAATTACCCCCAAAAATGGAACCCCAGAAGTGGTTCCTAAGCTAGCAGTCGAGTTCTTGGGGAGCAGCCAGCGAGGAGACTCCAGTGACCACTAACAGTGTTTATTTGCCTTACTTAAAAATATAAAGATTTTCTCTCTGTTCTGGGCAGGGGGAAAGGTTAATGAATTCCTTCAGAGCAAAGAGATCTTCAGACCTCTCGGTGGAAACAAGGTCAGAAATCAATGCTGGAGGTGGAGCAGGGAGGCCAGGTTGGAAAAGAATGAAAAGGGGAGAAAAAAACCCATAAATAACGAGGCAGGAAAAAATGATAAGCTAAACAAATGGCAGGGTGACACTTGCTCAGCTCCCCACAAAGAATATTGAATTATTGTCTATAATTTGGGCTATCGAACCTAAATTAGGGCCTCCAGACTAAAAACTGCTGCATTGTGTGAGGGTACATCAAGGGTCAAATGCTCCTTTGGTTTGCTCATTATTTGCTCTGATACTAGGCTGTCATTAGCGGCAGCAGTGCTGAACAAAGCTGCATTACAAAGGCAGTACACATCAATGGTGCTAATTAATTGGATTAATGGAAGGGCAGCACAAATTAGGTCTGGCTTGGATAATTTCAATGAAAACTGAATACCAATCCCCAAAGTCATTGGAATATGGATGAGGCAAATTGAGTTAAAATAGAGGAGACTGCTGCATTCATTAGCCCGCCCACCCTCTGAAGTAGTTGTTTAATATGCAAACTATTAATATGCAAATCAGCACAAATGAAAAAAGTGTGATTTTTTTTTTTTTTTAAATTCTCCCGAACACAGGCAGCTGCCTGACGTGAAAGGGCTGCGCGTTTCCCTGCTGGCAGAGGACGGAGTGACCAAGAGCAAAGAGGAGCTTTTATGTCAGAAATTCCCTTCTCGGAACCCGCACTGCCCTCGCTCGTCACACACAACCTGCGGAATGGAACCGCTTGGAAAAACAACTCGTTAAAAACAAATAATTGTGCCCCAAATCATGTATCTGGGCCTTGGGGGGGTCTGGCCACAGGCCCTGCAGGCAGCAGACCAGCCCTGCCCAGCAGAAGGGTCAATGGGGCTGGGGCGATGCTCAGCATGGCAGGCAGCACCCGGCGGGACCCCGTGCCCACGGTCAGGGTGGCACAGGTCCGCACCGCACCGCGAAGCCGGCTGGCAGCTTGGGACACGCGGCTGTCCCTGGGTTTGCCCTCCGGTTTTGGGGTGGGCACAGGCACAGGGACTGCCTTGTGCCTGCTGGTCTCAGCGTTAGAGCACTTCTAATCATTTAGTTCATCAAGGAAAAGTGATAGGGCAACTTCCTCACTCCTTATAACCACCTCCCGTGGGAGCCTCGAGGGGTGGAGAGCTCTCCACCGAGGCAGAAACGAAGCAACGTTTGCTCCAGTTCACCCCAAAACACGGGGTCTGGGGCAGGAGACACTCGAGCAGCCTGAGAGCAGCGTGAGATCCCGCTGAACGGCTCCTCCTGAATCTGTAATGCCAGCCCCCTTGGCCAGTGTGCCAGCCGCTGAATCCGTACAGATTAGTGATAATTCCCAAACCATTTCTGACTTGGTGGTTCCAGCCTGTAAATTACAGCTCTATTGTGGTGCTTCGCCGGCGCTGCTGCGGCACCGCGGTGCCAATCACCACCCCCCGACAATTACAGAGCGAGTGAAAAACTTCTTAGAAACTGTAATTACCCCTAAGAACTGTTTCCCTCTTTGGCTTCCTTCGCTTAGCGGGTGACCCTTCAATGTTGTGACAAACGCCTTGTTTGGAATTATTTTTTCATTTCTAGCTGTTAACTAGACATGCCACCGTTGCAGCTTTTGGCTGATTTTTCTTCTTGGTTAAATAAGATTATTCGCGTTCTCTCACACCCGTACGTCCGCGGCTCACCACGTGCAGGTGCCATTTCATGTGCCCGCTGCACACCCCCAGAGTCGCCTGCATTTTACGGTCCAGACACAAACCAGAGGGAGAGGGCAGAGCTGCAGAGACCAGGGGAAGGGGAAGTTTCTGCACAACAGCAGCGGAACGCTGCAGCAGGTCCCTGCAGAGCAGGTCTCGCCCCATCCCCGTGGCCGCACGCTCCTGGTGAGCACTGGGGCCGCGTGCCTGGATTTGCAGGATCAGCGAGGGCTCCTGCTGGGCAATGGCACCAGCTAATTCAGCTCCTGCCGACCTTCACACCTGTAAACCCATTTCACAGCGCCCCGCTGATTTAATCGAGATTCCCACCTTGTTCAGAAAACCACCCTGGGTCAGCCCTGCTCCCTCCAAGCACGTTCCTCGTGCCCGGCCTCGCACCAGGGGCAGTGAATCCCCCGGCACAGGGAAGATGCTCGTGCACCGGCTCGGGGCTGCAGCCAGAGCTTTGGATCCTTCCGTTTTCCTCACTTAATGTTTTCTGTTCCTCAAATAAGGAGGAGACGAGTGTTGGTAGGAAAGGGGCATGGCTTAATTCTCATGGATCAATAAAACCCTCCAGGGAGAAAGCAGCTCAGTCCAGGCACGGCTGCTGCGGGGCTGGAGCCGAACTGCCAGGCAGGGGGTCTGGCAGCGCCTGCCTCGGGGGGCACCAGCTCCTGACACGTCCCCCATGTCCTCACAGGGCTGCCCTTGCCCTTCAAAGCTGCCCTGGCGCACCCAAACCCTGGGCATCTGCAGCCTGGCTGCTGCCAGAGGAGAAGCCAGCCAGGCTCAGACAGGGAAAGTGCCCACTTGTTACTGCTGTTCCTTCTTCTGCCGTTTCCTTTTCATCTTTTCTTTTTTCTGCAGGGTCTTGTGCTGCGCTCACCACTTGTTTCTGAGCGCCCGATCGTCACAGCGTATACCTAAGTGCTTTGTGCAGAATTAAGCCATTAAATATTTCAAGGGATAGGGCATCTATCTTTTCCTCCAGGAGACTAGTGAGTCTAATAAATCCCACTGTCGGGGTCCCTGTTACTCTAACTCAGCACTGCGGACTCGCTGCTGGGTTCCAGCTCATCCCTTGTCATTCATCCCGTGCCAGGGTGGTCAGAGAGGAAAAAAGTGCTGGAGCATTTGGGAAGGCTGCAGCAATGCCTAAGGGCAGCCAGACATGAAAATAACACCTTTTTTTAATCCAGCCATATAATTTTACTGGTTTTCTTAGAGCTCCATCCTTATCAGTAAGATGGGCAAGCGTGGCTGTCTCCAGTCTGCACCGGGGCACGCTCCACTGCGTCCCATGCCACAGGGCACAAGGGGACACGCAGCCCATCCAGCCCTGCACAGACCTACCTGCCCTCAAATGGAAGCAAAATACCAGGTAACTTTAATGACACTTATCAAGAGTGCAACCAGCCTTTCTTAATTAAAGTCAGGTCAGCTCCTCGGGCAGAACGAGCCCGCAGCATGGCAGCTATTTTCTCAGCGATTTCATTTGGTTTGTTTTTCTGTGCATAAGGGGATGTTGCTCTGATCCCTCCAAGAGCTGGCAGAGCCTCCATGCTCTTGTCACCCTGTAACAGCTTCCTGGATTAATGATTCTGCAAAGGGCTAATTCTTAAGAGGGCAATGTCTTTTGCAGGCTGGTATTGATCTTTGTCAGCTTCCCCTTGAAAGAAAGAAAATATTGGCTTATTTACAAAAGGCAGCTTTTTGCTCCTGGCGAGTCAGCCTCAAGATTCACGGTTCCTCGTGTCCCTCAGAAATTGGAACGGCCGAGGGTAGTTCCTCGAGTGTCAAAATCCAAGTCCTCGAAGTTCACAGGCTCTGCAGAGCCTGCGTGGCGGAAGGGGACGGGTTTCAGCAGCGAGCGGGCGGGCAGAGGGCCCCGGGCTGCAGAACAGCCCCAGCAAGCCGGGCTGGACCGGAGCTGGACACGGGGAGCGGAGCTGTGCAGGGAGCAGCCGTTCGCTTCACGGCAGGAACACTGCACTTCACCTTTGGTTTGTGCTCTAAAGGTGAAGGAAATATCTATTTTCAACAGTGTGCATTTAAATAGATTTTTTTAAAAAGATCTTTTATATGTTCATGTAACAGCAAAATACAAAACCATTCAAAATGAAAGAGAATCTAAAATCTGCAAAATCATTTTAGCAAAACCTAAAACAAAAAAACCCAAAAAAGATAGATAGCCTTTGGTAAGCAGTGCTTTGCAAAACAGAAAGGTTCCCACCAAACGTTTTCCGTTCAGAATCAGCCTTCCCACCGGCAGACGCCAGCGGTGGTGGCAGACGGGCAGCGCAGGAGCGGGTCCCCTTCCTCCCGGGGGCTGCCCACCGTCCAGCGAGAAGTGCAGGAGGTACCCGCAGAGAAGCTGAACCCTCTCTGCCTCCCCGAAACAGAGCCTGAAAATATCGGCACGTGAATAACCAAATCCCGGGCTGATCCGCAAAGTGATCCCAGAATAGTCCAGAAACACGCGTGTGTCTGTGCGTACGCATATAGATACGCGTGCACATAAATAGAGCAGTGGGCATTTTTAGCTCAGATAAAGGAGGAAACACAAATTATAACATTAAAAAGATACAGGAAAACGCATGGCTGCAGCACACTACCTGCCAGCCCAGGGCACGACAGGAGCCGCTCACCCCCTGGCATGGCCGCGATGGCACCGCGAGGCGGTTCGGGATGGCCACTGCGCTCCTGCAGCAGCAGAACGGGGTGTTCCTCGTCCGCTCTTGACCGTTTGTTGGTGCTTCAGCAAGAGCAGGTTGTAATTTTGTTTTCAGGGCTTTTCTTTTCCCTGGAAAGAATGGAATAAAATAAAGTCAGATCTAGAAAGGGACGTTGCTGTGCCAGCGTGTCTGGTAACACTCATGAGGAAATGGGCGCAGGGGAGGAGGGTCCCACGAGGGACTCTTTGCAATGGTGGTCAGAGGAGACCCCAGCCCCGAAACCCTTGCCCGTCCCCTGCCATGCGCTCACCCCTTGGGAGAGCCGCCGTTCCTGTTGGGTGCTGCCTGCCTGGCTCCCCGCTCCAAAATATCCCGAAATTATTGATGTTACTGTTATGAGCGAGTCGGAGGCTGTGCCACCACGCATTAAACTGGCCCAATTATTGATCCTTTCGTATCCAACACAAAGCGGCCGTGACGTCATGATCAAAGGTACCAGGAGTGCCGGAGCCCACGCTCCCCGTGCCTGGCTGCACGCTGCGGTTGGCTGGTCTTCCGGAGGTCCCACTCTGCATCCCCTGTTTTGCACCATGCTAAACAAACAATATTACACATTAAAACAAACAAAAAAAAGCCTAAAAAGCTCTTCCACCCACTAACTCCTGCTGTGCAGAAGGTGCCAAATCAGATTACAGCGCACAGTTGCCACATTATCCTGTCTCGACTTCACTAACGCTCATTAAGCTTCTAAAATCCTTTTTACGGTGTTTATAACACCTCCAGAGGAGTTTGCTGTGTAAATATTATTCTACCATTAAATCCTGCAACAAGGCAACCGTCAACAAGTGGAATTTGTAATGGGCCTGCCGCGAGGGCTCGGCGCGGGCTGCGGCGCCTGTGAAGCGCGGCCAACGCCAAGCAGCCAAGAGCGCGGCACGGCGCGATGGAGCACTGCACCTGGATGCTCCTGATCCCCCACCGCCTGGATGCTCCTGATCCCCCACCACCTGGATGCTCCCGATCCCCCACCCGCGCCTGCTCAGCGCAACGGGCCGCAGGGAGCCGCTCCGCGGGCGCGGAGCCGCCGCGGGGCAGCGCGGCCGAGGGGCGCACGGACCCGCCGGCCGCTCCCGCGGTGCCGGCCCCGGGAGCTCCGGGAGCGGCGGAGGCTGCGGCGGGGGCCGGCCCGGCCCAGGCGGGGGGGCTCCTCGAGCGGGGGCAGCGCCGGAGCCCCTCGCCCCGCTCCAGCCCCTCGGCGCGCCCCGGCTGGGAACGGGAGAAACGCGGAAAGGAGAAGGTCGCCCGGAAAAAAAATAGCTAAAAAAAAAAAGGAAAAGCCAGAGGGGGAATATGGGCAGCGGGGGAGAGGGAAGGGAAGGGAAGGGAAGGGAAGGGAAGGGAAGGGAAGGGAAGGGAAGGGAAGGGAAGGGAAGGGAAGGGAAGGGAAGGGAAGGGAAGGGAAGGGAAGGAAGGGAAGGGAAGGGAAGGGAAGGGAAGGGAAGGGAAGGGAAGGGAAGGGAAGGGAAGGGAAGGGAAGGGAAGGGAAGGGAAGGGAAGGGAAGGGAAGGGAAGGGAAGGGAGGGAAGGGAAGGGAAGGGAAGGGAAGGGAAGGGAAGGGAAGGGAAGGGAAGGGAAGGGAAGGGAAGGGAAGGGAAGGGAAGGAAGGGAAGGGAAGGGAAGGGAAGGGAAGGGAAGGGAAGGGAAGGAAGGGAAGGGAAGGGAAGGGAAGGGAAGGGAAGGGAAGGGAAGGGAAGGGAAGGGAAGGGAAGGGAAGGGAAGGGAAGGGAAGGGAAGGGAAGGGAAGGGAAGGGAACTCCCTGAAGATCCCATGGGTGGGCGAGTGGTGGAATAGCAACAGCTGTTCCCGGAGCACACAACCGGCACGGTGCACACGCAGCTCTGTGCACTTCTGCACCGCTCCTGCCACTCCTGCCATGCCTCACGCCACCAGCATGGGAACAGGCCACATGGGCACGAGCACGTTCCCACCCCCTCTCCAAGTGGCACCCAGTGGGTACCAGTGTTCGCCAGACAAATCACGGATTTGTTTTTACTTCAGTGACAGAAAATAGACCCAAAACAAGCGTGTGGAATTTAGGTCAACAAATAATGAAAAGGCTGTTTGGGATCAAGCTTGAAACACAACTGAAATATCGTGTTTCATTTTGAGTTGTTGAGCCCTTTTCCTAAAGGTTTGCCTCCAGAAACAAAGGCAAACCCCGGAGTCAGTACCTCACTGATAAATGCCTCCATGAAATGCAAAATCTCATTTTGGAAACGGCAATCTGATATGCTTTGAGGTTTTCAAAAAAAAATGATCATTCCTCCTTTTTGGGCGAAAGTATTAGTCTAATTCAAGATCAAGTTTACAGACAACTTGAGTTCCTCCCAGGCACGATGGTCCATCCCTACCAGACAGCTTTCCCACACCAGGACTCGCTGGGGCCACCCAACGCACGGGTCCCACGCCACTGCGCTGCCACAGGCACCCGCTGCCCGCCCCGGCTCTGCCCCTGCCGCGCAGCCGCCGCGGCCAGGCAGCACCCCCAGCACGCCTTGGCAAACCGTGCTCATGTCAGAGAAAAGATGACCAAGTTTGGAAATGTTGCTCAATAATTTCTACCAGATGTGTTTCCCGGTGCTGTGTCAGTGCCTGCATCCAAGCGCATGGCTCGCGCAGGTTAGACGGGGCTTGGCTCCCCCCGGGACCCCCGGGGCCGCGGCCCCGAGCATCGCCTGGCGCTCCCACCCTCCTCCTCACTCCCCCACCAGCCCTCTCCTGCACTCACAGCAGAGGGCTGAAAAGCATCCGTCTGAGCTGGAAATCAAAGTCACCCGGTGGATCTGCTTCACGAATTCCAGGTTTCAAAATTTTTTTTTGGAATGAGAGCAGAAACAAACATTTTTGAATCATCTGTGGAGGAAGACGCTGGAAATCGTTGCTGCAGCTTAACTAAAACGTTTCAGTTTTGACAAAATTGCTTGGATTTTATTTTGATTTTGACTTCAAGCAAAATAATTTATCATGCAAAATTAATATAGAAGACAACAGTTACAATGCAAAACACAAAACGTAATGTGATAAATAATGAAAATACTGAAATACAAGCTGTTTCAGAATTAAAAATTGAAATGACTTGAGACAAAAATGTCACCCAGGATGCTGCAGTGTTGTTGGATTTTTTCCCAGCTTTCCCCCAAAACAAAACTCTGCTGAAATCGGCCCGTCCTGCAAAGCACGGGGGTGCTGGGGGTCGGGAAGGAGCCGTGCACCCCTGTTTTCCTGTGAGGCTCTCGGTGCCCACGGCTCCCGCGGGACGTCCCACGTGCTGAGGTGTGCGGGAGCAGCCATTGCCATGGCAACGGGGCAAAACTGCCCCAGCTCTCCCATGGGTGGCTGGGGACCAGGCACGGGCCGGAGCCACCGACCTGCGTCCTGGAGACTGGGCAGGGGCTGAGCCCCCAGGACACGTCAGTGATGATGGTGCAGTCACGGCTCGGTCGGAGTAGGGCTGTGACAACAAGAAATGAGGAAAAAATATCCCCTTGTGCCCCTGTTACAAAATCCCAGCCTGGCAACGCCCCCTGAACGCTGCATATTTCGGCAGCGTTGTCATCCGCGTATTTATCATCTCCACGAGCTCCTGCGCTGGAGCGAGACCCGCGGCTGCCGGTCAGCACCGATTCCTCGGCAGGATGACAGCGAGAGGGGGAGTGACGAAGCCATCCTGGGCAGGGGCCCCCCACAAAACGCCACCACCGAGGTAACCTCTGTCACCACAGGGTGGTCTGTAGCGACAGGACGGTCCCACCGTACCCCATAACGTCACCAGGGTTTCAGGGCGAGGTACGGCACGTGCCACTAAAGTTAAACCAAGTTTGGGCAGATGCTCTGGCACCACCACTGATGTCGAACAAGGGGACACCGAGGAATAACGAAAGGGACCCTTTCCTGAGGGGGGTTTGGAGGGGCGAAGCCTGGAGTTGCTCCCCGGGAAGGGATGGGAGCCCTGTCTGTGCCAGAAGGTGCGTTGGGCAGCGCAGGGAGGCTGAGCTGAACATCAAAGCCTGGTGCCTTTTACACTGTTGGGACACGAGTTGTCTTCCCATCGTGACGAGTCGCCGAGTGATGTCTCCTCCGCGATAAAGCCCTGGTGCGATACTGCAGCAAGGGGCTGGTCGCAAATGCCCTCCTAATTAATATAAATTGTTTGTTTTCCCCTGGTAAACACCGAGGACATGTTTCTTGATAAAGATGAATGATGGCCCCACACCAGCAGCTCTCTCCCCACCAGCCCGGCAGGCAGCCGCTCTGTGCCGGCTCCGGCCATCCTGCGGGATGCAGTGGCAGCCTGGCCCTGGCACACGGGGGTGGTGGGACAGCAGGACCTGCTCCCCTCCAGCTACTGCCCCCGTCCCTGTGCAGCCCCATGCCCAGCAGAGCCCGAGCACGTCAAGAACGTTTCCTCTCCTTGGCTTTCGCGTACTGTGCTGCAGTGGCCACCCAAACACTGCCAAAGAGAGGAGGGCACCCCAGGGTGCTGAGGAGCACCCACTTGTGGGCTGTCCCCACAGGCCCGGGGTGCTGGAGGATGCTCTTGAGCACCTTGCACTGTGCGTTCTGGAGCTCAGAATACTCTGAGCTGAGCAGCAGTGTGTGAGAAAACAAACGGGGCGCTGAGGGCATTGTGGCACAGAGCGAGCGCTAATTAGAGGGTTTCCATCCAAAGGCAGGCTGGGTAAGGTTCCCAATTATCCCGACAGGGATGGGGATTTTAATGGGCACCGGCATGTCCAACAAAGGTCTGCGCACTGCTCCCGACACAATCCCATTCAGGCAACTTTTGTGCAGGAGAAGGGTGCAGGGTTTGGGAACGCCACCATCCCTCAGGGCAGAGGGTGCAGACGTGGCCGTGGCTGGGTGGCTTTGCCTTTAGGGGAGGCTCCGGGGCAGGGAGGCACCGAATTTCACCCTGCCCGCTCCAGGCGACACATCCCAAGGGACCACAGTGCTGCCTTTGGAGACCCTGACGCTAACGAGGTCCCCACCATTGCACTGCTTCCGCAGGGCCGCGGGCGCTTTGCCACCCTTTCCTGGGAACACTCCCCAGCCCACTGCCAGCCCGCTGCCAGCCTCAGCAGAGCCCATACCCACCAAACACCAGCTGATGTCAGCAGCACCCGTGCTGTGGCCCCGGCACACACCTGGGGAGCTGGGGGTGCAGCAGCCTCATTGCAGCAGCCTCATTGCACACCGGTGGCACCGCGTCGGCATGGCATCGGCAGTGGCGCAGCGCGGTGACTCAGCCGGCAGGAATGTGGGAGTTCTGCACGGCTCAGCGCTGAAAGCCTTTTAATTCCAGCCTGGTGATGAATGGGCAAGGCCTGAAATGAAATGTTCGGAGGCTCAATGTACCAGGCCTCCCGCTTGTAATTATTTTTGTACAGAATATGTCAAGTGTCGTGCTTCACAAGAACTCGTTTAGCATGCAAACATTTTGTGATTAAGTGAGGCTTACTTAATTAAGCACTTTGTAATGACTCTTAAACCAAAGAGTAGTGGATTAGTGCGTCCTATTTGTGTCTATCATGTTAAAGGCGCCGTAATAACAGGTTGCTGCAGACAATTAGGGTTAGAATGCAGAGTGGGTGGGGGGAGAACCAGCAGGCACCCGGGGCCCCACCACTCGCTAATGTCCTGATCTAAAGCCGCCTCTGCGGAGACAATGCGAACCCGCTCCCTGCATCCGCTACCGCATCCAGCCCCTCGCCCGCTGCCGAGCCCCGGCACGCTGCCCCGCTCGCTGTCGTGCACCGTGACATGTCTGAGGGGTCCCACAGCAAACAGGTGGCTGGGTAGGGTGGGCATCACCCCGCAGCAGGGTCCCAACTCCAGCAAAGATCACAGGCCCATCGTTGCCAAGGCAGGATTTCCTTGTGGCTCTGAAGGATGATGTTTGTGTGCTGGCATTGACAAAGCAGGGGCACGCACCCCCGTACGCTGGCACGCAGCGCTCCCCGGGCACAGCCTGGGCTCAGGGCCTTCCCTTGGGGCTGTCACAGCATATTGACACCTCTTGCTCTCGAGCAAGGTGTTGCTGGATGTCTCAGCTTCAGGCTGTGGACGGTGCAAACCATCTCCTGTGGTCATCTGTGATGTTTCGGAGGCACCACAAGCCAAATTCAGGAGCTGATAGGTTGGAAGACGCAGGGTTGGGCGACCCTGCCCTAAATTGTCAGCCCTAGTGCTGCTCATCATGAGCCAGGGGAGCTCATCAGCCCCAGCTCTGTGGGGCTCCGGTTCTTCTGCCCCACTGGGATGGTTGCTTAGGAGGAATTATTGATTCTTTCTATTGGAGAGGCACAAATACACAAAATCACAGTAAACACGAGTCTCCTGGGCACTCAGGGTGATGGAAAGCAGAAGTTGTGGTGTTCTGTGCTAGAGTAAGCCCTGTTACTCTCTGAACAACCCCCCTGCACATCACACCTGACAGGGGAAGGAGCCTGGAGGCACCGGTGAGGGACTCATGCCATCACGATGGGGGGTTGGCAGGTTCCTTGCACCACGCTGCTGGCTTGTGAGCTTTCCTCTCCACCTCTCCCTCCCAGCCCCTCTGTCCAGGACCAATGGAGCCAGGATGGCAGAAACCTCCCCCTGCCCCGGGATGCCCCACAGCTGCCGGCACCATCAGAGCCCGGGGTGGGGTAGGATGTGCAAGTGGAGCGGGATCCAGCTGGACCAGCGTATCCCACTGCCCCGGTGGCCACAAGGAAGGGCAGCGAGGATGGGCTGTAATTTTCAGCCGTTTGCGCTCCTCAGGCAAACCACCCCCAGACAGGAGCCTTTTGTCTGCCCCTCCTCGAGCTCCACGGGCGTGCAGGTACCAGGGCTGCCCCCAGCCCCACTGGCACGGGTGGGCAGCACCCCCTGAACCCCAGCAGCCCTGACCTGTGCCCCGGGGCCCAGCCAGGGCAGCTCCTGCCGTGTGCCCAGTCGCTGCCCTCCCGAAGCACTGCCAGTGGCAGCGTGCGAGTGGAGCTGGGGCATCGAGCCTTGTTCCACGGGAACCGGCAAAACAACGAGCCCAGGAAAAACAACTTGTTTGGAAAACAAGACGGTGCTGAGGCTCCGCCAGCCCGGCGGGTGGCACGGCCGTTTGTCACCGGTGGCACCGACTCCCCCGTGCATCACGGGGAGCGAGGACAGATTGTCTCATTACTCCCCAACAACTAATTCATTTAAAGGACAAAAGCAAGCAGCACATAAATCCAACCAGCCCGGTGGAGGTGAGCGGCAGAGCTGTCTCTACACAGGTATCATGTACCGGGAACCACGTTGGAAGAGCACCGGGAAAGGCAAAATGGAGCACCCTGGAGATGGGGAGCGTGAGGACCGAGAGGAGCGGCACGGCTCGGGTTTGCCACCCCGAGCAGCATCGCTCTGGTTTAGCCGTTAACAACGCAGCAGCCTCCGTGGGTGCCGCTGCCAGAGCTGCACCGGGGCCGGAGCGAGGCGGAGAAGGAGGCAGCGGTTCCTGCTGCAGAAACTTGGGTGGGAGACGCGCAGCCAGCGAGGAAGATATGGGCCGGGGAAGCTTTGGACGGGCAGCGCTGCCCTACAGGCTGCTGGCATGATGGCAGGAACAGTTATTTAAACCAGAAAGTGTTTGCAGCTGGCTGCTCCCTGCCCAGCCCCGTCTGCCGACCGCCCGGTGTGAGCAGCCCGGGCTTTGCACTGCGCAGGAGCTGAGCACTCACAGATGTGCACGCGCTCGTGCAAACACAAAAAGGTGCTGGGCGAGCAGGGCTGGGGTCCCGCGGGCCCCCGAGCGGGCGTTTGAGCATTTCGCCACCCTGGTACAACATGCCCCTTGCCAAGCGGGGGGCAATCGCAGAGCCCTCGTGCCAGCAGTAACTCAGCCCTGGCAGCTGCACCGCTTGAGATGCTCCATCAAGCGCACGAGGCTCACTGGTCGTTCAGGGAGCAGAACTGTTTTATCTGGTTTCATGGTT
Source organism: Tauraco erythrolophus (assembly GCF_009769465.1). Taxonomy (NCBI): domain Eukaryota; kingdom Metazoa; phylum Chordata; class Aves; order Musophagiformes; family Musophagidae; genus Tauraco; species Tauraco erythrolophus. The sequence continues at coordinate 15,770,184 of NC_141483.1, forward strand.
TCTCTAATCTGCCTGGTTTTAGCCCTGGAATCCTTTCTTTGTCCGGAAAGGGAACGAGCAGCTCGGGGGCACCTGGGTTTGATGCTGGGGAGCAGAGGGTCTCGCTCTCTCGCCTCCGACCCCGCAGGCTGCTCCCTTAGTAGCAGCGTTAACAAAGCCGACACTGGAGTTTAGTGGGTTTGCTTTTCTGCTCACCTCTGAAACAGGAAGAAAAGCAGGCGGTACCCGTCCTGCAAAGCCTTTGCCTTTGAGCTGAGAAAAATTTCTGAGTTCAGCAAATAAACCTCCCTATCTGCACGTGCGCGGGGTGACGGAGCTCAGGGCCGCCAGCCTGATGCATTCAGATCAATTCGCTTTTTTAATCTCCAAAAGCACAAAACTCGATTTTTTTCCTTTTGATAAAAGGGCACTAGGAGCGAGCGATGCTCTCAGAGCAGGAGGCAGCGCACCCGGCCGGGCGAAGCCCTACGGGCTCCCAACTTTGACACCACTCGCCCCCTTGCCCCCAGCTCCCCATTTTCAAATGCTCAGAAGACAACAGGTAATAAATCTGGATATTTTACACTTTTTCATTTCCTCTTACCTCACAGTTAATGAGATTTCACCCTTAACAAAGGTACTATTGAAGCTGACTCTTAAACAAGGCCAGACAGGGGTTGGGACATTTTGGGGATGGGTGGGGGAGGACTGCAAGAAACTGGGGAGGGGTGGGGGGGTGAAGAGAAGGGAGCTCAGGCAGGGGTCAGCCTGGCTTTAATTTGAGCTTTGAGAGAAGCTTGAAAAGTGGTTTTATTTTGTCTCAAGGCTGGAAATCGTCCCCTTCACCAGTGTTGCCTTGGGATGAGCCCAGTTTTAGGAAGCCCCAAGCAGCCCGGGCACCGAGAGTTAGTGCCACGGCGACCGTGGCTCTGTCACTGCGGGTGAGGCATTTGCTGGAGACTCCGGAACGCCCTCGCTGACCATCAGTGGGGGATAAACAGGGGGATTTACATTAGCATAATTCAATCAAGACTAATTTTGAGGGAATTCTCTTCGAGTGACGTCTCCCAGAGGAGGGGCTGTGGCAGTGCCCGTGTGTCTGCGGAGCGGCACGCGCAGTGTGCGGGCAATGCCACACGGCAAGTCGGTGTGTGCTTCCAGCCCTGCCCAGGGCTGCCCGGCTCCTCTGACCCTAAGCTGCACACGGAGAAGATAACATCATTTTTTTCCAAAACTGCCCCCCCCTCGAACGAGGAGCAAAGCCGGCAGGTGTGAAACCAGAGGAAGGAAACTCCCGAACTCCAACTGCAGCTCTGAACTTGGAGAAGCCAAAACATTTTGCAGAAACCTCCCACTCCACAAGGTTTTCCCAGCCCTGAGTACTTGATATTTCAGTAGCTGTTGGATTCCCGAGGTTCAGAATTGCGACTGAAGGCGATTAACGAGGAGAGGAAAGGAGGGGATCAAAGCTGCCGGTCCCGCGAGTGCTCTCAGAGGAGATTTTGGGTGGAACTGATGGTCCTTCTGATGTCGCCTGTGATCACACCGCCTCGGTTCGGCACCGCTGCGATGGCTCGGCCCCGCTGGCACTCCCCTCTCTCCCTCTCCCTTTTGTTCCCGTCACCATTTCTTTTGTACGACTCCTCCTTTTTTGTGTCACATATGAAGAAAAAAAAAAAAGGATATTTTAATCTGCCTTGCTGTCCTTCAAAGCTAAAGGGACGGGCTGTTGGGTCCCATCGCCACTCCCCCACCCACCCGCGCGTGCTGCACTGGGTGCTGGTGCCCCTGTGGGACATAACACCTCCTCCGAAGGGGGCTGGGAAGGGCGTCCTTCCCCACCATCCCCTTTCCCTGGGGAAGGGCAGGGAAAGGTTTCACTGCTCGTAACCTACACCGGCAAACGCACCCAGGCAGGGCAATAAAAAGGGCAGAGCAAAGCAGAGACATGATCACCCCGGGGGGAAGAGCAGAGCTTCCGCGGAGCCGCCCCGGCCGCAGCGTCGGCCTGTCGCGAGCGCGGCGCGCGGCGTCTGACATCTGCTCGTGCTGCGACGCTGAGCTCCAGCCCACTGGGTCTGGAAAAATGCTGCTCTGTTTTAGTAACTCTCGGCAGTTGGCAGTTCCACTTTAAATTGCAGCGTTAATCAGAAACACATTGTCCATATTGTCAACACTTCGTTTAACCACTTCTATAAATTCAGTATTAGTGTTAAAAAGATTCTGATTTGATGGATGAAATAGTCATCCTCCTGCAAGCCAAACCCAATAAAAGAGAGCTAATAATTCAAGGAAATAAGGCAGAAGATACTCGACGGAGGCACAAACGGTGAGATTTCCCTTCATTTGCATCCGGTTTGGAAAGAATGGCCCGTGCCAGCGGAAAGGCGAGCGAGAAGGGCAGCTCCATGCCAGGCATCTCCGTGCCAGCCGCCTTGGTGGGGGCTACTCATCCCCCTGCGGCAGGTGGAACGGCCGGAGGAGAGCACGGAGCCCCGGGGCCGCACACTGATGGGGTATCTCTGATTAAATGGTGTGGGCATGCCCTGAGCATTTCCCCCTTTCCAGGTGGCACGAGCTGCCCTGGCACAGCAGCTTTTCCAGGCTTTCCTGGCTCTCTGTGGCACGAATCCCCGTGAGGCACCCCGGGAGCCCCCGCTGCCCTGTGCCATGGCAGCAGCTGCACCAGGGGAATACCGGGAATGAAACCCGACTGCTCTGCTCTGGAGCTTGTCTTCTCCCCGGGAGGATGTGCCCCTCTCCTCCTGGGCTGCGCCTGAGGCACACGCCGGGCAGGGGGCTGCGACGCCACGAAGCTGGTTTGGGGGAAATGTGCAAATTATCTTATTATTATCACTTTCTCTTGCTGTCTCTCTAACCAGCCCACCCTCAGCAGATCGCCCAGCAGAACCGTCCGGTTCTCCAGCCGTTTTCCAGCCCGACCAGTGAGCAGGGAATATCCTTGACAAACGATGGGATCTCAAAATATGTTTTTAAAGTCTCACCGTCTCTGCCGGCAGCGCACGCACGTGGGAGCCTGGGTCCCCGTTCAGGGTGAATCCCGGGGAGCTGTGGGCGAGGGTGCCGGCAGAGGAGGTGCGGCACGAGCATTCCCACTGCCACAGCAGCTCCGGGCGGGCACATCGCTTGGCATCCCACCACCAGCCTCCTCCGGGACAAACCACCAGAAACTTTGCTGCAAGCAGCAGCCCCACAGCCCCCACGGGGGTGGAGCACGGGGGACTCAGCTCCCTGGGAACCCCCCACGGCTGTCGCTGCGGACGGCGAGCCTTCGGGAGGGAGTGGGCAGAGGCAGGGTGGGGGTCCCTGGGGGTACCCTGGGGCCCGTCTCCACCAGATGAGTGTGCCCAGCAGCAGGGTCCTGCCCATGCCTTGGGGCACTGCCTTGGCACCTCTCAGGCTCCACCATGATGCTCCAATGCTCCGGCGCATCCCCAAGAGTGGGATTAGCCCGGGAAGCGCCGCGATGACCTGAATTTCCTAAACCTCCACCCTTAATAACGGCGCCTTCTGAAAACACTTTTTTAAAAAAAATGTGAGCCGGGCCCCAGATTCTAAATCTAATTGCATGAAACGAGAGGTTTTCAGCACTCCTCATCCTACACAAATAGTTTCCATTTTGATTCCCGATCTACTTGACAAAGTATTTGAAAGTTGTTGTTTTTACTGCAATATGAGTATAAAAAAAAATAGCTCCGCTCAGTGAACTTGGAAGTCATGGAATAATAATCCAACAACACAAGCCTTCTTGGAAAACTCTTCTGAGAATAATAGTGCCCTTGTTTATTAAAACAATATAGTTTAAGAATTAATGCATTTATAAGGCAGAACTTATTACATAAGAGTATTGTGCTGCTTTCGTTGTTACGAAGGATATAGTTACTAAATTAATGTAACCCATTTTAAAGGTTTTTCTCTTAATCTTATTGGATTTAGGTAGCTGTTTTTGAGAAAAATATGGAAGAGAGGATAAAAGGAAACCTTTCCACAAATACTCATGTCAGCCAAACTCTTCATGGGTTCTGCTTCTTAAACTGAAGAATGCAAGAAGAGATCAAAATTAGGGGAAATAAATCACATTTCCAGAAAAATCTGTATTTGTGTTGGAACAGAGAACGTCTGATGGAGCGGGGAGATATTGGGGGACTGAGCAAGTTGGGAGGAATTAAAAGCAAATTAAGGTCCCAGTTCTGCAAGCAGTTATGCACGTGGCTAATTGGTGTGTGTGAGCCAGGCTGGCTGTCCCATCGCCCGCCGGCACAGAGAGCTGGGCACGCGCGTGGCCGCGGGACCGGGGCCGGAGCGTTCCGGTGACACCAGCACGGCTGTCCTTGCTGCCCAGCCAGCGTGGCAGAGGGACGTGGCATTTTTGCAGAACCACTTTTCTGGTTTCACCTGCCCTTCAAGCCCGTGGGTAACCAAGGAACAACACCACCACAAATAACGGTTTGGGTCAAGCCAAAAGGAGCGGTGCCAGACCTGGAGCGGTGCTGAGCTCCAGCCCTTGCTGGAAGCCCGGGGAGAAGGTGCCCCTCGGGCTCTGAGGAAGGGACAGCCACGATCAGGCTCCCCCCCGTGTGCCTCTGCCACCTCCCAAGCTGCCGAGGGTCCCCTGCAACCCCTCTGCTGGAGGGCAAGGGCTCATCCTGCTGCTCCGTGCCAGCCCCACACCATGCTAGCTCCTTCCCAAGGGGTTCCAGGGATCGCCGTGCTGCTCTGGGATGGGTCCATTGTCCAGCTTTGCTTCCAGGAATTTGGTGCAATAAATCAAGGGAGAAGAATCCTGCTGCCGACAGCACCTGGAATGAGCTGCTGCGCTGACAGCAGGCTCTTCTTTACCCGTGGCTCCTGGTGCTCGGGGAGGCCAGGCATGGAGGAGGGATGGGATGGGATGGGATGGGATGGGATGGGGTGGGATGGGATGGGATGGGATGGGATGGCTGCTCCCTATGCCAGCCAAAACTGTGTCCTGGTCCTCGTCTCGCTGCCCCACCAAGGGCACGTGCACTTTTCTCTCTCTGGTCCTTGCACCGTGGAGGCCCCGGGGTGGCAGGGAGAGGGGTTTACTTTAAAGTCTGTCTTCATTGGGAAAAGTCTGGATTTCATAGGCCCTTCTCAGTATGAATTCTTTGAAATTTTTCACGGTGATATCACTTAAAGGTTTTCCATAGCCTCGGAATTTCTTCCAATTAATGGAAAAAACATTAATGTCCTCTTAGGATAATAACTTTTCCATTACTGAAGAACATCCTCAGCTGTGCTTTATGCACCCACTCTGGGGTTCCTGGCTGGCTGTAGCCTTAGCAGGAAATTTTCTGATGGAGCATTTCCATTGGAAACTGCAGTTTCAGTGGCGTGAGAACATTTCACGGGAATATATTGATTTCAAGAACGTTTTTACATGGATTTCGTTTTGCTGCTGATGATACTTTTCATTTGGGCTTTATCATTGTGCTTCATCAAATATTTAACTAGTTGCAACTAATATTTGCTAAGAATACAAATTTTCAGTAAACTTTAAGGCATGACTTTCTCAATTCAAATTACTGCTTTAAAAAACATTTTCCGTGTAAGACACATCCCGATTCCTAACTGGTTTAACTTCAGAATGAGAAGCTTTGCTGTTATTGTTATTTTGAATTACAGTAACTCATGATGATGAAAGCACTGGTGATGACGTCATTCCTGCTTTGCAACAGGAAGCTCTCACCCTCCATGGCAGCAGGAACAGCAGCACACGGGGCCCGGACAGCCCTGCCCTGTGGCTTCCCTCCGGATTTGTTTCTGAGATTGCTCCCCGCCAGCGGCTGATGAGGCAGGACCTTAACTGGTGTGACCACGGGAAACACGACTGAAGGAGTCGGGGAAAGAGAGAAGGAACTTTATGCACTTTTTGCAGGCAGGAGAGGTAGGGAGGACAGTTTAAGAAACTTCTATTTAAGGAGGAATCTTCTGTGGTGGGGGAGCTCATTCCGTGCTGGGCTGTGGGGCTGAGGCACCCACGGCACCCACGGCACCCACAGCACCCATGGCACCCAGGCTCCACGGAGGGACAGAGCCAGGGAAAAGACCTTGGATGCCAAGAAAAACTTCTGCAGATGGACACAACCGTGTTGTTAAACTCCTCCATGGATTTGTAAGCCGGCGCGATAACGGCCGTCGAGCTGATGGATATCTGCCGCCGAGGCTGAATAGGGCCGCGGGCTCCGAGAAGCTCTGAGCTCCTCCGCCTCGGAGCCTGGAGGAAATAAAGCCCTGGGTAAAATCAGCGGATCAGATAAGTTGGGAGAAAAATGGAATTGCATAGAGTAAAAATAACTCATCTATCTGTTTTTCACCGCATACAAAATGCCAAAGCTGGTCCTGAGCCATCCCTGGTGGCTGCTGCTCTCTGGCTCAGAGCAGAGGTTTCTTCCCCGTTTTTAACGAAACCCGGGCGGTGCGTAGCCGGGGCCGGCGAGTCGCACTGCGCGGCACTGCCAACCAGCATCCAAAGGCCGACGGACTTGAAAGTGTGTAAACCCCAGAAATGCTGATACGCTGCTTTATTACATTTTAAAGAGACAAAAATCCTTTGGCCCGAACCCGCTATGCAAAATAAACAATATTTTAGTTGCGAGCTCGGCCCGTCGGGTCGGCGACGTCCGCTGCGCTGTGCAACGGGCGGCTGTAACACAACGCTTTTCCGAGGGCTCCGAAGCTCCGCTGGGGCCCCAGCTTGACTCAGGGAAGGAATTGGGTTCACATAACCCTCACTTAAAAAATAGACTGGCACATTTTTGCTTTATCAAACTCTATTTGCAAAAGACTAGGGCTAAATGATCTGAAAAGGTTATTTTGAAGCAGGGTCAGCCTTGCTGCCACAGGTCTAATAAAACAAAACTATCGCCAAATTAGAAACATATTTCATCTAATGGGGGAAAATATAATTGGTGAATCTGTCTGATGTTTGACCTACAGTATTTATGCTAAATGAAAGCTTAAATATGTCACGATGCAGCAGGAACAAGAAAAGCTGCTTTCACTATATATTCTGTGGTTCGATCCCTTCCCCTTAACCCCGAGCTCCGCACCAAAGCCAACACCAGCGTTAGCTCTGGCCGCGCCGCACGGATGCCGTGAAATCAAAGCGGTGGCCGAGACTCGCGGCAGCGATGAGCGACTCTGGGTGAATACCTGGGAAACAGAAAGGGGGGCAGAGAACACCAAGTGCCATCCCTCTGGAAATGAGGCCTCTCGGGACAGGGAGGTTGACACCCAGGCTCCAATGCTCTTGACGTCTCCAGTCAGATTTGAAGCCGGTTCTGGAGAGACGCGTCCCAGGAGGGGGACGGGTGTCCACCGTGCCGGGGGTCCCGGTGCTGTTGTCCTCATGGGCACACAGGGCAACACAGGCACGGAGCAGCTACAACAAAAATACGGATTCTGCATCATCAGAGCTAAAATACCCTGTCCTGGTCATAAATGCAGGGAGCAGCTGAGCTTCCAGGGCTGCCAAAGACACGGGATGCCCGCGCAGACCCTGGCACGGGACGCTTGCACAGACCCCAGCCTGGCTGCCCTTCGAGCTGCTCATGGAAACCCGAACTTTTCCAAAGCTGCTCCACACCGGACACGGGGGTGGCAGCTGCGGCTCCGCACACCAGCAGTGTCCTGGGGCCGACGGGGGGTTCCAGCCCGGGGGGGTCCCAGGACATCTCTCCTGAGAGCCCTGAGATCGCCCCGGCCCCGCGGTCCCCAGCCCCGGTGCGGGTCCTCGCGGAGGCAGCGGCTGCTCTCACGTGCGCTCGCTGCCGATGCGGGAGGTGTAATTTGTGGACAATCAGCTGTTTATAATTCCCATCGCCTATGGAGCCCCTCCCCCCGCCCCCGATAATTTATGTTCTGCATAAAAGCGAGAGGATCCTTGAGCAGCAGTGATGGATGAAGGAGATTATTAACAGGGATATCATTTGAAGAGAGTCTGTCTTTTGGTTCCTCGCAGTTACATAACATTCCATAAATTTTGTAACAAATTGGTTCCCAACTCGTTAGCCTGACAGCCGGCACCCCGGCCGGCCTCGCCGCGATCCCGGCGCTCCTGGACTCCATCCACAGGGATCTGCTCCCCCTGGACCGTGCAGGTCCTGCCCTGGCGGTGCCAGGCCTGACTCGGGCACTGCCGTGGCATGAACCGGCAGTAGTGGTGAGGATGGGGCTCTCACCGGCTCTTGCTGATGTGGAAGGGAAGGATTTGGGGTAGGACCACGCGGCATCTGCAGCCGCCATTCTGCCACTGCGCCCTGAGCCCTCCCCGCCTGCAGCCCCCGCCCCGAGCCCCCCGGGCACCCGGGCTGCCCAAGAGCACGGTTGCAGCTGCTGAGCCGGGGGAGCCTCTGCACAGGGGAATATGGTGGTTTTTAGGGATGCTCTTCTGACGAGGGACAGGTGCCGGTCCCTGTGTTCCCCACCATCCGTGTGTTCCAGCAAAACCCATGTATGCTCGGCCAGACTCATCTCTCGCAGGAGTCCCGAATAAAACTAAAAATCCCAACCAAAACATCCCCTAAACTCCAGGTCCCAGTAAATCACCTCCTCCAGAGGGAGGAGGGATGTGCAGCTCTCCCTCTGGAATGCCTGGGGAGCGCATGGTGCGCAGGCAGGAGCAAGCTCTGCTCCCCTGGGCTCGGCTTTCCGAGCCGGAGATACGCTCAGATCCCAAACAGAGCAGCGAGACTGCAACAATGAGCCGAGAAGATGGACTTGGAAGACGGAGAGCTTTCTTCTTTTCCTTTTCTCCCCCTTTTTTTTTTCTTAAAAAGCTTTGTGTGGAAGAGAAAGAGGCTAATTGAATTCTTTCGCTGAACATATTTAGCGAGTCTTTCAGAGAAGCGACCGCGCTTGGCCGCCGTCCAGCGGCGAGGAGATAGGGCTGTGGTGGGGAGCAGGCAGGAGCAGAGCTGGTTGGGGAGGACGGGGGCAGATGACCGGCTGACAGGGTCTGGCCTGTCTCAGACGCCGCGGGAGGAAGGATAAGGGTGGCCAAGGTGGCTTTCTCGAATTCCTGGTGCATGAGGTTAACGCGGATCTTGTCTCCACGACATCCTCCAGTGCTTAATTTACAGCGCACCCCGAGCGCGCGCTCACAGCCTGCGCACCGCGCTGCCTGCACCGGCACGGGCGTCACTCTCCATTCCCTACCGAGCATCCCATGCATCCAAACCCAAATAAAACTCTTAGTTGCACCAGCGGCCCTGCTCGGCGCTGTGCTGACACTAACAGGGGCTGCAATTTCCAGCCTTGTTCGTATTCAACAAGCACCAAATACGCCCCTGAACTCGGGCGCTCATCTGAGCTGAATTCCCAGCTGGGCTGCTCCCTCGAGCAGCTCTTCCCGCAGATTCCAGCTCTTTGGGAGGAGCTGCTGTGGTGCAGGGGCAGTCCGGGAACGGCTGTGAAGCCGGAGCCACCCCACATAGGATTTCTGCTTTAGCATCCCACGGCTCCGCGCATCGCCAGCCCCACCGGCACCGGGGGCTCTGCCGACACTTGGGTCTGGCACTCGGCACCGCATCGTTCCCAGCGCTGCTGTGTGTGAGGAAGGGGCCGTGGGACCCCCGCCCAGCTCCGCCGGGGTCACGCTTGGCCGCGGGCAGTGGTGGCCGTGCCGCCCAGCAGCGTTGCTGGAACACTGGAGATCCCACGGAGGGCAGAGCCCAAGCGCGGCCGGTCAGACGCGCTGCAAAGTGGCCAAGGCCCTGGGCCACCAGCCCCCCGCACCATCCCTCGGTGCCGGCGCTCCCGCACCGCCGCGCTCCCGAAGGCACTTCGCTGGGAAAGCCTGAACAGAGACGGTTTCGTCCCAAGCAGATGTTTCAAATTTGTTGCTAACCCGCATTTATTTAGGCTGATAATAACAGGCAGCCCTCCAGTTGTGCCGGCAGTTCTTACAAGAAACTCCAGCTCACATCATCAAAAGCAAATCAATTAAGAGGCGCTATCAGCCCCGCCCATCCATGCCATTCCCACCGCACCGGCACAGCGGGTCCTGTCCCGGGACGGCAGCTCCCCCCAGTTCTCATCCCAAACCCGACCAACCTGCTCCGAGTCCCCACAGCGCCGCACGCTCCTGTGTCCCCTTCCCCGTCTAAAACTCCTTTTTAATTGACTTCCGAGAGAGGAACGGTGACGCTTTCCAAGGGGAGGATTGATTTAGACACGCAGTTTTCTCCACAGACTTCGCAAACGGTTGTAACAAGGTCACAGAGAAAAACAATTTTATCCTCTGATTACTGTAACATGATATGAGCTTGGAATTGCATCCACTTTGCCTATTTATTTAGGCATTGCTTGTCTGGTCCCTGAAAAAAAAGACCTCAGTGCAGGAACCACATGTGGACAGGGCCAGGATCGCTCTCCAGTGCTCCCCAGTTCTCCCCAGCACTCTCCGGTGCTCCTCAACCACCTTCCAGCACAGTTTGTGGATGCTGCAATGGAGCTGCCACGGCTCCCAGCACCAGCTGAGCTCAGTGCAGGGCGAGCCCTGACCATGAAAAACATGGGGTGCGATTTTGCTAGGCATTCTCTAGACAAAGAACATCTTTCTGCATCCTTTTTATGAGTCCCGAACAGCCTGCTTGCACAGCGCAGCAGGAAAAGCATTCGGCACATCAGCTCTTCTTGATGAAGCTAAATCCGTGACTGCAGCAGTTGTACATACTTCACGTTGTGAGAATACTCATCCAGAGTGAAATATTACAAATATTCGGTGAATTGTCAAAATAATGGGAATATAACAAGGTCAAAATACTAAGCCATCTGATCGTAATCAGCCCTAATTCCAGCAAAGCCACATTTAAAGGAGATTGTTTTGTCAAAGGTTTTTCATGGCCCGATGGCTTTGTAGCACAAGGTTGTTTGGATCAAGTCAGTTCTGATGAACATTTATTATGGTGAGGAAATGTCACATTCATTTTACGCTGTGAAAGTTCATAAACTTTCTCAGATAATTTAAGGACTTCTCAGCCCGTAACCTGTTGCCTCGGGAATGATTTAAACACAGAGGACAGGCAGGAGGCCGCGACACCAGGTCAGGACACTGGTTGCGGCACCCACTGGGGAGTGCCAGGATCAGAGGACACGGGTGCGGCGGGGAGCCCGGGGATGCCCCCTGGCATGGCCGGCGCAGAGCCCTGCCAACAGCGCAGCATGGACCAGGCAGCCGGCACAGCCCAGCGCTCTGCAGGGAAAAGCAGCCGCTGATTTCATCAGTGTGGACAACAAAGCCTGGAGGTGGTCCCGGACAGAAGGGACATCCCGCAGGTGCCCGGGCTGCTGGCAGAGGAGGGTGGGTGCAAGCAGCCGGGAGCCACTGGGGGAGCAGCACCCATGGAGGAGCAAAGCTGGCATCAACCCAGGGCAGGAACCTCCGCCCCATAGCTTGCCTCCCCACGAGGGTTAACGCTCCCGCGCCGGCGGCGGGGGTTTTGCTGACTTTCTGCTCTTACATCATGGCTGAGCTATGAGGCCTGGCAGGGGTCCGCGTTTCGGCGCTGCAGCTCCGAGCGCGCTGTAATTTTTGGCAGAGGGGAAGGGAGCCGCGGCCGAGGCAGCACGGATGGGGCAGAGGCACCGAGTGCACCCAGCCCCTCGCTGGGGCTGGCAGGGGCTCACCCAGAGCCCACACTCAGGGGTCTCCCTTGGGGGAAGGGAGGTGCCAAAAATGCTCATGCAGCTCCCAGTTGTCAACTGGGCAGAGGGGCCGGGGAGATGTGTTCTGCACAGTATGGCTCCGCATGGCACTCTGGCACAGCATGGCATGCACAGCATGGTGCAGCACGGCAGAGTGTGGCACAGCATGGCATGCTCCCTAGGATGCCCTTGGTCCATCGGGACATTTTCCTGGGACCGAGCAGAGTTGGAGCCACCCCAGCCTGGCCGGAGGTGCCCAGCTCCCGCCCCATGCTCCAACAGTGAGGCACCGGCCTCCCGCATCCAGGCTGCAGGAGTGAATTCACAGAGCAAAACCAGGCAGCCTGAGTCAACTACTCCCTAAAATCATCAATTACGCCCTGACAGCCCGGGAGGAGCGGAGGCGGGGTCGGGGCCGCGCGGCGCAGGGGAGCGCGAGGCCAGGAGGAGAGCGCAGCAGTCAGAACACGCGGCCGCGGGTCAGGAGGCACCGATGGCATTTCCAGATGCACGATGCCTGGAGTGGGGGGGTGGGGGGGTGTGTAACGGCTCCAGTGCAGCCCCGTGGCACCAGCACCGCTCACCTGCTGGAGCGCTGCGGGAGCAGGAGCTGGTCGGGCTGAGCACTGGGATGAGCATCGTGGGGGGGAATGGGGTCGGTGCGGCACCGGCAGGCTCTGGGACTAGTGTTGCGCTGTTGATACTCTGAAGGAGAGAATAAACACATTATCTACACAGTTCACAGACGAGGCTCAGCTGGGATAAGCTGCAAATACCAACAGCAAAAGACACAGGACTCAGAAGATTTAGGAAAATGCAGGATACAACCAAGAGAAACACGGCTGGGACGCAGTGCAGCCGAAAGAGCTGAGACACGAGGGAGTGAGAGGGAGGAAACAGGAAAATCTGGATGCTGTCCTGATGGGAGAGGCAAAAAAGATTCCAGACAGAAAATTTGGGATGAGTCTGCAACGACGGATGAAAGGAAAGATCGTTTCCAACCCCACTATCTTTTCAGTCCATGGAAACGTGCCAGTCTATCAGCGACTGGAGCGAAGCTGGGTGCTGTGCTTCGGCCAGGGCTCCTCCATGGCAGGAGGGGAATCGTGGGGCAAAGCAAGAGCCACCAGACACCAAACCGACACCCAGGGTCGGTGCTGTCCTCCCGCTCCCTGGAACGAGGACAAGGGGAGGGGAAGGTGGTGTGCAGGCTGCCGGCCGTGCCAATATTCCATGGGAGGTATAAAGTGTTTGACCCAAGCACAGATTAAGTATTCCCCGTTTTCTCTTTTCCTGGCAGAAAGATGTACAAGGCAGCCAAGGGAAGCAGCAGAAACATCCATTTTGCCTGCTGAAAACAAACCAAAAACAGAAATAAGAAGATAGACTGAGAGTTGGGAAATACATCCTGGAGTGCCATCTCACCAGGTGACCTTCAGCACCTTCAGCTTTGGCACCTCTGCTTCTAGAAAACACCAAGGCCCCTTGTGACTTTACCCATTATTCAGCACAACAAAGTCAATTGGAACATGGGAAAATCATCTTTCCAAACTTACTTGTAACAAGAATAGTCTGCAGAAAAATAAAACACAAGTATGCAGGGGACTGATATTGAATTACCTCGGGATTATCATCTCTGAGCTGAGGGGGAAGCAACGACATCTGGACAAACCATTAACGGGAACAGGCTCGGCATTACGACGGAGGGTCACCGCAGTCCGTCCTTCCAGTGCCGCAGCGAGAACCACTGTTGCTGCTCCAGGCTGGAGCACGCGGATCGTGTTTCCCTCGCCAGGGGGGTTCCGACCTCAGCAGGAGGAAGGGCTGGTTTCAGCGGAGAGCACTGTGCCGGCGAGAGGAGGAGGAACGGGCCACCAAGCTGGACTGTCCTGGAAGCAGGGAGAAAGCTTTTGTTGTAGAATGAGGAAAGGAAAATCAAATGTAGTTTGTGTCGGTGAGACCAAACCCTTCCCACTACAGCTGCACAAGCAAAGCAAAGCCCCTTCCCGTTCCCTGCACAGGACCTGGGCATCCCACGCACAGGGGGGTGGAGGGGGACATGGGGACCCCCGTGAGTCCATTCCTCCTTGCCAAGGCAGGGGCAGACAGCACTGTGCCAGGGCCAACTCCTCACAGCTGGAGCAGCGCCAGGTGCCACTGGCACTGCAACTCCACTGCACTCAGCAGCAGCCCCGATGCCCCGTTCGATGCCGTGAGCCCCGCGCTGACTACCCCTCGCTCCGGTTTGTCCCAGCTCTGCCGTGGGTGTCCCGAGGAGAACCAAAGCAGGGCCGGGCAGGGGCTCTGAGCTCCTGCCGCCCTGGCACGTCCACCGCAGCCAGGGATGCTCGTGTGGGAGGTGAGGCTGGACAAGATCATCGGGCTGCAGAGAAAGGCAAAGGAAACATTTAATGAGCCTGGCGTCAGCTTTAAGCAGCGCACGGAAGCACAGGGGGATGCATGGTACTTCCAGGCACTCCGCTCCAGGCTCCTGCATCTAATAAACCAAATGTACAACTGAGCACGTCGTTATAGTGAACCGCAGCTGGCACCGGCATGGGGACCGCGGAGCAGGAGCACCGCCAGCGCTGTGCCGCGCCGGCAGGGATAGCCCCGCAACGCCCCGGACAGCGCAGGATTCATCCAACGGTGCCAGATCCACCACGGACACTTTGTTTGCAGCTGAGCGAGGCTATATGATCACCTTTTTATTTAAAGCACAAAAATGACCAAAAAGAACCCGCGAGTGCATTTACTCAATTTAACATCTGGAACATAAATAAAAGATGGCCGGAGAACGGGATTTCTTTGGAGAGCAGGGAAAAAAGTACCTCTCCACTAACTTATTTTAGTGGTTCTCTGTAATGTAATTTCCAGTTCATTTGGTTATCAGAAACACTGATTATTTTCACGCTGAAGAGGCAATTTCAATGCCCAGCACAGTACGTCCTGTGTTTGGGATTCTGCGTTAGTTTTTTGATATCCACTAATTTCTCCATGCTGAGGCAAATTTGTCACACGCATGGGTCTGTTTGATTTCATTAAACAGAATATTTAAGCATAAAAATTGTTTAATCGCCTTGTGTCATTATGAGATGAATTTCATTTTGCATACATTTGCATATTTCATCAAAATTAAGGCTGCTAATATGCAAATGAGAGACAGGTTGCGGCTGAGGTGTTTATTGTACTCGCTGCAGGCTGTTCCACTTGAAAAGCTTCTGGGTGGTGGGGTGGAAGGGGGTGCAGAGACCCTCCCAGTGCCTTTTACAATCAATTTGCTGCTGTTTTTCTGTCCCCTGCAAAAACACTCTGAGTTTGCAACGGGCATTCGGTGCCTCATCCCCAGAGCCGGGCAGTCGCTGTGTTTTCCCTTCACAGCAGCAAGAATTATTGTCATAAAAATACCCTCCCAACCCCAAAACTGTCGTGGGAAGGCAGGAGCGGGAGCAGAGTCCCGGGGTGGGGGCTGGCCCCCCAGGAGGGCACCCGGACCTGGAATGAGCTCCCGAAATGGAGACTTTCCCCCCAGGGCCGAGGTGCCAGGCGTCCCCCCAAGGCCAGGGTGCCAGGGGAGACATCACGCAGTGCAGGTCAAGCCCCAAGTTCCTCCAGACCCGTTTGAGAGGCCCAGACAGACAAATGGGGAAAATCAATCCCCAGCAGCTAATTAACGCAGACTTCATTAGCACGCAGCAGCTGACCGACCCGCGCCCAGCGGTGGTGCTTTGCTGTCGGCCCAATAAATCCGGCCGCATCCGTCGCTCCCAGCCCGGCACCGGGTGCTGCTTCACTTTCACTTGTGCGGGATGCAGAGTCCTGCCCAGCCTGTCGCCGTCAGCACTTTCCCTGCTCCGAGCGTTTTATGGGATATGGCATCAGTCCCTTACATTTTATTTTAAAAATATATTCTTTGCTTGTTTTTTATGGAGAAGGATGTTTCACGCTTTTAAGCCGCTACAGAGGCCGATTTTTCACAAAAGCCGCCCCGTACATTTAGCAGCCGCCGTATTTCAGGAGTATCGAGGGCTGGAACGTAAAGCCCGCGATGGGCGATTAGCAACTTCAACTTGTATATAGTAATTAAAGGAAAATTAAGCGGTGAGCCGGCGCAGCCACCCATCGGGAGCCGGAGCCTGTTCTGCTGACTCAGCACCGGCTCACGCTGGGGAGGCACAACGGAGCCCGTCCCGGGGGCTATGGGCGATGGCTGAGGGCACAAAGGGAAGAGCTGATGGAATCTTTGAAAGCTTAGAATTAACATTTAAAGCACAATGGGCTTTTTTAGCACGTTAGTCAAACCAAAAATTGTATCATCACTTCTCCAAAGAAAACTCTGCAGTGTCTTTGCTTTAGTGCTCAGAGATAAGCGCTGTTTGTATACTGGAACGTGGGAATTCCTGCTTTTTTAATTTATTTGGTAAACATTAGCTCTGAATGGCCGCTCTACGGGGACTCCTAAGGGAAGGTAACCCCGCACTCCCACGGCACAATTGCACAGGATTGCTATCCCGAGTATATCTCTTCGCAGGGAGGAAGGAGAATGGGACCACCTTAAGTCCTTGTGAAAGGCTCAAAGGCAGGTATTTGTTTAAAAAAAAAAAAAAAGTGTAGTGATTGCAGAGAAAAGAGAAACCTGAGAGCTTATTCTTGAACAGTCAGACAGGGTCACCAAAACCAGACTAAATAGTCTGACTGCAGGGCAAGGCACTGGGGCTGTCTGAAAAATGATCCTCTGGCTGGAGGGAGCAGCACGGGAAAGCAGGGCAGGAGGGAGCACGGAGCTCCGGGAGCCCCGGCACACCGTGCCCGGGGCCGGCAGAGCCCAGCGCAGCCCCGGGGGACACCGAGTCCAACACCTGGACGTTCCGAGGCTGCTCCTAACAGCCAAAACATTAGAGCAGCGTCTAAAGAAGGGACCAGCACCGACCTGCACCCGCAGAGCGAGAGCGGCTCTCGCACCACCGGGCAGGAACCGGAGCGCTCAGCTTCTGCACCGCCTCCTCCCTCCGGCCAAGCACCTCGGAGCAGATGCTGACCCTCACCAGGGCAAATTCCCAAACCCTCCGGTGCCTGAGGGAGAGAAACGACTCGGAGAGAGCTCGTGACTCATCCTCATTTCAGGGAGATTAAGCTTAATCTCGAACGCTCAGAAGCTCCCTGCATAAGACTAGGGGGAGGTCTGTGTTCTACGTTCTCCTTATTGCTCTCATTTTACCAGCACACTGCATTTAATTCGTGCTTTTTCCCCCCAGAGCGTTACCTTACCTTCAGTCTAGGACCTTTCCAAAATGGTCTCACAGAACAGCTGCAGGAGGGGAGCTCTGAAGAACGATGAGCAGCAGCTTCACTCTTTAGGTGAAACCGTGGACCATCCCCTGCAAACAGAACCGCACACCAGCATCTCACAGAGCATGAGAACTCTTTTTTTTTCTTTTGTTTCAGAAAAAAACTAAACTAAACCCCCACACCTGCTCTTTATCTTAAACTATAAGGCCAACCCCCGCAAAATTTACCCAAACCTGTTTTCTTCAAGGGTTGATGCCCCTACCCTTATATCTGCTTCACCTGCCCTGGGTTCCCACCTGTGAGGAGCAGGATTGCAGGAACAGTCCCCAGCACCCTTTAAAAGCCACCTGCTGGCACTGGGGATTGTGGTACTGGCTGGGGTGTTTGGGGGCTGCTGGAGCCCCCTGCTAGGTGCTGGACCATGACATGCTGTGTCACCTCCAGTGCCATCGTCTTCTTGATGGTATTTGCTCTCTGTGTCCTCGTGGCTTGCTGCCCTTTGGTTGTTTCTTTGTTGTTTTGGTAATTCCTTTGGCTCTTCTGAGCTTCTTTGACCTTTTCCTTCTCTCCAGCTCGATTCTTCCCTCCTGCAGCCCCGCTCTGATTTTCTCTCTGGTACCCAGTATCAGTGACCAGCCCTGGTCTCTCCTGCTGTGCCTCATTCCAGTATCCTCACCCAGCTGCCCCTTTCCCTGCTGCCTGTGACAAATCCTCAGCCTCTCTGGGAGCTTTTGTTTTCACGTGGAAGTTGGTATTTTTTCAGATTTGAGTCTGAAATGTGTTTGTTGCGTTTCTCAGAAGTCAGCTGCCCTGGGCAGGGCAGAGGGTACCCCTGTGCGGGTGGGTGCTGGCTCAGGCCAGGAGCTCTTTGAGTGCAGAAAACTTTGGGAGATAAAGGGTGTCCCACAACCCCCAGTGCCCATGGCCAGGACAAAGGGAGCACGCAGCGGGTTAGAAAAACCTCCCAGTTCAGCCGAATCAGCGGCAGATGACTGAGTAAACACGAGGCGTTTGCCAGATATTAGGCAAGCAAGAAACACACATTCAATTCTTTTAACTTACGACTGCACTTAATTACTGCCCTTCCTCCCGTCGTAGCTACATATGGGATTAATAATAATGCTGAATCAGATATGCTCTTACTCACCAAAAAGAACAGAGCAGTAAAAATGAGCAGGGAAGCTCTGATGAGGTAAAATCCACATGCTGTGGGGAGAAAACTGCTTTTTTAGGAGGGGGTGGTGATCCCAGAGAAGTCAAGCTGGCCAGCCCGTGCCTCCATTTCCCCAGCCGTAACGCGGGTACCTGCTTGCAGGTAAACCTGGTGCCACCACTGACAGGTGCTGTGGGTGCCCCGGGTTCTGTCGCCCCGTGTCGGAGCCTGCAGCACCCGAGGGCTGGAGCCCGGTGCCCGGAGTCACAGGCTGGGTGCAAGGAAGACCACGCGCCCCGTCCAAATTGGGTGAAACGCAGAAAAAAATCGTGCAGCTTTGTAGCCCCTGCAGGATAAACACATCTAAATGCTGGAGTTATTCAAAATTAACCTGAATATATTGATACAGAGCATCTCCCAGCCCACAGCCAGAGGCGAGCAGATAAGGCACAACATCAAACACCTCCTGCGCTGGGCACGGGGCGCGGTGCTGGCACTTGCGGCGGGCGCGGGGACGTGGGGAAGGGGCCGAGGTCTTGGCTGTCCCCGGGGCACGGTGAACTGGGGGTGTAGCTGGATGAAGTAGTGCGATGTAGTCAAGACCAAGGAACCAAAACACGGTGAAAAGGGCTGTGAGTGATGATGGCCACAGCTCCGGCGGCCCATCCCATGGCGATGTCTGATCCTGCTGGAGGTGCCAAGCCCCTGATGGCACCACAGTGCTGGTGGGTTTGTTTAGCCAGGAGTCAGAGGAGGAGGAGGGGGCTCCCTCAAGCATCTCACTGCGCTCCATTGGTTATTATGGGCTCTTTTTCTGGGCATGCCAGAGGGTGCAGCGCCCAGGGACACTTTAATAACGGGAAAATCTAATTCCAAAAGCCCAAACTATGTGCTAGGCTGTGTTTGACTGTTTACCTGCTAATGTTTGCCAACTGCTATCTCATTAGCTGTACAGGAAATATAATTGATATTTCTGTAGAGACATGACACTTGTGCCTCTGCCGAAACGGGAAGGTTTTCATATCACTCCTGTTTGCTGCTTCCCATAAGTGATACTGCCTCATTTTGGGAAGGAATCCAAGAAATAAGAGCTTACCAGAGAGGCCTCTTGAAAGTATGGGCAGCTTTATGTCAGCCTGGGAGCTCCCTCGGACACAAATCTTCTGGAGGAAAGAGTGGATTCTCTGCTGTTTGCAAAAGGGCCACAAATGGGAAATAAAATGTTTGTGCAGCTCTTTAATGTGAAAAACATCCATTTTGGAGCACAGACTCTGTGTCTTGGCTGGGTGAGGCTGAGCAGGCTGCGGGTAAGGGCTGGTGCGAGGGGGGCGAGCAGCTGTGCTCAGAGGTGCCCACGACCCTCACCGTGGAGTCGGGGCAGGGACTGGTCCGAGCCCTGGTAGCTGGGGTGTTCCCAGGCAACACCAGGAAGCAGCGTGCTCGTTCATGGTGCGTGTGTCCACGTGTGGTCCCTGCTGTGCTGTGACCGCGGGCTGGCGTAACGCAGGAGGGTGCAGCGGATGGGGACTCGGGAGACCCTCTGCTGCTCTTTCCCTCTCCCTCCATCCGCCAGGTGAGAAGCAGGGCAGGTCTGCAACCTTAATTCCTGCAGGGATGGCAGTTACCATCTAATTACTGCAAATGTGGCACCTGAAATCTCACTCCAGACAACCTCATTGCACACCTTCTGTCATGAAAAGGTGGTTTTGCCCCTCTTTTGTCCCCACACCCAGCCAGTGCCCACCAACACAGAGGAGAAGCTACTTTCCTCAAAAGGCGACCCGAGGCTGAAGGCACCCAGCGTGGCACTGAGGCGTTGGGGATCCTGGCTGGCAGTGTTGTGCCAACAACAAGCGGCAGAAGACACGTGGAGCTACAGAACGGGGGGTAAGCAGAAAGCAAATAAGCAGGATTTCTGCCAGCAGAGGAAGTGACTATTCAGGGAACAGCACGCTCCGAGGATCCCTCCTCCGCTGGTTCCAAACCTGGGATAAGCAGATATTTCTGTACACCTGTGCACAAGAGGAGCTATCCCCTCGGGACACATCGCAAACCTACAGCAAAGAAGAATTTCTGGTTTGGTGGCTTTGGGTCCTCATGTGTTTCTTTTCTTCATTTTGAGCAAATATTGGGAGGAAATCTGTGCAGTGCATTACCGTGTTGGGGACACTGTGAAAAACAGCTTTGCTGACACGGCTGCTTCCTTTTCTTCTTCCACCGATGCTCTGACTCCCGGCGTTACTTCTTGCCACAAAGCCCCAGCACCTCTCTTTTGAGATTTGCATACAATTCATACACAACAAGGCTTTTTTCCTTGGGATGAAATCTCTTGAAATCTGATCCATGAACACATCTAAACAGTAGCACTAACAGGAAACTCAGAGATATGGAAATGTAAATGATTCCCCAATCAATAAAGATAATTATAGTGAGAGATAGACTGACATACAGTGTCTTGAGGCTTTTTTTCTTGTCTTCCAAGGGGCTCCCCAGGGGCACCACAGACACTGGTGAATGTCTTTCCAAGGCTCGCTATGGTTGGGGAAAATTGCTCACTGGAAGAGGCGCAGGAGCGATGCTGCCAAGTGAACAATGTGCATGTTGCAGCTGAAGCCAAACTTCTCCCGCAGACTGGGGGCACGGAATACGAGCGCAGTCATTACCAAGGGATTTTCAATTCTGTAGTTCATTTTCTCATTGACATCCTTTTTTTTTTTTTTTTTTGCTGTAATTATAGACAGCGAGATAAAGAGAGCGGCATTATTCAACTCTCTTCCTACCTTTTAAAAGATGTCACTAATTTTGTCCAATTAGCCTCGGGTTTTAGCAGTCTCTAAATACAAACTGCTGTCAACTTCTGCAGAACCCAGAAGGAGACGGAGGTTGATCCCTCCCCAGGTTGTTGGCTGTCAGTGAACACCCCATTTGCACGTTTCTGGAAGGGCTGATGGCACAGCTCACACCGGGTTTTCCGATGTGGCTGACTGGTCTCCTGGCACTGGGAGCAAGAGCCTGGTACGTCCTTGTGAGAAAGTGCAGAAAAGCCTGAAATGGAAACAGGGGAGAAAAATCAAATGCACAGCAGCTTTGTCTGAGTCAGCAGCTCCCTGAGCTGGGGCACTGTGCCCCTCGGGCCTCTTCTCCCTGCGACACCCCTGCTCTCGCCCCCGGGTCCAAAGGGGCTCCCGTTGAAGGCAGCACCAGTGGCTGCCGGCGCTCAGCTGCCGGCGGGGAACGCGCACGCCCGGTCCCGTCTGCGCACAGCCCGGCCGCTGCTCCTCTGCCAGAGCTTGATGGAGCTGCTCTTGAGTCTGGCTGTGGTTCAAGAACGTTGTCCCTTGTGAAAAAACTTCACTTACTGTCTAGCGTTCAGCCGGATGGTCTTTACTTGGAAGAGGAACTTTAAACTTTCTCAACAAAGTTCATTTTGTTTGAACTAGTGAAATAATTCCTAGCGCGAGCTCCAAGAAAGACCTTTTAAATTTTCCTTCTTGAACCTCTGTCCGTCGCATGAGGCATGACGGACGCCTACGAGGTCATCTCCCCATCTGCCTTCAGCTCCTTCAAAGACGCGTCTGACAACTTTGACGCAACCCAAAACCCAATGCATATCTTCCTCCATGGCACTAGTTTAAATATATATAGATACACTTGGAGGGGAATGAAACTGTGGATATGGTGGTTGAGGTCATGCTGTTCCGGGTGGTTAAGGTCACACCATCTGACACATGTCAGATGAAAAGCTCGAGCAAGAATATTCAGCCAACTGCTCAGCGCAGTCTTTCATCCCTTCTGGGAAGGGAGCAGCCCGTTTCCCAGGAGCAGCTCCGGTGAGCACGAGCCCAGTGCTCCCCACTTGCGGGGCAAGGAAATGTGCATTTCACATCATATGCAGAAGAAGTATTCGCCTTTAACAAATGCGACACACGTGAAAATGCCAAACTTTGCTCTCCCTTTCTTCCCGCTCGCAGTCGTATTTAGCAGAGGAAGAGAGGGAATTGCATTTACCCATCCTCCTTCGCTGCCTGTTCTCGCCGGGATGAGCGGCAGCTCTCGAAGGCTGCTCTGGAGCAGCACAGACCTTGCTGTGAGGGACCAGGCTCTGCTTCGCACGGTCGGCCCCGTGCCCCGGCGTCGGCGCTTGGCGCATCCCGGGGTGCGGGAGAGGCTGCGCCCCGTCCTGCTCCTGACTGGCTGCAGCCCCGCGGGGCGGCTGCTCCCATGTGCTCGTACTGCGCCGATAGCAACCGCTAACTGGGAGCGGAGCCCGGCGCGTGTGCCAGGCTTGCACTATTTCCGACTCCAAAGTACAGATGGCTCTGGGGTGGCTTTTCTTGGCACCTCCCTGCAAAACCTAGAGAGGGCATCTGCTGAAAACAACTGCTTCGGAATAGCTGATTCCTCGCCCTCTCCCTCCCGGGTGCTCCCATCTGGATCGCCCACTGACCTCGCCGGCTGCGCCGCGCCGGGTTAAACGCACTCGCTTCAGTTATGTACCTCCAACAGCTTCAGGCAACAAATGTATTTCATGCTCGGTCCTCCTGTACCTCTCCTTGATGTTCTAAGGCAATGAGAAAGAAGTGTTAAATTTGTTCTTGGCTACTTTTCCTTGCAACTCCCCAAGGCACCCGTTACAAACTGAATCAGTTATCAGCTAGTTAGGCTGGCAGTTCCCGAAGGTACCGCATGAATACTGATAGGGACCCATGCATTATTCAGTGCGAAGAGCAGAGGAAAATGAGCAACACGTCCAAAACAAGAACAGCAGTGGCAGTAAGGGAATAATTAGCGAGCTGTCACTTGTCCCTGTCAGTATTCCCTCCCTTAACACATGAGGGAAAATAATAAAAAAGGGTAAGACCATCTTGCGAGCTCTGCTCTTAAATATGCAGCTGGTAGGTTAAAATACAATGATAAAGGGGAGAGGATAGAGAGCTCTGATACAGTTTTCAAAAGATATGGCCTCCATTTCCATGGAGACTATATTTTTTTTATTTTTTTTAATCCCACAGGCACCGGGTTATACAATAAGTCCCTGCCTTAAATACCAGCCCATGTGCAACAGCATGAAAGGGACGTGGCTCTAACATGGGGGCTTATCCCAAGGAAAATATTTAGGTGTTTTTTTTCCTGCCTTTCTACAAAACACAACCGAAGGGAATGTATTTTAGAGAAACCAGCTTCACTGAAATGGGCTCTGCTGAGCAAGTCTGCGGCTCCAAAACAAAGCAGCAGAGTGGGGGAACCGGCTGCCGGGATGCGTGTGCCCTGTGCTGGTCTGGGCACGTGTGCCCTGCACTGGCCGGGATGCGTGTGCCCTGTGCTGGTCTGGGCACGTGTGCCCTGCACTGGCCGGGATGCGTGTGCCCTGTGCTGGTCGGGGCATGTGTGCCCTGCACTGGCCGGGATGCGTGTGCCCTGTGCTGGTCGGGGCATGTGTGCCCTGCACTGGCCGGGATGCGTGATGCGTGTGCCCTGTGCTGGTCTGGGCACGTGTGCCCTGTGCTGGCCCCGGCACGTCCCCACCCCTCCTCAGCCCTTCTAGAGGCCGGAGTTACTGTTTGAAACTGCAAACTGGAGAGCTCAAATCAAGTTTATTTGGAGTAAATTATTAAGTAATTAAGCAGTTTGTGGATTGATGAGAACAGAGTCATTCTGCTGCAGTCTATTAACCAGCCTCCAAAGCTTCTTGTGGAGCAGCCGAGAGCGGAGCCGGGCACTGTTGCCCATGGGGTGCGGGTGCCCGTTCGAGCAGGGCTCTGCCTGTGGGCAGTGATGCTGGGCATAGGGTGCTCATGCCTTGTGCAGCCTGTGGGACCTGGTGCCGCTGCATTTCACAGCCCGTGCTGTGGCACCGGAGGATCACCATGAGCAGTGCCAGCATGTTGTGCCTGCATCATGCCCTCCTCTGAGTCTCCCAGTGCCTCGGCGCTTGCGGGTGCCACGGTTGGGCTCTCGTTAGGACAACACAGATGATGCTGCTGTACAGAAAAGCTCTTTTCCTGCAGACCCGAGCGGGTCCATCTGCCCCTGCAACGGGCACTCCATCGTCACCTGCAGCAGCCCTCGGCGAGCTCCAGTGCTGCCACGCTAACTCCGATCGGGGAGGGATTTGTGCAAAGCACAGAGAGACTGTGTTCGCAGCAGTGTTCGCAGTCACTTCCCTAAAATATCCTGACATGGATCCCTGCGAACAGTCTGCCGCATCACGGCGGAGCTGCGGCGTCGATCGGAACGGGGAAGCGAGCAGGTCTTCAAGCATGTGGCCCACCACGGATCTGACAATGCCAGGGCTGCCGGCAGGTTTCAACCCTCTCGTGCAGAAAACTACCGCAGAGATCGTCGGCAGCGACGGCGATGTTTAGAAAAGCTATTAATGAGCCCGGCTGATTGCAGAGATCTGTAACACTTACGTCATTGAGGACCCACTTCCCTTGTTCTCTGCCCTGGTTTCGTAAAAGGAAATTTGGAGAAGCCGCTGGCGCAGCGTTGTGCCGCAGGGAGGGACGGCTCCTGGCGAGGGGCGGCAGTCGGGGTCCCGCGGGACACCAGGGCAGCCAGCGCTGAGCACGGCGTCGAGTCGAACAAAGGGGAAGAGACCAGGGAAAGGCTGGAAAGACGTTCTCGGGAGCGGCTGCGAGTGGCTCCTGTCCAGCTCCAACAGTCACGAGAGGTTCTTCAACAGCCCTCTTCCCACGCAGGGAGGACTTCTCCTTTGAAGTCCCTTCTTTTTCCCAAAATGTATTTCACTGTTTTTCCCAGCTCCTGCCTGGCAGCCAGAGGGATAACAGCTCTCCGTGCGTAGCCTCATGCTGTAAAAATGCACGCAGAGCAAAGCATCTTCATGTCAGGGTTTTATAAACCCTTTCTAGCTCCTGACTAATCCGTGCCCAGCCCAGCCTCTGACATGCCAGAGTTCCCTTCGAGATCGTGCCACAGATTTGCACAGATGACTCTGATTGACACAAGATGTTACAGAGAGTCCCCTGTTTAACCCTTATTCCAGCACAAATTCACGGGAAGTTTTTTGCTCATCAGGTCTGTCTGGGATGTCCTTCCACCATCGCCGGAGTGGCCATTGTCTTCCTCTGTCACATGCGCTGTGCAGCGTTTGATGAACGATTTGCTGGATAATATATCTCATCCCACAAAGCCTGTGCATATACTGGGAGAAGGAAACTGGAGAGATTTCACATCAACCAAACAAGTGTCTTTGGTGTCAAGTGCCTGTGTTTTTGCATAAGCACCCACAGGCCCTTCTTCTGCTTTGCTGAAAGAGATCCCCGGCACGGATGAATATTCATAAGAAATAACTGGGAAGAGCTGTGATTTTCAGCAAAGCAAACTTTCCTGGAGGAGGAGGCGTGTGCTTTCTCCGATGCCTCTCTGGTGAACGTTCAGCCCCAGGTGGTACCTGCCGAGCTCCTGGGACAGGGTCAGGAAAGCCGCTCACCGCCGGCACGGAGCTTGGCACTGCCCGGGGCCGCGACCCACCGCAAATCAGAGCTTGTCCGCCACGGCACACCGCATCATGCTGCTCTGGCCCCCCGACCTCAAAGGAGGCTTTGAACCAGCCCAAAATCAGACGTGTTATTTTTAATTCCTGGTTGCAGGACAGACCCTGAGCTCCAAAATCCCAGTCCTAAGGGCAACAGAGGTTTCTGCCCTGTGCTCTGGTGGGTTCGGTTGCTCAGCCCTTTCCCTTCGGTGCTGCTGGTTTTCCCTCCCGTGTTTCCCTGCCGCGCTGGCCGCGCGGGCGGCCGGGCCGGCTCTGCTGACGGGATCATTAATGCTGTCACATCCCCGTTACTGACAGGCGGGGGGAGCACCGGGAACCTGCGTTCTGCCGCTGCTGCCCAGCTCCCCGCATCCCCTCTCGGAATTGCAGGACCTTTGTTTTCCAGCCGCTGGATGCGGCTGCGGTTTGATTGCCGGAGGATGCGCGATTTAGCCGGCGGAGAGTGAATAATTTGGCACGGAGCATTCCTTGTTATTCTGTCAAGGGGTCTGTGTGTCAATCGATGGGCTAACAATTATGAGCAATGTCAACGGGAAAAACCAAAACCCCCCGTTAAGCAGCCAGTAACGTGCGCCGGCACGAAACGGCCGCACTGCTGCCTCACTGCGGCTCCGTGGCGGGGGGAGCTGCTGGGGGAGGGTCCGGGTGGTGCAGCCTGGCGAAGGGGTGAGGGGCCAGGTCACAAACCCACCTCCTCCGTCACAAGCTCCCCCGTGGACGCAGGATTTGGAGTTTGCCAGCAGCTCCAGCACACCCTTCACGCATCTCGTGAAGGTGATGTGAGCTCCTGGGCAGGGGCTGGGCAGGGGCTGGGTGGGCTCCAGCGCCCGGGTGGGCGTCTGGGCACTGACTCTTCTGATGGCCGCACTGGAGCCGTCAGTTCATAGCTGTGCTAAAGCCACCATGACTTCTCCAGAGAAACTGAGCCACAACCTGCTCTGGCTTTTTTGCCCTCGTGCTCCAGTGCCTGGGACACAGCCAGCACGTCAGCAGGCTGGAGACCCTGGGGAGTGCTCAGTCCTGGCAGGAGAAGGTGACCAGAATGGCTGCTCAGGTGGCCCTGATTCAGCAGAGCCAAGCCCAGGCTGGTACTAGTGCCTGACCTTTGAAGGGTTTCTCCTCCAGCCTCTCCGTGGGCGCCTGCAGTGGCTGGATCCGTCCCCAGCTCCCAGGAGAGGTCCCAGCCTCAGTTGCCCCTGGGGTTTCTGCAGAACGTGCCTCCATGCACAGGGACGGCGGGGGCTGGCAGTGCACAGTGCCCGGGTGGGATGGCGGGGGTTGGCAGTGTGTGGTGCCCGGGCCGGATGGCACCCCGGGCAGCTGGGGCAGGACATGAGCGTGCCCACGGTGGGCTGGCCGCCCCTCCTGTAATTAATGCTGCTCAGACACACCCGATGTGCCATTCGAGGAAGATGCAAGAGCATTTCAGAAGAATGCTTGATGCCCTCTGTCACTCACTGCCAGCAGCGATGCTCCTCGCTGCTGTCACACTGCGCTCGTAGGATGTTGAATTAAACAGTGGGTCTTTTGATGCTGCTGAAGTAACTGTTGCATTAATTATCCATGGAATTTGCACATGCCCCTTACCTAGCGAAAAAGGTGCGCTTCCCCCAGACTAATGCATATTTGAGTTCTCAGCCCCCCCACCTCCGCGTCGCCCGTCGAGTCGCTCGGACTTCCCAACTCGCTTTCATATTGTTTATTAATGAACTGAACCTTGAAAGTAGGAGATCTTCGCCAGAGGTTATTTTAACTACCACGTTAGTTAAGGCTGAGAGTATTATTTTACACGCCGATGAATAATTTACCTGCCATTAAAATACTGATTCTGAAACAACCACCAGCTCTGGCCACCCGTTACCTGCGCGGCCGCGGGAACCCGGGCAGAGGGGGATGTCGTGAGAACAACGCGGTGCCGGCAAAGCTGCCCTGGAAGGGAGGTCTTAAATGGTTGTGTAAAATAAAATGTCCACAGCACCGGAGTTTTTATGAGGTGTGGATGAATCTCAAAGTTTATCGCGTAGAAAAAAGGGAATAATTGAGATACCCCGTTTTTTGCTTGGGCTTTTTCTGAGATCTCTATTTTCCCCTCAGATACTCCACACCTACTGATTATTTATAGCATAGCAGCACTCGAGCCTTATAAAACACCACGCATGACTTCTCCTTGCACTCAGTGCTAAGGGAGACCAGGCACAATTGGTAAAAGATTTAACTTATTAATAGCTTAAAGCTAGAACAAAGCTCCGTAATTTGGTATTAGGTTTCCCAACCTGATTGTGTTTATTTAGAAAGCAGCTAAGACACAGGCATGCAGGGCTATAAATCAGCAGAAAATCAAATGCTAACATGTAAATAAATTGCAAATCAGCTGAGAAATTGGTTTCATTTTGAGGCGATAAAGCATATTTCTCCTGTACTGATTTTATAAGGTGCCCCTTAAGAATTGTAATATTTCTGTGTGGTAATGATAAACATTAGTGAGTTGCTTTAGAAATGAAAAAATGGCAACCCTGTGGGGATTTGAAAAACATATGCACTTCAAATTTGAAAATCCAATTTAACTGTCCATTATATGGAGAATAAAAAAAGGTAAGGATAGGATAATTTTGCAGTTACACAGCATTTGACTAAATCTGATTCAGGGATGACAGCTACACTTTAAAAGCTACATGTCTGAATGTAAGGAGACAGCAAATCATTTATTTATGATTGTAATCTAGCTCCTGTCTAACAAGTTAACAACTGTGCAGAGTGCTCCCTGAGTGGAGGCAGCCTGTGTAGGCTTGTCAGTTAGCACTTTTTAAAACACTTTTCATAGAATTTCTGTAAAAAAAAAAAAATAAAATAAAATAAAAGAGACAAAAGAGAGTCCCTGTCAAATTTACCAAAACAAGCAGATGTTAAAATTGCAAAAGTTTGAAGAAACAAATCCTGCTCTTAATTTCATACAAGGCACCTTTCGCAAAAGGTACGCGGTGAGCAGAGGCAAGCGCAGCAGAGCCGTCGCTCACGCGATCCCGCACCGCGCGGCAGCTCCGCCGTCGGACCCCGACGCCGACCCACCGCTCCGGTCGCGGGATCCTGGGGGACCCTCAGCCCGCCGGCCCCGGGCTGCGGCGCCGCGGGGCTGCCGTGGCCGGGGGTCCCGCGCCGTGCGTGCCCGACGGCTCCATCAGCCGTTTCTTTGCTGGAGGCAAAGACTTGCACTGGTTTGCCAGTGAGATCCGGACTCCTGTGTCCATGCCCACGGTATTTGGCAGTCAGGGATGCCCACAGCATCCTCTGTCTGCAGGTTCCCGTGCGTCCTGACCTCGTTCCGGCCGTGCCTCGCTGAGGCTGCCCAAGCCCAGCGAGCAGCGAAGTGTTTGTAGTTGTACCTGTCTCAAAGTGACGTGTTGATGTAAGATGTTTTAAGGCAACTAAATCACCTGAACGGTTATGAAGAACTATGAGCTGGTAGTATTTACCCGAGAGCTCCGATGTGATATAAATAATCTAATATTGATATTTTATATTCTCTCATCTCAAATCCTCTTGGTACCAAAGGTCTAGAAGGCGAATAATGCGACAAGTTTTTCTGAAGACTAACAGGGAAGAGCTGGTGAACTGCTGTCCATGGCCCTGGTGTCCACGTCAGACAACCTGGTAGGAACGATCACAACACGTAGGATTGTCCCGCAGCTGGAGAACCGGGACAAACAGGGAAGAAGACACTATAGCGTTGGAGGAAGGCACGCTTTGCCAGGCAAGCTCTTCGGGTTTCTTCAGGAGAAGCTGACAAGTGTGTGGTGGGGAGGTGTTGGGCAAAGTCCTTAAGAAGGAAACTGGCCCGGCTGGAGGCAGTGGCTCCACGTGGCATGGCTAAAGGAACCACAACAAACTGATGGTTTTCAGAGGGGAGATTCATGGGATCTGTGCCGGAGCCAGTGCTGGAAGAGAGGACAGTAAATGATCCAGAAAAGGGGTGGGATGGCAAAGTTTGCTGATAGCACACCGTGAGCTGTCTTTCTAAAGGCAGGGACAGCTGCAAGAGCTGCAGATATCTCACTGGAGCGAGGGGCCGGGCAGGGGCAGACGGCATTCAAGGGAGTTAAATGTAAAATCTTGAACCCCATGGAGGGTGTAGAACTGGAAATGTCATCTTTACGCGCTCTCTGTACAGATGGCCAGCACCCAGGAGGGAAAACTGAGGGCTGCAATAAATAACTCTATGGAAACACCAGCTCAACATTCATCAGTGGCCTAAAACCAAACCAAATACTGGGAATTATTTGGGAAAAAACAGGGACCAAAGAAAGTGCACCGTGCTGCTGTAGACATCTGTATAGCAGCCCTACCCTGAGTCCTGCGTTATTCTGTCCCTACCCCATGACACAAAAATGGTGATAGAAATAAGAAAGGTCCAGAACAGGGCCCAGAGATGAGCAAGGATAAAGGTGGAATTTCCTGAGTTCAGGAAATCTCCTGGTCAGGAGATGTCTGAGGAGGGATACAAGAGAAACCTGTAAAACCGGGACAGTGAGCGAGGATTCGCTGCGCATTGTTTCTCACCGTACGAGAACCCAGTGCGAAGGGGCACTGGGAGATGGCTGGAGCGGAGCCGTGAGGAGGGCGGATCTCACGGGCATCGTTAAACAGCAGATATCTTTCACCGATACTGTGAAAGCTAAAATTTACATGGGTTCAAAAGTTACCGGACAAATTAATGGCAGAAAAATCCATCGTACATCCGTACACAGGCATTATTTCTGGCTCTGAAAGATCTTGAGCCATAAATTACTGGAGGTTAATAGAGTATTTGATGAAGTATCATTGTTCGCTCGCTCTGTTCTTACGCTCTTCAGCGGGTGTTTGCCGTTGCTCTCTCCCAGACACGAGCCACTACAGCTATTTTTATGCTCTTAACATGTTCTTTTACCAGCTGGAGATGTATCTGATGTTCAACATAAATCAAACCTTCTCGTTTGATGTGACTCATCTTGGCCTCCTAGAAGCCTGTGGCTACTCTCCCATTTGTTTCCACGGGATCTCGATGGACACGTTGGACTCAAACACAAGTCATACCCAAACGTGCCCGGTGCCCCGCGGATGCCCACGAGGACTGGGGCAGGTTCAGTTCCACAACCTGCTGTGCCACCCTCCGCTCTTGGCTGCCTCTGCTATTGGGGGGTGTCCTGGCAGCACACGCACCTCCTGAGCTCCCCGCCGAGGCGGCTCTGGAGGTCAGGGGCACCCCAGGACGCACGGCCGGGCGGGCTGGGCACCATGACCCTGTCCTGGGGGGGCAAAGGGCCGAGGGAACACGGCTTTGCCCAGGACCATCTGCGTGTGGAAGGTCAGGCAGTGCTGTCCCTTCTTGATTGAATCAGCACTTCTCCCTTTGAGACGGGCTGCGTTTTAGAGCCACAGAACAGGGGTCACCCTCAGCGTTGGATTTTCCTGACTTTTGTTCTGGTTTTAAAAAGAATAAAGCTCAAACCCCACCTCCTTCTGGTTATGGGATGTTGTGCGAAACCCCTTCCTCCTGAGCAGAGGAAAGCTGCTTACCTCTGCAAAGGTGACGGTCCGTTTGCGGGCGGATGGAGACCCCTGTGCGTCTCCCCGGTGACGGCATCGCTGTCCTGTGGGCGCAGGGCTCCGTGCCAGATGGGTGTGAGGGCCAGGATGGGTGTGAGGAGCAGGATGGGCGCGAGGAGCCAGCGGGAGCTGCTTCGTTCATCGTGCGTGAGAATCCCAAGCAACTAAACCGAAGGGAGAAAGTTTGAAACGGTGGTTGTCAGGGAGTATCACCCTCACACCCTCTGCTGAATGTTAATAAGTGTAAGTAAACACGAGAAGTCTCTGCCTGTTTGTTTATCTTGGATTAGGTCAGCGGCTGAAAATACACAGTTTTGCTTTTTCAGCGAAAATAATTCCTCTCAGAGAGCAAACACTGTGTTTGTGACTCACGATTTTCCCTTTTTTGATGTAGAGGGAGAAATGTTACTGCAGAGGCTTAGCGATGCAGGTAAAGCTTGGCTGTTTTTAAATGATATTTTGCTGATAAAAAGATATTTAAAACACACTTTGAAAATGGCCATCAGCAGAGTCTTGTGGCAAAAACCTGCAGCGGAAGAGTCAGGGCGGTTGGCCACTCCCAGAGCTGATGATTCTTCCTCGGAAAGGAATGCCTACAGTGTTATTTAAATTAGATTAAAAGTGGTTTCGATAGTGTAGGAGCCTGCCCCACTCTTTTTTGTTAAGGGAGGGAGGCGAAAATTTCAGAAATCCGTGTTTAATTAGGATGGCTGAGGTCTCAGGTCATTGCCGCGTTCCCTCCCGCTGCCCTCGCGCTTTGTGTGCCTCAAAAGAACCCAAAAAAAAAATGTTATTACTGTGTTTTTGAAAACAAACTATGGGTTGCTATCATGTCATCGTGCGGAGGGGACGCGTCCCTGTCGGTAATTACCCAGTGGAGGGACTGGAAGTATCTGCGTGGCAGACAGCCCCTCCGGCAGCCGCGCCGCCGGGGCCGCGCCGGGCTCGGCTGCAGTTCGGCAGCCAAAGCCAGGAGGCCGTGGAAAATGGCACTGTTAAACCAGCCAGCAATCTGTGGGGTCCTCAGAACCTTATCATCCATGCGAGTCAACAACTGTGCTAAATTGAAATTGTAGAGTTGATTAAACGACGTATTTAAGGCCCCATAAAAGAAAGCAAGCGAGCCAGGAAGGGCGGCGGGCGAGCGCGGCGCGGGGGGAGCAGCCGTGTGGGGAGGGTTTATCTCACCACGAGCAGCAGGCTCAGCCACTGATCTAATCAAATTATTCAGCATTAAAAAACTGCCAAGGCATTCCAGTGCTGCAGCTTCCAGAGGCCCAGCTGGGATCAAATGCTAATCAACATCTCCACGATATTTATTCCCACTGTCAGTCTGGTACGTGTTTGTTTTCCGAGCGCTGCATACTAAACGGGAAGATCGAGATGAATCGCGGAGATGGGAGATGATGAGCAGCCAGGCTACACGGATGGAAAAAACACCGGCTATCGGGAAACAGGGACGGCGGGAGATGGCTGGAGGGAGGCACGCAGCCCTCCAGCCGTGGCGCGGTGCAGCCGGGATGCCCCCCGCAGCCGGCGGGGAGCACCGTGCTGGGCACCGCGGCAGCTGCGCAGCGCGGCTGGCGTGAGGTGCAGCGGGGTGGCACGTCTTTGCCCCTCGTGCCCCTTGGACCCAGGTGCCGCTGCTGCTCCGAAGCCCCTTTTGTCCTCGCAGCATCACCGGGCCGGTCCCGTGCCGGCTCCTCGGCGTGGGGGGAAGGATGGGGCCCCACGGCGCGAGGACGGCCGCACCGAGCGGTGGCCCTCGGGACCCTTGAAGGCCACGTGCAAACCGGCAAGGTCGTCCTTAAGCGCTAGCCACCGGAGCGCTAGGAGACTAATTAATTTCCTTTTTGTTTCTCAGAGTTTCATTTTTAAATTACAGTCTTCCCTCCTCTCTAATAAATACTCAACAATTAAAGCTTTTTTTTCCCCGACATGCGATTCCAACATCTCAGTGTCCCACCCTCCTGTCACCTTCCCTGCCATAAACAGATTCGTAAAAACTGCTTTTGACGCCCCAGCTGCCATTAGCCACTTAAAATCCCATAATTATCATCCTATCATGGGCCTGTTAACGAGCAGTAAAAATAAGGCCATTGAATATGGTAATTTATTCGTAAATTAGCCTAATGAGAATAGGTTTCAGACACTGTTTACTTTCTAGCTGCCTGTTTCGGTGCAGCGCAGGCTGGCTGCACCGGGATGGCAAAGCTGTTTGTCGGTGCGGAGCCGCTGCCTGGGTGGCAGCCGCAGCTCCCGCTCCGGTGCCGAGAGCCACCACCCCAGCACCAGCCCCGCTCCCACACCGGGCTCCCCGTGCAGCCTCCCCTCGCCCTCCTGCTCTTCGGTCAGTGGCACCGCTGCCGCCGTGCCCGCCACTGTCCACCACGTCTTTTGCTTCCTCAGCCTCTTCATCTGTGGAGGCTGAAGACGCCCCCGCCAATTCCAAGCAGCAAACACCGCCTCATCACCCAGCAGTTTTCTGCCAACCATCATGGCCTGTCCCCGTGCTTTGCAGACCCGGGTAAAACGCTAGAATCAATGCGAATAAATGCAACAGAAGTGTCGTGCTGCAGCCTTGCAGTGCCAAGTCACGAGAACTTGCCAGGGTCCAGCTTTGAGGACACCGAGCAGGGCATCATGGGGCAGCAATGGTGGGAGGAAGCCCCAGCACCTGCAAAAATGACACGGAGGGAGAAATGTGCAGGTGCTCTTGGAAAGCGGGGAGGGCTGCAGTGGGTGCCTCACCCTGGGCAAGGGCATGCTCCCGGACGGGTTTCAGCCGGGCTCCCTGAGCAGCTCCTTGGGCCAAGGTGAGCAGCTCTGAGGTCCTCAGGAACCGGGTGCCGACTCGACCAGGGCATCGCTGCACGCTGGCAAGAGCAGCAGCCATCCCCATGGCAGCGCCCGCCTTGGTGCCACGAGAGCCCAGCCTGCGCTCACCACCCTCGTCTTCTGCTCAGCGAGCTGGAGGTTTAACCAGGGCTTGTCCGGCTGCGCTGGAGCAGAGAAACTCCTGCGGAGCGATGGGCCCAGCTCGCTCAGGGCACTGGAGCAGCAGCAGGCAGGACACAGAATAACTGTTTCTCTGGCTATTTTGGAGTTCTAATTCCCTGCAAAAGAAAAAAGGGCATTGCTCACAGCCTGCGCCGTGCAGCACCCCAGACCCGGGGGCTGATAAAAATGCTCCAGTGGCCAACCATCAGCTGAAGGCACTGCCTGGTCCTCCCAGTTAAAACCCCCATCAATGGGGCTGAAGGAGGAAGAAGAGACCTGAACTGACTCTGCTGTGAATGTGGAACCGGCGGGTCTGAGCACTCCAGCACCTGGGCGGCGGATTTCTCCCGAGCTCTGTCTTTGCAAACAGTGACTCTCAGGCGGTGGAGTGGCACTAAAGCCCAGAATGAATGAGGCTGAGAGGTCCTTTCAGGGAAGAGGTGAAGAGCTCTTGACTACGAGCCTTTCACCCTCTAGAGTATTTTCATTCCTAGGCTGGCTAAAAGCCAGGAAATAAATCCGCACGGCCGGAGCGTCTCGGCTGAATCACCGAGCCGGAGCCTGCAGCACCCTTGGCGCTGCCACCCCCTCCCCTGCCGCTCCCCCCCGGGGAAGGCTCAGAGCTGCCCCTCGGCAGGAGCTCCACCAGCTCCGGCAAAGGGCCGGGCTGTGCCGGGGGCACTGGGGCTTGGGATACGCGGCTCCACGGGAGCCTCGTGCCAATTGGCAATATCTCGGCGTGCCCTCATGGAGGAAGGCGTCGAGCGTGTCCGTCAGCCCCTTGACAGCAGCGCCCGGTTACGCTGAGCCTGGTCCTGCCGAGGAGCCGTCCCTGGTGCCACTGTAAAACAGGGTGAATTTGCCAATCCTGGTTTCCAACTGTTTCACCCCGGCCCTTCCACTGAGGCTTTCTCCTGGGGCAGCCTGGGCATCTGTGGCACATCTGGAAGGGAGAAACCCTTCTTGCAGAGGCAGCTGTCCCTGCCCGGAGGCAGAGCTGGAGCGCTGGGCAAAGTGCCCGCACCCTTGGATGCCCTGCTTCTGCCAGGCAGTGGTTCCTCCCCTAAAGAGCCCTCCCTTGGCCCAAAACAAGGGCAGTCGCAGACCTCAGCACCGACGGCCCTTGCCCCCGTGTGCCGGCGGGCACTGCGAGCATCAGGAGCTCCGGGAGCAGGAGGCTGTTGTCATAGCAAAAGCCCAGTAATTCCTGTCGAGGATCCTGCCTGGTTTCCAGTGCCCGATCTATGCGTGGTGCAGGCGGAGCGAGGCAATAGTAAAGTCTCCGCCGTGGTCTCAGCCCCGCTGCCTCCGACTGCTCCTTTCTGCCAGTCGGGAGCTCCCGTAATCGCACTCCGCGGTGGCTGTGCTCCTGTCTTTCCATCTCCTAATTAAATTACAACTTGTTTCTTTACTAATTATAATGCTCAAATCCGAGAAGAGCTTAAGGCCACTGTAGTGGGGAGGCTGGTGGCTGTCTCCTTTCTGCTAAGATGGCCCCGTTATAATTTCCCTTCCTTCTGATGGAGATTATAAACACTTTGTGTCAAACCACTTCCCAGCAGTTCTCACAGTGTGAAAACGATTGAGGTCAGGAGATGCACACAACCTACCCATCAACTCAAGTATATTCCTCAAACACTGACACGCAGCCGAGCTGCGGGGAGGTCACCTCTGCAAGAGACAATCCTTCCAGCCGCTGAGCAAGTACCAAATTGCAGTGCTGGAAAATAATCATCTGGAACACATCGGAAATAGCTCCCGAGGTAATAAATGGTTAACAAAAGCAGCCACTTCCACCGGCATAAATAGGAACATCATGGTTGTAAATAAGTTAACTTATTAGCGTGCTGTGATGGAAGCACGGCCCGTAGCAGGCGTGGAGGACACCACCGTTTGGCTCCCGGAGGAGCCCCGGCTGGAGAAGCCATGGGGGACACGAAGGGCTCAGCAGAAGGAGGTGCAGCCTTGCGACGCCGCAGCCGAGTGCGCGCCGGGGAATGCCGGGTGCCCGCCGGGTCGGAACACCCGCCTGGGATCCCCCCTGCCCCTCTTTCCTCCTCGCGCGTCCTCGCGTTTGCAATTTCGAGTTGAACAGGGCCCAGGTCAGGTCTGAGACTTTCTTTTTGCACTTTCCTGCAATTCCTGTGTCTTCTCTACGAGCACACACGGCTGCTCTGGTAGCGGGCAGCAAACTACAACCGCATGGGCACGTAGTGCGTCGGCGAGACACGGACAGACCACCTCCGGCTGTTGGTCCGATTATGAACTTGTTCCTTGGTACCAACAGCCTGGCACGGCTTCGGGAAATTGTCTCGCACAGACATGGGTGCACATGGGTGCCACCACCCCGCCCCTCGACCGCTTTCACAGTTTAAACCCACCAAACAGAAAGACTTCAAGGAACGGGATGAAAAAGGCTTTTGGTGTTACCTGCCCCCAGCAGTCAGACAATCAAGAAATCTTCCAAAAAGTGAGAGTTTTTGTTTGTTTATAAACAATCAGACAAAGGGGGGGATGTTTAGGCGGCTCTGGTTTCAGCAGTGGCCAGTGACCCCCCAGCTGCTCCGGGGACGGCCCCCACCAGCCCCTTCCCTTTCAGCCTGACAGTGCTGGGGGGCTCCAGGCAGCCAAGCCCTGGCCCTTGGGAAAGGGGGGACTCTCCATAGGGAAGGTGGGGGCTCTCCATGGGAAGGTGGGGGGCTCCCTTCCCGCCACCGGTCCTTTCTGGAGCTGCGTCCCGCGGGGAGGAGCGGTGGCATGCTTCACAGCTCGGCGCTTGGCCGGGCTCCAGCCCCAAATGAATGCATGCAAATAGATGGATCTTAGATCGTTTACTGATCACATATGGGCCTATTTGCAAGTTTGTAGCAGAAGTCGCATATTTTGTAGATTTGGGGCTGCTTTTCTGCTTCCAGGCAATTCTTTCATCTCTCCAGTTATCAGCCATGAAACCAGTTCTGGAACAAGCAGACGGGACTGTCTCGTACCGTTGTCGCAACGTGCCCGTCTGGTGTCCCAGCACCCCTTCGGGAAGGGGGATTCACCGGGCAGCGGACGCGGGATCGAGATGACTCCCAGGCACACTTCACTGAAGTTGTTTCGTTTGAAAACAAAGATTTTCCCCCCATTTTTCTGTGTTAAATATCTGTGATTTCCTCCAGCCCTTTGCGGAGGTGGGGGCCGGTACCCAGGGGGGTGCGGGAGGAGGGGGCAGCGGAGCGGTGCTGAGCACGGGACGCTTTTGTCCCCCCTCCCTCCCGCTCCCGTCTCTCCCGGCAGTGGGTGGGCAGTTTCTGAAAAGCTGTTCGAAGAAAGTCTTGAGTCGCCCCTGCTCATTCCAGACTCTTGCCAAAATTAACAGATTTATGGCACAACGCTTAGTTTGAATCAACTTTTAAAAATGTGATTTACAAGAAAGACATTTTTTCCTTGCTCAGACACGTTATTTGCCTATTAATATGCACCACAATTTCAGATGCCTAATGACTGTTCAAATCTCTTCCTGCTCATATAAAGCATTGCTGTTGTTGTGATTCAGGGCACCGCGATGCTCGGCAGCACGGATACCCTACAGCCATAAGAAGGACAATCAATTCTTAAAAGAGGGAGCCGATCTGCTGCCTGCGAGGGGACCAGCTCCTGCCCCGCGTGTCCCACGCCGTGTCCCAGGATTTTCCCTCTGGATCAGAATGTCACAAACCCAACGCTAACCAGGAGGCACATCTTCGACCCCGCGCTGCCCGTGGCCGGACCACCGCATCCTCCTCCCCGGTTCCTCGGTGGGAGGAAGCCTTGGAAAGGGCTGATAAATCCTTCCCCTTTGGGGTTTTTTGGGGTCAAAGCAGCCAGAGGCTGTTACCTTCAGGGCGAAGCTCTCCCATCCCCTCTCGGGCTCTGCATCCCCGCTCAGGCTCCCTGTCCCCGCCAGGCACTTGAGCGCGGTGCTGCTCCGTTTCTACCAGCAGTACTAAAACCACAGAAGACCCAGAAATCTCCTTTTGCTGGCTGGATGCGAAGCGAGCTACTATCACTGCTGTTTGAACGCCCTTACATACATTGACATTTTGGTACAAAGGTTAATTATAACTGGTTATTCTTAAATGAAACCACAAACACCCTTTTCCCCGTGTTTTATTACTTTATAACTCACCATATAAACCTGATTCCTATAACCATAAAACAAAGCTGAAACGAGTTGGACATGTACCAGTGAGGAGAAAAAGAAATAGCCGGAGGGGCCTCTCAGCTGTGCGGTAATGTATATCCATGTGGATTTCTGCGTCTCCTACTCTCGCAGAAACTTAATATTCCAATCAGCTACTGAGCTACTGCATTAAGAGCCAGCGAGCGCATCAGTGCCCCTATAGCTGAGGGAATATTACTCACCGGGTCATGGTCGGCTGAG
The DNA here is from genome assembly GCF_009769465.1 of Tauraco erythrolophus. Classification (NCBI taxonomy): domain Eukaryota; kingdom Metazoa; phylum Chordata; class Aves; order Musophagiformes; family Musophagidae; genus Tauraco; species Tauraco erythrolophus. Next base: position 15,808,800 of record NC_141483.1, read on the forward strand.
TAAAATACAACCCTCATATATCATCATAACTGCCAGCAAATGACAATTATAATTGAGACGGCAATAACTAGGAAAGAGTTCTTTAATTTAACATCCAATTATTACAAGTTATCACTCCTTAATAAATGTAATATAACAGACAATCAATGTTGCATGCGACGGGCCAGGCTGCATTGGGATGGGAAATTTATATCCTGGGGAAAAAATACTGTGTGTGTGGGTTCTGCTTTTAAAAGTCTGCAGTGGTTGTGATAAGTGTAGCAGGAACTCGAGCTATAAATAGCCGGCTGCCATCGCCACATTTGCATATGTACAATAGCTCTAGGCCAAGGGGAGGGAAAAAAAGATTACTTCTCCCCTGTGTAGTAAAATAAGAACAACAATAGAAAGCAAAGCATGTCGTGTGAGCGCGCCTTCCTGCTCCAGCTCCAATGAGCACTTTGAAAGGAGAGCGCAGCAAAACCTGATAAAAATCACCTTAATAGCAAAGGACATGATTCTGATCAGCTTCAAAGGGGAACCACGGCGAGCAAGCTATTTAAACCTTCCTGAAATCAGATCATTTGGGTATTAATTTTTTTCCCGTGCCCTTTCTGAGCGTTTTCACGGTAAAATAAGCCGTGCATCTTAATTGAACCCCGGAACGCTCCCAGGCGAGCGGGGAAGGCAGTGGATACTCTCAGCGGCGAGTGTGGGAAATCCAGCTCTGACACAGGAGCTCTTTGTGCGCCAGGGTGCGGGTGCCGAAACCCCCCCGGCCCCGTCCAGCGGCTCCCGGTCCCGGCTGTGGCTCCGGGGCGGTTTCACTGGGTGCTGGGTGTGCGGGGGGCTCCCCCTGTCCCCTCCCAGCACATCCCGGCCGGGGACCCGGCACCGCGGTCGCTGCCTTTCCGGAGTGCTGGAACCGCCTTTCCATTAAAACCTGCTGGAGCCCACGTCCGCGGGCTGAGTGCTTATTGCACGTGGTTCTGCGTTCAGAGAAAAGCAGTGCTGTGAAGTACTTTTTTTTTTTTTAACCCCCAAATTAAGTTTTCAACAAAACCAGATTCATCTTTTTCTCTGTTGTCCCCATTGCCACAAGTAACGTCTGTTTTGCTTTTGGTAGTCTTAAGCTTTTGGGGAAAAACTTATTTTCCTTTCCTCCTTGAAGCTAAAACCTCGTGCAGGGGGAAACCCAAGAGAGGAGAAGGGGCTGAGCAGACCTGCGGCGTACACCAGGGAAAAGCCCTTCCCCACGGCATCGCTGGGGCTGATCCTCTGCACAGGGGGTCTGGGGGCTGCCCCTCCTCAGCCAACTTCTCCAGGCTTCAGTGCAGATTTTCCTGCACCGGCCCCAAATAATTGTTTACGTGAGCTGACCGCAGCGACACAGCAGCCTTTATTTCTTTGTCTCTGTACCAGGCGGATCTGCAGCAAATTGGAGAGGCTGGTTTGTTTGGTTGCTGGGTTTTTGTTGGGCGTGTTGTGGCTTTTTTTTTTTTTTTTTTAACAGACTGATTGGCTGACATCTATTTCCAAGGAGATCATTGACAGGGAGAGAATACACAGTTTACTCAACCACGGTGGAATACAGAGCCATTTGCATCAAATAGAAAAAAAAATTAATTCTACTTGAAATGTGTGTGTATGTCAGAAACACTTGACATATAAAGTAGAAATAACATTGCTTTGAATCTGTAACATTTATTGTACTGCACGTGCTACACAAATAAAACACATAATTACTAGACAGGCACAGGTAAATTAGCATCTTAAAAATTTCACTTTTTTATCACATGTCATTTGCAAGCTGGAAATTTAGCACCGACCCGGACTTCCAGGTGTCTGAGGAAAGCAGAAGCCGCGGACGTGGAGCCGATTCCGGGAGATCCGAGCAGCGCGCAGAGCCGGGGCGGCTTCTGCCTTGTGCTCACCGAGGCCACGGTCTCGGCTTGTGAGTTGTGCCATAAAGCGTTTGGAATAGTTGGAATGGTGCATTTTAATACAAATCAGGGCAATTTGGCTTTTTCCAATTAAATTGCTTTTAAGTAGTAAAACACCAACCGCATCTAAACCCCACCGGTAATTACAGTCTCTTTCCAAAAATGTTGTGCACGCGACAGCTGAGGGCAGAGGAGCCGGGTGCCCGTAGGGCAATGGAGCATCCCTGGGGCTGGGGATTCCCACTGCACGTGCACGTGGAAATCCCACTTCCCAACGGGTTTCCTCTGCCGCCGGCTGGAGATGAAAGCCCCTGGCATTGCCACCCACCCTTCCCACCCAAAAGCTTGCCTTTTGCTGGGGGATACGAGAAGAGGTGGCCTTGCCCCCACCCAGGGATGCGTTGCCCACCCTTAATCTTGTCCTGAAAAAAACTGTCAAGGGTTTCGTTTGCGTTTGGGGGCAAGACTGTACGAGTGGTTGTGAGAAGCAACAAGGGGAGGAAAATGTATCGATCAATAGCGATGCACGAGCGAGGTCAATGTGATCATTGACAGGTACAGGGAGGTGTAGAACCTGGAACCAGTCACACACCATTAGCAAATGCCTCCGGGTGCTGCCATGCGGCTGGAAGGAGGCAGATCCCCCTGCGGATCCCAAAGAGAATCAGTGAACAACAGTTCCACTGGCTTTTGGCTTTCTGTTCCCCAACTAAATTAGACATTGTTTTAACTCGGCCGCAGTGTCAGACACCAGCCCTAACTTCTTCAGAAAGGATTCCTGGTTCCATTTCCTCTCATTCAGCATCAATTACAGAGCACCTGAGCTATGGGAGGAGAGGTGTAGCCCCCTCCGCACGCCTCCGCTTCCCTCCTTTGAGAGACAGCCCGGGTAGGCTGCTGTCTGCTGTCGGACAAGTTTCCCTGGAGCTGTCGAGCTCTCGGGAATGTCACGTTTTCTGCTGCAGGTTGCAGACTGCAGGCAGCCAGGCTGGCGGGGAGGTTGCAGCCACGCTGCCCGGATGGCCCCGAGCAGGGAGCCCATGGCACGGGCAGCCCGTGCTGCACAGAGCCCCACCGCTTTCCTGGCGGCACTTCAGCAGCGAAACAGTCAAATGCTTTAGAGGAAGGATTCCTCCTCCACAACTCCCCTCAAAATTGTAGTAACATCTTAAGTAGAGGCATCAGAGGGACAAGATAAAGGCAAAGCCCTTCTGCAGGAGGATTTGTCTTTCAAATCTAGATTAGCGATTGGTGTTTGAGGAAGACGGGACCCTAATCTGATTGAATAAGGGGAGTCTGTGATATCCATCACATTGGATCCCATTGTCTTTGTGCTGCTTTGTAAATGAATATTCATTTTTGTCTCTCTGTTTATTCTGGATCTCTTGTGCTTCTTGTCTCCCACTGGTTGATGAACTGCAGTCCTATGTATGAGATACTGTGCACCAGAATTAGAATTATATTCTGGTTTTACCTTTATTCTTGTGCTTAAGTGGTACAAAAAAATTGCTGCAGAGTGTGGAGGCTGCGGGCAGGTCCAGGGCTGGGCACTGGCTCCGAGCAGGGTGTTCGTGATGGCCTGTCCTGGTCGCGGGCTCATGGCTGGTGCTGGTGACGGCTCCAGCCCGGGGCTGCCGAGCCGCCTGTCGCCTCGATGGTGGGGCAGTTCTGGGTGCTGCTGCCCCGGGCACTGCCCCTGCCCCCTGGGGACTCAGCCCTCCCTCCCAGCTCTGTGCTGGACGGGCTGGTTCCATCTCCAGCACCAGCTTTCCCCCTTGCCGGGGCTGTGCCACCTGCCCATGGCACCGTGCTCCTGCCGCGCCGCGCTGGCTGTTTTTGCACGGTTCAACGCTGGTGCCACCTTCCCCAAAATTCAATTTTTTCCCCTTCCCTTAGAACATTGCATCTTGTTCAATCCTTCCCCTGTCACACCGGCTCCGGCACTGTTTCAATTGGATTCCAAAAATAACCTCTTTATTCACACGGCTCATGCTATTATATCGTAGTACAGCTCGGGCAGGAGAGGGGTCATTCCATTATCCGGGAACGAGATAACTGAGTATTAGGGCAGCCGGGCTCTTTGACTCTCTGCCCTGTGGTAATGGGCCTTTTTTAAGGGCATTAACCAATGTTTCTACTTAGGTATTTGACAAGAGTAAAGGTAGCATTGCCATTTAATCCTCCTTCTCTTTTTTCCTCGCATATAGACAGCACTTGCACGTTCACTTCTCTGCAAGTGTTCAAACTTCAGCTCAAAACCACGGAGCTTGTTTTCCCTAAACCCCTCCCCTGAAGTTCTGGTTACCGGTCAGGTTAAATATTCCAGGCACAGGGACGCAGGGAATCGTTCCTGCTCCAAATGCCACTGCTGGCTCTGCTCCCTTGGCTGCACTGAGCCCACCGCCCCCGCGTGCCACCCGCGTCCCTGGGGGGACGTGCACAGGGTCCTGCCCAGGAGCATCCTGCGCTCCCACGGTGTCGGCTCCGGCCGCCCCTCCCACATGCCGACGTGCCGGTGAAACACGGGCGATGGAAGGAATCTGGAAATGCTGGGTGGGGGCTGCGGGGGTCAGCAGAGCATCCAACAGGGCTGGGGAAGCGCCGGGCCGCTTGGCACAGGAGCTGCATCCTGGCTGCCCCACACAGGCTCCAGGGACATGTAAGGGGCTGTCCGTGACCGTGAGTGTGCCTAGCAAGGGCCGAGTGGGCACCAGGAACAGAGAGATGGGTGGGACGGTCCCTCCTGAGCCTGGCCCTCAGAGGGGCTCAGAGCACTGCAGGAGCTCAAAGGACGCCGTGACCGGAGCAGCCAGGTTTGTGTTGGCGAGGGCAGAGGATGACAGCTCCATGCCCACCTGTGCCACCCCAGGGCTGTGGCAGCTCCCGTCCCCTTGCCAGCACTCAGCATGGCAGGACCCTCCTGCTGCTCCTGGGCAGCGCCGTCTGTCTGCATCCATGAGATAATGTCCCAGAAATCCCAGGAGCCTTAGAAAAAAATCACATATTGCCACTTTAAAGTGTTTTTAAGGAACAAAACACGCGGGAGGCCAGGGTGCCCAGACGGTTCATTTGTGGGGTGTGCTCCCACGCTGCATCCGTTCAAGCTTTGCTGCTGCGTGTGTGCACGGTGTCGCGGGCAGCCGGGACCCGGAGCGACAGGGTCAGGCAGAGTGACTCCACTGTTCCTTATGCTTATTCCAGACCAGGCACATCCAGACCAAAGGCTGGAGGCAGCTCTAGGATGGGCTGCTTTGTGAACGTCCCAAGCGTTTCTTTAGCAACACTTCTCGTGTCTGTCTCTTCCGAGTGTCTCAACTCACACACAGATTTTTCCACCCAAGGCAGGTTCCGGGCTCTCCTGCAGCGGGAGCATGGAGCCCTCCGGCAGAGCAGCCGTGAGAACACAGCCGGCCGGCCGAGCCGCCGTTCTCCTCCTGCTCCTGCGCAGTCGTCTGGGTAGAGCGTCCTCAGCTCGACAACGAAGCACGAGCAGCTGAATGTTTCTTGAAGGACTCGGTGCCAGCCATAAACTGGCATTTCCCAGTGCTGCGTGAGTGCTGCGACTGCCAGCCAGGTCCCGGGTGTCCCTCCCTGGGCACTGCTGTTCTCCCCACGCAGCGCGGTGTCGCGCACACTCGGCATGGCCCTGGCATCGTGTCGGCACCACAGCACGCTCGGCACGGCCCCGGCATCACGTCGGCACCACAGCACACTCGGCATGGCCCTGGCATCGCGTCGGCACCACATCACACTCGGCACAGCCCCGGCATCGCGTTGGCACCAGGAGCTCTGCAGCAGACACCTGCCTGCGTGCCCAGATGAAACGGTGTCCCCGAAGTTTGTAATGGCAACAACTCACCTCTTTAAGAGTGAAAATGTATATACCAAAGATTGTGGCTTAATTGATTGATTAATAACAGAAACTCTAATTGAATCCTCCCATCTTGTACATAAGATGTCTTAATGTTAGAGCCTAGGGAGTAAATGCACAGCATGGGAGTAGGAACCGCGGCACAACCAGTAACACTTTCAATTTAAAAGTCAATCTCATTACAGAGAAGCTGTTTTCTCCATCCCTCTGGAAAGGCAGCAGCGATCTCCCATCTTCTCCCTACCAGAGCCGCATGGTTTGTTAGTGTCTGTGGGAGATGCAAATACAAGCTTTTTTTATTTGTTCCCACCGCTGCATATCTGAGCAGTTCAGTAAATATTCATGAGGCTGCCATTGTAGGAGCTCTGAAAACTACAGAAAATATGCCCTCCGAGGTGACATGTAATTTGGCACTTCCCGCATGGAGAGGCAAAGGATGCAGCCAGAGCAGAAATATCCCAGTAATTAAATACCTTGCTACAACCTAATCTTTTCTGTTTCTCATTAAACACAAGACACCTCGAGCCTTTCCCGTATGCAGAGCCCCCGTAACACAGAAGTCAGCAGGGCTGACGAAGAACGGTAGCTTCACGCGCACCGTCGGGAGACCACGCAGCATGTAGGGCCAGGAATGCCTGGAATTTCTTCCCAAATTCACACTTCATGGTCCTGATGCCTCTAACCATGGAAAATAACCTCAGAAGACTGGATCCTCCATGTCAGGACAGGGCAGTGTCCCCGAGCCAGCATAAACCCAATGTCTCTGCTGTCAGGTCCACAAAGTCACTGCAGAATCTTCTCTGCCATGAGGGCAGGAAACTGGCTGGAAACCTACTTACAGCCTTTTCCTCATTTTCCTCTTTTTTCCTATCCATTTCAGCAGCTTCCCTGTGCAGAAGATCTGCCGCCTTCTCGACAGCTGTAATGCAGTCTGAAAGGTCGGAGTCCAGAGCGGTGTGGAAGGAAACAATACTTTTGGCCGTTTTATTAAGGAGGTTAATGAACTGTTGAAGTGGATGGCTCCCAGACACTCGCTCTTGGATGTCTGCTGAGGGGAGATGCCGTGCCTCTGCCCAGGAGCCAAGTGCCACGCTGGACACGGCACCACGCAGGTACTCGGTGCTGGACACGGTTTTCCACCCTACCCAACACGAGCTCGGGCGATCGTGGGGTGATCGTGATCCCTGGGGGCACGGCAGGAGGGTCTCTGTGCAGAGATGAGCTCCCACTGGGAGCTCGCCCGGTCGCCCACGGACGTGGGGGCAATGGGGGTGCTCTGCACTCCATCCATTCGGGTCCTCAGCTCGTGGTGCAAAAGGCAAACACGCACTAACGGTGACGGGACGGCCCCAGAGGACACTGGATTGAATCCCATCCTGCCCCTACCTGCGAGCTGTGTCTGTAACATCCCTGTTTGAGATCCACCAGCCAAGAGATGTCCTGCCTGCCGCTCGTCCTGTTCCCTTTAGCCACACTGTCGTTGGCATTGCAGTGTCATTCACGCCGTAATCTCACCGATATCTGCTCCCTAGTTGGGTTCCCACCTGTCAGAGCACCTCTTCCCCGCTGGCAGCACGGGGAGCGAATGACCTTCAGCTGGCGAATGGTTTTAGCCTTAAGACAACACAATTAAACATGTTTTATTGCTTAACACACTGTGTCAGGAGCCTTAGTTGTGTTTTTGTTCCAGTCTTCTATCGTTTTCAGAAATGCCTGGAACTGTGACAGCTCAAAGCGCCCGTGCACTCCTGCTCCCAGGTAATCAATAGAAGGCCTCAAGGTATCTCAGGCTTCTGTCAAATATGGGATTTTTAGCAGGAACGCATTTCCAAAAGTTTTTTGGTCATTGCGAGACTCCCCCCGCCCTCCCTCTCCGACAGATCACGGCAAGGACGCAGGGCAGCAGTGGAACAAAGCAACCTGAGCCACTGGCAGGAGGGTCCTCCGGACAGTGCCCAGGGAGGAGGGCATCACCGACCGCATCCTTCGCCAGGGATCCAATGGCACCCGAGCCTCCGCACCCCGGGGTGGGCACCGGGCACGTGCAGGCGGGGGACGAGACTGGTGGGATGTTCGTAAGACTGGTTCAGGCTGAGAAACAGCTTTTTTTATTAGTGGAGGTACTCTGTTTTCCCTCAGTTTCTGGGTTGTTGTTTTGGTTTTCTCAGTCTTCTGTTGTTTTTTGAAGAACTCTTGTGAATTAGATCCCAGCAGCAATTTAGCTGTTTTTCAGAAAAACGCCCGTGTTCACAAGAGCAGCGTTCCAGGATGAAATGTTAGCTTCTTTGGGTACAAAAACTGCCTTTCCACTTTAGAAAATTATTCCAGGTGAAAATTAAATATTTATGCATTTTACAGTCTCACAAAGCTTGTTTTTTCTCAGATGAAGAAGACTCTCCACTGTTACCCCATTTGTATCATCATGGGCCTGGTCACCATTTGTCTTGCTTGCTGGATCCCTGCTGCTGCCCTGTCTGTTGGTGCATGGCTCAAAGTCTTCAGTTCAAACCTTCACCAGGCTGGAATGGAGGCTGCAGATACTGTGAATAACATCTGATTCCTTTGTCCCCTTTCCCTTAAGGCCTGTGGGAATTATTCTTCACTCTTAAATCATAGAATCATAGAATCAGGGAATGGTTTGGGTTGGAAGGGACCTCAAAGATTATCCAGTTCCAACCCCCTGCCACAGACAGGGACACCCTCCACTACACCAGGCTGCTCAAAGCCCCATCCAACCTGGCCTTGAACACTGCCAGGGATGGGGCAGCCACAGCTTCTCTGGGCAACCTGTGCCAGTGCCTCACTGCCCAGAATAAATGACGAAATTAAAGTGGAATTGCTAATTAGGCTGAGATTGTGCAATGCTGCCTTTGCTTAAAGGTTTCCTGATGGGAAAGGATGTCCCTCACCCCAAGCAGGACCCTCTTTGCAGTGGTGTCCCTTCAGATCCGTGCCCCGATGTGAGGTGCCAGCCACCCCAGCCATCCCAGCGTGTGCCCAAGGCGGTGCGGGAGGCAGAGCTAATTTTTTCTCATTACAGCTAAATCAGGCTTTTAGACCAGAACTGTCCCTGGGCCAGGTTCACTGCAGCAGTGCAGGGCTGCACACAATTTGAAACTGTTTGCATTTCAAGAATATCTCCTGGGGCTCCCGAGGCTCCTCCGCGGCTCCAGGGGTGGCAGTGCCAGGAGATGGATCAGGGCCACCCGCACAGAGCGCTGCTAAAAGCCAACCACTCCGCTCTGGGGCTGTGGGTGACCGTCCTCCGCAGTGCAACATTTCCCTGGAGAGCCAAGGCGAGCATGCCAAGGGGCACTGGATAGCAGGAGGCTGGCGCTGCTGGGCAGATGGCAGTGCTTCTTTCCTGGTGGGGTCAGAAATGCTCTGCCCGGGATGACGAAGACCAAACCTTCCTCCTTTGGCCATGCAAAGCCACTTCTGCAAGAGGAGCAATGACACTGCTGAGCAGCCCAAGGTGAGGGCAGCTCCGTCGCTCCTGGGACCCCCGTTTTGTCCCTCTGGAGGTGGCCGTGGCCTCAGCTGCTGCTCCCGGCTGGCAGCGGCTCCGCTGGACCACGCTGCTCCAGGAGCACGGTGGGCTGCGCTTCCGCAGCAACCATCAAGAACGCTTCCAGTGCTGCTGTTGCATTGGAATGACGAGCCCATCCCGCTCCTCCTCCCGACACCGTGTGCCCTCCCCAGGCCGGACTGGCCGCTACCCGTGCCCGGCTGAGCACGGCTGCGGAAAGCGGCACGCGGGGCCCTGGCCGGGCACGGGCTCCGTGGCAGCACTGGCCAGCGGCGAGCAGGGAGGCCACGAGGAGCCAAAGCCATCATCCTTGATTGGAGAATCCTGACACAAATGGCAAGAGAAAAACAAATAGGGAGGGAAATGAACAAATTATACCGATAATTGGTTTAAAAAATGCATCAAAGAAAAATGATATCCAATAATACTGCTGGTTCCTAATGAATGTGTGTGTAATAAAATCAGGCTGTTTGGGCCGTGGTTAGCCCTGCACTTCACATCCCCAGATTAAAAATGGAACATCTGTGATGATTTAATTTACATGTTAATAACAAACAGGCCTCCAGAAACCAACGAATAAATGCCTTTTATTGCCGGCGTATCTTTTCCACTGCAGCTTGAATGAAAACTCTGGTAATTAATTGTTTTAAGCGATTCTATTAAAAAGTGTCTGGAAGTGCTGTGTGCCGAATGTTTATGTGGGCAGGCAGACGAGGAGAATACAGACGAGGAAGCAGCCTGCTAATTATGTGCCTTTTTAAAATTCACTGCCTTAAAGACATGGGATACTTTTAAACATGGAAGTCGACCCGGGCGCATTTATTTTTCCCCATTGTTCCTTTCCAGTTGAAAAGTTTGCAATTTAAAATAAATAGCAAATCCTGATGTCGTGTGTTCCTTCAGATGGTGAAATGGAAGTGAAAGCACCCGCTCTGCCCATGCACGTGGGTGCCAGGGGAGCGCCGGAGTCCGGCTGCGGGGCGGCGACACGTCCCCGCCAGCATTGCCACACAGTGCCCTGGGACGTGGGGCGTGGGACACGGTGCCTTGGGATGTGGGGCATAGGATGCGGTGCCTTGGGATGTGGGGCGTGGGATGCAGTACCCTGGGACATGAGGCATGGGACGTGGTGCCCTGGCCGGAGATCACCTCTGCACACCCCAGCCCTGCAGCAGCAGCTGAAGCACTGGGAGATAATCACATGGTGGCTTCAGCCTTGCTCTTAAGACGTGTTTGTTTTTCAAAGGAAACTCTTTCAGATGCTCTGTGTTCGGAAACAGAAGGAAGGCACTTAAGGTGTCGAAATGCAGAGATAATACTGACATGCTTCCATTTCCCAAACCCTGAAAAATTCCAGATGAGGGCATGGGTATTCAGTGTCGGTCCATCCTCTTCTCCTTGGCAAGCAAAATTCCGTGTGTGTTTGCAGTGGCCGCTCCTCCTTTGCCTCGTGCAAAGTGCTGAGTTCCAGAGATGGAGAGATGCAGGATCCGCTGCAGCAGTGCGCGCCGCTGGGAGGGTCACCGTGGTGCCAGATGCAACTCGAGGATCTCTAAGGAGCAGAAAATAACGGGAGCTCTCCGAGACAGCCGTCGCACACGGCAGGTTTACTCACTGCTAAACGCCGAACGGGACAGAGTAAGAGATGGTCCCACAAACGCCCGAGTGCTTTTTCTGCAGAGCGGCTGCCCCAAAGGTCTGCGTGGCAGCAGCAGGGGAGGTGCCACTGCCCGTGGGGCCATCGCCACCCCCGCGCTGGGAGACCCCCTGCTGTGCTGGGAGAACCCACCTGCCATGCTGGGAGATGCCCTCCCGCTGTGCTGGGAGACCCCCCCGCCACAGCAGGAGCAGGAGCGAAGCAGCACCGAGCGCTTCTGAAGCTCCGAAGCCAGAACCCGCACAGCTGGTACCTGGAGAGGGGCTGGGCTGGTGTCTCTGGGGTGCTGCCTCTAAAGCTACTGCTGGGACTGATGCTCTTCCTTGAATGAACATCCCAGTTGCTGTTTTACCATCAAATCTACCCAGTCTGTTCTGCAGAGGGTGGTGGAGCTGCTGCCCTGGTAAAGGACGCGCTCCGGAAGGAGCGGTGGTCTCACCTGGGAAGTGTCAGCGCCTGCGGACTGCGGCCGGACGCGCTGCGGATGAGCCCGTGCCAATTCGTGCAGGATGCTGCAGGCAGCGGAGCCGTTCGCAGCGCCTTGAGCCGAGGCAGCGCCCAGTGCCAAGACACGCCTGGGGCTGGCACCGGCTCTGCCACCGGCCACTCGCCGGGTCACCGCCAGGTTTGTTCTGCCACGTCTGCCCCGGGGACAGGGGGCTGGCTTGCGGCAGAGCTGCCCCAGCTGTTCACTTTGCAGTGACTGTCTCTGGGACTGGAACATCTGGGAAAAGCATCGCAGCCCCCAACAAACAGCTCTGTGGCTACGGACTGAATTAAAGCCTGAAACCAGAACAAACCAGTCAGGGGAACGCGGCGTCCTGGCTGCCCGCAGCCTGTCCAACAGCCATGCGGTCACAGCCCCTGTGGAAGAGCCGGCGCTGCTGGGGGGCCAGGCAGGGCCAGGGGTCTGGTGCACCCGAGGTGCCAACACGTGGCCGTGGGACGAAGTGCCACAGCGGATGCCAGTCACCTCTGCAGCCCGACACCTTCGCGCTCCTTCTGCTGGGGCAAAGATAAATATTCTCCTTTTCTTTTACCTCCCGTAATCTGACGGGATCCCGTTTCATCTCTGGCAGAAGCAAACTAAGCTCAAGAGATGAAGAAATGTCATTTTTGCAAAACGAAACAATGGCAAAGCGTCTGGATGTTCGTGCACGGGAAGCACTGACCACGATGCCACAGCACTCCCTCCAGGAGACACTCGCCCACCCTCAGAGGAGGTGACACCCGCAGGGTGTGCTGCAGCTCTCGGCACCCACCGCGGCGAGAGCGGGACCCGTCCTCGATATCGCCGCTCAGGAACACCCACCTGCAGCACCTGTTTCGCGTTCCGCTGTGACACGTAGCCTCCCGTTTCATGAACAAACTGTCCCGAATTTGTTTGCTTTCGCTTTGAGCATCCCTTGTGTGAAGAACAAATGGAAGCTCCGATGAAACTTTTTGCTCTGATTTGATATTTTCAGGCCTTTTTCTTGTCCTCAGGTAAACCAACACTACACAGAAGCAAACAAACGTAAATATTCCAGCTCAAGCTTTGCTCCCATTGTTATTTTTGCACTGGGAAAGGTCTCTTCCTATCAAATGGTACTTCTCCTTCTCTCCCTTGCTGGTGGCTCACACCTGTGGATCAGACACGAACCTGCCCCGTGCTTCCCCCCCCTCTGAGCACCGTCTCAGCGGCTGTACCCCCATGTTTACAGCTCTTCACGTGGTGCCCACGAGTGTGGCCATGGACCTTCTCCCATGGCTGTAGGGTGGGTGGGTCCGGTTGGCGCAGCACGTCCTTCTCTGCCCACAGGGACCTGTCTGTGTGACTGTTGCTGGCTGTGCCCTCCAGCAGTGCCCCTTTGGCTTCACCAGCTGCTGCCCAGCCTGCTGTGGGCCAGCAGGATCCCAGGCTGGCTCCGGGCAACCACGGGGGCTGCATTTCCCTTCATTAAAAACCCTGTATGAGCACAAACGATTGCGCTGAAGATTTCCATGAAAATGAAGGGGAGCTGCAGGATCAGCATCTCCCAAGCTTGTGTCCGGGCACTTCCAGGAGGGAGAAGAGCCAGTGGCAGAAAGCCGACAGCTCCCCGGGCATGGAGGGGCACGGAGTTGCCAGACAGGGGGTCCTGGAGGACACGGGAACCCGCACCGGCCATGGGCTCACCGTGGCCACAGGCGACTGGTTCTCACCCCGTGCTCCACATGTGGCAGCAAACTGTGCTGTGGACCTGCTGCCTCCACCAGCCATGCTGCAGCACCGCCGCAGACAGACGGACGGGGCTCCAGTGTCTCACTGTGTGGACACCTGGGTGCCAGGCGCCCGTGACCGCAGCGAGCCTGAGCTTGGGGCTTTGGCTGCTGGTGGGCAGCATCCGGCGGCGCAGCCACGGTGTCCCAGCATTGCTGCTACCCCTCCCCAGTGTGCAGGTGGGCAATGGGGAAGGGAGCGCTGGGTGGCGCGGCCACCAAAACAGATGTGCAGGTTATTTATGGCGGATGGCAGGAGGACAATTCTTCCAAACTAAAAATTACTTCTAAACCACAGCATAAATTTCGGGTGACAGCAGCCAGCCAGAGAAGTACATGGGGAGGAAGCTGAGCGGGCAGCAACGTTTCTGTTGTTGTTTGCTATTAAAAGACAGGGGCAAGGAAGACAGAAAAAAAATTAACTGTAAGGTGTGGGATTACTCATTTCTCGGAGTAATTACATCCCCAGTTGTACTGGGGTGACAGGGAGCTCCCCATCACCACCGCCAAGGAGGCTACAGGCCAACGTGCTCTAACGAGAAGGGAAGAGTTACTTCTTCTCCCTCCCTCCCGGCCTTTCATGTCCCGATTGTTCCGAGCCGAGAGCTGCCCCTCTTGGCCAGGGGTGCCCGGCATTCACTCGCCGCTTCCCAGCACCACCGAGAAGAAAAGCCTGCACTCCCCCTTTGTTCGGCACATGAAAAGCTGCCTTTCCCTCTCCATGGAATGCCGTAGGACAGGGTCCTCCGGCGCAGCGGAGTCGGGCGCTTCTCACCATCGCCAGCTGCCCCGGCCCCCCGCGCAGGGCGGCACTGAAAACCAACGTGGGGGGAAATGTCCAGTCCCATTGGAAAAGCACCTGGAGCGTTCAGGGAGGCTCCTCCGCCGGCTGGAGAAAGCCTTCGCTCCGTCCCCCCTCCTGCCTCCGCTGCGGCGCGGAGCTGTTTTCCGCTCAGGTCCACTGCCTTTGCTCCCCAGCGCCCGCCGCAGCTTTCCCGAAGGTTCCTTCTCCAAAACAAGAACGAGAGGAGAGCTGTCTGAGCCAGGGGAGCAGGAAGAGCAGAGGGAAGCAGCTCCCTGCGGATGGGTATTTGCAGAGGAGGCGGCAGGAGAGAGAGTGCCTGCGGGTACTGGCTGCACGGCCAAGGGGACGTGGTGAGAGGAGCCGTGGTGCCAGGGCAGCACCCGCCGTGGTGCCGGAGGGAGCTGCCAGCGACCCCTCAGCTGCGGCTCATTGGTGATTCCCCAAGATGAAATCACGGGGTGAAATTCCAGCTCTGGCACATCCCTGGGGACAGGATTTCACACCCTGCGGAGGAGCTTCGCCGAAGCAGCAGGAAGTGCCTTGGAGAAGAGAGAGGGAAAGCCTGGGACAGAGAGGGGTAGTGGGTGCTGGGGGTGGCAGGTGACGGCTGGGTGCTCCCATGGGTGCTGAGGATGGGCACAGCCCCCACCCCTGTGTGCCCACCGATGGATCCCGCACCCGGGAGCCAGCTGCTGCAAGCAGGAGAGGGCAGAACACTGGTGCCTGCGCCGTGCCCTCTCTGCCCACACTGGCTGCCCACCCGTGTGGCGGTGGCATGCTGGGACCCACCACTACCACGGCACAGCGCCATCCCCGGGGCCACGCACTCCCCGGTGCCTTTCGGACACGGTGCTCGTCCGGCCGCGTCCCCGGGGCTGCAGCAGCCATGGCCCCGAAAAGCAGAATTCCCCATTCCGGCCTGTCCCCGCGTCAAACAAAAGGAAAGAGCCACTTGTCAGCTCTTCAGTCAGTCAATATTTCACTGAACTTTGTTTTCCCTATTTAGTACAATTAAAATCCCAAGGAGAAGACTTGTATAAATCAAAGTTCTTTTAAAGTGTACCACGCAGACACGCATATTGGTGCCTCTGCACAGCGTGTGCCAGTAAAAAATATGCAACCCCCTTTGGCAACACAAGTAGAAATAAGCAATTTAGGATCTTAAAAGATAAAAGATAATAAAAGTAATTAAGATAATTAACCACCCTGAAGAGAGAAGAATTTACTGCTGTAAATTTTGTACTTAGTTTTAGATGGCAATATCGCAGCTGCCACTCCACTTAATATACAGCACATCGAGGCGCGCCGCCTCTGCCGGCGTCGTTAGCGCAGAGCGGGGCTCGTCGCGGCACCGGCACCGGCACCGGCGGTCCCGCCGCGCGGGGTTTGGGGAAGTCTTGCCCAAGACCCAAGCTACTGGCACTGCAGGTCCCTCCCCTCCTGCCTGGAACGCCGACAGCTCTGCGTGATGGGAAGGCAGCCGAGCACCGAGGACGGGGTGGGATGGGACAGGACGGGATGGGGCTGCTCAGGTCTCAGCCAGAGCCCACTTGGTCCCGGCTTGCACTGGAGTGAGTTGGTTTTTTGCACAGGACTGGGAATAGACAAGCTCTTCTTTCCTCAGCCATTTGCTGGGTTTCCAAACAAGTGGGTTGTCTCGTGCTGGCTGTCATGCTTCAGACGAGCCACCTGTGAGCATCCCAAAGGATCCAAAACGCTCCTCGAAATTCTCTGTTGCCTCCAAAGCTCGGCTGCTGCTGAGCTTTGGTGAGCACACATCACGCTACTGGTGCTGCCTCGTTGTTTCCTCTTCTCCCCACCCGTCTGTACCCATCTGCCGCGGCCCAGCTCTACTCACCAGCTTTCTGGGATAAGGAGCGGTTCAGCTCCGTGTTAAGCATCCCCGGCACAGGGGGAGCACAGCCCCAGCCAGGAGCGCTGGCCAGCACCGAAACACAAACCCTCCTCTTCCTCCTCCACTTTTCTCAGCCTTTTTCCCGGGGCAGCTTTGCCCCGTGAGGGGTCCGGAGAGCCGCCCTGCAGCAGCCCCGTCCTGCGGCACAGGAGGGGTCCGCAGAGCCGCCCTGCCCACGTGGCAGGGACCCCATGGGCCAGCACCACCTTCGCTCTGTCCGGGCTCTGTCTCTTTGCAAGGAAATTCCTTCACTGCACAGACCCCAGCAGTCCCGTCCTCGCTGGCGCCGGCCCTTGCAGCGGGCAGTTCCTCGGCAGGATCAGCCCGTTCCCTCCCCAGTTAGCCGCCCCAGAACCGCCCCGGCCGGCTGGATGCTGCGGCGGTGGCTCTGTGCGTCTTTGTGTTCGTTCTGCCAACACTGCCCGACCGCAGCGCGTGCACAGTCTGTTCCACAGCCCTCTGCTCCGTGCTTGGCACAGCACAGCCCGGGACACAGGGCCCTGGGGAACAGTTTCCTTTCTGATAAACCCCCATTTGAGGAGCAGCCACTGGGGACAGCCCCTCGAGCACACGCCGCAGCACTGCCAATGGCGCTGGGCTTTGTCATGCCAGGCTGCCTGCTCTGCCCTACCCTCCTGCTGAGCCCTCTCCTTGCTCCCCACCATTGGTCCAGCCCAACCACTTGTCCCCATGCATCCGTGCCATGGAGCGCAGGCAGCTGAGCCGATGCCAGGGGTCTCCACTGCTGGCGAGGGGATCCCCCCTGCTCCCAGGGCTGCCGCCTTCACCGGCATCACCGCTGGCACTGCCTGGACTTCTCCAGGAACCACTGCAGCTCATTAACGTGACAGAAAATTAACCCAGGGAGACATCCAGGTGGGAGCTGACTTGATCCATTAGCAGGCAGAGAACCAGCAAGCTCAGTGCCAGCCCCGTGAGACGCAGGGGCTTGTGGAAAGGAGCAAGGGCAGGACGTGCCCCTGCCCGCTGCAGTGCGGGCCCCTGCCAGGGGCTGGCTCTGCGGACATGCAACTGGCAGCAGAGCCCACCAGCTGCCTCTGGCCGTTGGGATGCTCCTGTGCCCGCCACACTCAAGTGTTTCCAGAGAAACCACATCCTGAAAGCACCATCCTCGCACCCGGGGAGGGTGCCCGCCTGTGACGGCCGTGCCAGGGAGACGGAGAGGGGGTGACTTATCATGGAGCAGGGGAATCACCTGGTGTGAACGAGGGAAAGTCACGGCTGAAAGCATTCCCCGGTGACAGCAGGAGGCTCTGAGAGGCAGGAGAGCGGTCACCACTCGTGTTGGGCGATGGGCACACTTGCTTTAACGTGTTCCTTCGTGAGGAAGCCCCTGGCTCAGCTGAGCCAGCCCCGGGCAGAGCCGGCCCCGGGCAGAGCTGGCTGCTCGGCATGCACCGGCAAGAGCTGGACCAAGAAGAGCTTAGAAAAGAGTTGGAAGCAATTACAGTTTATTGAAACCAGTCTGACCAGTGAGCGTAGATGTGAAAAGGGGGAACGACACCAGGGTTACG
The DNA here is from genome assembly GCF_009769465.1 of Tauraco erythrolophus. Classification (NCBI taxonomy): domain Eukaryota; kingdom Metazoa; phylum Chordata; class Aves; order Musophagiformes; family Musophagidae; genus Tauraco; species Tauraco erythrolophus. Next base: position 15,826,275 of record NC_141483.1, read on the forward strand.
GGGGGAGGAAGGCAAGATCCAGCATGGCTTTAGCTCGGTTTTCTAATGAAATGCAATTTATGTGATCGGGCTGTCCGTGCCTGTCTGGATCTGGCTACATGTCTGCTGTAATAACTTTTTAATCTCCCAGCAGATTTCAACCAAATCTGACAGAAGCGTGGGGACAATGACATCCCTCCACGTTCCATGACAAAGGGCTCCTGCATGGGGAAGGCTGCCCCGTCCCTGCCCAGGCTGGGGCGGGCAGCTGGCAGGGCTCACCCGTCGCTGCGCCGAGGACGGGCACAGGCAAAAGCTCTGACGAACCGCCCCGATTGTGGACAGCCTCTGGCACAGCTCACGGATGATGGCGAGGGACAAATTCCTAAGAAATCAGCTCTGGTTCCTGAAGCCACTGGTCCCTGCAGGGCTGCTGGAGGTGCCCCAGCTTGGCCTCCCTGCAGCCCAGCATGTTGCTCCTGGTATTCCTCGTCCTCGTGCAAGGCGAGGTCAGCAAAGGCTGTGACCACGGCTGGTCCCGTGCCAGCACGAGTGGAAAGCAGCGGTTTGAGCAGGACCCGGGGCTGGAGGGGGAAGGAAAGCAGTGGGTTAGTGGGATTGCAGCAGGGCGTGGGGCAAATCCTGCCCGGCCGAGCGTGGGAATCCCCTGCCACCACCGCGCTGCCCCACGCCAGCGGGGAGAACGTGGCCGTGCAAAATAGGGGGGATGCCAACACGTGCAAAATATGGGGGATGCCAACACGTGCAAACGGGGAACAGCAGAACACGCTGAGAGCAGCTTGTTTCAAACACACAGAAAATGTTTCTTTGCCGTAGAAAACCAAAGTCCCGGATCGCCTCCTCCTCGTCTGCCATCACGTAACGCCATTTATTGTATTGTGAATCTCGGGAAGAGGCACGGGCAGCCCCCCCAGCAGCCCCCGTGGCCGGGGACCAAACCCACCGTGCTTCCCACCCCGGGGCAGGTACCTCGGCAGAGCCCAGCCCCGGCCAGGGGCAGCTGGGGCTGAATTCCTGTTCGGAGCCAAGAGCCCGGACCAGGCGCGCGGCCCCGCGGCGGAGGGAGGCAGATGGCTTTATGCAAGAGACCCTTTTTGGCCCCCAGCTCTGTGGTTCCGCACAGTTCCTCAGGCTGCAAATAGCAGCAGGGGAAGGTGCATTTCCGTTAATAACATATCAAGCGCTCCGTCTGCTCCCTTGCTTTTCCTCTCCTGCGTGTTTGAGCCTGCCCGTGGTGAGGGGGGATGTGGGGAGAGTCAGCACCTGGTGCCCCAGCACCCGCCGCCACCGGAGCCCTGAAACACCCACCGCAGCCTGGAGCCGCCTCCAGCCCGGCCCGTTTGGCTGAGTCTGGGGTGAGCCTCAGCAGCGCAGACATCCGGCCGAGATGGCCCTGAAAATCGGAATATTCACCAACTCACCTTGAACTACAGCCAGCTGGGAATGGGCAATCAGCTTCACTTTTTTTAATGACATAAATCATAGAGTTAAGCGAGAGAATCACCCCAGGTGCTCAGAAGTTAACCAGAAGTCTGACAAATGGGTATTCACCAGAAAACAGCTGTCGAGACCTTGTAAAAGAGTGAATTTCTGTGACTGTCACGAACTTTTTGTGACAATCTTGCAAGGAGGCAGCACCTGGCCATGAAGTATCCCCTCTTGCGTTTCCAAAAAAGTGTTTTTCCAGATGAGGAAAACTCATGTCTCTTACTTTACAATACAAAACAAAAACAATAAAATTTTAGTTATGGAATTTGAGGTTGCTGTTAGGTGACAGAAGATCCCCAGGAGCAGCAGCAGGTGGCCCCTGGGGCTGGCTGAGCTGCTCTCCCCCATGCCACGCGTGGCACCCATGGCCAGCCCAGCTGGTGCCCCCCTGCACCGCCTGGAATGCTCCCTTGTGCCACACGGTCAAACCCTCGGGGTGATGGGGATGAGGCGAGCGCCTTCGCCCCGGGTGACGGAACGACGGACCTCGGTCGCTGGGTTTCCTCCGCTCAACCGCTTCTGCTCTCTGGGCTCGCCCGGCGCTGCCGGGTGCCTTTATCCCACTTCCCCTGCTCCTCCAGCAGGGAGTGAGAACCCTTCAAGTGTTCCTGAAAATGCAAATGACAGTGTATTTCGCTAATTGTTTCCTCATCCATCGTGCTCTTGAGAAACCTAGAAAGTGCCGAGGTCTATCATCTCTCTTTAAAACCCTCTTCAGTTTGGGCTGATGGAGAAGGCTGAATGTCTGTATTGTGCACACAAGCAGTTTCTGCAGCTCAGGAGCCTCTTCATTTCTTTTAAAATACAACCTTCAAGTATTCTCTTCATCATTTTTCAAATCCTTTCGTAACTGCCTATTGTTCAGCACAAGAAGCTCTCAGGAGCTCAGGCTGAGTTTCACTTAATTACTGAAACGCGAACACTGCCCGTGCCAGCTCCCCTGCCCACCCAGCACCCTGCTCCCTGCCCACTCGGCGCACCCCCAGCTCGAGGGGACGCCCCAGAGCGGGACAGCCCGTCCTCTAAGGCACATCCCAGACCTCCCAGCCCAAGTCCCGTGTCCAAGAGCGCCCTCGCTCTCATTGAAAACCGACGGCATTTACACCCCTGTGAGCCAGATCAGTTTTTGACAGCGGTTTGTGCTTTTGCACCACTTTGGGGGTTTTGAAAAAGTATCTGAAGTGCTGAAAAGTGGAATCAGGTTGTGGGTTCCTGGGTGGTGGCTGAGCTCAGCGATCGCGTCCGTAGGGAGAAGGTCAGAGGAGCAGCCAGGGTTTTTGCAGCGGGGAGAGGGACGAGCATCCCCGGCTCCCGGCGCAGGACGGATACACTCTCCAGCCGCGCTGCTGCACAGAGCTGCTGCACGTGGAAGTCCCTCTGCACCTCCACAGATGGAGCCGAAGCAAAGCAGCCCTGGAGCAAGCACGTGCCTTCATTTACCCTTTGCAGATCTTTGTCCAGCAGCTCCAGTGTCGGGGCTCTTGCAGGGAAACCTGTGAGGGAGGAGTTAAGCAAAACAAAAAACCAGCAGAAAAATCAGTTTATTTAATTCCAGAGTGACAAATGTATTTTGAAATGAAATCCAGAAGTGTTGCCAATGAGCCTTTGTTTGCTCTCGCACAAAAGTCCCCTGGCCGGGCGCTGAGCAGCGGCGGGAGGGAGGAGGAGGAGGAGAAGAAGGAGGAGGAGGAGGAGAAGGGCAGCACTGCTGAGGCCCTTCTCAGCTGCATTCCAAGGGGCTTTCTGAAAAGAATGAAGTGTTGAGCGTTTGCCAAATAAAGGAGGGGGGCAAAGGTTGCTATTTATCCCAGAAAAGTAGCCAACATTATGTCTATTGATGGGAAGGAACCTGCAGAATTGTGGGAAGGAAGAAAGTTACTTCAGCTGCCAGTCAAGGGCCCAGATTTCCATGAGCTGCCCATCATAATTAAAAGGAATGTGGCAGTTCAGGAAGGTCGGGGCAGCAGGAGCTCCCTGAGCAAACACCGCGTCCCGCCTGAGAACACTCCGAAGGCTTTGGGTGATGAAACCGCCGACACCCACCTCGACAAGCGCTGCCGTCGGTCTCCCGGCACGACCGGTTTGCGGTGACGCCGGGGACGGTCCCCGACCCGGGCAGTTTCTGTGCGCCCACGGGGGCACAGTGCACGTGGCTCCCCGGGCTGCCCCGCTGCAGGGGCCGCGCTCAGCACAGGCACCCGTCGGCATTCCCACGGGAAGGCGGGCTGCTGGGGGCTGCGGGCATCACTCCCATGTGCCAGGTACCCTGCCAGGGCTGGGAGCAGAGGCCGCCCGCCGCCGGCACACCGCCCTTCCAGGAGCTGTTCTCTTCCAACTGCAGACTGGTAAGGAGAAAATTGTTTCTGGGCAGGGAACCAGCCAAGGGCCCCCGAGGCTGAAGTGGGCTGTAAGGGGGGCACAGACATGGCAGGACCCCCTGCCAGGAGTAATTCCACCCTCACCAGACAAATTATTTTACACATTCAGGCTTTTTTTCAGTACCAACCACAAGCTCCTCTTCCCCCAGGATGCTGCTCAGCACCCAGTGATGGCAAAGACAATCTTCTGCATTCAGCCAAAGTGTTTTGTTCTGGTCTGCTCTAACGCACCCGATGGCAAAGCTGTGCCATGGGTGCTGCTGATGTTTAAATATTGCTTCCAACATGCACGCAGCCACCCAGTTCCAGTGTATGCACATCTAAAGAGGCCACCAAATACCAGCGGACTGGATAAAAAGGTGGTGTGTAAGCTGTGAGTTAGGCACTAGGCACGACGTTCCAATGCTTGTCCAACACAGCTGACAGTGATTCCCTGCGCTTGCAAACATAATGGGCAGGCAACCCTCATACAGGCAGTGACACCGGCAGCAGAGGAGATCTCCTCTCCGTGTTCCTCCTGTGGGCTCTTCCAGCCTCCACATCCCCTAAGGTGAAATTCAGTGCTGGACACGACTTCTCCTGGTGCGCTAACTGGATGTAGCGAGCGCAGCCTGCACAGCCCCGTGTCCAGCTGCTCCTCGCGCCGGCATTTGTATGCAGGCGTGCGCGTGGGCGCGCAGCTTCTTCGGGTCTTCCCTGGGCTGCTGGAAGCACTTGACACGTGGTGATAATGCAATGTGACTTCCAGCTCCGCGCTGCCTGCTGCAACATGCTCCCCTTCAGCCTGGCACAGATGCATGATATTTCACTCAATGCCTTCGGAGCCTTTTTGTTCTAAATGTATTTAAAAATCAGATGTTTAACTGCCTCCACGGAGACGGGGCTTTAGAGGCAAAAGTGAAACCTCTAACACGTCTTCAACAGAAACAGTGATAAAATGCAACTGTGAGCTTGCCTGAAAACATACACTGTACAGTGATTTCCTCTGCAGCCATAATCATTCAAATCGCCTGGCACTGGCACAATAATATCTAAAATAAATTGAAGCAAACAAAATGCATTTTATGCCCATTCCTGTCTTCAGCTGTGCAGTGTCGTGCATGGAGGCACCTGCCAGGAATCTAAGTGGAGAAAAGGACTTTAGAACCATTTATTGTACTGCAAAAACGATGAGCAAAAGCCTCAAAATTTAACTCAGTGCCCGTCACAGACGGGAAAGAGCACGGAAAGAGCCTCCAGTGCTGGGCAAGAGGCTCTCGCCAGGCAGGGGCTGGGTCAGGCCCATCTCGTCTGCCCTTGCCGGGACCTCTCGGTCCGCACAAGCTGCCTGGGGCCGTTTGCCAGGGAAGGGGACAGATGGGCATCTTCTGAGGATGATGTGAGTGATGGCCCGCCGGCCCCCCAGCGCCGAGGCTCTCCTCTCGCTCCGTGGGGATGACGGAGAGGGTCTGGCAGGACCCTGCCCACTGCTGTCCCTGGGACAGGGATGTCCCTCGAGTGGCCCTGCTGGAGGTGGCAAGGGAGGCTAGCCCCAGCACCACTGGCACCGCCGACTGGGTGCCTGTGCCGGTGCCCACCCAACGCCCCGAGCAGGGCTCATCCGTCATGCCCATGATGTTTAATTAGAAGGAAAGTCCTCTCCGTCTCACCGCTCGGCTTGCTCCTCGGCGGGGCCGGGGAAGATAAGCTCTATGACGTGCACATGATGGAGTACAAATAGTGTCTGTCGCATGATGTATAGAGCCATCTGCGCCGCGCTCCGCTCCCACTCTCCCTCCCTCCCATTCGCTCCCCTTCTCCTTCCTCTTCCTCTTTTCATGTTCATTTACTCTGTGGTCAGGCGCCGAGTGTGTCTGGAGAGGTCTCATTTATCCAGGCGTCACCGCCGGTTAACGCGCAGGGGAGCGCTGGGGGCCGTGGCTGCGCACCTGTGGGTGTCCCGCGCCCCGGGGTCCCCAGGGCCCCCCTTCCCCACGGCACTGGGGCAGCCCCACGGGGACAGCGGCCATCGCAGCTCTGAGGAGCGATGCCTGATGAGGACTCCGGAGCGAGACAAGGACAGGAGCTGTTTGCCACAAGGGTGCGGGGATGTCCCCCGGTGTCCTGCCTGCGAGTGCCCATGCTGATGCCCAGACAAGGGGTACAGCATGTGCCCAGCACACACAGGGCTTTTGCAGCTCTCCCAGACCAGCACACAGAGCTTTAGGCATCATTTTCCGGTGCAAGTGTATGGCAACCAATCATTATTACCCAGCTGGACTGAGTTAAAGATAATGAATTAATTAACTAACTCAAGGTACTGACCCTGCCTACAAGAGGCAGGCCATTTCCTCCTGGTTGCGGAAGATGCAACAGTGTCCTTGGTGCCGCAGCCCAGGCTGGTGAGCAACACAAGTGGAGAGCTGGTCTTGGCATCCCTGGCCAGGCTGGGCAGGTCAGAGTGGAGACGGTGGTTATGGATGAGCGACGTAAATCCAAGGCTGTGCAATAGGAGAGTCAAAAAGGATCTCATCCTGAGCGGTGTTAAGCCAGCCTGTCCTGGGCACACAGCACCCTGCATGCGATCCCGGGCCCCCGGGAAGCGCGGGCTGTTCTGGCATGGAGGGGCCGGCACTGCACGCGCTGCCGCGGAGCCGCTGGCGTAGCTCCCAGAGTGCACGAACCTCCTGGAGCAAGCACATTTTCGGGGGATGCCGTAATCTCTCCGGCTGCCCTCCCTGCTCCCTGGGGAGGTTTCGCTTTGCTCCTCCCGCAGCGAGTGGGGATCAGCCCCCCCGGCCCTCGGCTCCCGCAGGTGGGGGTTTGGGGGGAGCTCTTAACGCGTAGCAGGCTCCAGCGCCGCAGCCGCGCGGGAGCGTGGGCAGGGATGGAGGCAGAAGCAGCCCCGTGCCCCAGTCGTCCCTGCTCGACCAGGGACACCCCCCCATGGGGACACCCCCACGGGGACACCCGCGTGCCCGCACCGCGAGGGCATCGTCGCCGCCCAAGCCTGCGCTGCACTGGGGCCTGTTCTCCCTCCGCGGTGCCAGAAATGGCGTTCGGATAATCAATACCAGCAGCCGCCGGGTTTACAAACCGCGCATCGCTCATGCAAGCGGCAGATGATGAAAAATTACACCTAACTGCCCCTCGTGCACAGGCAGACGGAAAAGTTTGCCCTTTTCTTAGTGTTAGTTAAGGCTAACATTAAAACACTCTCTCCGTTCTTGGTGCCTGTTCAATATATTTTATATAAGTTTAATAAAAAAAATTGCTAAGATCATTGGAAGGGTAAATAACTGCCATGCTGACATTGCTTCTATTTAAATCAGCTACACACTGCGTGCGTACATCGTTTGCATAAAACAATATTCAAGTAGGGTGATTTTAATGTTCTGTGCTATTTCTGACTCTCTCTGGATTGCTGTTTGCATATATTTGCATACCCTAGGAGAATTAAACTAGGAGTATGTAAATGAGCTAGCAGGCTCGGTGGTGGAGGAGTTTCTTCGGTTCTACAAAGCAGCTCCTCCAGCCCCCCCCCCTGCTCCAGGCAGCCCCCCCGGCCAGGGCAGGGGCAGGGGCTGGGGGACAGGGACCCCGCGGGCAGCGTCGCAGCCGGGGGGGCTCGGATGAGCCGAGCGTTATCCCGAGGGGCAGCAGGCGAAGGAGCGACGAGAGATGTTTCTCCCGGGGCTGGGCAGCGCGTTCCCATCGGAACAAACCCGCGCCCCTCCCGCCGGACTGGGCGGCTCCGCTCCCGCCAGCGCGGCCGCTCGGCACCGCCGAGGGGGTCCCCGCCGCTCCCGGCTCCCGCTGAGCCACCGGCGGCTCCTCGGGTGCCCCCGGGCTGCCGCGGGGGGCGACGGCGGTGGGAACGGTTTGCGGTGCGGCGTGATGGATCTCCGCGAGGCCACACGGGGGCTTAATTAAGCAGCCTGGTGCAGGCTCCGATTTCCCCGCTGCTAATTGCCGAGCAGCCTGTGCACGGGCTGCTTTCCCCGCCGGCACCGCGAGCCCGCGGCAGGGTGGGCGCCGGCCGGCCGGGTCGGCGGCGGGTCCGCGCCGTCGAACCGCAGGACGGTCGAGCCCCTAGTGACAGCGATGCCTTTAGGGAGAGGCCTCTCCTCCTCGCTCCGAGACCCGGCACCCGCCGAGGGGGGGTTCTGCACGCCCTGTTTGGCTTCTGTCCCCTGGGCACCCCGGGCTCCGTCCCGAAGAATTGGGCTTCTGACCCCAGCGATCGTTTAAAGGACATTCAATGATTTGTGGTAGTTTCCTGCCAGTGACAGAAGGCTGTGCCCCAGTGCAGCCCTCGGCTGGCACACCTGGCACTTCCCCGGGAGCACCTAGGTTTGTGGGCAGACCCACAGATTCCCTGGTACCTAAAATAATGCGGAGCTGATACCTGCATGGAGAAGTGCCTCAGTGCCCCAAGGGACCGGCCAGCACCCCATCTGTGCTGCAGAAAGGAGAGGCAGTGGGTGGGAGGAGATGGACCCATAGGATGGCTGTCACCGCCGGAGAGCACCCCGGGGACAAGGGACGTCTTGGGCAAAGCGCAGCTGTGCACAGGCACCGTGGATGCAGACCATGTGCAGATGTGTGCAGGTCAGGGCATCTTCAGATGTGTGGGGGTCAGGGCAAGGTGCCCTGGAGCAGGTCCCTGAGGACATCCTGGCTTATGGACTGAGCTTGCCGTGGGGCTGAGCGTGCTGCTCCTGTGTCCCAGTGAGACTGATGGAGATCCTGGGATTTGCAGATGGATCCAGAATTGTTTTCACTTGCACACAGGCGAGCAGTGGTGGGATGCGCTGCACTACGCACTGTGTATCACCCTTCCGTCCCTTCTAAGGGCCAAACCAAGTGCTACAGCTGCTGGCCAGGAGGTGCACGTGCAATGTGATGGCCCCTCCATGGAGGAGAGGTTTCTCCAAAGCCTTGAGCAGAGCAATGACTGCACACCACCCTGCTCAGTCCCCTACCCTGGTGTTTCACAGAAGGTGAGCTGCGGCTGCTGTTCCCAGAGCCTGGTAGCTCCACTTCCTCTTGTTGAAGGCTTCTTTTCAATAATTAAAGAGGTATTGGCTTGTTGAGCTGGAGAGATCATCACCGTGGAGGGAGTGGTAATAACTTTCCACCACAGAAGGACTTTTTCATTCTCCTGCTGATCATGACTTGGCTTTACTGTAAATTAAACACATCCTCACCAACACCTGAAGGTTAAGGGGGATTTTCCTGCACTAAATCAAAGCGGACACTGGTTTCTTCTGCAAAAAGAATCTGAACTGGCTTAAAAGGTCAAACAGTTCGACATAGGATTTGGGCGGTTGTTTAAGGTCATCGGGCAGCCGGCTCTTGTCAATACATCAATTATTAACAAGTCATTGGAGTTAAAGTGAATTAGTCTTTCCTTTTCCCATTCTGTTAACAGGATTAGCAAACAGTAAATAAAAATAATCATGGAGGTAAGCAGATCGGGCGCTCGGAGCTCACGCAGCTCAAAGGTTTGTGCCAAGGCAAGGTCCCGCGTTCGCAGCACCCCATGTGCTGTGCGCCCACCTGGGGCTGGGTCTGACCGGGGCTCCGGAGCCTCTCCCCGCCTGCCCATGCCCCGGCACAGCACAGGGACCGTGGCTGCTCACCAGCTGTAAGACACTTGCCAGCCTTTGTGGCCAGGGTGGCCTCAAGCCCCGGTCCCTCGGCAGGGAGGGATGGTGGCGGTGGGACCGGCCGTCCCCCCGAGTCCCGGGGCACCCCCAAGCCAGGCACAGCCCGACAGCTCTCAGAGGTGCTGAGTGGCCCTTGGGAAGGGGCTCTGCAGGCAGACTGGCTGCCACACGCCGTGGGATTTGCCCAAGACAAGGCACAACACAAGTTGTGACAAGTTGTGGTTTCTCCGGAGACCACGGATGGCACGAACCAGGGAGGGACGGGGCAGAAATTGGGCGGTGGTTATCAGTTTGTGGGCTCAGATCGTGCAGCAGCAAAAAGTAATTAAGAGGAGAAGAAGAGGAAGACTATGAGAGGGATTGATTACACGTTTAGCAAAACAAGAAAATACATTTTCTTTCCTGTGCCCTGTTGCTGCAATAGTGTTCGCATTCTGTTTGTATTTCCTCGCGGGACGGATGGATACGGCAGCAACCAGCAGGATTCATTCCTGGTGCGTCACCGGGACGGGCTCTGGGCTGTCCACAGACCCTGGGACGGAGCTCGGCCGACTCCGATGCCCAGCACGGGGTTTTGGATCCTCGTGCTAGGATTCTTTTTTGGTGGGTGGAAAAACATAAGTGTGTTTACATTTTTTCATGGCGCTTTTAATTTTTCGTATCCAATTCAGAGCAAAATTTTGAAACCAGGGAAAACTGTCAAGATTTTACCTCTTCCTTTCTTCTCAGTAGCAAAACAGGAGTGTGAGGGACTGAAGCAAATGGGAAAAGAAAATTAAAAAAAAAAAAAAGAAAATGAATGAAGGAAAGGAATGATTCTTTCCCAGGATTTGTGACATGCTTAAAAAGAAAAAGAAAAAAAATTAAAGAAACCCTACAGGGAAACTTTTTATGTTTTAACAGTCTTTTTATCACATCAAAATTTTAAGATATATTTCTGTCTTGCATTAGTTTCAATAAACGTGTCTTAGCGGTTCATATTATCACTGTTCCTGGACTAATTAAATGTACACATACATTTTTAAATGTTCACTTCACTTCAGCACTCTCTGTTTCAATTTTATTTAAGAGCTTATTTAACACCTTGCACAAAGCCCTTTGAAATTCCTTCCAGAAAATGTCACACCTCGCAGAGAGCATACAGCCCATCAGGAGGCTCCGGGTTCGCTCCTCTCCCAGCTCTCAGTCGGTGATTTCTGCAGCCCGGGGGGGGGCACGGGGCTGCTCAGCACCCCCAGACCCCGTCCCCAGCCCAAGCGCTGCCCGGGTGCTGCCCCCGCGGCGAAGCCGCCGTCCCTTCCGAGGCTTTCGGACGAGTCAAAGCCCTTCTCACCTGCGCGAGACTTTTCGAAAGCGTCAGCCCCAGCGCGTTCACCGGCGCTCCCCGGCACCGCATCGCAAGTCCCGCTTCCTCCACGGCCTGAAATGCCCCCTCTCTTCCAGAGATAACCCCCCTCCCTCAAATCCGGGGTGGTATTTGTTCGAAGTAAGACACTGGAACTTGTCAGGAGACTTTTTGCAGCATATTGTTTTAAAGAAGACATTCAATTACCTCAGCTGCAATGCTTCACTGTGCTCTGATGATCTACTAAGGGAAAAATAACTAATATGTAGCATGTTGTGTCATAGACAATTATAGAGAACATCGCTTTTAAGGAAACAAGACTTGTGCCCAATTGTGCGGGATTTATTAAGTTTGCTGTTTTACAGCAACACGGCAAACTAAGGGAGGGGAACACATTTGCATTTCCTTCTGCAAAGCCCTTGCTGCAGGAGGGGAGGACTGTTTTTTCCTCCCCTCGTTAAAAGCCGAGGAGCTGGTAGGGCTGCAGATGATTGAGATAAACATCTCAACAGACACACGATTATTTCCTCCTTTAGTTTTACACAGCGTGAGATTCTTATGTGGAAACAAAGCGATTTGGCTATAGATTTATAGAAGGAGCAAACGACTCGGTCCTACATGATGGAGCATATCATGCATATTCCGTGCCTTCGCTCGTGGGCATACTCGGCTCTGCACACAAGACTGATGGAAGGGAGGCAAGAGGGAGAAGAGCCGGGGAAATGTGACATTATGCACAAGAGGAAACGCTGCTAGGATTTCACAGCTCCTCTGGCGAGCAATGTGACTGAGAAATGCACTTACCGGAAAGGATAACTTAATTCATCTACCATACAGCCAGCATCTAGGAACCCCTACAGCCGCCGGAGGGGCCGGGAGAGCCCCGGCAGGAGCAGCAAAGGGGAGCGCAGGGCAGAGGAGCCCCTCTGGCCGTGCCACCCTTCCTGCCCCTCCACCGCCCGCTCTCGCACCCATCCACCCGCCTCCCCGAAGACCCGTGTGGTATCGTGGCTGTTTGGGCAGCTCTTGGGAATGTTTTTTATTTGAATGCTAATCTCTGCGCACACAACGGAAGACCCTGCTCCGAGGATCCCGCGGTTTAAGACCTTGATCCTGCAGACTTAGGAAAGTGCTTCATTTTAAGCGCGTGATTAACGCTGTTGACTCTGGTGCTTAAAATTCAGCGTGCACATAACTGTTTGGGGCTTTAGCTGACAAGTAGAGTTCTCTGGAGATGGTAATGTGCTTTAGCAGAAAACATAACAGTGCATCCATGGGAGGTGCCTGCAGAGTCACCCAGAAATAGCACAAGGAACAGCTATTTTTTCCCAGAAATGGGAGCCTGGGAGCAGTGATACACGCTTTCGGTTGGAAGGAGCTGAATTTGATAGGCTTCGGGGTGGTGGGCATTTTTGCAAGCGTTTGGATGCGAGACGTGAGGAAGCTTATGGAGGATGATTGATGGGTGATTTGCAGCCTTCACTAGGAAAGCAAGAGAGGACTAAAAACAATGAATAAGTCTTTATGGAATTCAAAATTCCCACCAAACGCATTTATCTTTTCCGTTCGCTGTAAACGGGCCGGGAGTGGGACGGCATCAGTTCTCCATCGCTGGAGAGCGAAGGGCAGCCTTCACGCCACCCACCACCGTGATAAACAATGTTCTCATGAGCCCACTGCTATTTATAGAAGCAATCCTATTTCTCACATATTTGCCTCTCGGTTACTGAGCAAGGGCACTTTCACGGCCCTGACAGATCTGCGCACGTTCAGAGGCCGATCCCAGGGGACGGACGCCGTTCCGGGGGTGCATCGCTCCGTCGCTGCATAAACCATCACCTGTTACAAGCAGGCTTCTCCCACAACGCGGGGTGCAATTCCGTAGCCAAAGCACATTAATAGCGCAGGTACAACACACATGTCTCTGTTCGCTTCCCCCCTATGCTGGAGAGGTAGGAAAGGAGAAGGGAGGGGGGGAAAGGGATTTTAAAGGATGAATGATCTGCTTTCTGCTGAGAACTCAGGCACATCCAATAACCTCAAGCAGAGAAAATCTCAGCCTGAATTAAAGGCTCTGCTGGTCTGAATTCTCCTAAATATTCTGCACTGGTTGCAAACACTCCAATTTCAGTCTCATCTGTTATCTCATTGTAACATCCCATGAGTTAGTGTCCCCACTTGCTCTGAAGTGCCAAAGCCAGGAACCAGCTAATGTCTGGGGGAGGATGTGCCGGCGACAAACCAGCTCACCATCGCTAGCAATGGAGACGCAGACTGCTCAGAGAGCAGCCGTTCATCTCCTGCCTCTCCCAGGGAACGCGACACCCCCGGCCCCGGCTCCAACACCCGCGCGGGGCAGCACAGGACACGCGTGCCAACCCCCCTCCCCCCGTGCCCCAGCTGTTTCCTGAGCAGAGGGATGGAGTCATCCCCACCTCTGCTTTACCGGACCATGCGGTGAGAGGGAAAAAATGAGTCAACAGCCAGACCCACGAAGAGCTCTGCACGGCTCACCAGCACCGGAACGCCGTGGCAGAGCAGCGTGAGCAAAACCCAAACAAGGCTTCATCGGGCTCTTGGCTTTTCTTCTGTATTTGCTTAGAAAGATCTCCTGCCTGGGATAGGAACAGAACACCCTTCTGGCCCGGTGATTTGTGTCCGTGCTTTGCTCGTCCTGTTCTCCTCGATGTGATACGCAAACCCCAGCGCAAGGGAATGCTCTGTGCTCTTCCCTCCGTAAATTTATCCTGCCCAGATCCAGAACACCTTCCTGAGCAGAGAGCCCAGGAGAGCCCTTTAATTAAAGCTGCCAGGCAAGGGAACCCGTCGCAGTATCTCCTCGGGACGCAGGCAGCTCTGCGACGGCACTGCCTCGTGTTTCTCAGGCCGGGTCGCCGCGCGAGCGTTCCTCGGTTCATGTGATTCTGATGCAAGAAGATATTTTGCCCTGGGTAAAACCCATGTCCTACTGTTTCAGCTGCGGAGGCTGCCATTTCAGAGCTCTGAAACCAGCAGCAAACCAGGTCTGCAGCTGGGGGGGAAGCAGAGGGACAGCAGTGTGGCCAGCCCCTCCTTGGGCACAGGGCTTCCACCGCCTGCGGAGCAGCAGCTCCCAGGAGCCGCGGGCTGAAGGGCATGGGCTGCTGATCCCAGCCCCCCCGAGCCCAGGGCCAGCTTTGTGCTGCGGGTGCTCCTGGCCCCGAGAGATGCTCAGTGCCCACGAGATGCTCAGCCCCCCCAGGATGCTCAGCCCCGAGCCTGGCTGCGAGGACACGAGCCCCGTATCCCAGTCGGTGTGCAGCCAGGTGCTTAGAATTTCTGCTATCTTTCTGCATGGGAATGGAAAAGGGGACTCCAGAAATGTCAGATCCATCTGACACTAGGAAAATTCTTATAAATAAAATAGTTCCCATAAAATCTGTATGAGATCTCTACAGTCCATCTAATACAGACTGTAATAAAGGAGAGACACAGTAACCACAGCCAGAGACACCATCTTGTAGCAAGAAATCTTATTTTAAGAAATATAAAAAGAAAAGTAATTTACACACTATTGACATTTTAAAAGTGTGTTACAACGAGAGACAACACATTCCTGACACTTTTGGTGATCCAGAGAGGTCTGAGGAGCTCTGGGGTGCAGACAGTGTTCCTGCACAGCAGCGGGGCTGGGAGCCTGGCACGGGGGCTCCTGGGACTGGCGACAGCAAACTGCCAGGCAGGTCACCGCCACCACCTGGGTCACCACCACCACCTGGGTCATTGCCACCATCTGGGTCACCCTCCTTTTCTCCATCACAGCCTAAGATTTCTTGACTAAATCTGCTCTCCCAATCAACCCAAGAACCAGCCCATGTTGCCATGGGTGAAGGTCAAAATCCAGATGTGTTTGTTCTTTTCTATCATCTTTTGCAAACCAGAGGTGCTGCTCTGCCAGCCCTGGCTGCTCCTCGATTTCTCTTTTATGATGTCTGGAAGGGGCAGTGGGTGATTATACCCAATGCTCCACAGACACTCCTTCAGCTCTTGCAAGGCATGCCTCACCTGTTCAAACCTTTGTCATCAAAGCATTTAGAGCATGAAACCCAATTAAAGATAAACCTCTTGCTGTTACAATGGAATAGCTACAAGAATTAGCACTTAAGCTGCATTAGGAGGAGGCATTTCTAATGACGATGCACCCAAATTTGTCCTCGGTGATCACTCAGGGCACGCAGAAGGGAGCTCTTGTTTCTGGGAATGTTATTTATCAGGCAGGTTCCTTCCCTGCGTCCCTGTACCGCAGCGAGCGCGGTGCCTGCTGTCCACCCCGCCGCGGGTCAGGTGTTCAAAGCCATCCCTCGGGAAAAAGGAGGATGTGGCAGGTGAGGGATGTGGCAAGAGATCTGCTGGGGGATGTCTCAGAGAAGCAAACGGAGGTGGGTGCGACAGCTGAGGGAGGAGAGCACAGCTGAGCTCGGAGCATAACTGAACAGGGTCGGGAGTGATGCACCAGAAAACCTCACTGGGAATAAAGGCCCCTTGGAAAGGAGACGGGAAGGTGTGAGCGGGCTGGTGGCAGCACGCGGTGTGCGGGCTGGCCGGGGCGGTGCCGCGGGTCGGAGCGCCCGCAGCTGCTGTCCGCAGCCGGCCCGTCCGAGCGGATCGGGGCAGCGAACAGCCCACGGCCGCAAGCACGAGTGGTGGTTGCACTTGGGGTAACTGGTGCCCTCGTGCAGACGGGAGCCGCGGCACCCGGGGCAGCTCCGTCCCCCACCGCTGCCTGCGCCGTGCCGAGACCCAGAGCCGCCTGCGCGACTCCCAGCCGGCAGTGACTCCCACCCGCGGACAGAAAGCCCTCCCCACTCGCCTGCCTGCTCACACTCGCCTGCAAACCGGGGGCAGAGACTGTGACCAGTTGCAAAACTCCCAGAGAGCCGTGTCCAGACGGGAGCCCTCGCTCGGAAGCAGCGGTGCTGGGGCTCGAGAGCCGTGTCCGGATGGGGTCCCTGCCTCGGAGGCAGGGGTGCTGGGGCTTGTGGGGGGCAGCTGCAGCTGCTCTCTGAGCTGCCCTGCACGGGTCGGGGGAGCAGCCACAGGGGCAGCAGTGCTCGCAGGAGGTGGCAGCTGCAGGTGCCCATGACTCTGTGCTAGGCACGTGTCTTAATAATAAAAAGAATTCCCAGCACCACTGCTTCACCCCCGAAGCGCTCGGTAAGCGGTGCTTGAGCCGTTCTGCCCTCTGGCAAGAGAGGTTAGTGCCATTCACTCTGGGCTGCGGAGAAGGACGCAGAACCACGGAGAGGTTATGGGCCAGATATAACCAAAAATGGCTTTTAGTTCTGGGCA
Source organism: Tauraco erythrolophus (assembly GCF_009769465.1). Classification (NCBI taxonomy): domain Eukaryota; kingdom Metazoa; phylum Chordata; class Aves; order Musophagiformes; family Musophagidae; genus Tauraco; species Tauraco erythrolophus. Next base: position 15,842,465 of record NC_141483.1, read on the forward strand.
TTTTCCTTTTACAGTGTCTGACCTCTGAGATACTATCAGCCTGATTTTCAAAGGCATCGAGCAGATTCCGCTTCCATCGACCTTAAACGCAGAGGTACACAAAATTAAAGGAACTGTGCAAACCCTGGGCCGAAGCGAGCTGCCCGCGACTCGCCGGTCAGAGGGAGGAGGAGGAGGGAGGTGGAGGTCACCAGAGCTGAGCCCTGTGTACATCCCCAGCCATCCCGAGCTCCTTTTGCAAAATCAGCGCCAGCGCCGGTGTGGAAACAGGCAGGCATGGGCTGACCATTAACTTATCTGAACTGAAAATAGAAAGGAAGTTTTCCGCCATCGGTGCGCCGAGGTGCAGGAGCAGCACTCCCACCTCCCGCCCCACCTCCTGGGAGCCTTCCGACACGTGCCAACCGGCGGCTGATAATAGCTCCAATGTGTGCGGTGGGTGACAAAGGCCTTTTCCTCCTGCTGCCCATCCCAAACGGTGCCTCCCAACCTGCTGGCTGCCCGCAGCACGCAGCCGGCATCCTGCCCACCGGGCAGCCCCAGGCGTCGCTGCCGCTCCTCGGGGAGGCTGGGCAGAGCACTCTTACCTAGGAGTTAAATAATATTACACGTATATTACAGAAGTTAGGTAAATTCTTCCTCTCAACTGTCATTACCTAAAAAGCTTCCCAGCCCCTAGATTGTAATTATGTGCATGAATAATGAAATTAGCATATCCATCAACTAACTCCGCTGTAGATACGGGAGGCCTTTGTGGGAAGCACTCTGTGCTCAGATTCCGGATCAGCTGCAGCTCCAAGGCCGCTGTGGGAACTGCCACGGTCGGCTTTGGCTCCCCCGGCCCGTGGAAATCCAAAGTTTAATTGGGATGAGGTGAGAAGATGTTGAGGCCCGGGATCGGCAGCCTCGCAGCACCCGCACGGCTTCGTGCCGCCCAGAGCATCCCTGTGCCCCAGCAGCGGCGGGATGCGGGGAGGCGTGGGGCCAGCGATGGATGGCGAGTGGGAGCCACTCCCAGGACGGCGCAGCAACAAAACCCCACGGCCGATGCGGTGTCTCCATTCAGCAACGGGCACAGACGGAGCGACGGCAACGGCCGCGGCAGCGGCTCCGTCTGCACCAGGCACTGCCCGGGAAGGGCCGGTGAGGGTGGTACCCGCGCCCGCGCCAGCGCCGGCTCCTCCAAAAACCTGCTGGCCTTTCAGGAATGCATTAGGGGAAAGGTATATGTAGAAATGTCTCACAATGGGAACAACCTTCCCGTGCGCCGGGCTACGGAGACCGTTCCTTGACTGTAATTGGGGACCTGGTAATTAGATGATGGCAAAATGTACCAGAAGCTCAGTTTTCATTCTGTGGTCCAAATTACAAACCATCATATTTTGAAAGTGATGCTGACATTCCTCAGCCAGGAGGCTTTGCCAAAAACAACTCGAGCAAGGCTTGTCTTGGCACAAAATCAAACTCAGGGCCTCAGCAGCGAAACTGAAAACATTTACACAGCTGGACCCAAATCACCCTATTTTCTAAAGAGTTTGTCAGAGCCTGAAGCTCTCGGTATATTTCTGCCTGTTTTAAAGGGTCCTGTGTTCGTGCAATCCACCAGCCATCCACATATAGGAAATAAATACACTGGGAAAAGTGGGTGGTCTTTCTATTACAGTCCAAAAAAATAATCCAGAAAAACCTCATGGGGGTAATGCGAACAGCCCGGTGTTCGCCCGGTCCATCAGTATCTGTGCCAGACGTATTTTATTTGCATATATAGATATGGAAACCTCATCATTTCGCTGTGTGTATGTAATGGCTAATAAATGCATTAGCAAACCACTAATGAAAACAAATTGAAGCCAATGTCACAAATTACGACAGTGTGAGGAATTACCCTTCTGCGTTTTTTCCTATCTAAATGTCCTGGCTGCACTTTTTTATTGCATCAGTCATACACGTTGCATACGCGTTATACATCAGGCACCATCACCCGGGTGAGCACCAGTCGGTCTCTGCAGAATCGTCTGCGCCAGCTGCAGCAGCGTGCGCACGGGTGCGGACAGATGCAGGCAGGCGCAGGCAGATGCAGGCAGATGCAGGCAGATACAGGCAGGTGCAGGAACGTGCAGGCAGGTGCAGGCAGGCTGCATGGTCGCTGCGTGCAGTCACCCCAGTGCCGGCACCAGTTCTGAGCCTGCAGCTCGGGCTGTCCCCACGCTGCCGGAACGGACACAGGAGCATCGCCAGCGGCTGCGGAGAGCCGCCACACCAGCAGTGACGCTGGCCTTGCTGCAGGAGCAGGGGCCAAGCAGCACATTTTCATTCTGTGCCAGTGCATGCGTTTGCCCCTGGAAGGCAGGTTCAGTGTCACCAGGCTGAGGGTGAATCGGGAGAAATGGCACCCTTTGGTCCGGGCTGCCGCTTGTGCCATCCCAGCGAGAGGGGGCTGTGCCCTGCCCAGGTGAGCGGGGTGGGATCGGGCCCCCCGTGCCAACCCCAACTCCGCACCCCTCTCTCCTCCTTCCCACCTGAGACATGTGTTTGACTTCGGAATTTGTCCCTTTTCCTTTTTCTTCCTGCTGCCCGATTTTTCGTCCCTGCTCATAAAAGCCAGCAAAAGCGCTCCCCGAACGCTGCAGAAACGCAGCACAAACCCCCCGGCCCTCACCCCGGGAAGGGCCGTTCCTCCTTCCAGCCGAGATAATTAACGGACCGTTTGACAGGAACCCCTCTTTAAAGCCCCTCCTATGCTCAGCTGTGATTGCTGCCAGAAGACGTGGAGGAGCCATTTTTCACAGCTCAACTTAAATTTTTGTGGCTACGTGGGGACCTCAAAATCTTGCAAAATTAATTTTTTTTAATGCAAAACCTTTTAAGTAAAAATGCTTGTAATTGCAACCTAAAGCGATGTGGGATCTGTGAACGGCGCTCTGATTAATTCTTCTGCCAGGCCAGTCCTTTCTCGCCGTGCTCCTGAACAAGCGTACACACATTATTGGGATTAATGCCGCATAATACATAATTAATGAAACTGCATAAATATGCAGATTTGCAATTGCAGATTGACTGCCACGGCTGTATCCCCGAACACTATGGTAACTGATTGGATGTTCATTATTACCATATTTAAAACTGTTTCCCTCTGAACATGTGCAAACAAACAGCTCCAGAAGGGCAGCCCGCATTGTTGCAGGCGCTAAGATGACTGTGCAAAGTCGCGGTGAAGGGTTGGCGTGTCTGCCAGGTACGGCCCCTCGGGACCGCGCCGAGCTCGTGCGCTCCCGGCACGGGGTCTTGGCCACTGGGCTGAAATTATCCTTTGAACGGAAAGTGAAAATAACGCTCCTTAACCACCCACTGCAGCCGTCCGGGATCCCAGCTGGGAGTCGCGTCCTCTGAACAAGAGCCCCGTGCTCTCCTGCTCCGTAAGAGTGCAGAGCCGGAGCGACCCCCTGCGAGGGGGCTGCAAAGGTCCCCACAGCTCAAAAGGGGTCTCGCCAGTGTGGGGAGAGTGGGTGCACGGCTCCCCCGACCCACAGCCCACCGCCGGCAACTACAGATAAATGGTGTAAAAAGCAGTAAAATGGGTATAACTGGTACTGGGAATGTAGGATGCTGTCATGCTGGTGTCATAAAAAAGCCACCAGAGGCCAGGCAGGGAGGAGGGAGGGGGCAGCTCGGTGGGGGTCTGAGTCCCATAGCAGCCACAGGCACCGGCGGCAAGAAAGGCTTCGATAATCGAGAGGTTTCTGGGCACTTCCTCGGACCTTTGGCACAGGGCACCAGCAGGAAACTTTGAACAAACAGTTCCCAGTTGGTTCCCAAATGTCCTCCATAAGACACTGACAGCATCACCATCAGTGACTCCCTGAAACTGATAAATGTACCGTGTGGAACAAAGGGAAATGGGAACCGGTTATTTCGGATAGCACGGCAAAGGCTGCACCCTCCGCATTCCATCTGGGTCCAGTCCCTGCACTTTGCTGAGGGACATACAGAGATTTCCTTGGGTGGCTTCCAGCTCATCACGCAGCCACCGGCCCTTTTGTGCCCCACTGTTCCCTCTCGTGCTGAGAACGCCAACGTTTACCGCATGCTGATCCGGGTACCCAGATCTCACACGCGGAGCTGGGTCCGTAGATCTCAGAGCTTGACATCGTTCCCATTTCTCACCTTCACAGGATCAAATTCTTACTTGGAGAAAAGGAAAGCTTTCCCCACGAGGTATCTGGGAAATGTTTTTATTTTAAAGTACAAGTTTCCTACAGATATCTCCAGATGTTTATCAAGGTGGAATAACTGAAGGTGTAAGTACGCGCTGTCCGAGGAAAGACAAGAACTGCAGCTCTGTGCACTGGCACCGCTCCGAAGCACAGCCGGGTGCCCGGCGGGCCTGGGGCAGCTGCTGGGGGGTGATGACCCCCCTGCCAGCCCGAGCTTGCCAAGCAGCCCCGCACCCTGCGGCCCTCGGCCGGGACACGGCCTCGCTGCGCACACCGATGTGCAGAGCAGCCGCACGGGCTGGGCTGCCTCCTGCCCCTGCCCTTCCTCCTGCACACGGAGCATTCATCCGGCAGCTGCCCGGGAGCTGTTCTGCCCTCCCAACGCCCACTACATTTTTAGGGTGCCCTAAAAACAAGAGGAGCATCAGAGAGGCCCCATGCCCAGCCCCATCCCTCTCCCTCTGCCTGCTCCGCACTCCCTGGCTCCATCGCCCCCGGCCAGTGGCTCCCAGAGAAAGGAGGGGGTTACCTAAGTCAGGCTGAATTCTTTCAACACAGAGCAACCCGTACACAGCAACGAATTTAGCCCGACTACATTTCATGATGCAATATTAATACGCTAGCTGGATGTTTTCCCTTCTACTTTTGTTCTCAGGAAAGGGCTGCACCTTTCTTCTTCTTTGCAGAATAACTTTCACTGCGAGCGCCGCAAACAATCCCTCTCTGCTGAGACACATCACTCGGCGAAGCCAAGCGGCAGCTTGGCCCAGGCATTGGGGACGTGGGATGGGCTCGGTCAGACGCGGAGCGGTGGGGCAGCAACACTCCCCCCCCGACCCCCCCCCCCCACCCCGCCAATCCATCTCAATACCCGCCCCCCGCCAATCCATCTCAATACCTGATCCAGACGGAGACGTGCAAGTGAGAGATGAGACCCTCAGACAGAGAGGAGGGGACAGGTGACCTTAATTGGTCTACTGTTATGGATAGTGCAGCTTGTCTTCTTGATGCAAATTGCCCTATAAATAAAGGTAAAACAACTACAGGAAGCAATTTGCCACTTTGTTAGAGTCAAAGTAGACCAAAAATTAAATCAAGACACAGCGTCACTAATTCCACCGGGCCAAAGCACAGCTCTGGGGAGGAAACGGAGCCACAGCTGCCTGTGTGGCCCCGCGAGCGCGGACAGGGCGATTCCCGCGCGGACATCCAGCTCCGGGGCCAAGCCGAGGGCAGGGATGGGGCATCGCCTCTCCCTGTGCACTGGTGCTTGGCAGGGGGTCTCTGCTGTGCCGTAAACCCCCGAAGAAGCCTGAGCTCTCCAGCTCTGGGAGAAGGTGGGGGCTCTGCCCTGTGCCAGCGGAGCCAAACGCAGCGACGGTGGCAGCCACCGCGCTTCCCCGCAGCCCGGGCACAGCTCCGTGCCCCATGGCCGTGTCTCTCGGAGTGCCGAGGTTCCCGTGAGACATCAGAGGTGAGCGGCCCTGTGCCCCCCGCAATGGTGTAACCGCTGCTTTCCGCTGGCATAACCACCCCGGGGTACTGTCGCGCAGAGCGGGGCTCAGCACAGCTGCTCGTTACTGTTAACGGCAGAAACGTACCCAGGGCAGCAACACGCTGCTGAAAGCATCTCCTCTGACACCCGACGTGGGCACTGCCTCTTGCCTCACATTTCTAAAACACCTTTTCATTTACAGACCATTCTATCCAATATTTATTTGGCCACCGAAGGAGCCAGAGCTGTGCCAGGAACCGACCCAACACTGCTGCTTCCTCACCCCTCTGGTTACTGCGCTCCTCCCCTCCCAAAAGTGCCTGTGCCCACCCCAGCGCCAGCGGATGCTCTGCCGTGCCCCGGGCTCCCAGGGCCAGGGCAGGACCTGAGGAGGGCAGAGCAGAGGGAGCAGACAGGAGGAACGGGGGATTTTGTTAGTGTGCTTGTGCCAGGGAAATTAAAATGCATGATTTTGTCACTGAGTTGCAGCTTTTCTCGAAAAAATAGAAGCCGCAGAGATTTTCTTCAGCCCCAAAGGAGCACTTTTAAGTGCTTCGTTTTGAGGAGACACTTCTTTCCCCGTTTTTTTTTTTTTCTTTTTTGTGTTTGTTTTCAAATCTGTCGGAAAACACTAATATTTCCAAGCTTTTTTGTTGTTGTTGTTTTCCTCCCGATCCTTTTCTTTCCCGTTTTTGAACGTTCTCGCTGGTTTCGAGCGCGTCCCCGGAGGCCGCGCGAGCAGCAGGACTCGATGGCGGAGCCGGCTGCCTGCCGGGCCGAGCCGCTCCGCTCCTCCCAAGCTTTGAAGCTGCCACTTTCAATTCCTGCGGACGGATTATGCTTTTGTTTCTTCAGGAAGTTACGAAACGCTTTGTGAAAGACATCAAGGGGAATAATAAGGGCAGCGACACCCCCCAGCCAACCCCCTCCCCACACATCACCCGGCCCGGCCCCGAACCGGCGCATGGCCGCGGCCACGGTGCTCCGGGCCAGGAGAAGCCGTTGGCTCGAGCACCGTGGCCACTCCGGCTCCAGTCGCCCCATTTGGGGTCTCTCCCCCCCCCACCCACGGCACCGGTGCAGCTCACACCGCTCCCCGACGGCCGCGGTGCCCATCACGGACGAGTGAGGAGATGGAAAATACGCAACTTTCACGGGTAGTTTTTTCCAGTCAGTCATTTCTCGCCCTCCCGGCAGTCTGAACCTCATTTCCATGTTAAATGTCTTGGTTCTCCTGTAGCCTTTGGCTCCTGTTCTGCCTTTCCTGCTAGACTTGAGGCCCTCAGTCCTGGTACTCTCTCCCTGAGAAGGTACTTCGGGATGTAATGAAGGCATTCACTCTTCTTCTTCATCTCATTTGAGCTCTTTAATCTCTTTTTCTGTAACTCATTTTCTTCATCTCATAAACAATTTTGTGGCTTTCTTTGACACCCTCAACATCCCTTTAAAAACGTTGACACCAGCGCCGCAGGCAATATTCTGGTGTCCGTCTTACCAACGCCGTACAAGTTTACTATGCTGTAAAATCGTTTCACCACTCCTACATACTAATGCTTTCTGTGTATCCACGGGATGAATTAGCTCTTTATCACGAGGTCAGGGAAGTCTGCCTCTGCCCTCTGCCCATCGCCACCCTCGGATGCTTTGCAAAGTCGTTAGGGACTGTGATACAGCCTCCTGCTCCGGCAACAAAACATCATTCTCCGACTGTATGATGTGTAAGATTTTGTATTTGCTTACATTAAAATACATTTTATTTCAAAGGATGTCTCTGCCTTCACTGAACACTCCCTTTTCTTCAGTTCTTCATCAAGTCAGTCCCACATCAATGTCTCCGTCAGTCTGCCCAGGACTGATGCCCAGCCTACCCCTGCCCAGGTGAGGTATCTCCCTCCCCTTCCACACTCTCCCAACACAGCCACTGGCCTTACACGGCTGTAGCCACCATTCCAGGATTTATTATGCATGAGCACCAGCAGCCCAGCGATCTCGGCTGGGTATTTTAGCTCTACCGAGTGTACGACAGGTAACCAACAGGTAGCGATGACAAATCCCTCACCCACATCTTGGACTTCTGCTCCTTCCACTTCCCTCCTCTTCAACTCAGGAGCAATTCAAGAACACGCGAGTTCGCTGGGGAAATACCAGGTCTGGCTATTCAGTTACTCCTCATGGATAAAGAGGGATTATTCACCAGTGATTTCAGACTCAGGCACCCAAGAGAAAAGCCACGTGTTCTCCAAAGAGATGGACAAACAAGCTTCTCACCTCTTGCCAGGGCAGGCACCCGGACCCACCGCACGGGAGCAGCCACCAAACAGCCGGACTGGGCACGGAGCTCGCCCGGCTCCGTTACCTGCCGTTATGGGACACGGAGGATTTCCTTCTGAGCGCCACTTTCCTTCAGAATTTTTCTTTCAAACGTGAAAGTTCAATGAACCTCACAAATAGTTACTTTCTCTGTAATTAAATCTTTTTTGTATGTGTCTGTCGCAGGGATTCAGATCTTTTTTTAAAACTCACAATCCCTTTTTCCACAGAAAGGGCAGCACGGACCCTGTCAAGGGATTAGGAGAACAGCTCGAGCAAACCCGTGCTGTACGGAGGGGTGTCTATGGAGCAGAGACAGCCTCTGTGCCTCTCACCACTGACGGCACGTATGAAGAAGGGCAGGGACAGCATGCCAGAGCAACAACTCCTGCAGAGCCCGGAGTCGATAGCTCTCCAGACCTGGCCATGTTTTCACTCTCAGTATTGGATTTTTATTCATTTCTATCAGATGATGCCTGTGGCATCGATAAGGGATCAATCCCGTTGCACCGGGCACTGCTCAGGCTGCAGCACAAGGTAACGCGTGCTGTGAACTGCTCACGGCACAGGAGCGGGGAGGGGGGCATGTCAGCACTGCGGTCCACGTTGTGCCCAACACCCCCAGGAGTGGGAGAGCTGAGACCAGCTGAATTTAAAGATGCTGGAGCCAAAGTTGTCCGTGGCTCATCCTGCCTGTGTCCCCACTGCTACAGGGACGCAGTGACTCCGTGTCGGGATGCCATCGACAGTGCTCTGTGGTTCTGCTGTGGCCGTTCATCCCCTCCTGGCTGATTTTGGCCGGGGTTCCCACTGCAGATGCGGGTGGTCGGAGCAGCCTTTGCATCACCGAGGGGAGGATTCGTGCCCAGGTCGTATGGCAACAGGGCAGCAAATGATGAAGACTTTGGGTAGAGGCTGTGCTGTCTGGTTAAATCTGTGTGGTTCGTAGCCAAAGCATCAGTATGACCAGTGACATGGAAAAGGAAAATGAGACACCGAGAGAGTCCCTCACACGGACAGAAACGCAGCATCGTTCCGCGGGGGCTGCAGCGTCAGTCTCTGGAAGCAGCTCACCCGAAATCCCGCATGGCACCGCGCTGCTGCTCCCGGCTCCTTCCCCGGCACCAGCTCCGACTGCGCCTCGGGAGAGTCGCGGAGCTGCCAGTCAACACCGGGCCCGTCCCAGCCAAAGCTCGTCCTGCGGCGCAGTGGCACCGGCGGCTTACTGTGCTGGCCGTCCCTTTGCCGTGCTGGCCATCCCTTTGCCATGCTGGCCATCCCTTTGCCGTGCTGGCCATCCCTTTGTCGTGCTGGCCGTCCCTTTGCCATGCTGGCCGTCCCTTTGCCATGCTGGCCGTCCCCCCAACCCAGACACCGCGCTCTGATCCTGCCCCTACGAGATCCTACAAGTTGTGCCAGTATAGGAAGCCTGGGATTTAGAAGGAAGAGGAATTGGATGGAAAAGGTGCACACGAGGCCGAGGGCAGCTCTGTCCACAGGAGACCCCAACGCTGAGCTGTCCCGGGCGTGGGGGCTGCCCGAAACCTCCTTCCCGAGAGCAGAAAGCTGCTGTGGGACAAGAACCACCAGTAAAAGGAGATAAAACCAGAGGGGAGGAAGGGGGAAGGGGAGGGGAGGAGGACAATTACATTAACTGAAACAATGTGTTATACTTTAAACATTAAAAACTCATGACTGTACATGGCCAGTACCTGATGCAGCGAAGGAGGAGACGGGGACTGAAGCAATGGTTAAACAATGCACAAGGCAGGCTGCGGCGTCTGGTTTGCATTAAACCCATTTGGAGGCTGAGTTTGCTCTTTGACAGCTGGCCACACTCACTCAAAGAGAATAAGAAAGTTTTTGTTTTTTAAAAAAGATGTGTAATGGGTTTCTTATGCACTAGAAAAGAAAAGCTCTCCGAGCTGGATCACCTATTTTCTTGTCAAAAGACTTTGGACAAAACCTAATCATGAATAAAATGCCTCGTGATTTTTCAAAGAGCTCTTTTATTTGAAGTCAGCTTTTCTGAAACGGGAGGCAGGACCCGGGTAATGCGGAGCAGGGCGGGAAGCAGCTCGCACGCCAAGGCTCCACATCGGCCTCCCCGCCGCCCTGGCACTGCCCGCAGCACTGGCACACCCCACGCCGGCCCCACTGCCCCACCTTGGCTCCATGACGGGGAACCCCTCACCCCGGCTCTGGGAGACCCACGGCCACACTGGCTGGCACCTACCACCGACCATCATCCAGCTCTCAGCCACTTCCAGGAGAAGCTCCAGCGGCACCGTGGGAGTCTCGTTCATCCCCTGCCACCGGGTTTTACCTCCACGGCTGCACGAGCACCAGTCCCCGCTCTCAGGAATGGGGACACCGAGTGCGTCTCGGTCTGTCCTGGAAGGGCTGGCTGTGCGCAGAGCGGAGCCGCGCTGGGGGACGGAGAGCAGGAGCTGCTCTCTCTCCTACACACGCCGCGTGCTGAGAGCACAGAAACACCAGTTCAGCCGCTGCAGCGGGCACTGACAGAGCAATTGCTTCCCAGAGCACTTCCAGGTGCCATGTCACCTTCCACTGTGCCTGGGCTCCTGCCCAGCTGAGGCACCGTGGGCCAAACCTGGTGCCAACCGCAGGTGAGCAAGGAGGGCGACACGAATGGACAGACCTGTCCCCCTTTCTCCCTCTCCTGTCACTCTCATGCCCGTCACTGCAAGTGCTGAGCCCATGGGAGGAGGAGGATGCACGCTGGAGGATGCACTGTTCCTGGTCAGCTGCTGCTGGCCGTGGCTGGACACCCAAACCAGTGCCATGCCCACATCACCACATGGTGCCTGTGCCCCTTGCTCCCGCCTCACCTGTCCCCTCGAGAAACGCTCCCATTTCACCCCAGCCACTCACATGTGCACCCTGCCCTGACCCATGGGGCTGCTCCAGCCATGGCCACCCCTCAATGCCTCCTCTGTGGGGCTGGAAACCCCCAGGGCAGGGGCAGCTCATCACTCGGGCAGTGCCCAGCAGTTGGACACCAAGCACTAAATACCTCCTTATCACCATTCTAAAAGTAACAAAGGTGTGATGTCTGCACAGGGCCGGGAGGACCGAGCTAGCACAGATGTAACGTGTGCTGCAGGTAGCACAGGGCGGGTACCACAGTCACGTTCCGGCTGCATCCACGTCGTGAACACCCATCGCAGCGGCGGCGGGTTCACCCCAGCGGCACAGAGTCGGTGTATCAGTTGTTTATGGACAGAGAAGATTTTCAGCCCTTTGTCATGGACACCCCTTGGTAGAGAGGACCACTGGAATTTTAATTGTCCAGGAGCTCTAATAGGTGTAATAGCCTTGTGTGCTACATATGCATTAATTAAGTAACACTGCATTTAGCTCCAAATCATGCGGAAGGCGCGTGCTGTGTTTGCACAGACATAAATATCTTCTCAGTTAGAGTGCAGACTAATAGCTTCGCTCTCTTTGCACTGCAGTGTTTCCATTCTGGTGGGAACGGGAGCCTCAGAAACGCTTACCCCTGGGTAGCCCTGGTTCACCGGGTGAGAGCGCAGCACTCCCACGTTCTCCTCGTGCACGGGCTTTCCGAAACGGCACGGCTTGGAGCGTTGGAGCCACTCTTGGCTGTCTGCGGGTTTCAGCCCTCTGCAGCGATCCACATGTCACCCATCACCCCACCGAACAAACCGACGGCCCGGCAACCTGTTCCGGGACCCTCATTCCCCAAATTTCTCAGCTCTGCCATTTCCCTGCAAACACCATCATTGCAGCAATCCATAAGCCGTGAATACAGAGTTGTGTGCAACTGCAAGGGGACAGGGCAAACAAAAGGATACAGCATGGTGAATATGATATATTCCCATCTTGATCCATAGGGAACTTCCATGCATTTAGATGAGAATGTACCAGTAGGTCCTCCATGGCGAGCTGCTCGCCGCGAGCCCCAGTATCGCCGCTTCCACTGTGCTGCTTCCGTGTGACCTGATTCCGAAACAAAACGAGAAGTTGGAATAACACGTGTTGGATGAGCTCTGATACACTGGCTGGACAAATGTTTGGAAGAGTGTTCACTTTCACTAGGCAACATTATGCTCTGTGGATTAATTATACAGAATATGGTCCTGACTCGGGTTTGGATGATTAAAGCTGTGCTGGAATTCCAGAGGATTACTTAAATGTGCAGCATTAGTGAAGGTAAAACATCTTCAATATCCCTTTCCTGCAGCCTCCATTTCCTTTATAGAAATATGCAGATTAGTGCTAAGTATTAATCTGCAGAGGCTCCCGGAGCGGGGAGCACGGGGAGGTCTGGGGAGAGGAGGGGGAGGGCTCTTCCAAAGGGAAACACAGAGCAGAGAGAATTTCCTATGTTTGTGAAACAATAAGGAGAAACGAGCGACTTATTCCACATGTTTCAGTCTGGGAGAAAAAAAGCCTGGATGCAGGCAAAGTAAGTGCAATATATATGTGTAATTAAGAAATGATTTCCTGAGATCTTCCTTAAAACATGTCTGAATACAGATCTGGAATTTGCATAAATAACTTATGCCTTTCACTTTTTCCTTGTGGAAAACACACAACGTTGCCTCTCGCTTTCTGATTTTCAGACCCTCCCCGGCTCGGGAGGAGGATTTGCCATATTACGCTATTCTTTCCAACTGTAATCAGCCTTAAATCTGAATAAAAGCAGCAAATGGCTGACTGGCACTGAGGGCTCCCCCCCCTGCCCCCCATGGCAGTGGCGGCGGCAGCAGCAGCGACTCCGAGTCAGACCGGCAAAGACACGACTGCAGCGCTGGGGGTTCATTAGTATTCATGGAGCATCCGACTCCAGAGAGGATTAATAGACTCTGATGCCTAATATCCTGGAGAACAATTAATTTGCCCACAGTTTTGTCATGGTTGAAAGTCAAATGCTGGAACAGATCGATGCACTGAGCTGCAAGTTGAACACTGCAACCTTCTGCTGGAGCTGAATTTTAATTTTCCCATCATCATTTCCCTCCATTCCCAGCACACCAGTTTTCTAATAGATCTAAAAGCCTCTTACCTTCTTCCATCACATGTTGGTCTTCATAACAAAAGTCCATGTTGATTGTTCAAATATTAGAGCCTTGTATTGCTCTCCATTATGGGATTAGAGATGTTCGAGGCCCCTTGTGTTTTGACCTTTTCCTGTCTCGTTCCTCTTTAAATCGTATGAAAAATGCTAACCTTTTGTAATTACAATCAAAATAGAACGAAGGAATAAACCTTTTTTCCCTAACAACTACTCAGTATTTAGGTTTCCATTTTGATAGAAGTGTTTGTGCTGCTGTTCACAAAATCCGGGTCGATAGACCTGTTGGGAACGTTGGCAGCGCCGCGTCCGGCCAGCCCCTGCAGCCTGCCGGGGCCGGAGCCGTCGCCCCCGACTTGCACCGGCCCAGAGCGCAGCCCCGGAGCTCAGATCCCTCTTCCACCCGGTCAGCTGGCGGGTTTGTGCAGCCTGTTAGCCCAGTGCACACGGCAGGAAAAAATGCCAATAAACAGGCTTGGATGGGTGTTGTGGGAAAGCAGCGCGAGCATGGGAAAAAATGACTGCTTATTTTAAAAAAAAATCCCCATCCTGGATGTGTTTAAGAACAGGGTGGATGATCTACTTAGCGATATGGTTTAATGGGGATTAGGGATGGTTGGACTCGATGATCTCTAAGGTCTTTTCCAACCTAGAAATCTATGAATCTATGAATCTATGAAAAGCCATAGATCGGAGTTGAGGTCAGATTCTGCCGATGCACAGAATCCAAACGTCTGCACGTGGCACTCGGGACGATGCTCCGAGGGCAATGGCTGGGGACCCCCAGCCTGACCTGCCGGGGTCTCCTCTGCCCGCAGCTGCCCGGAAAGCTTTGGGCAAACGGGGGAGGTGGTGCAGGAGACACTGCAGAGCTGCCGGGAGCAGGGAGCAGGCGGCCAGAGGTCCTGCCCCGCTCGTGCCAGGGGCTGCGCCCCGGTTCTCCCAGTGGGAACAGAACTGTGTTCCCAGTGGCACAGTTAAGGACCAGCACAAAACCAGTCTGTGGTACTGGAGAAGGACTGAGACCCACCGACTGCGGGCTCATACCCACCACCTACCGCAGTCTCCACCAGCACTCCGGAGCACACAGCCACTGGGGACTGGATTTCCCCGTCTCAGCCATTTGCCTCACTGGGAGACACCCACCCCCACCCTGATCTCAAACGGGGCGACTGCTTTTAGCCGAAATCCTGAAGAGCGGAGGGCAGGAGAGTCCATCCCACCCCGCGATGGGCTGCGAGCGCCGCTGGGAAAACACCTTCCCTGCTGCTCCGGGCTGGGAGGGCACGTCCCAGCATCGCCCCCCTGCACTGGTGCTGCTGGGGACACTGCCGAAATAGCCGGGTGCTTTTTTTCAGAGAAAAAGGGGCTTAATGGGTTAAGGCCAGAGCTGCGTGAGTCTCTCCTCCCTATTGTGCTGTTCCCTCAGCGTTTCTGGTGTCCAGGCTTTTGTGGTTTAATTACAGCCTGCTCCAAATGGTCTTAGCCAACAGATCAATAGATCAGGAACATTAGAATTGTTAATTTGAATGGCTGATTTGAATTTAAGTGCAACTTCAATTTAATCATTTTAAAAATGGAACAGCGTGTGAGGGCCCTCCTTCTCCTTCTGCCCTACCCGCCAAGCAGCTCCAATGCCCAGTGGAGACCACAAAACCCTCTGACATTCCCTTCAGCCGGGAGTTAAGCCCCATGAGCTGCTGGATCATGACAAAAGTGGGGGTTTTAGCAGCCTTTCCTACGAGCATGGTAATCCCAAATCCAACAGTGATTAACTTGGACTCGCAGCTCCACTGCAGAAATTAATTCTAAACCAGGGTCCCGGAGCCTTGTCTCACCAAACACTTTACAATACTAATTGGCAACGACTGTACCAGCAGGCATAATAATGTCCCAGTTGTCTCAACTTGCCCAATTCATCCAGATCTTCTGCAGGGGTTGCCCTGCTGCCCGCCCGGAGCCGGCACAGCCTGGAGCCGGCACAGCCCGGAGCCGGCACAGCCTGGAGCCGGCACAGCCCGGAGCCGGCACAGCCTGGAGCCGGCACAGCCCGGAGCCGGCACAGCCTGGCCCCTTCTGCTGGGCAGCCTGAAGCCGCTGGAGCTGCCGGCCGTGGGCTCTTGGAGACAGGGAAGCACAGGGATCTCTGAATGCTGATGCTGTTGGCTCTCATGGCATCTGACCAGGAGGTGGGCTGGGCTCTGACCGCTGGTGCTGGGCTCTGCTCTGAGCGGTGGTGCTGAGCTCTGCTCCAGGCAGTGGTGCTGGGCACCTCAGGCGCAGGAACGGTGGCATGCCCCAGCATCTGTAGATTCATCTTTAACATGACGCAAATAAGACAGAAGTACATAAGAAAATTTATAAGATAGAGTGCCTGGGGTGTAGTTTTTGCAAGTAAGGCTTCATAAAGATATTAGTAAACAAAAATTAAAAGAAAATCACCTTTCATTTTATTTAGCAACCATTAAGCACCAAGTGGGAGTAACTATTTTTCAATATCTTTGTTAACCAGTGGAACTCACCGCCCCAAGATATCCATCGGGCTGGGAACGCTGTACAGGCCAGGCAGGAGCAGTAGGGGCTGAGGCAGATGAAGCACAAACAGCTGCCATCAAACAGGCAATAACTTACGAAGGAACGTGGATGCTCCATGTGTCGGCTGCTAAACACGAGGGAGCACAACGGAGCTTGTTCTTCCTGAGTGCATTCATGGGGAATTCTTTCAGTTCACGTCCTGCCAAGCACAGGACAGGAGACTCAGCAAACCTTGGTCCAATACAGCCTGGCAGGGTCTGTGCTCCTATTTACTGCTGTGCTCCAGTCAGGTCAAAAAAGACGTGTAAGCTGGTATTTTCCCTGAAACGCTCAATAGTTCCTTTACCCCTGCACACCCAGTAAGCCAAAAGCTTTGTTTTCCTTTTGTCACACTCACAATTGCCATGAAGCCGTCCTGTCTAATTGCCATCGTTACTGAACACAGCTCTGCTCAGAGCGGAGCACGGGGAAGGGAGGGACAGAAAGGTATTGCATCCTCACCTGGTTTAGCATCGATACGAGCGGTTTTGTACAGGAGGATGCAGTTGTCCATCATGACACTGCTCAAATATTAAGTTTATGCAGCTTCCAAACCCGGGTTTCTGAGTCTCCCCCACGGTCACTTCAGAGTGACAAAACTGCAGCAGAAAAAGCCTAGAACACCTCAGGCAGGAAGGCTGGGCACGGTGCAGGCAGGAGGGCTGGGCACGGCGCAGGCAGGAGGGCTGGGCACGGCGCAGGCAGGAGGGCTGGGCACTGTGCAGCACTGCCAAAATGATCCATGGACTGGAAGTAAGACATCCCATTCGGAGTCTGCCTGCTCTGTGTGCTGCGTTCCGCAGCAGAAAGCGCCTGTCCACCAGCTCTGCCAAGGGTCTCTGGGAGCCCGCTCTCCAGGCGCTGGCAGCTGTATGGAGATTGCTGTCGTCCTGCGGGCAGATGCTGGAGAGGCCTCTGCTGGCTCTGGGCCACCCGATCCCACAGGCAGCTCCAGTTTTCCTGCCAGCAGAGGAAACATGCCACTGGCTTGCGCAGGAAAGTCAGGGAGCCCGGCTGGGCAGGTCTGTGCTGGGTACAGGAAAGCCATTGGAAAAGGAGGCTTTTGGAGAAGCAGAAAGGAGGGGGAAAGGACTCCTGATTCTCCTCTTATTTGCCGTCCAGTATCAGCCCACTGACTTCAGCAGCGCTGGGTCTGATTCAGGCGGCCGGACCCGTGTCCAGGGCGCGAGCATTTGGAAAGGTAAAAGACAGACCAAGTGCCCACAGCCCGGCTCCCAAATGGCATTTCTTCTTTCTTTCTTTGACAGATTAAACCAAAACCTCATTCTCGGTGTGATTTTGTTGGCCTATGCATCAGCCTGAATGACAGGCACCGACTGCATCCTGAGAACAATCTGAAGGCAACCCAGGGAACCCACCCAGATGGTGTTCAAAAGCGTCTCGGAGCAGAATGGGCTCTGCTCGATGCAGGAATTTCACAGCAGGAACAAAGGGAACTTTGCAAACAGAGCTTTGAAACGGAAGTCATTTCATCCAGCGTGCCTGCAGGAAACGTGAATCCATCTTCCAGCACAATCAAACGCAGAGCTGTGCATGGGCATAATTATTAGGGGAATGATGGCAACAGTAAAGGAGCTCATCAGTCAGAAAGCCACATAATTTCTAAACTGTCTCTCATGCCGAACCACCTGGATTTAAAGTAACATTTGCAGACAAGATGAATGAATCTGCTCACCGAGCGTGCCCATGGTAGCGCGTGCAAGAGTCGGGTCACTGCGGGCATCAGCCGCGGCTGCGCCACTCCCGTGCTCTGCCCCACGCATCTGTCTCACACCTCTGCGGAGCGCCCGCGCCGCCGCGGCGCTTCCCTCCGGCGGCCGCACTTCCCTCCTGGCCACTCTCTCCGGGGCAACGGATAAAGCCAGAGAAATTCTTTGTTTGCTTTTGGGGCGTTTTTTCCGAATCAGCACTTCTCGATCCGAAGCTCGTGGCGGGAGCTGCGGGCGCGCAGAGGGTTCGGACATGCGATTCTCTTTGCACCATCCTAAAGATGCCACACGTGGAAGGTGGCTCGGCATTTCCCTCCGAGGCCAGCGGGCCCTCCTGCCTCACACAACAGGCTCATTTAAATAACAAACCAAGGCTCTTGGCTCTGCTGGGTGGCATCAAAGTGGAGACAAGAAAAGGCTGGATCTGATGGGACTCCCACCACGGCTATCAGTGCCAAGGGCCGCGGGAACGTTCTGCCCTGACTCAGTGCCAGCCCCAGCCCCGGCATCCCGGCATGCACCGAGGGGCAGCGGGCTCCGCCGTGCACGGCTGCCAGAGCACCTGCGATCAGGAAGGAAAACCCAGAATATGCCAAACAGGCCAATGCCAGCCCCCGTGCCAAACCTGCCGAAACAGCCCCGACCAGGGCGGGACGCGGGAGCGCAGTCACGGTTTGTTGCGGACGCCTCTCAGCTGCACGGGGACCGCACGGCTGCGGTGCTTTCCCAGAGCACTTTCTCTTTCACAGCACTTCCTCAAAAATAGTGCAGGGACCTCCATTAATACTTAAGGCTTTACTTTTTTCAGCATTTGGGTTTTGTGGAGAAAGGAGAGCTCTGTCCCAGGGAGCTCATTCAGAGCGAAGAGTGGGATTAAGAACTTCAAAGTGGAGTTTTCCCCTGTGACGAGTTCTTTAGAAGAGACCCTGTCCAGGAGTTATCACATCTCTCCAGCAAGGGAAAAGATTTGCCATGAGAATCCTTCCGGGCTTGCAAACTCGTGCAGAGGAGGAGATTTCTGCCAGCAGCGACTGCTCCCTGATGGGCACACACCCTGCTCCTGGAGGGGTGAAACCTCCGGAGAGGGCAGCTTCCATCTCGCGTGGCAGCCGGGGAACACGCCAGCAGCAGCACGTGCTATTTCAGGAAGACAGAAAAGGAATGAAAAGGATTTCAGAGGGCTGAAAAGTCAATGTGGGCTGGATGGAAGGATGACAACTGGCTGCAACTGAGAGGGAAAACTGAAGGGCTTGAGAAGAGAAAAGGGAACACAGCCTCTGAGGGTGGGAAAAGGCTCCTGTCCCACCACGCTGCTGCCTCCGGGGCTCACGCTGAGGATCAGGACATCACAGTCCGCTTTCCCGGCCGCTGAGCTGGTCCCTGCTCCTGCAGCGTCCCGTGAGATGCCAGACCTGCGGCAAGCAGTCAGGGCGGGAAAAAGACGGAGGTGCCAGTGCTGGCTGGGGAGGGGGGTGGGCAGGTTTTGTGCCGTTTGCCCAGACGTGGTTGTCAGGAGCCCACCAGCGCAGGCGGGCGTCTGAGTAAGCCGGGTGTTTGGCTGGGTCAGGGTGGCTACGCAGACACCAGCGGGAGAAAGACCTTTTGCTCCCTCTGGCTCAAGGATCGCTCAGCCTTCCCGCAGGACCCTCGGTGCGGGAGATTTGAGGGAGCTGCTTGTTTTGTTGTTACTGCACAGCATCATCCTCAGCCTCCTCCCTTTTGTATCCGCCCCGGGGATCACGCTGCGCTCCGGACAGTCTCCAGAGCACTCTCGGATACGATGGGCTCCGCAAAAATCCTTTCCCTTCCTGCAAACAAAAATGATCCATGGCTATGAGACTCCATTGGCGGACAGGGTGACCGTGAGCCAGTCTCGCTCAGGCAACTCTCCCAGAAGGCCTCGTCACTGGTCTGGGGACCCTCCTGGGTCAAGACACAAGGCATGGCAGCTGTTGGAAAGGTCTCTTCCTTTCGGGCGTCTCCGCCTTGCTCTGATCTCCGCAAACTCAAGGCAGGGCAAAGGGGAAAGAGAGCTGTCCTTCAACTATTAAACACCAGAAAAGCCATGGAAGTTTTGTGCCTGTTTGGACACGAACGTTCCTATTGGCAGAGCTGAACAAATTGTCTGCCATGAATATTTTATCCTTTCTTCCCATGACCAACTTGTGGCTTCCTCAGATCTACTCATTATTCAGCGTATTCCTAAGTGCGTTTCAGCAGTGGGGACTGGCGGCCGCCAGCGCTCAACAAGAAGTCCCGGCTCAGGCTGTGCAGTGGCAGGTGCTGGTGCTGCCGCGGGCACCGGCGCTGGGCACGGCGCAGCTGGAGCTGCCTGAACCCGGGAGCGACGCCTTCGCTGGTGCCGCTTTAGGAAAGGAGCATATTCCAGCGCGGGGGCTTGGGGTGAGCACACGTAGTAGTGGCCCCCAAGAAGAGCGTTATGAGCTGTGTAGCTCAGCGATGAATCAAAGAAAACAACGTCAGCTTCCGAGGGCTGGCTGCGGAAACTGCGCGTGTTCGCTGCCTTATGGTGGTACTGCGCGCGCGCTTCGGCGCGGTGCATGTCCCTGTGACGAGGAGATGGCAGAGGAGGAACTGTTGAGCTGCAAACACCCCGCGCCGGGTCCCGCGGGCTGTTCTGCGGGTAACGGCTTTCTGGCGACGTCTCCCACATCCTCGGTGGGATGGATAATGAATGCGCTGGAACAGTGAACTCTCTTTGACATCTCTGCGTTCGCTCTTCCATAGGAAAATGAAAGCAAATCCATTCTGATTTCTGCTGAATTCACTCCTCACCTCTGGGTGGTGTTTCAGAAATCAAAAGTAAATCCATTATTTTGCTTCTTGTCTAAGGACTTGGAACCTTTCACAGATGTTAAGGCCACTTATAAGTTAACGGATTTGTATTTAAACCTTCTGGCTGTGTATTTTTCATGCATTTTAAGTACTGACAATAGGGTAAGTAAATGCACCAACTCAGCAGGCGTGTTCACAGATACTCAGGTTATAAAAGGAACAGAAAAGCAAATGTCTCTGTCCCTGTGTCCTGGCCATCCCCACCAGGGCAACTTACCTCTGAAATACTCTTTTAAAAGTCTTCTGGTGCACGTGGTGCTCACAGCTCCGCTTCTTCCCTGGAAGTGGAAGAACCTTCATAAATTTCACCTGCATCTCATTTGTCGAGGCTGGATAAGAGGAAAGAAGAGATGCTCCTCTTCCACCCGGTGTGACATTCAGCCACACTCTGGGCTCAGTCTTCATTCATGGTGTAATTCCATTTCCCCTCTGAATTATGTACCCTCCGTAGCCTGCCTCGTGCATAAAAGATCCATGATGGGGAGCGGCATCATTCATTTTTTTCCCATGAGCAGGTGCAAAATATAATGTCTCTGATTTTCAAGATCTGATTAAACTGTCATAGATACGGAGCAACCTCAATAACTCCTAGCATCCGAGAGGGACGGCTTATTACAACACTGCACCCTCTGACGCTATCGATAAGAATCTCTCAGCATTTCAATTACAAACCCCTATTTTCAGGATTTGTTTATTTAAATTGGATGAATTTGGTGCTCCTGAAAGTCAGTGCCTACAATGCACAGGCTACAGCCCAGCAGGCACAGCCGCGTCCCAGTGTCCTGATCTCCATGCAGGTCATTGATCCAGGACCGGGATGCCTAAACCGTGCAGGCAGCGGGAGCACCGGCCACCGCACGCAGGTCCCAGCCCTCTGGTGCCTGCAGCTTTGTCCTCGGCTTTCCCGTACATCTGTTCTCATGCTCAGTCATCCAGTCCCAGCTTCTCTCCCCAAATTCACTCCCTGCTCTGATGCTGGAGCTGTCTGGGTGCAGATTCCCAGCAGCAGCATCCTGTCACTGCCTCGCCTTTGCTGGATTTGCTCTGGGGCTCAAAACCACCAAGTATTTCTGTCCCGTTCTCGAGGTGATTGAGGCACCGGGGTAGAAAAGGGAGGATGGGAAACTTCTGCAGCTTTGCAAGAACTTAAAGTGACCGACCTGTGGAGCTGCTTCCCAGGGCAGGGGGAGGCAGGAGCGCAGGAGGGAGGTTTCCCTCTGATGGCAATGGGGACGGGAACCACCTCCGTGTTTCGGGGGAAAACCGCAGGCCCCGTAGCCGGAGCGGTCAGGAGGGACGGGCTCGCGGGGCAGGGACGGAGATGCGCAGCACCAGCGAGCTCGGTGAGCCCTCCCTGCTTCTCCGCTGCTCTTCTGCAAAGCTGTTTCCAATATTATAATTGAACGCTCAACTGGGACACTGATGGAATACATTAGACTGAACCTTTTATCCCAAAATCTGCTCTGTAAGAAAGAGACATGTGCGGGCTCTGGCATGCTGACCGGTATTCCCTTCCCTCCGGGCTGGCAGGGAGTCACAGATGTCCCCAGCTGATGCCAGCCAGCGCAGGGTGTCCTTGGTCTGGTGCCTGAGCCGGTCTCTGGCCCGCAGGAAGGGCTGGTCTGGCATGGGGAGGGATTGCCTTTGGCGAGGGATCACCAGCGGTTCCCTGGCAAGCATGAGCACGGTGTGGAGCAGCCGGCGCGGCGTTGCACCCAGTTTGCGCCACAACGGGAATTAGCCGAATTATTGGTGTGGGTGGCAGCGCGGGGGGCGAGGGCAGGCAGAGCTGTCTGCCTCTGGGTGAGACGGGACGGATCCCACACCCGCCTGCACTGAGACCAGCCTTGCCCATCCAGAACAAGGTGCTGCACGGGTGTCAAAACAGGCAGGAGAGCTGACGTGCCGCGTCCTTGGTTCATATCCGAAGCTTAAAAGCAAAAACGTACTCAAATTAGCAATCAGCGCAAATGAGTGCTCTTCCATTCCCACCCCTGTTCTGAAATAGGAGCTCCAGCCCCTCTGCACATGAACAGCAAACACACTCTCAGCATCTGATACCAAAGAAGGCTCCCGACACCGTGAAAAGAACAGGGAGAAGGTACCGCAGAGTGGGAGCTGCCATCTGGGCTCGCATCTGCGAGCGTTTGGCGCGGCACATACGGAGGATCCTTTTCTCTGCCTCGTATTTGGCCCTGGAAACTCGGGCATGAAGGAACAGAGAAGCAGCTCTGCCTGGGGTCTGGGCACTATTTGGGACCCACCGTTAGTCCTGAGCAGCACCGAGGGCGGTGCCACGTCGGACACCGCGGGGCCAGCGGCCGTCGATACGGCTCCTCTGCCACCGCCGGCTGCCCGGCGGACGGCTGCCCGACGCGGGTGCCCGGCGAGCCGTCCCCTTGGGAGGACACTTGGAACCTGGCAGTGCAGGATGGCTGCGGCACTGCGCTGTGGCGCGTTGGCACCCTCACCTCCACGGCCTCTCGAGCCTGTGCTCGGGTTTGCCCGTGAAGTGACAAAGAAAACAAGAACGTATCCGACGGGCCAGAACGAGAATGTCGTGGGAACGAGGAAACTCGATGCCAGTGGCAGGAGGAGCTTGAGGAAACTCGATGCCAGTGGCAGGAGGAGCTTGAGCTCTGCAGAAGAAATCAGGGGAGCGCGTCGAAGCAGGTCCCTGCAGCAGCGAGGTCTTTTCTCCAGGTCAAGAGCTGGAGCCGAGCACAGACTGAACATACACGTACCAGCAACAGGGGGGGTCTGTGCAGGAGCCAACTGTGTCTTAAAACACGTGTAGGAAATAACAATGGCACAAAACCACTTGAGAGCTCTCCTTTCCTTCTCCAAGGACGACACTTTTGGCACTCTCTAAGTCACACATAACCTAAATTCCTCCCTTTTCTCTTACCCCGTTCATCCCTGATGAGGCTGGATCTGGGGTCCTGCTCTACAGTTAATCTCCGGTGCTGAAGAGAGATGTTTTTGAAGTGGGAAAGGAGGGAGGGTGGGGGTAGGCAGGGAGCACAGGGGCACTCGCAGCACCAGCTGCTCCCATCTACCTTTCCACCGAATGGCCGTGGGGCTGATTCCGTGACAGCGAACTATCAGTGGAATTAATCTCTACTATCTCCTTTTGCCCCGTCAGCAAGAGGGAGAGCAGGGACAGCTCTGGAGAGACAGCAGGAGAATATTTTCTGGTGTAAAGTACTCTACACAGTGGCTATCCAGGGCTTCCACAAATACATACAATTATTTCCCTGCACAGGAAGGTGTGTGCTTGACTGTCTCTGCCTGAGTTTAGCTGCTGCTTTCCAGTGCTGGGTTCTGGTGGCTGTGCTGACTTCCCAGCGTCAGCAGCTAATTCCCCTGGCTTTGTCCTGCTGAACTCCCAGGGCTTCTGTCTTCTCCTTCAGAGCTCACTCCTCGGAGGGGAAACGGGGAGAAACCCATTACACCCAACCTACAGCATCCTCAGCATCAAAAAAACTATTCAAAACATAGAGCCTTGGGGAGGTGAAGCAGCAGAAGACCAGGAGGCAATGGTGACCCAGACCAGAGTGGGAGCGTGAGCCCGTTTGGTGCTGGGCTGAACTGGGAATGGAATCGGCCCCTGGACAGAAAGCAGCGCGTTTGCTGGGCCGTGTGCTTGGGGAGCAGAGAACGCCTCGCTCAGCCGAGCGAAACTGCAGCACCTTCACACATCTCAGACACTCGCAGTGGCTCGTGAGTCTAATTGAGTGCAGAAGCAGAAAGGGTGGGAGCACAACCGAGGGCTCGGAGCCTGGCTGTCCACAAAAGCTTCCTCGGAGCGGGATTGTTCAGTCGGAGGAATGATCTCATGAGCAGATGGGAGAGAGGCTTTGCTCGTTCCACAGAAATCTGGGCTAGAGCAGACATGAGAGAATGCAGCTCAGAAAACCATTGTGCTGAGTGTGAGAATGGAGCCAGCAGCAGCCCAGCGAAGGTGGGGGGGTCTGCTGTCCCGCTCCCCCGCAGCAGTGGTGGAGCGGTCGGGCAGCGGAGCCCACAGCCTTCAACTCGGCTGCAAACCTGGCGAGGGCATTCGGAGGGGCATGTCCCCCGGGCACCACGTCCGCTCGGTGACGAGCGCTGGCGGAGGAGAGCGTCAGAGGTCCCGGCTCCTGAGCCCTGGGACACGTTCCCGGGAGCCTCGGGGACACTGCTGTGCCCAACAGACAGGCAAGAGGTTTGTAGACAGCAAAAGTGGGTTTTTTCCCTTCTTTTAAATAAGGTTAATTATTTATTCATGCACAAAACACAGGTTATTGTTTGCTAAACAAATCTGTGCGCCAGTCTGTGCGCATCTCTCCGCGTGTGCCAAACACCCTGTTTTGAAACAAGTTGTGTCCCAGGGAGCTCACAGCTGCCTCTCCACGCCGGGCTGGGCTCCGTCCGCGCCCTCGGAGGGTCACGTCCCATCCCGAGGGGGCTCCGGGCCCGCAGAGCGCGCCGGGGAGGGGAGAGCCGTGTCCCGGCCCTGGGGACAAGTGGGGACGGCTCTGCCGCTCCAGCTGAGCTGATCCATGAAATCATTTCCAAAAGAAATTCAGGAATACCGGCATCAGGAGACTCTGCACCTCCGCAGGAGCCCAGGCATAAAACTAAAGCCTCCCAGGGTTCTGTTATCACAGCAGCACACTGTTAAATGTCCTAAGCAATCTTTTTTTAAGGAAAACAAGTCTTTAGAAACAGAGGTGACCCCAGAAGTGATAAGTGAAGAGGTGCACCTGAAAGTCTGTTATCAGCTATTTGTGCCTGGCTCTGCCTCAGATTTCTCATTTCGATGTGACGGCAGCTGAAAATTGGATAGATACTGACTTCACCTCGAACAAGACTTTCTCTTTTTGTCTTCAAGGGCAACTTAAGTGCTTTACCCTCTGAGGTCGCAGAGAAGCGCGGGATGTTAGAAAAGGAGCCTTCGGGAGCGGGAATCGCAGCGCTGCCGTGCAGCGTAGTTTGATAATTAAACTACACGGCGAAGCGAGCGTCAGGGGGGCTGGAAAAGCACAAGCTTCAGGAGGCTTGTTTGTTCTTGGAATGGTGAGGGTTTCCTCGCTAACAAAAAGCATGTTTAATTTCCAGCGCCGGTGACTGTTTCAAAACAACGTTCCTGGTGTTGGAAAAAGTGTTGGCGGTTGCTTAGGAGAGAGAGATGCGGTGTCACTTGGGCATCTCCAGCCACACGGCTGCCACCACAGTCCCTTTCCAGAGCCACCCTGAGCAGGAGCCAGCGAGCCATGGGGAGGAGGAGAGCCAGGAGCGCCCGTCGGGTGCAAAACACGGTGAACGTTTCATCAGCTGAGCTAAAGCTTCACCCGGGCGGCCCACGTCCCTCAGTTTTCGATGTTTCATCAGGGAAGTTCTTGTTCAGGGCGGTTCCTTTGTTGCTGGAATGTCAATATTTCCAAGAGGAGAACAGGCGGGTTGGGGCTGGGTGTCACCTGTGCTGGGGGCCGGGGTGCACAGACAGGACGGCACTTCCCGGCCCGCTCCAGCCGCAGGGAAGAGCAGGAGGGAGCAAGACGGAGCAGTGGCACACGGGGCAGGCACGGCACCCGCACGGGGCGAGGGCTGGGCTCCAGTTTGGGGACCCTGAGCCTCCCGCTTGGCTTCGACATCTGCCCGGCTCTTGCCCCTGCCAGGCACCTTCCCAGCTCCCAGCAAAAGGTCCACGGTCACCACCACCACCTCCTCCTCGTGTCCACTGCAGGGAACAGGGAGGCAGCATCGTGCGGAGAAGAACAGCCTTTCCCCAGAAACCTGTTTACTTCCCAAACTCCCGTTACCACAGCAACGCGATACAACCATTTAGCTGAAATCTTTTTCTCCCTCTGTCTCAGCTTCAGCTCTGTAGTAAGAGTGCAGATTCTGAATCAACACGTTTTTTTCAGTCAATATTTTTGTCTGTTTTTTCCTATAAACACACATCAAACGCAACGTGCGAAACTCCGGCGTGCTAAGTGGGAAAGCTGAGTTTTATAGACTCATCCTGTGCGAGCGTAAATGGGGAAAACTTCCTGCGGGAGCAGCAGCTGGGAAGCAACGCGGCCACAGATGTGCTCAGCCAAGGGCTCCTG
The DNA here is from genome assembly GCF_009769465.1 of Tauraco erythrolophus. Lineage (NCBI taxonomy): Eukaryota > Metazoa > Chordata > Aves > Musophagiformes > Musophagidae > Tauraco > Tauraco erythrolophus. Next base: position 15,868,804 of record NC_141483.1, read on the forward strand.
GCCGCGTCGTGGGCAGAGGAAGCCCCACCAAAACAGAGTCCTGAGCAAACCCCAAAGCCCTGGGCTGGCTCCGGCGGGGCGCACGCAGCCGCGATCCTGCCTGGATCCAGCTCAGCTCCACCGCCTTCCATAGCACTGGTTCCAATCCAGACCAAAGCCTCCCCGGTCCCACTTCCCTTTATGATGAGTTGTCTATTTTTTCCAATACTTCGGTGGGATTTTTTTTTCCTTTAATACCAACAGCTGACACATTACTAGTAAAAGGAAGAGTTCACAGAATAAACTTCAGTGCATTAATTATTGAGGGATATAATCCAAATTTATTTAATGAATTAATAATAAGTCATAGGGGTATTTTAATAATGAAATACTTCTAGTTGTGTTTCAATAATTATGGCTGGCTTTCATAATTACACTGCTGCAGTGAAAATAAAATCAAAATCAATTAGGTGATAGCAATTCTGTCCCAAGAGTGCCCTGCGTAACTCTATCTGGATCAGCTTTAAAGGGACACAACGAGAATCAATGTTGGTTTAAACTTGCAGCATGCAACTAGTTCTCTGCGTCACCCTGGAAGGACGTCGGGGCTCCCCGGGTGCAGCTGGTCCAGGAGTCGAGGACCAGCCCATGGGAGAGGCTGGGAGCTGGTTGAGGCTGGGGCAGCCTGCCGCCTCCTCAGCGTCGGGATGGTTTGAGCCAGGTCCCCTCTGGCACTGGAGCTGTCAGGCTCCGTCCTCACCCCCTCCCAAAGAGCTCCGACCCCCCCAGGACACCCCGCCGTGCCAAAATCCCCCTCCCTAACTGAAGCTGGAGATTCTGCCGGGGCCGATGCCCTCTGGCTTTGGTGAGTGCCAAGACCCCAGGGTGCTGGAGGTAGTGCACCAAGGAGGGACCACACCACTCCTTTCCCACACCATGACTGTTTGTGTAGAGATAACACTCCCAGAGTGTTTTTGCAGAAGGGCAGACGGAGTGTTTGTATCTCCCTCCCGTCCCAGGGAACCTTTATCCCACCCTCCAGCTCAGCTGCCGAACTCAGAAAGCAGCCGGGTTTCTTTAACCTTTTTCAGCTCAAGAAAGAGTGTTTGGATCTGGGAAGAGCTCCCAGCTCAGCTTGTTGAGTCAAGTTGTCATTCCCGGCAGCTGGGACCCTTCCCAAAGGCTGCTGAGCACCTCAGCTGGGCTGGGGGGGAAAACACAGCCTTTCCTTCCGCTGCTCCGGCTGCCGAGACCCGCGACGGAACCTCCCTGCGCCCGGCTGCGGGGCTCTGCTCCTTCTGACTTTTATTTTTTTTAATTCTAAGTGAGCCTTTTCTGCTCGATGCAGTTGACTTGTCTCTGCTGCAGATGAGTTGAGCTTCGTGGTCCCCCCCGCCAAGAGCCGCCTGCCCTGTGCCTGCCTTCGCCCCGCCGACCCCCCGCTCTCTGCGGGCAGAAAGCCCCCCCCCAGCAACCACCAGTCTTGTTGATGGCTCTCGCATCTTTAAACATAAACCTGCCGGACACCCGGCTGCTTCCCAGCGAGGGCATCCGAAGAACGTCCCCTTCCCCAAAACGCGCGTGGGCAGAGTCTCCGGGCAGCGGTTTCCGTGACCCGGAGGTCTCGCGCAGAAATCGCCGGGAAGCAGCGCGGTAACGGCGGGCTGCCCAAAATGGGAAGGGACGGAGGTTTTCAGCATCAAAGATGAAGGGCCTTAAAATAGAAAGGGGAAAATTCAAGCAAAACATTAGGGCAAAGTATTCATAAGCAAGAGGTCAATCGGGCAATAGAATAATTTATCTAGAGAGATGCCGTCACCGGAGGCTTGAGCTCAGATGAGATTTGACACTTGGAGCAGTGGGGACGAGGGGCTGCAGTGCTGGTGTGAAAATCGGGTTTGTGCCGGAGGAGACGGGCAGCCCAGCGACGGGGAGGCGGCGGCGCTGCTCCCCGACATCCGGACACTTCTGCTGTGCTCCGCCAGCGCTGCGCTCCGCCAGCGCTGCGCTCCGCCAGCGCTGCGCTCCGCTCGGGGAGGTTGCAGATATGGCCTCATTGAAAAAAATTAATGACACATTGGTATGTGTGTCCTGTGGGATTTAAGGAGAGACCGATGTTTCCCGTGAGTTACTCACTCCCACGTAATCGTGCGTTCGGCACGCGAATTCCCACCGCGTGCGAACCCACCGCAGCGCCGTGATGCCACAGTAACGCTGCTGCGAGCGCTCGTATTTTGGATCATAAATGGAATGTAATGCGCCGTGCTTTATGGCAGAGATCATTACTGAACAAATACCCGTAATTCTGTCCTCTGAACGGCAGCGCAGGTCACCCGTGCTCCGTAGCTGCGGCACAGCCGGGAGCTGCTGCCGGTAGGGAGGAGTGGCGGTAATCCGGTGAGAAAACGCATCAGAAATCACATTAAACGTGGGGTTTGCTTTACCAGAGCTTTTGCAATTATACTCAGAGGATCCAAAATATTCCCACTGAAAAACTCACATAATTTCTCAGGTAAAAATAGTGGCTAGTTAAATAAAAACAGGCTTCAATTTCTGAGTTTATATTTGTTACTGAAAAAACAGTCCCTAAGATTATATTGCAGCGCATCAGTTACCACCTCACAGCGTCCTGCTTTGAGCTGCTATTCAAACCACATTGACTGTCCTCTAAATTACCCGGTACTTCTTCTAGCTCCTTAATTAAGACTATTTAGCACAAGAAGATCTGATGCAAGAACACATCATATGGAAATGTTGTACAGCTACACCTTCACAAACGCTTCTTCAGCCCCTGAGCGCGGCTGAGCGAGGAAACCGCAGGTGTGAAGGCTCCTGCCCTCAACCAGATCCAGAGATGTTCAGCACCCGCAGTCAGCCCAGAAAATGGATAAATAATTCTGCATTGTTTGCAAATGATTGCCCAGCTCTCCTTTCACAGCACCCCAGGCTACTCCAGGAGGAGCCGAGGAGGGCGGTGGGGATGGAGAGACCTTGCAAAATCATCCCTTGCTGAAACGCCTGCAGCCGGCCGGGTGCACGCTCTCTGCCACGGGAGGCTCAGACTGGGTCAGCTTTGCTGCGAGCGCTTCCCGAGGTGACATCGGTCAAGTTTGCTGCCGGAAAAACAGGGTCCTGCCTCTGCAGCCACCAGCTCTGCCAGGGCCCAGACCCACCGGCCCCGCAGCCCGTCCTCGTTCGAGCAGCAGGAGCATGTCCTCGCGGCGTGGCACAGCACTAAGCATCACATGCAGCGTTCCCGTTCGATGCTGCCCAGCAGGTACTGGGGAGCACGAGCACCTCTGCTGATACCGGGAGCACAACGTGCAGAACGAGGGCTGGCTCCCTCGTGGATTGCTGTAGCCAGAGCCCACACAGACCCACGGCAGAGCAGGGAAAGCCCGTCAGGACGGAGCAGAGCCCCAGCGCCCAGGCTGCCCTGCAGTGCCTGACAGCACGTGGCACAGTGCACACCAGCTGTTTGCAACTCCACTCCAAGCTGGATAATCCGGGGGTAGGAAATGGGGGGGGTTTATGCCTGTTTTCCCCCTTCCTCTAGCTCAGCGTCTCCGTTCGGTCTTGCTGCAATTGGTTGTCCTTAAATCGACTGCAGTGCTGCTCAGCAGGTCAATCCGTTCCATCAAGTCATCCAGTGGGACCTTCCGCCGTGCACAGCAGCGAGAGCGCCGCGGAGCGCCGCGCTCACCCGCTTCCCAGCCGGGAGAAAACGAGGAGGGTGAGAGCCCGCGGCGGGCCGTTCGACGGCTGATTTGGGGGTCCTTGCCACAGACCCCACGGCAAAGCGCCGTCAGTACTCACAGCACTACGGGAAAGAAAGAGCAAGAGCAACAGGACCGCACGATCCTGCCCTCCCTCCTTCGCCCCCGTGAGAAGCGGGTCCCAGAAGAGCCCCTTCCCCCGGGGTTGAGTCTTGCCGGCGCTGGCATGTGGCACTGGGGCTCCCGGTCAGCCACCCTGCTCGTGCGGCTCCAGCAGCGGCAATCGGGGCACGAGGGAGCGTGGGCACAGCCCGGAGCTAGCCACGTATCGCCAAACTCACCCGCGCTGCTCAGACCCGCCGGCGAAGCCTCTTGTCATTTTTTGTAAGTGGCACAGGGGACAGCGCTGCTCCCGAAAACACGAATTGTGTCTCTGCAAGTGCAGCCTTCGCGTGAGAAGCAGAATCCCAGTTGGATGTTGGGAGCGGTCCAGTGCTGGAGCAGGGGCCATAGAATCTCCATCCCTGGAAACAGTCACAGCTCCTCTGGAAAAGGACCCAGACGACCTGCTCTGGCTGTGGAGTTGGCCCTAAGTTCAAAGCCAATCGTGCCCTGAGCTGGGAGCAGGACGGTGCGTCTCAGCCTGGGATGAAGGAGGGCACCGTGCCACCTGCCAGCGAGCAGCCTCTGTGGGTGGTGGGGCCTCCGAAGGCACCGGCTCTGCTCCTCCTTCGCCATCGCACTGGAAGGGGGCCGTGTACAGATAATTGATGCATTTTTAACTTGCAAATGTGACACCAACTTCCCTCAGGAACGTCTAATTCACATTTTAAGTAACAAAAGGGCTCAAATCCCTTTCTTGCCTACTTAGTCATGCTGCATTTAGTATAAGCAAGATGAAATGCTAAGCTCAGGGAAGATCAGAGAGAAATTGTATGATTTCCACATTATAGGATAATTCCATGGCTGACTTACCCAAACGTGCGAGATGAGACACCGCACTCAGACAACGTTCACCGTGCAGAGCTCAACTCTGGATCTCGGAGTCAAAGGACAATGGAGCAAGGGGGGAGCGGGATGAGCAGGAGAATAATAGATGGGGTCTTGGAGCATCGAGGCACAAACGAGAGCAGTGGAAAGGCACCGAGATGCTGGAGCCCAGCTGCAGCACCAGAGGAGCAAACACTTCGGAGGGATGGGTCTCGGAGAACCGACCCCTCCGAGGTGAGCTCACGCCCTCGCCAGCCCTGGTAGCCCACACCAGCTCTGCTCCCCTCCCCTCTCAGCTGCTGGCAGGGGTCCCGTTCCCAAGCATTGTCCACCGCCGTGCAGGCAGGAGTCCTGGCAAACATTTCTTTGCATATGAAGTTCTTTATTTTAAAGTGAGTCTATCCCTCTGTGCCACAGCCAGAGCTGCCAATGCCCCATTCGCGGCCTCCTGACCAACACACGAGGCATTTACCTGCTCTGGAGGTCAGGACTCTGCCTTTCCTGCCCACCTCTCTCATTTTCCTTTGTTAATCAAAACTGAGTTTTATCTTGAAACAGAGCATCTTTCCAGAACAGAAGGCTCAAATGCTTCATTTTGAAACCAAGACTTCGTTTTGCCAAAAATATCCCTTTCACTTTGTATTTTGTCCCACTAGTTACCAGATTAAATCCAAATTAACAAACATTGTCACTCATCCCAGAACTATATTTTTTTGGAAAGCAAACTGTTAAAAAACCACAGCTCTGCTCCTGCCAGTCACACACACGGGGAGAGAGCAGTACCTTTCCCAGCCCCTCACCCATCATGAGCACCCCTCTGCCCCTTCTGCCCAGCAGGGAAAGCCCCAGCAGCACCCCCCCACTGCTATTTATCTCACCAGCCTGTTACTGGTGAGTGTATATTCATCACAGCTGTGCCTCCCACAGCTCCCAGCCGTGGTGGTCTCTCCAGGAGTGCCCTCACCTGCCAGAGCTGCTTCTCCAGACCACGGCTGGTCATAGTGAGCCCAGGATCCAGCCCAGCCCCTGCGGGAAGCACCTTCCACTGGGGAAGGTCCAGGAGGACCTGGCTGTGCAGGGGCAGGGACCACAGGGTCCCATGGAGAAGCGGTTTGTGGGGCTCCTGGCTGGGGAACAGTGTCTGTGCTACTGCCCATCAGCCTCCAGAGCTTCTGCACAAGAGACACTTGTAGCCACTTGTCTTGCAGCCCAACGCAATTTAATTATCAACTTGGAAGCCATCCAGCAGAGCATAAAAAGTCAACCCATTCCAGTTGTTTAGGTATATCGTTGCCCTGTTAATTGAGTTTGATGGGAATTTCAAGAGGACTTTACAATATTTTCCTTAAGTGCTGTTACACTTAACTCTTCCTCGTTCTGCGTGTTGCTGATGGTGGAGGAGGGGCGGGAGGGAGACCTCCCTTCATCCTCAGACCTGGAATGGCAGATAATACCTAGGGAGACGAGTCCTTACTGAGCCATGTCTCTCTCCCTGAGAGCTGATTCCCAGGCAAAGAGCATCGCTCTGGGCATTAACTCATGTTGCATTCCAGTAACAACTCCCCATTCGTGTTTGCGCCAGAGGAGGCTGTGCACGAGGATTTCCACCAGTGCCGGATACAGAGACCAGCCTCAGTAACGCAACGGAGCCAGAGGATGTGACAAACAGCTCACAGTGTTCTTCTACCTCGCCCCAAATCGCCTCACCTCCAGGGAAAATTCACCCAGCTCTGACGGTCAGATCAAGGCTGAGCCCCCCAGCTGTAACTGGAGCGCCCAGATCCTTATCTCCACCAGCCAGAAGCCGTGGGAAGCGGCAGTATAAAGGGGCTTTGTGAGGGTGACACCATTCCCATCAGCATCCGCGCAGCCCGGGATGCAGCCACAGCCCGGGATGCAGCCACAGCCCGGGATCCGGCCTCGCAGCACCTGCACCGCCCGGGCTTTGGGGTCGGGCGCTTGGCACGGGCAGCCAGCGAGGCAGGCTCCATCGGGAGCAGGTGCGGGGGAGCCTCCAGGGAAAGTGGTGTCGGATTTCTGGAAACAAATCTGTAACAGAGAGTCTGTAAATATTTGTCTATACTGTTGTTGTTTTTTAAACACTTAAGGTGCAACAAGGCTAAGAAAATAAACAGAATCGCTGAATTTGTACGAAAAAACCTCCCACGCCCACAGTTAGGCGAGGGTCTGCACAGGGCGGCTCAGCCCACCCTGGGGTGCCCGTGCCCCAGGACGAAGCCGGGCTGGCAGCCAGCAGCTGCAGCCACTGACCTGGGTCCTGCCTTTGCTGGTCAGTCCCGCACTCGGGTTTTGTTTTTCGGCTCAGGACGATGCGCTCTCAGATCTTCCCAGCTGCCGGCCATGGGTCCCTGGTTGACATCGCGGACCCGGTGTGCTGGCTGCACCACCCGCACGCTGGGCACCCGCAGAGGCTGCAGCAGCATCTCCCTGCCCGGGCAGCAGCTCCTCCAGCATCCCGCCCCGTCGCTGGGCTGCCGGGCCCGGGAACGGTGCCAGCTTGACGATATCTGCCCTGACGCCTGCTCTGCATCCGCACCAGCTCCCGGACACGGGAGGACGAGACACTTCGCGTTGCAGATGAGGAGCGATGGCAGAGGCACACGTAATCCTCACTGGCACCACATCCTCCCTTTCTTGTTTGAATGATGCTGCCACAAACATTTATTGTCACAAAAGAGGTTATTCAAACACAAGCAATTAGGCAACTGTATTAGCATATTTTTCATTGTAATATTGCAACAAAGAGTATATTCCTCCCAGTGAATGCATTTATAGGCTTTCGGAGCTAATATTTGTTTAAATGATTAATATGTTTTTCAAATACATGTGACAAGTGTGGCAGAAATATTTTTATCTCTGCAAACAATGTTCTGAAAGGCGAGAGCTCGCGAGCCTCCAGGAGGGCTGTTTTCCAGGTTCCGCCGAGTTTTTCAAGACATCCAAATTAAATTTTTATCATAACGAATTCCAAGAGCAGGGCTTTCGGCGAGGAATGTTTAGAAAGAGATTGAGGCTGCGAGACCTCCGCCCCGGTGCCTTCCCGCACGGCACGTCTCCGAAGGGCGCCGGGTACCTCTGCGCCTGGATCGCCGCCTGCCTTCCCGGTGCGTGCCGCGCTCTTGCTTCGATAAGGAAATCCCAACACGCCGACGGTTACGAGCAAGGCTCAGGGCACTCCTGCGAGTCACAATTTTTTAACCAACACTTTACGTTTACTGAGCACCCTCCACACGAAGGGACGCGGGATTTTAATCGGAATCCTGGTGCGCGGTTGGCAGGAGTCAACTGCCCACGTCCCAGTGACACGTTCCTTTCGCGGGTTGTTATCCCGGATCATCACCCCCTCCAGCCTGAGTGATCTGCCAACTCCCTCTGTCTGCCTCTGCTTGCAAAACAAGGGCAAAAGCACAGAGAGACGTAAATCCCAAAAGCTTCATTCTGAGGTGTCTGAAGCTGAGAGGCTGCTGGAGGGCACAGAGCTGCAGGGGTGCAACGCTGAGCCCCGATGGCCGGGACTCGGCACCCAGGAAGGACCCCCGATCCCCCCGCTGTCCCGCCTGGACGGGGCGAGCCAAAGTGCCCCCCTGCAGCCAGTGTGTCCCCCTAATTGGTTTGTGTTAAAATTGGTCAGACCCTGCTCCCTGGTTTTAGGCGAGGAGGGGCTGGGCCAGAGCAGGGCATTGCGAAATGCTGCGGTTTATTTAACACCCCTCACAAAAATTTGGAAAAGTTGTGAATAAGCCTCTTAACTCCAGCGGGTCCCACGGGCAGCTCCCCAACGGTGCTGTTTATCGACCCGTGCCCTGCCCCATCACCGCACGCCCCGCTGCCCCGGAGCACGCTGCCTTTGGGACGGGCTGCCCACAGCATCCCCGGGCGGGCGGCAGCCTCCTGCACCCGCCACGTCTCTCCAAACGTCAAAAGCCGTGGTTGTTCCTGGCCAACAGTCCCCGTGTCCTCAGCAGCTTTCTGGAGCTGGAGGAATAAAGCTGACAGCAGAGAGGAGCGGCCGGGGAAGCTCTCTGGTGGCAAACCCCGCAGCGGGGTCCCGCCGCGCGCGAGGGTGCTCGTCCCCAGGCTGGACGCTGCGGGTGGCACGGGATGGCACACGCTCAAACCAAACTGGGCCATTGAGGTTTTCTCAGCATCATTTTTACTGCCAGGAACTGAACTCAGAGCCCTGAACCCCACCAGCTCTGCTGGAGCTGCTGCTCTCCAGGGCTGAAGGCAGCAGACAAACTTGTCGGTGCAGTTTCCAGAGGTTCCTCGGACTTTTACAACGACTTGGAACAAAAGGATGCACTCAGTGTTTGGGATGTTGAAAAGAGTAAATGTAGGCTCTGTCTGTGCAAGGAGAAATGTGGGATAAACGACACAGAAGAGCTGAGGGACAGGCCCACGCTCCAGGCTGTGGGAAAACCCCACCAGCCTGGTCCTGAAGCGATGGTGCCTTCTCCTCTGCGCAGGTCTTCAGGACACCTTTGTCTTCGATGGGCTGCAGGGGGACGTTCTGACATGCTGTCTCTCCAGTTCACTGTTTCTCACGAAGGACAATACTCCTGCCGTCACTGCTTTCACTTTGCATCTATCCAACGCCAAGTCCAAGATGATTTAAGATCAACTGGCTCCATCCTCCCCAGGACCCTCCACATGGCCCCAGCTGGGCAGCAGGCGGGGTTGGGGTCTCTGTGTTTCGGAGAGGAGCTCCAAGGGCTTTCCAGACAGGATCCTTCTCCCTGAGAAACGTCACAGCATCCTCCAAGACCCCCCTGAGCCACTGCCATGGCCTTAGCATCAGAAGTGTCCCCTGGCTGTGGGCAGGTCCCAGCAGGACACGGCTTCCAGCAGAGCAATTCATCCAGCTCTAGAGACGAGGAACCTCCTGCAAGCAGCCAGCCGAGACGTCGGCACTGGAGAGAGGTCCCTGCCTGAGCCCACCGGCAGCTCCCACATCTCCTCCTGACTCACCACGGTGAGTTGCCAGTGCTGCAGACCCTCCCTTGCACAAAACAACTGCAAAAAGTGACGAAATCCTTACCACAGCCGACACCTTGCAGCCACGCTGGAAATGTGGTTTTCCACCATTTCTGCTATCTGCAGCGAGAGCAAACTCACAGGCAAATCCGTGACCCTGGATTCTTTTGAAAAATCTCCAAATAGAGACTTAGAAATGCATGGCTTTGCTCAAGATCACCCTGTTTGTGTTGGTGAGAGGCCAAAATCCATGAAAAATAGCACGTATGCCAAAAAAAATCAATTTTATATAATAAATACAGATCATTTGGATGTTTCTTGCCAAAAACAATGCAAACATATACATCCTTCACGATTCTTATCAGAGCACAGCTGAATCTTTAATACACTCTACTGACAAGCTACTAAAAGGCAAGAACATGCTGTTCAATGGTTAAAGTTTCTTCATTTCCATCCACGACAACAGCTTTTAACAGCCAAAATTGGGAAAGTTGGGTTAATGCAAAAATTAATAAGCCAAACCCCAAATATCAATTCTAAGTAAAACCTATTTTCAATGAAGAAACATGGGTCCTGGTAGCAAAATATATTTACATTTAGCAGCACTAAAATTGCTTTATGTTGCTGCAGAAAAGTTTACCAAGGAGTAGCTGGTCTGAGTTCCACATTCCCAACGATCTCGTGTATTTAAGGTACACCAGCACGTCGGGGCACTCTGTAGCATCCTGTGCCACTTTCTGGAACACAAACATGTTGCTGCAAATAGTTTAAATTCTCTGTTACAGCCTAGGTGGAATAAATAAAATATTCCATCTGCCTAACGTGACATGCAGATCAGACCCCTGTGGGTAATACCGGAGTTTGCAAAGGTGCATATGGGATGCTCCAGCAAATTTAATAAATGTAAAGGAGGTTGTTTTATTTTTTAAAATAACCTTTATGTTATCCTTGCTATAAATTATGTAAGAAGGTGCTGTTGAAAATGTGACACGCACGCTCACACGCGTACACGGGGGAGAGGCAGCGCTCAGCCCTGCAGCAGTGCACCGGGCTCCGCAGGAGATCCCTCCGCTTGCGGCGGCTCAGGCCGGGCTGCGGCAGGAGCAGGCTCGGTGGCTCGGTGGCTCTTGGCTCTCGTGGCTCGTGGTGGCTCTCGGTGGCTGAGAAGACCAGCCCTGCCAGGAGCAGAAATGGAGGCTTCTCTGCTCCGTTTAAAATGCCCAAATTACAGCCCCTCACCCGGACAAACCCCTGTTCAGCGTGTGGGTGGCTGCACGGCTGCCCCAGCGCTGTGCGGAGGAGCCAGCGGTGCGGGACACAATGTCAGTTCACCCCCAGAAACGGGCAGAACACAAACACGCAGCTACTTTAAGCAGCACCTTTTGTCCGTGCTCACGGAGAGCAGCCTCCGGCGCGGCTCGGTCGGACGATGCACGCATGCAAGAGACCGTCCTGAACCCCCCCCACCACCACCATGTGCCCTGCTGGGGAGGGGGCTTCTCCCCAGGCCTCCTGGTGCCATCGGGCAGCAATCAAAGCAAGCGGCGGTAACGAGAGCCTGGCAGCTCTCGTGGGCGGTGCCCACGGTGGGGACAGGCAGCTTTGGGGCTGCTCCGTGCAGAGGCTGCCCCAGCGCTGGGAGGTGGGGGAGGCTCGGGGGGTGCAGCCCACCTGACACAGCTCGTGCCGTTTCCCAGCGTTTCACAAACCCATGTTTTCTGCAGCATCTGCTGATTCCCCACCTGGAAGCTGGCAATGCCAACAGGGTATTTCCTTCCAGGGCTGGAAGCCCTTTCACTTCACCCGCAGAGGATGGACGTCACGGTCCGAGCACGGAGCTGCGCCCTGACCCGACCCGGCTCCGGGCTGCGCTTCCCCATCGCTCCCATCCTGCCCTGGGAACGCACATAGGGCACCTGAGGCCCTGACTTCCTCCAGCTTTCTGGGAATAAGTAAATAAATAAACAAACAAATAAATAGATAGATAAATAAATACATTGATCAGTCAGGATTATTTTTCCAGAGTTGAAGACATTGTACTGAGAAATTATACCCTCTCAATTTGGGAAAAGTAAACGGTCTTCGTCACGGTGCCCGGCCGGGGCAGCACTGTGCCCCCCCAGCACAGCTGACCCGGGGGTAGCTCCTTCTGTGCAAGTGGAGCTGGAAAAGCTGTTTGAACGTGGCTCTGGGTAGTTTGAGCCTTTTTTTCTTTCTCTTATAGAGCATCACTAATAGTCAGAGAGGCTGCATTGCACAGCAAAGTTTGCAAGAACTATAAGGGAGCGTGTAACTGCTGGTAGTGGTGCCTAATGAAGTGTGTTTGAAATATTGACGTATATGATAAACCATTATGTAAATTAAATTCATTGATAGCTCTGCTATGAAATCGCTCTGGTAGCAGAAGAGTAGATAAACATGGAGCTTATGAGGTGTCATTTATTCACCCTTAAAATGGTTCCAAGTTTCTAGTGATTCATTATCATTCAGCAGAAAACAAAGAGAACATTAGTTTCACAACCAAACCCCAAGGAAAGGCTCTCGGATTCTGCAAACACGCGTGCCGTGCTGAGGTTTTCAGGTGCTGTGACTCTTGCTGAACCAGGTCTTCCTCTTCTCCTCTGCAGGTCCCGTCTTTTCCAGCTGCAAGGGAAAATCCAACCTAGGGCTGACCGAGGCCAGGAGGGATGGGAAGAGCACGCGTGGGAAGAGGATACAGAGCAAGACCGAGGGTGGGTGCCGCTGCCCGAGGTTGGTGTTTGCTTCTTGGCGACCGGCACGGTCAATGCCTGGGGATGGAGATGACGTTTGCCATCCTCTGCTGTCACGGCGTCTCCTGGGCAGGGACCAGAAGTCGGCTTTTTGCTTCCAGTGCAGCCGCACGCAGGGAGGCTGTGCCAGCCCTTCCCGCTGCGGCCGGGGCCGTTCGTACATCCGCCACTTCTGCCCTTACCTGAACCTTTGTAAAGAATTGGGGTAAAGATGTTCCCGTGGGGCTCTGCTGCAGAGCAACGTCCAGGGACACGGCTCAGGGTGTCTCACCCCGGGGCCTGGGCTGAGCCGCTGGGGCCACAAGCCAGACACCACCACCATGACTGGCCCTGTAAGCCCAGCGTGGGCACGGGGTGGACACTGGCATCCTCGCGGCGCAGGGTGGGCGCGGGTGGGCGCGAGGGGTTAACGTTCCTGCAGCCGCCAGCCGAGCGTGCTGGGAAGGAGACAACCCGCTGCTCTGAAACTAATTTTACGGCTTAACTCCTATCAAATATCCTGGGCCCCCCTCAAAAACCCTCTTTGAGAGGAGTGCTCCTAACCCGTTGGAAAACCCGTGGCGTGTTTGGATTGGCAAAGGTTCTGCCAGACGGTGGGAGTTATAAATAAACATCTCAGCGGGGCCTGGAAAAGTCCAGCTCATTCTGCCAGCCCGAGACGGCGCGAGTGCGTCTCCGCGGGGTCGGTCCCTCGCTGGAGCCCCTCCATCCCATTACATAAGCCCCAAACAGGACATTACTGCATGTGTGTGAACAACTCGTGTTACAGGAACAGCAACTCCTATTCACCGGGAAAATCGCCGTCGCTCTCAAAAGGCCCCTTTTCTCACAGCCTGTCGGCCGGAGGCGCGGAGGGAGCTGCCGTTTGCACAAGCGGGGGCGAAACACGGCTCAGACCCCGGCACCCTCCGCTCCCCGCTGGCAGCTGTGCGCAGGAGCTGGAGCCGCAGGGTGCGGACCCAGGGGTGCCCTGCCCGCCCCACCGCCCCGGCTGGCAGCCGTCCTGCCCCGGCTGCACGGCCCCAGCGGGGCTACAGCATCGTGACATACCCCAGCGCCCCGGCGCCTTCCCGGTCCCACACCCGCTCCGTCCCTGGCTGAGCCATGCTGCGGGCAGCCGCATCGTGCCCAGAGAACGACAGGCTGCCGCTGCCCGCTCTGCCCTGCCAGCCCTGCCTGTGCCGGCGCCCACTGCGGTGAGCCGGAGCTTTGCTGATGTATGGTGCGAGCAGTGCTGGCCCGGTGATCGATGGCAGCCATACTTCACCAAACGCCGTTGCTCCCGTGATGTGTTATTGCAATACATCACGGGCGTGACGGGCAGCAGGACCACGAGTCTGGCAGGTGCCCTTCATCAGGGCATTTAATTCTCCAGCTCTCAACTTTTCTCCTTTCCCCAGGAAATAAAGGCTGTGCTTACAGCGTGTGGGCTGGGAGGTGCCCAAGTTACTCCATCAAAGGGCAGGGAAGTGGCAGCAGCAAGTTTTACAGCAGGAGCACAAACCCCTCTGCACGACGCGTAGATCGGATCGTCTCTCCGGCTCTGACCTCTCCCCACAATTTAAAAGCCACCACTGGCTTATCGATCCTACGTTACCTTCCCTTTCACAGGGGAGGAAGGTTTGCCTTAAAGAGGCAGCTCCTTTTGCAAGACAAGTCTTCCCCAAGTCCCGCATCTACAGCTGACCCCGTCCTGCATCACCCCGCGACACTGTCCGTGTGTAAGCAGGCGGTGTGTGACGGCAGCAGGCACGCCACGGCCCCTCGGCATGGCAGCGCTGGGCTAACCCTGCTCTCACACCTGCTGCAGCTGGGCGGGTAATTTCTGAGCATCCTGCAAGGCTGAGGATAACTGAGTTATCGTGTCATCAGCTCCTGAAATCGCTTCTGCCCTTGTCCCTGGACCACTTCAGCTGAGCGGGTCCCAGAGCTCTCCAGGAGCCATCCCAGCAGTGCCAGTGCCTCCCGGGGGGTTCTGCTCCCCACCAGCCCAGCTCTGGCAGCTGCCACAAGACAAACACCTCCGAGGCAGAACTGCTCCGCGGCTCCGGGGGCACGGGCTTAGTCTGCAGGGCTTTAGAGAGAAGCCGAAAATCTGTTTCTCCACCCAAACTTCAGGTTGAATTCAGGTTTTGTGTCCCTCTGTCAAGGGTCCCGTGTCAGAGCAGAGCACAAGGGAAGAGCTGGTGCCACGTAGTAACGATCCAATTACTTTCCGGGGATGCTGGGGAGAGCTGTTCTCATTTTAATGCTGCGGAGTAACTCATTTCATGCTGGAATTACAAAGCACTCACTAGTCCCGCACACACGTGGCCCCCGGAGAGCCTTTTCCAATTAATAATCATTAACATTCACTGCTTCAATAAGTAAAATGATTTCTGCATCATCAGAGAGGGACAGCTTTTTGTGCAAGCCAGGCAGCGCGTTATTCCAGGCACTGGCACTCCGGCAGCCGTGCGAGTCCGTAGGGCACGTGCGGGCACAAAGAGCCTCCGCGAGTGAGCGGCGGGAGCGCGGAACCCACCGGCACTCATCTATTTCATCTCCATGTGCTCTTGTAGTTCTCTTTTGCCTGCTCGCTGTCATTCCTGCAGTGAGGAATTTTGGCCAAGTAGATTATCTTACTATGGATATACGGCTTTGGGAACGATCGCTGAATAGTCTGGCAGATTTGGAAACTGCAGCTTCTCTGGTAAGAGGATTTGCTGCTCGGTATTTTTAACCGCAATTAGCTTGCTTTTGTAACGCGCAGCAGAAACGGAAAACTGGCACAAGATCCGTCCTTAGATGTTTACTTGGTGGGAAAATTTTATCTCGCATCTGTTGGCATCCAAATTTCAAAAGTTCATCCAATGTTAATCATGCGGCCGCTTATATCTGCACATGACCTGTTATTCATCCATTTCTGGCACTTGGATATAAAATTGCACTTCTAATTTTAGGCGATGGAGTTTGCCAGGTGTATTTTTGCAGATGAATTTTTGTCCTATTTTTCAGGGGGTGGAAGTGTCAAACACTCAGACCCTCACAGCACCAGTGTCCCACCAGCATCAGGGCCGTATCTCACACTACCTCCAGCAAACCCAGCCTGGGTTTCCCACAGCGGCTGTGCCGACGGGAGATCTGGGGTAGATTCACAGAGGTTTGGAGCAAACAGGGGGCCCAAGGCACCACCAGCTCCACGTGGTGCTCATCTGCAATGACCCTCTTAAAGATCCACCTTCTGCTGACACCTTCCTGCCAAGCCGATGTCCCACGGCCCCATCAGCGCGTGGCAGCCGTGCAGCCCGGGATGTCTCGGGCACAGGGATGAGAACGCCCAGCACATGGAACAGAGCAGGGCCACCAGCAGCCGTGCCGCTAATCCGGGACCCGGAGCACCACTGCGAACCCGCCGAAGCCTTTGCAGAACAGAACCCGCCTCTGTCCCTTCAAGCAATTATTTTTTTTTCCCCACCAGAATCAATTTTCTCTGTGA
The DNA here is from genome assembly GCF_009769465.1 of Tauraco erythrolophus. Lineage (NCBI taxonomy): Eukaryota > Metazoa > Chordata > Aves > Musophagiformes > Musophagidae > Tauraco > Tauraco erythrolophus. Next base: position 15,884,733 of record NC_141483.1, read on the forward strand.
AGCTGCATAATCCAAATGCCTCATCCTGGCCCATCCAGTGGAGGAACCGGTGCCCCCGTGCTGCCCTGGGCTGAGCCAGCCCCATCCAGAGGTGCATGAAGTGGAAGACCACCCCCACGGTCAGGTCCTTCCAAGCGCAGAAGGAGGCAGAGGGGGTGTCTGCCCACCCACCTCCTCAGCAAACCCCCCCAGGCCTCCAGGCTGCTCATCAGCACATTCCCCACGTGTCCAGCTGTCCCCTACCCACTGCCCCACGGCTCTGCCAGTCGGGCTGCAGCCCCCCATGAGCCCCGTTCTGCTTCACCGCCGCTGCAGACCACCTCCCCCCAAGGTGGCAAAAGCGGCAACCAGTGACCGGTGACTGCCGCCAGCGCTGGCTGCCCCCACGGACATGGCACAGAACCACAGGGATGTACGGACACCCCCGCAGCACTCATCACAAAGGGCCATGCAGGCTGCTGAGCGGCGACGAGGACAGGCGGCAGGAACACCGTGCCACGGACAACGGCAAGCGGAGGCACGTTGCAGCCGAGCCAGGACCCGTCCTCCAGTTTCCGACTTTGCACAGCCCCCACGGGACGGGCACGCCGGGCGAGCAGAGGCGTGCGCTGAGCCTTCCCCGCGGGCACCAGGGGCCCGGACCTCCGGCCCTGGCAGGAACGATGCTCCCAGCTGAACCAAGCTCGTTTTGAGGGACTCCTCCCGGCCCTTGAAGGCAGGCGCGCGGTGCCAGCCCCGGGCCGGGTGGCACACGGGAATCTCACGCAGGAGCAGGGGCTGCAGCCGCAAACGGCCCGTGAGGTCGGGCTCCATGGCAGCCGGTCCGGCCGTGGCCGCGCGGCTGCAGGAGGTGCCTCCCCGTGCCGTGCCCGTGAGCAGCGCTCGCGCCAAGTGCCACGGCCAGCTGGGAGCGGGTCGTTCGCGCCTGAGCTGAGCCCCCAGGCCCGTTATGTCACTTACAGCTCATCAGCAGCTCCGGGCACCATGCAGCAAGACGCTGTCTCTTGTAGAACTGGATCCCTGCGGACAGCCCGCGGCACAGCGTTTGCTGAGCTCCGCAGAAGCAGAGGCCACGTTGTGCCCCTTCCTGCCCCCTCTGCTTGTGTAGGCGCTGCCCAGCGCAGCCTTAACCCAACGGGGGACAGGTTACGCTGGAAGGCTGCAGGAAACCATTCCCAGAAGAAAGGCTGCCCTGATCTGCAGGCGCAGGGCATCTCACCCACGCTCACGAGGTCGGGCTCCGCAGGAATCCTGGATGTCGAGGCAGCAGCAGGAGCAGGATCAGCCGCACCCCTCACCGCCGCTCGCCGCAAGGTTGTAGCCACGGTGCCACCGTAGCATCCCTGTGCCCAAACGCCACCGAGGGCCACGGCGGCGAAGACACGATGCTCCGGAGGTGGCAACCAGGCTCGGTGACACAGAGCAGCCTCCGTGGCTGCCACCTGTAAGCACTTTAAGAGCATTTCCCGGGTTTCCCGATGGCATTTTCCTGCTGAGGAGCCTGGGAACGGGCGCAGTGATGGGCTTCAGCTAATTCAGGTCATATTGATCAAGGCTTTTTTTTTTTTCAGCTTCTATTTTCTAGTACTATTATTATTTTTGTCAGACTGAGTTATTTGCCAAAAACAAAGGGCTTACTTATTTTTAGCCAAATGTAGCAGTTGCATAGACGGTTCAGTTCTAGCAAGGCTTCATGGAGGCCGTTTCCAAACAGGTTTTCCTCGCTGTGCTGCGCGTTAGTGCGCGCTGAGCAGTCGCACCTCAGTACGTTTGAGTTGCTCTGTGCATTTAAGAAGGTATTTCTTTGGGGAGATGCTGGCTGAGCAATTTAACTAATTACTTGCAAAATCATTCTTTTACCTGACAATAAGAGCTACCACCTGTTCCAGGGCTGGCCTGGGCTTTGGTCAGACAGTTCACTCGTTTGCTCGTTTCCCCGCCTGGGAAAGTGAGAAACGCTCTATTTTTATACAATCTATTTCTACGCAGCCGTTCTCAACACGTGAACAAGAAGAGCACTCCTGCGGAAGCCGGGGATGTTGGTCACTTTTGAAATGCAAAGTTTTGTTGGACTTACACAGAAGCAGAAGTCCCAGGATTCAGGTCTCGGACTCGAGGCGCAGCGACAGCCCAGGCAAAGCCCACCCATGTGCTTCCACAGAAATTTGCTGATGGCCCCAACCTCAAACCATCCCGGTTTCTTCAGCCACTGTGTCAAACCATCACCTGAAGCCTCCCGAAGCAGCACCAGCAGCTCAGCCCGGCTCCGCCAGCCCACAGGCGTGCCCCACGCTGGACCAAAGCGTGCCCGCTCGTGCACTTGGGGAAAAAAGCCCCAAACCTCACACACCAAATAATGACAATCACGAAAGCTGGCAACGAGGGAGACGAAGCTCCAGAGGCAATTAGCTCCAGAGGCGATTAGCAGGTCCGAGCCACCCAAACTCCACACCCTGCGCTCAGCGCCGCGTCCCCCAGGGAAGGGCTACGCGCCATCGTCCCCGGGGACCCGCGTGCATCCTCCGCAGCCGCGGCGGCCACGGGGCAGCGAGGGACGGAGGGTGCCGCTGGCTTATCAGGTCCCACCAGTTTCCAAGGGCCAGATCCAGAGAGGGACACGGGCACTTGTGGCCACCTCACCCCCCTGTCCCCCTCCCACTCCACAGAGCTCTCTGTCCTAACACAGGGCTCTGGGAAAAGCCGAAGAAATGAGAAAAAAAGCCATTTCTGAGGCTGAGGCTATTTTGAGTGCTAGTGGATTATATTGTAATGCAGCCCAAGTGCCAAAATACACTATGCTTGGGGGCATGTAAACTAATACCCAAAAAAATCTTGGGACTTTATTCCACTGTCCTGTCCCTGAATCTGACACGGAGCCAAGCCCTGCACAGCCCGAGTACCACAGCCTGTTAGAGATTTTGCTCTAAGCAGCTTGAGAGTGTTTATTTGGTGTGCAAAGAAGATTGGAGCTGGGAAAAGCACAAAAAGGATTATTCTGTTTATCACTCAGCTTTCCCTGGCCAATCTCTATTCATGGAAAAAGTCATTTACTCGGGTTATCCACAGGCTTTGCTCGCCAGAAAGTGTTGAAAGCCCTGAAAATTAGAGAGATGCAGAATGGATTGGCAAAACGTAAGGCACTTAGGAGCATCTGACACCCAGAAACACACCAGCCGAACGCCAGGCTTTTTCAATCCCAACTTTCCCCCATCGCTAATAAGAAACTGTCCAAGTCCCAGCACGTGCCAGTTAAACCCCTCCAGAGGCCAAGCAATAATTAGGTGGATTGTCACATCTGGGAGGTTGTTTTTTGAGAAGAAAATTAGAAACCAAAACATCAGATTGAGATAATGAGTTCTTCATTAATTCTTTTCTTTAGCTTTTTGCTTTTGTATAGTCTACAAATGCCATTTGATTTCATTTCTATTGTAGCAAACATGAATCCACTGGGCTCATGCAATAACTACAGGCCAGGAAAAAATGGATCAGAGAGGCTGGATGGCTGCGGCCCCTGTTCTTCAGCCCCCGGCACACGGCATCACCTCCGAGTGCCCGGGCTGCCGCCGGCCTCGCCGCGACGGGAGACGTGCCGAGAGGCTGCGAGATGCAGAATGCCTCATCGCGAAGTGGTCAGACACCGAGGAGACAGGCTGTGAGGTTGGGGCTTTAAATGAGCACAGAAAAGAAAACTCTGAAATTAAATCTTCTCCCTTCCTCCTCCCCAAAAAAGCAGAATCCACCATCAGACTTTGTGGAGACAAGTCAGCACCATGCCGCGCTCACTGCACGCTGCCAGCTCTGCGGGCACCCTGGGCTCCTCCCGTCCCGACGCAGCCGCTCCCCACCAGCCATGGTCCTCGGGATAACCTTCCCCGGGAACCGCCGCGCTGGTGGGTGCTGAGGATGCACAACTGCAAGAGTGTGGGTTTGCTCAGGTCCGTCACTCCACATCTGGTGGAACAACTGGTGGTGCTGAGACCCGTCTGCCCGGCCCTTCCCAGTGTGCCCTGCAGCAGAACTCCATCTCCCTCGCGGGCGGCTTTCCACTGGTTTTGTTAAGGAAACTACTCCGGGGAGACGTGTACCGAGGCAGACGGCAGCGGGTGGGAAGCTCTGCCTTGCGTTCATGGCACGCTTGAAGGAGGAGAAACCCAAGACTGTGGATGTGTGTGCAGCTGCTGCCAGGAGAGCAACGTCTTCCTCCCCTTCCCGGCTGCCGGTGGCAGCGACGCGGTTTGCAATGCCCGCGGCGGCCGCTCGTCCCCTCCAGCCGCTTCCAGCCCCTCCGCAGGATGCAGCCGAAAACTCGTCACCGTTAATTGCTGATGCTGAAAAGCAGCCAGCATAATGGCAGGGCCATGGCAGAACTGGTTAACACTGTCACCAGCTCCTGCCTGCTGCCAGGTGTGCCCACGCAGCCCCAAGCGCTGCCCGCCCATGGCACCGCCGCAGCTTCACACTGCAGAGCCGCGAGTCCTCCCTCACCAGGGGCTGGGGCTGGCGATGCCCGGGGGCTGCCCACCTGTCCCCATCCCCGCGTGCCCGTGGCAGCGCCAGCCGCCAGCCCGGCGCCCCAGGCAGCCCCGTGCAGGGCTGCTCAGCCCGTCGGCCCCGGCGTGCCCCGGCTCTGGCTGGGGCTGGCCAGACGGCTGCTCTGACACCACGAGGCCTCCCTGAAAAGAGAGATTGTTTCTCAAAAATAAATATTAAATAACTCTAAAATTTCAAATAATTCAGAGCTCTGCTATTTTCCATGCATTATGAAAATAAAATTGAGGGGAAAAGGTATGTAATACGTTTCCTATTTCCTGTTTCTGCAGCCCTGCATGTGCCCCGGGGGATCGGCACAAGTGGAATTATCTATGCTCTGGCTGGGAGCGTTCATTTCAGGCCAAAAACACCACGAAAGTATGAACTAATCCCTACACAGAGCGAGGGAAGCGTGGGATCGCAGGCCAAATGCTGAAAAATGAGGCAATTTTCCCCATTTCGAGAAGTGACTAAAATCCCTCTGCTGTTCTCAGCACAAGCGCATTCTGTTCCACCCAAACCACCCCGAGAGCCGACCGCCTCTCCCGAGGACGGGCAGCGAGAGCAGCCGGAGCACAACGCAAACCCTGTCTGTGACACCAGAGTTTCTGGATGGAGAAGGGGGCACTTCTCAGGTATTGTTTCCTTCCCTCCGTGACGCTCGGAGCAGCTGGAAGAGCAGCATTGCATCAATTAAAAAGCACGGAATGCCGGAGCAAGATCTTCTGGGAACCGATAAAGTCATCACTGAGAGTGGGGTTAGTGCAGGGGGACGACGTGCCGGAGACCCAGAGCTCGGCCCTTCCCCAGTGCCCCACGCAGGAGCAGCCCCTCCGGCTGCGGGGTGGGAAAGAGCAGCCCCGTCCTGCTGGGGACGGGCAGAGGGACGGGCAGGCGGCAGCACCGCGGGGTCCCTGGCAGCCTCACGCTCCCACAGCCCGGTCACCCGAGGTTTGCCCGAGCAGCTGAGACGAGAGCACGGCAGGACCGGGCACGTCTGCAGAACCCCCCTGCACAGGACAAGCAGGAGCCGGATCCCGCGGCCACGGCACCGGCAGAGCCGGGCGTGTGGCTGCCGGAGCAGGGAGGGCTGGGGGAAGGCAGGAATCACCTGTCCTTCAAGAAAATACCTGCCAGCCAAAGGCAGGAGCCTGCACGAGATGCAAAAATTACAGGAATGTGACGCTCTGGTTGTGTAACTTTAAAAAAGTCAAGAAACGCAGAAGCCAACACTCACACATGGCACCCAGCAGCAGCTGGCGAATGTCGTGCAACGAGTGCTGTAACTGTTTGTGCCACAGGGGTAAGGGTAAATCCTTTTGTGCCCTCGGACACGCACGTTTACACCCGCTACAGAACACACTTGGGCTCTGACCGCACACCCGCAGCCCGGCTGGCCACGCACCCAGCAGGTCTTCCGCTCTCAAATGCACCTTTCAGATTTCCAGAGACCAGGAAACACGTACAAGGATGTGCACGTTAATACACCGTTTTCTGTCTGGTCCAATTTACTGCACATTTAACCAGAAAAATGTATCTTTTCTTCAAACTTTAGGAGCACCGCAGAGGGGAAAGTCAATGTAGGAATCTACTTTTCCGTGTTTCCTTCATTTAATGGTACAACTTCATCAACAAAGGTCCTGCTTGTAACTTGCTCCTGACTTGCTTACTTAAACAGAGCCCAAACAACAAACTTTAAAAGAAGCTGCTCAAATTTCTTGGCATGCGAATCTTGAGAGTGCTCATCCTCCTCCAAGCAACTGTATGTTTCAGAGAAGGGGGAAGTTCCCACCCTTTGTTTTTATCATTTTTACTGAGCCTTTCAGTAAAGCTCTACAGCACGGAAAGATGATTAAAGAGACTCGGTTTGCTGAGTGTGCACCGAAACGCCTCTCGGCTTCGCTGCTCAGGGTGCTCCTTCGCCCTCTCAGATGTGGGCACCAGCCCCGCCATGGCACCGGGCACCAGCCCCGCCACGGCACCAGGCACCAGCCCCGCCATGGCACCAGGCACCAGCCCCGCCATGGCACCGGGCACCAGCCCCGCCGCAGCACCAGGCACCAGCCCTGCCATAGCACCGGGTGCCAGCCCCACCGTGGCACCGGGCTCCTGCCCCGCCATAGCACCGGGCACCAGCCCCATCTGCCCACCCTGCCCACAAGCACCTTCCACCTCTCGGCACCGCGGCAGAACCCGTGCCCCCATCCACACCGGCCCGGCGGTTGCAGAGCTCACGAAGCTGTATCAGACACCACCAAAAATAAGAAAAGAGAAACGATGGAAACGCAGAGCGCTCGAGCAGTCGCGCCCTCCCCCAGCCCCTTTTGCCCAGTCTCCCATTTTCTTATTCCTTTTTTTCCTTCACTTTAATCTTCCCACTTGGTACTTGGCTTGGAGAAAAGCTAGGTCCAGGCCAAGTGTCGAGGTTTTTCAGACTCTAGACTTTTTTCTGCAGCCCTGTCTGAAGAAGAAGAGGGAAAAAAAAGCAGCTAAAGATTTTCCAGTGGGAAGGGAGCATTTTCTCTTCTCCCATAACTCAGACACAGCCAAAGGAATTTTTCTCAAGCTTGAAAACAATTCACCTTCAGGCAAACAACAAGCATGGAAAATTTAAGCCCAGCAGGTGAATGTTTGGGAAAATTTTTGGCCTATAGAATTTCTCATGTAACCTTAACTATAGGGGTCGCTGTATGGCATCACCCGTTGCGCAGCACCCTCCTCCCGCTGGCTGGCCACAGCTCTCCCGAAGACAGCGACAAGTATTGGCATGAGAAAATATGATCTGGGAAAAAATATGCACCCAAGCCCTTGAAAGCACCGTGCGTTGGCTGAGACTCTTCTCGGCGTGTCGGTTCCCTTGCCGAGGGTCACCCGCGCCGGCTGGGCAGGCAGGGATCCCGGGAAGGCAGGGATCTCAGGAAGGCAGGGATCCTGGGCAGGCAGGGATCCTGGGCAGGCAGGGATCCCAGGAAGGCAGGGATCTCAGGAAGGCAGGGATCCCGGGCAGGCAGGGATCCCGGGAAGGCAGGGATCTCAGGAAGGCAGGGATCCCGGGCAGGCAGGGATCCCGGGCAGGCAGGGATCTCAGGAAGGCAGGGATCCTGGGCAGGCAGGGATCCCGGGCAGGCAGGGATCCTGGGCAGGCAGGGATCCCGGGAAGGCAGGGATGGGGCTTGGCAGCCACCGCACCTGGGACCACACAGGAATGTGCACAGGCCACAAATTCAGCTTTGCTGAGCAGCCTGGACTCAGCGTATATATTTAAGTTAATCAGAAACAACTGAACCACCGAGAGACTAATTTCACCGTCGTTAACTAGCCACTGCGGGACTGTTGCAGGAAAGGCTGAAGCACGTCCTCCCAGCCCGGGGATGTGAGCTACTGGGTGAGCAAACATCCTCAGAAAAAGCGAGCGAGCTAAACATCTCCTCGGCACAGCAGTGACTCTGTGCCCACGTGGCAGATCCACCGTGTCCCCTTCCACCTACACGGCACCGTCCCTCAGCTGATCCTGAAAATTTAAGCTAAGAAAGATAAAGCTCCTTTCTTCTCCCCACTCCTTCCTCATGGCATGTGTCTAGAAACACTCATTGCTTTTAGCAGAGAGCATCCGACTCCTGCTTCGCCGACCGCACGCCAGAACAGCAAAGCCAGCTCCGTCTGGAGATGTTCTGGTGCACCCACTGCGAGGAAAGAGCTCAGATCCTTGGACCCCAGACCTGACAGCCCCAGGCAGGAGAGCCGTTTACCAAGCGGTGTGCCTTGGAGTCCATCTAACAACCATCCCTCCCCCTTGGCAGGCGCATCTGCTGTGAATGACAATGTTTGGCCAAAAAGAGAGGGAATTCCACCACTGCCCAGCATTAACAACAGCGAGTCATCTCTGTACCACTGCTTTGGGCTGCAGTGCCCCTTTGGAGGTGTGAGGGTACCTGCAAGAAAGGGCCATGTGCATCGTGGCCGCAGCCAGAGCCCCACGGAGCAGCAGCAGCACCAGCAGCAGTGCGCTCAATGTCTGCCTGCCAGGGACAAGTCAGACTGTCCAGCAGTCCCAGCTCCGCTCACGGGGGAGTCCATGGGCATGAGCTCACCAGCGCATCCCCACTCTGCAGCCCAGGGAGCAGATCCTGCCACTTGGCTGCCGGCCAGACCCCAGCCCAGGCACAGGGACAGAGAGCTCCTGGGGAGTGAAGACACACGGTGATGCTCTGCTTGGCACAGGCAGCCCACCAGCCCACGGGGCCCACAGCCCACGGCTCCCACAGGTCCCACAGCCCACGAGCTGCTGTCTGCTGGAGAGTAAACAAACCCAAGAGGTGATCAATGGTTCCCTTTGGAAAACTATAATCACTTGGCTGTAGCACATTTAGCAAGGCAGAGTGTGCATCAATCCCAGCAGCTGCCTTCCATCACAGCTGAGTTTAACTCAATCAGTTTAAGGGACTGCTATTAACCATCATCTGGTAGACAACGTGCCCTTATTGTAGTAAACATTCATTTACAGCTGAAGGACAGCAGCACTTCTCATTGTCTCCACATATTTGTGGTGCTCCAGCTGGTCCCGAGATGAGTCGCTGAGCAGCAGCCGAGCGGTGGCTGGAGCACTGGCTGGATGTAGTTACTGATGAAGGGGGAGATATTTTGGAAATACTGTGGCTGATATTTTTATACAATAGAGACATCATGTACGTGGGAGGCCCTTTTACATTTTAAAACATAAACTGAATCACCAAAGATAGAAGATGAACAAACCTACAAGCATATGAGCGTTTACGATCTCACAGATTTCTCTCCTCAACGCTCCGGGAGCCAACAGGCAGCGTTCACAGGCAGCGTTCGTGGGCAGCTCACGGGCAGCATTCGCGGGCAGCGTTGGCGGGCAGCTCACGGGCAGGGGCATTGCCTCATCTCAGCAAGGAGGGTTGGGGATATGGAAGCTGCTGGTTCCTGTCTTCGTCTTTCCCTTGAGCTCACCCTCACACACCAGCGCAGTGAGGGAGGAGGGGGCCTGCCCACGGGGAGCTAAAACATCGGGTGTTCCCACGCCGTGCTCTCTCAGCAGGCAAGTCAACCCAGCAAGCTCCCAGAGCGAGGGCAGACACGGGCGGTGGTGGACAGAGCATGTCTGTGCCCGAAGGCAGAGCCCACAGCAGACCCCAAGGGCACCCAGGAACTGGCACCCTCTGTGCTTGGATCCCCCGTGCCCGCCCGGCTGAGGAGGCAACAGCTTCATCCGGCCCCCGCACACGGGAGCTGCCCCAGGAGCTGTCCCTGGCAGATGCCCCCATCCAGGACCAGGGGCTAAAGATGCCTGGCAAGGTCCAGCTGAGGTTGTGTTTGGAGAGGCAAATAAATGAGAACCAAATGGAGGGATGGCTACTTGGAGTGGACTGGACTGGTGCTCCAAGAGTTTGAAACACGCTGCACTTTAATTACAGCTCTTACCAATCAGGCAGTAATTACTGGTATCCTTCCTGTAGCCTACAATTGCCTAATCTTGTTATTTGAGAGCCATCAAGATTCAAACAGCTGGTGAGCCGTGCCTGCTGCTCAAAAAGGCATCGCTCGGCCCCAACACTTGGAGCTGGAAGCAGCGCGTGAGAACGCACCTTGGTGCTCCCTCCGCAGCTCCCGGGTCCCTGGGGGCAGCACCCTCAGCCACTGCCCCACTGCCCCGCTGCCCCACTGCCCCGCTGCCCCTTTCCTGGCCGTTAGCAAAAAAAACGCTGTGGAAATAGCATTTTGGGGGACTCTTTGGGAGGTTTCCCTGCAGGACACAGCACTTCGCTCGCCGGGCCAGAGCCGTCCCCAGAGGGACGCTTGTCCTTGGGTGCCTCCGGGAGCGAGCAGCTTCCACGTGCGCGACAGAGGCTTGGGCGGCAGAGCATCAGAGAAGACAAAATCCACCTTTTGGCCACGTAAGAAGAGCTCAAACATGCACGTCCAACAATCTGTTTCCCTCTCTCAGTACTGGAGGCTGCCGTGACCCCAGTGGAGCTCTGCTATCCCTAGGGTGGCAGAGGTGGCTTCTCCCCAGATCCACGCGGAGTTTGGGTCTCCTCGGGGAGGAGGTGCTGCGGCACACGGTGACACCGATGCACCGAACAGCCCCGCAGCCCCTGCTCTGCCGCGCAGCTCGCGATGGTCCCCGTGAGCCCACACGGTGAGTCCGAGCTCAAACCATCCCAACGGCTCTTAACGTGACTCTGCTCAAAGCTGCAGCGAGTGGGAGTTCTGGAAAACAGTCCTTTCCCTTTGGTCCTGTTTAAAAATTAATGTATCGTGGAAACGCTGATGGTATCTCCGCCCCGTTCTCCCTCGCATACTTGTGTGACTTATCAGCCTGGGAAGCAGCTGAGGAGACGTTGTCCGCGGTGTCCGTCTCCAAATAAAGCCTGAAATGATTGTGGTAATACCACAAATACTTGGGGCTTGTATTTCCTGCGCATTGCTGATTACAGGGGGATGCAGCAGTCCCAGGTAGAAGCCTCAGCTGGGAGGAGGATGGGTTTGGGCAGTTTAGGCTGCCACCAGCATTAGGTTTTCCACGGAGCTGCACCGCTGGCGAGGCGGCATCACACTGGGGACCCTTCGGTGGCCCAGCCCCTGGTTTGAGCAGCAATTCTGTGCAGCCTCCAAATGATGCTGGACCTTCCAACAGCCCTTCCTGCTCCTACGGCAGCCGGGCAGAGGCACCACCACTTCCCCCTCTGCCCGGCTGGAAAGTGGGAGCAGCGGAGCTGGAGCCATGCCCGTGGTATTGGTCCCCAGGCATCCAAAGGGCGAGTTCAGCCGAGGGCAAAGCTGGCCATGAAGGGGGATGCCCGGGAAGGCCGAGCTTGTCGCCTCGGTGCCTGCTCCATCCTGCACCAGCAGCGACAGGCCAGTGCTCGGGCTGGGCAGCGGGACTGGCACAGGCCGTGTCAGATTGCAGCATCCCGCTAAGGGACAGCAACCTCTGACAGCTGAGCACAGTAACCCTTTAATCCGTTGCAGAGCTCGTCTGTCAGAGCTCCGATGCCCGTGGGGAGGTATCAGTTACAAAACGCAGGAAAGAGAAATGAGAGTGGAAAATGTTTGGCTTTTTGTCTCCTTGCTCGCTAGAAACACAACTGCTCTTGTTTTGCTGCTGGGAGCGTTTCTCCGAGGCGGTGCCCGATGCCCCGTTGCTGCGGGCTGCAGCTCACCCCGCGGTGCGGAGGGTGCGGGTGGGAGATCTCGTCCCCGCAGAACCCCGCGTGGCGGCTGTAACCGCGTGGCGCCCGCACCCACGGGCGAACAGCTTGGGTGGCTTCACCCGCCGTCTTCGGCCATGCACCCCTGCACCTGTGCTGCCCGTGCTGCCTGTCCTGGCTGCTTTGCCTGCCCTGCCTGTGCTGCCCGCGCTGCCCATGCTGCCTGCCCTGCCTGCCCTGCCCGTGCTGCGTGCAGCAGTGCCAGTGTGAAAGCCCGACGAGCAGATGGGTGCGACCTCCCGCTGCAGGGGCTGGCTGGCGACCTGCGCCCCAGCCCAGCAAAGCCACACCAATTGGAGAGGAAGGCAGCGATGCAGCCGCGGGGAGGGCAAAGGGGGGGAGCCACCCCATTTCTGAGCAATCTAAAGGAGTGACCCATGTTTCCATTCAGCTGGTGCGTTCCTCTGCCCAGCTCCTCGCCTAAACTGGGGCGAAACGCGGGACTGCGAGGGGGCGAGGGGAGGGTGCGCGCCTCCCCCCGTGTAATCTGCGGATCATAGCGGTACAACGGGATTACTGGAGGCTGAGGAACAGCAGCGAGCGGGATCCAAATCGCACAGCGAAACAGGGGAGAGACCTGGCAGAATGTCTCGCACGGTACGAGTGCAAATACGGCCTCGCAAGACCACGTTTATATTTTAATATCAAGTTTTCCGTAATGCAGAACACACTCATGGCCCAGCTCCCTTGCTGGGCAGCTGCTGGGTTTCAGCGTGGAGGAATTGGCAAGATCTTTTCACCAGGTGAAATAAATAGAGTGCTGGGCCCCAGATAGGATTACGGTTTGTTTTCTTTAGGTGTATAGAATCCGCGGGAAAGCTGAGCCCAAACGGAAACTCAACTCCTAAAGAATTTGGCCTATCCTGGCCAGCCCCTGTCTGCCTGCCAGGCATGCTCTCCCTGCCGTGCAGTTTGCTCTTTATCTTTTAAGAGGCTTTGTTAGCAACTATCAAGCCATTCTTTGTGTGCCTGGAGGACAGGGGGCTGCTTTTCAAATTATTTGAGGATGATAAAGTTACAGGGTTTTACCTGGACAACCGTGATGAGAAAGTTCTCCTGGGCATTTCCAGGAACGTCCCCCCCCCGCCAGCCAGACCCCCCCAGACCCAATTCCCAGCACTTTCACAGCAAGCGGGGGGCTGAGCGTGGTTGGGCAGAGAATCACGACCTGGCACAACCTCACCCCTCTCTCAATCCTATTTTCTGCTCCTGACGTGTTCTCCTCCTTGTTGATTGTATCTTTTATCCCAAAAGGCTGCTGAAAATCCCACAATATCTCGCCCGGGGCGGTGGCAGCCGTGGTGCGTGTTGCACAGCAGCTCCGCGGCCGCGCTGCGCTCTGCCCCTGCGCCAGGACAGCCGCGACGGAGGGGATCCGGGCAAGGCTGCCAACCCTGGCTGGAACCAGAGACAGACACACGAGGCCATCCGGGCCTTGGCTGCACATCCCCACTCTCTTGCTTCCCTTTGTTTCTCTGCTGAGTAGCCCTTGCAGGAAGAGCCTTGGCTAACCTGTGCCCAGGTGCCCCGGGCAGTCGCCCGCTCCCAGCTCCCTGCACCGGAGGATAGCCGGGCAGGGTGGGAGCAGCCCTGGCGCAGACCCACCCAAACCAGCGGCTGCGGCCGCGTGGCTGGAGGAGCTGCGGTACCGGCACCAGCGGCAGCCAGCCGAGGGGATGGCATCGCTGCCCCCAGTTCAGAGCAGTAAGTGGGGAGCTGGGCTGGAGTCTTATTGCAATTAGACTTAATGCAGCCAGGGCATTTGGGGGCATAGAACAAAGGGGACAGCTCAATGTGCCCTGGAACTGGGCATGGGCACATTCGGTCAGTGCCCAGCACAACATGGAACGTCCTTCAAAGTCAACGCAGAGCCACGTCCCGGGGTCCTGCCAGGCATGGGTGCAACAGCCCAGCTCAGGCAGCGCCGCCTGCGTCCCAGCACATCTCACTCGGGAAACGGGATCTGACTCTCGAGACTGACATGGACTAAAAATTCTGGGCCATAGGACTTCTGAATTTACTACTGCAATGAGACAGCAACGTGCATTTTAAAGCACGAAAAACTGTTTATTTGTGCATTTCTCTCAACTGGACGGAAGCCCTCGTGCCTGTAGCTCAGTCCGAGGGCAGAGCTGGGCACCGAGGATGGCAGCGGGCTCTGCCGCGCTCACAGCCGGGGGCTGCCTTGGCTCTTCGTGATTAAAATACAGTCTTAAAAATTCTTAAGGGAATGTTGAGGAGAAACTTGCTCTGAAAATACATGCAGCTCCCTGTACTACAACTCACACTTCGGTAGTTAACGCAAAGCTTATTTTTTCACCTCGTGCATGACGGGTTCTTTACCCGGATCGCCTGTATCTGGCTGGGGAAAGCAGCATCTTGTTCAGTTTGAGAAACTAAGGGAGGCAGAGTGATGTGACCAATATCGAGTCAAAAATAAGTCTCCAACAGTAAAGCAGGCCACAGTGGTCTGAGCTTTCTTCAGATGTTGGCTACAGGAGTAGTAGCCAAAGCTATCCCCTGGGGTTACTTTTCTCTCCAGACACTGCAACAGCGGCTGAAAATGGGTCTGCAGCTCCAGCGAGTCTCTGCAACAGTCCGACGCGGGCGGGTGTGCAAGGAGGCTCTGAAGAGTAATTCAGGGATTATTTTAGATCCTTCTCTATCTTTCCTCCCGCTGTAAAGCCACGGTGGCCCCATGCACCGCTGGGACGCGGCGGGCTGTCCCGCGCAGCCAGGCTGTGAGCAGCAGCCGTTCCTGGGGGTGAGGGGGCACAGTGGGAGCAGAGCTCATCCCTCGGTGCCACCCCCCGCCCCCACCACCTGCACAAAAAATCTGGAGAGCTGCAGAGACATGACCGGAGCCGCCTTAGGGAGGACGAGCGTGGCCGCGCTCCTGTTGCTAATTACAGTCCTGGAGCAGCCCCGCTGCTCAGGTGAGCCCTTCGCCACTCCGGAACAAAGGCGCCCTTGTGAGCAGCGGGCTCGGCCGGGATCTCGGCGCTGCGGGACCCCCGGCTGCCCACGGCTCTGCCCGGTGCTCCGGGGGGCTGCACAGGGCAGCACCTCCCACCTCGCAGCCCGCGGGGCCCTGCTCGGAAGGGGATGTTCGTAACGGGAAAGCAAACGTTTCTGTTGTCCTTTCGCCCGTAAATTGCTGCTTCGCTTTTGCTGAGAAGTTCACAGAAATCTGAACGTGACCTGGCCTGAAAACCGCCAGCCCCAGAGCTGTTGACTCTCAGCTTTAGGAACCAGCAGATAACGACGGGACCAGCTTTGCACCACTGCGAGAGCACCAGGGAGGTGGCTGCTCCCGCGGCAAGGGCGGCCGGTGGCTCTGCCGCGGGTTCCCGGGCTGGCAGCGTGGAGGGGCATTTCTCTGTTAAATGAAAAGATCAATATTTGTTTGACGTTCAGAAAACCCTCCCAGCCTCTGCCTGCTGCAGCAATCGCTTACGTGAGCGCAGTGGACGCACTTCTCCATGGAAGACTTTGTTTCTGCCGTGAGCCCACCCACCTCCTGCCCGATGGACGCTCCCCGTTAATACCGAAGTGCCGAAATCACACACATGCATTAACAGGGAGAACATCGAGCCTGTGGTACGTGTCCACCTAAGGCCATGCAAGTGTGGTCTCCTCTGCCACAGTGGCCACCGGACGCAGGCATCCCAATCAGGGAACACGGGTGGGTGACCAGCACAGGAAACTGTCCCCCCACAGCTCATCACAGCCCGTGGAAGAACAGCCTGTTTGGGGCCGGCACGTCGTCAGTCCCTGTGCAGCGTGTGTTCACCGCACCGCAGCAGCCCCACGGGCGGTTTGCGGGACCTCGGCGACGGGGGCTGCGAGAGCTGCGGGGCACACGGCGCCTGAGAGCACCGAATCCACAAAGACGTGGTCGGATCATGACATCACAGGGAGCTCTTGCCAAACCAGCTGAAATCATTCAAACATTCGGAGCGTGCTTATGGGGGGGGAACCCTCGGTTCTAAATATATTCCTTTGAAGAGAGCTTGTTATTTAAGTGGCTATTGCAAAACAGGGTGTGCATGGAGCTGCTCTGAGCCGACGAGGGAGGGAAAGCCGGTTGTGGGCACAGAGTCACCACCCAGGTATTTTAATTGCAAATCCCAGCATGTTTTATGGACGTCTAGAGAGTATCTTTTTACATGGGCTCCAAGGATTACAATAAGATCCATCATGTTTTATACGAACCTAGTGACAGTACATAAGTCCCACCCTGACGATGCTGAAGACGGGAGGATGCTGCTCAACAGCCCATCCACGGAGCCAGGAATCGTTTGAGGCATCTCCATGCAGGTTCTCACCGGCACAACGTGCCAGTGGGCACAGCGGGAAGAGCTGCTGCGAGCCTCCAGCCGTTCCCTTTGCAGCCCTGCAAGCAGGCTGGTTGTGCACATGGCCAGGCTTTAGCTCAGCTCTCCTTTTGTTGTCAGGACAAGCAGGGGAGTCCCAAGTGTGCGCACAGCCCGAGCGCGGGATTCCCGGCGGCAGCCAGCCCGGCAGTCCGCAGGGCAGCGTGTCCCATTTGGCTTGGCATGACCAGTGCAGAACTGCTGCAACCTGCTTCAGTGCTTGTTCCAGAAATCCCAGGGGTGCAATCTTTCTGGAAGAGTATGTCGGTCTGTGCTTAGACGCAGGTTTTGCTTCCCACCTTAGAAAGCTTAAGCAGAGACGGCGCAGGTGTGCTGTGCCTCGGCTGGTCTAGGCAGCCATGCACAGCATCCGTCTGTGCAGGAAGACTGAGCCCTTTGTGGGCTCCTACATCCATAAATTCCCACCTGAGGGGACCGGACTGTGCTTTCCAAGTACTGTACCACGGAGGGGAGAGAAGCCCCTGCAAAGCGTGCGAGGTGGGAACCGCGGCGTGAGCGATCGCTCTGACGCTCCGCAGCACAGGCACGGGGACACAAAGGCACTCAGCTGCCAGCAGCAGCGCGATGGCTGCGTACGTGACGCGAGTGCTAAAGGACGACGTCTCTGTTGCTCCTCTGAAAACACTGACCTGAATATCCCGCTTTCCCAATGACCTCTGTCCTGGCACAGGGGGAAAGGTTTGGGCAAATTCACAGCTAAGCTTCCGTTCACCGAGCTCTCCCTACGCTCTCCATCCTCATGAGCGCTCGTTGGAGCTGAAGTTGGTTGTTAGGAATGCCCACGGCAAATGACCTGCCGGCCCCTCACTGGAGCTCAGCTCCTCATGGCGTGGAATTTGCCTTGGTGGAAGCCAAGTGGCACCCCTGGCCAGCCCAGTGGCAGGAGCCGGGGCACCCGTGACGCAGCCACATGCAGCTGGAGGGAGGGTGGAGGGGTATCGCCCTGCCCAGCCACCCCTGATGCTGCCGGTCACTGACCGCCATCCCTGAGGCCAGGACGGGGCATTGCCAGGCTCCTCTGGCAGCCGGGTAGCAGGACCAGAGCATTTCATGGGGTCCCCTGGCAGCCAGGTAGCAGGACCAGGGCATTCCACAGAATCCTGCCCTGACAACAGAGATTCACCGCCGCTCTAGCAGTGCTGGAAGGGGAGCGCAAGAAAGCCCAGCGCTGGGCACCAAGGAGCCAGCCCTCCCCAAAGCCCACGCAGGGCACCCCCTGCCCCTGGGGACGGATCACGGCCCCCACTCTCTGCCAGGCCAGGGGCTCCTGACCGTGGTTCTCCTGTCCCTCACCTTTGCAGCAAAGTGCCTGAGGACAGGAGGGCTAGAAAAGCCCCAAACCTCCTCGGCACCTGTGTGTATAAAGGACTAATAAACAAGGACACAGCCTCCAGGGCAGACACAAACACGGGCAAAACAAGAAAGTGTTCGTGTACCGGTACAAAAGCATCATAAATACTCTCCCACTGCCAAAAGACCTCTTCAGTCTTTTACTAAATCTCATCACAGGAACAATTTACAAGCCAATAATGCTGAACAACTCCATTCCAAACTCTGTGTTAAGCTTTATTTCAGGCTTTCACACTTTATCATGTTAGCACCTCCCGGGCTGGCACTGGACTAACGCATGCCAAGTTGAGAAAGGGGAGTAACGGAGCGGGGCTCGTCTCTGCGTCGGAGAGTCTCCCAGTCAGGAAAAACTGCGCTTTCACGAACACCCAACTTGCAGGGTGGGCTTTGTGTCCCCTTCCCAAATGACTTTCTTGTGATGCAGACTTTTGGCTGCATAATCCTTAATCATTTTCCCCTAAAATGCAGCTCTTCAGTAAAAGCTCTATCCTGGATAGCATCTGTTCTTGCAGGTATACCCAGGCCCGAACTTCTGCGACTGTCGGAGGTCTTCACATTCAGGAAAAGCAGGATATTCTGGGCTCCGTGTTCTGATGCTCACTTCCCCGAGAGACGCCCCTGCGTGCTCCCAGCCCTGCCGCCCACGTATCACCCGCATGCTTGTATCACCCATAGTCACTGACCGAGAATCTAACAAAACTGCAGATCATGGAAACACACCCTGGTAGACTGAGTTTGAGAAGGGAACTTAATGTAGTTAAATTAATAAAAGGAGAACATTCCTCTTTGGAGGTCATCTCCATTAACTAATGCAATCCTATTCTGCTGTAATATAATTGTGTAAGCGTTGTGTCTCCCATCGAGAGCTGGGGCTCATTACAAGAACAATGCAACTCTGTCAGGTTCAGTGTCGATTCAGTGTCGAGGCACCGGTATCCTTCTTAGCTTGCACACGGGTACCTAAGAGCTGGAGGACACAGCTTGCAAATTTTCAGGAAACAATGAGGAGATGTAAAAGGAGACGGCTGCTGGAGGATGCCCCGGGGGACTGGCAGGGTCTGCTGTGAGCTTAGCAGCAAGGTGTGTGCCCTTCCTAAAGCCGGCTCCTCTCCCGTTTTCCCTGACTTCAGAACTTCACTTTTGCCTGACGTCGGAGCACCGCAGTGCTGTGCCACCCCTCTGCACTGCCCCGTCTGCTCTTGGATTTCACACTGCCAGCCCACAGCACGTGTACGGCAACCTCTGGGGGAACACTGCCAACGGCTGCTTAATCCAAATTGCAGCGTCTTTAGAAAATACTTCTACAAACATCGACACTCCAAAAAAAAGCTCTCTTTAGCCCTTTGTAAGCCAGGAGTTTATTTTGTTAATATTTTTCTGCATGGCGTGTTTCAAATGAGAACATTCTGAAAGTAAATTGGCAGAGTATTTATTGCTGTTTATTTCTAAGCAGCTATAAGCCAATAATAACAGAGAATCCTCTTCAAGTGAAAACTAAATTCCTCTCGGTTAAAATGCTCAGTGCAAAGTCTGAGGCTGTGCTTTGTCAAGCAGATGCAGAGCGTCCCCTTATAGCGCCCATGCTAATGCAGTAACAGGATTGGAGCTGCGGCTGCTGCCCAGATCGTTACGATCATCCTGGCCTGGAGAAAACAATTCTGCTGAAGCATTACTGCTCTGGAGCGGGTCCGCTCCCGGCTGGCGCAGCCGCCGCTGCTGCAGGCACAGGCACACACACAGCACAAACACGCTGGGGTTGGCGCTTAATCCTCCAACTGCCCACGAATGCCACAAGTATTTGGCAAAACAGAGGTCAGGGTCCCCCTGCTGAGTCCTGACTCGCTGGGAAACCTCAGGCGCAGCTCTGCCTGATCACTGCTGGGGAGCAGGGGATGCTGTGCCCTGTACACACACCCCAGAAACCCTCTGCCTGCTGCTGGGGACGGGCAGACCTGCACAGTGCAGGCGCCGAGCCCCCCACAGTGGGGCTGAGTGGGGACAGGGTTTGGCCCCAGGTGGCATGGAAGGAGTTAATCTGGGTGGCAATCAGGGACCAGCTGGACCCGGGCCCAGCTGCAGGGGATAAAAGCTCTGGGAGTGTCTCTCGGGGGGAGTATTTAAGAGGGGGGTTAAGTAGGTCCCAGCCCTCTCTGATAAGGGACGGTGGGGTTCAGGGTGCACTCTGGTCTGGGGCTGGTGGCTGCAGCAGAGGTGAGGGCAGTGCTGAGCATGGTCTGTGGCGGAGATCTCCCTGCAGGCAGTAGGACCTTTTGGGTGTGAACCAGCTCAGCAGCCCCTCTTAGGAGCAAAGACCAGGGCACGAAGCGAAAGTCCCCAGGAGCTGCTGAGGATTTTGTTTATTCCTCCTGGAAAGCCACCAGCTGCTGAGGCTCAGGGTAAGTAGTGATGAGTTTGGGATTTATGGGGCACTATCTTTGTCCCTGCAGGTGGGGCAGCCAGTGCAGACACCCTGGGAGAGACCAGGATATTCCCACTGGGACACCTGAGCTCACAGCCGGGCACCCTGTATTGTTCCCTTTGCTTGTGCAGCGTGGCTGGTGGCCAGCAGGGCAGCCAGGCTTGCTGCAGAGGGGTCTGGAACGCAGCGTGTGTTGGACACCTCTGCAAGCTGCTCAGTGTGCTGGGAGTGGGTCTTGTCCTGCTTGACTGGGGGCTGATGTGCATCCAGCAGAGATCCTCAGCTGCGGCACTAAAGCTGGCGGGGGGAGCATTGCTCCTGCCTGTAGGGACACCAGGAGCTTTGTGGCTCCGTTTGCTTCTGAAGACCAGCACAGTGCTCCTTGGTGAGCAGCTGCCAGCCAGCAGAGAGCCAGTGAAGGAAAATCTGCTCTCTCCCTGCACGCTGGCAGCGGTGACCTGGACCGCTTCGTTTTGGCCACCGTGCCCTGGTGGGAAAGGTGCTGAGCCGGGCACGCGGGACTGAGCACAGGGCTATGAGAACTGCCATGGAGACCCTCCCGCCACGGAGGGTGGCAAGGCCGAGGCTGGGTGTTTTCTGGGAGCAGAGGACAGGGCAGCGAGTGCCCCTGCGCCATGGTCTGCAGGGCCAGGCAGCTCTGCCCCTGCCCACGCAGGGGGGTGAGCCCTTCCCAGCCACACAATTGAACAGGCAGCCAAACCACAGGCTTGAGCTTGGTTTGACCTGCGGTGCTTGAGAACAGGGCTGGTGATACTGGTTTGAACGCAGAAGAAGGAGCGAAACAACTCATGAGCATGTTGGAGAGTCTGGCAGCTGCTGGCACGGGCCGGTGAGACGTGAAGCGCTGCTCTGCGCGTCCCCACTCGCGCCCAGCAAGGCTGCTGCTCCAGAACACGAAGGTTAAGGGAGGAAGGATGCCAAACCGCTAACAAAACAAACCCCGCTGGTGCGAGGAATCCCAGAAGCGTCTGGAATTTGCTCATGAAGCTGGGCAGCCCCTGCCGCCCATCTGCTCTTCTGCTCTCTCCGTTCACACGCTCCTTTTCTTACCATTTTACTAATTAAAAATTGCAACAGGTTCTCTCCAGGTTTGAAGCGAGTGCACGGGGTGGTTGGTGACTGCAGTGACTCCTTTGCTCCGAACGGAGCCTGGTTTGTGCTTCCCGCATCTCACCCAGCCCGATCCGTTGCTCTTGACTTTCTCCAGAAGCGTGAACGAACCTCCCTGCTGGGTGAAACCTCGCTCAGGGCAGCACTCAAGGCTGGTCCAGGTCCTCCTCCTTCAGAACGGGTCGTGTTTGGATCCCAAGGTCCACCTGGGACGGGGCAGCAGACCGAGGAAAGGGAGGAGCAGTCGCTTTCAGCTCCAGAGGCTGCAGAGATGGTCCTGGGCCGCACGTGCTGGTGCTGTGCCAGGCAGTACCTGTGCCCTGCCGGGCGGGTGGGCTGCCCGGGGTGAGCCCCGGTTCTGATCCCATTTCCTGAACTGCAGGCTTTGTGCCACAGGGCAATTACTGAAGGAGAAATCCTTTTATTCAGAATAGGGTACTTTGTTAATCTGATTACCTGTTAATTGCTCAGTTTGACTGCAAGTGGGTAACCTTTAACCACGGAACGCTGTTAAGGAGTCAGTGACTCACTTTGCCGGGAGCTTCTCGCAGCTTTCCCAGCGCTGTGCCCCCCGCTCCCTCTGCCCCCGTGAACAAAGCCCAGCGAAAAGTATCTTCTCCCACGGCAGCTCCGGGTGCCGGGGCCGGTGGGATTCACCGTCTTCAAGTTCAGGCTCTGAACGAGCATTTAGCACGTGTGACCCATGGACCGGGTGGGGACACAGCCCTGGGGCAGCTCCACACTGTGCTCTTGTACAAGCCACTTTCTTCTTACCCAAAAAGGGTAAGTTTCTATGAAGAATGCGTTCCAGCTGTGACACACAACTGGAAAGCGTAGTGCTTGCATGATCACTCCTTATCTTTACTGCTTCCTCAAAGAGTGAAGGAACCTGATCAAACTTATTTTTAATGTTGCCACCGGAGTCTGTGGGAGTCTTCCCTGCTCCTGGCGAATCGCTCATTGCTGCAGTTTCCTTGTGTCCGAGGGCAGAAAGGCTTCCAGAGCAGACTTCCATGATGGTGGGATTCACTTGGTGCCCTGCGTGACCGGGGCCTCCAGCTGCTGTGCCAGATGCCACCAGCTCTGCTGGGTTTGCCTCCGTCCGGGCTGATGGAGCCTCCATCCCAGCACGGAGCCCAGCTCAGGCTCTGCATCCCCCTCGTGCTGGAAGAGCCACCAGCAGATGCTGGGGCTCTTGTTCATGCCATTGCATTCCCAAGGTGATGCCTGGCTTTGGTGGGTGCTGGTCCAGTGCCTACACCCTGCCAGTCCCACTGGGAGCCCTCCTGGGTCTCTTCTGCTGCGGGGCTGCCGTGCATTTGGCAGAGGTAGGTGGGCCCACATCCTGCACCCAAGTGCTCATTCCCAAACCAGGATCCCTGCGCAGCCCGAGGACTCCCCTTGGCACCGCAAAGTGAGTGTTTACTGGTCAGGTGTAGGTGTCAGTGTGGCACGGGAAGGGTTGGGGGCTGTCCAAGCACGTGTGCGGGGGGAAGGGCAATCCGCAGCATCAGCGAGGGTCTCCTTCGCCTGTGGAACATCAAACCCCCTACAAAACGCTTCCATGTGCGCCTTCCCGCTCCGTGCATGTCAGTCATGCTTTATTAATCCGTTGGGCGGCATGAGCGCTGCTGTCCCCACAAGTGTTCTTTCATGTTTGCCTACAATCTCGATGTCATCGCACAAAATCAAGAGTAATTATGAACAG
This sequence comes from Tauraco erythrolophus, assembly GCF_009769465.1. Lineage (NCBI taxonomy): Eukaryota > Metazoa > Chordata > Aves > Musophagiformes > Musophagidae > Tauraco > Tauraco erythrolophus. Next base: position 15,907,503 of record NC_141483.1, read on the forward strand.
ATACGAGCCCCTCGCCCGCCCTCCCCCTCGCGACTGCTCCTCAACATCTGGTTTCCACAACCGCTCTCGGGGGTGCTCGGCGCGCAGACCCTCGGAGCAGCTCTGCTGAGAATTAACCTCTGCTCCCACTTCCCGCCCTCCCCCCATAATTTTTCATTTTGATCGGTGATGGGTATCGAGCAGGTTTTTACTCCCCAGCCCAGTGCTCCTGATGGGCTCATCCTGGGTATTCCAGCAGCACAGAGACAAGGCACCAGCCCTTCAGAGGGACCGGATATGCCTTGTTCCACAGCAAACCCCCTCCATCCCAGCTCTGTCCTGGTATCCGTTTGCCATCCCCATGTGCCATTTCAAGTTCTGGTGACGGAGCACCTGTGCAGCGCGCTGGCTGCGGGGCTCTGCGGGAATAAGCACTGCTGTGCCCGCACACAGAGGATTCAGCCACTGTTCTTCACTGGGCCTTTCCCTTTGGATGGACCTGCTGTCCCACTGAGCCAGAGGAGGTTTCTGATCGAGGCATTTTGTTCGCTCCCTGCACCACTTGTCGATTCCACCTTCCTCCAGAGAAAGTCCCCGAGGTGCCCATGCAGTCAGGCAAACACTTCTCTTCAGCTTTCTCCAGGAGTCAGACCAGAGCGGGTCTGAGGTCTGTCCCAGTCTGCCCTGGGCAGCATCACTCCCACCACCAGCGGTTATCAACCCCAAACTGGGGAGCGCTGGACGCGTGGAAAACTTCTCGAGTCGTTTAGAACTCCTCATGTTTAGGTTCGCAGAAGAGACGCACACGTGCTGGCGATTGAGCTAATCAGGTACCATCTACATCTCTCTGAAGTGATTCCCTTGCCGTACGCTCCGATGGCTGCTTGGCCATCCGACAGCCGGCAATTACGCAAACATCCCCGTTCACATGGTCCTTATTACGGGCGCAAGATGTGCCGTAATCCTGTAATTTTTGCTGAGGCCTGGAACTTGCTGCATCAGCTTTTTGGGCCCCTTGTGCAGATGATTTTCCTTTACTACCCTTTTAGGTGGGAAGGGGCTCCGAGGGGTCCCTGGGGCGGTGGCTGTGTTTGGAAAGGCATCACCAAGCGTCTGGCGATGCTCAGTGTGGGGTCAGTGTGCTGGGCTGCCCGCGGGGAGCGAGGTGGGGGTCCAGGTCAGCAGCCCTGGCTGCACAGCCGCTGTCCCACCTCCTCCCGGGACCAGGAACGCTCCCGCAACCCACTGCTCTGGGCACAACTTGCTGCCAGCAGTGGGGACGTTGCAGTGGGGCCAAGGGACATGCCAGGTGTGCTGTGCATGCTCGTGTGTCCCCACAGCTGTGCCAAGAGCTGGGTTGAGGCAACGTGCAGAGACCTCGCTGCAACCCGAGAGCCACCTTGGCAAAAAAAAAGTCAGATAATTCCAACTTCTGTAAGGAAAGCAACTGCTCCACCTCTCAGCAGCCCTGGCCCAGTGGCAAGGTTACTATTCCACTGGTACAGTAACTTCTTTTGCCAACCAGAGGATCTCTCCACGGCCGCTCCGCTCCCAGGAAAGGGCTCTCGGGTCCCCTCACCCGCCCTGTTCAGAGGGGTGGCTGCAGTGATGGGCGATGCGCCCTGTGCTCTGTTCTGTCCATGGGCACAGCTGTCTGCCACTGGACTGGGAAATACCAGCTGTGTTTAAACCGAAGGGAGAAAAAGAGGAAAAAAAAAATCTGTTAGTCATCATACATTTAACCAATTCCGACTTGACCAGGATCCACTAAAATGCAGTTCATGCAACATTTTTATTGCTAATTGGTTTGACTGTTAAAATTTAAATGCATGAAGTTACTTTAATGACAGACAGAGTGGACCTTGTCAACCTTTAAAAGGTTCTTAATTCATTTATATACCTCCTGAAAGGCTTTGCACTTCTCCCTGCAGTGCAGGGCCCTCACTGCCTCGGCCGCTCTGCCACGCAGCCCCCGGAGCGCTGCCTGCGGCGCATGTCCGGAGAGCCGCTCTCGGAACAGCTTGTTAAACGCAAACCGTGGCAGACACCAGGCCAGCAAAGCATGGCCAGCGCTGGCCAGGGGCACAGGCACCGCAAAACAGTCGGTGTGTAACTGAGCTCCGTGTTACCGACCCGGGGGGGGGGGATAGCGGGCGGCCAGGGAGCCCGTGGCCGGGCGCGCAGCCGCCGGTGGCGAGCGGAGGCGGTGGGCAGGTGGGTGCTGCAGCCCGGGGGGCACAGCGGAGGCAGACGAGGCTGGTGCAGCCTGTGCTGCCATCCCGAGGTTTGCTTCCCGGGACCCTGGCGTTGCCACCACCGGTGTTTTCACCACGGCCCAGGGACCCCTGCCGCGCACGGGTCCTGGTGCGTTACACGCTGCCCAACGTTTTCCATTTAAATGCAAATTTTGACTTTTCACTCGGCAGCTCGAGAAAGTTTTTCACACCGGAATGAGGGTCACGATAATAATTTATCCACAGGCCTCTTTCTACAATGACTATTTGTACAAGAGAAGTGTTGATACTTGGGTGGCTGCGAGAGGACTCCCGCAGCAGTCAGACGGCCGAGGGACGGGAAGGGGCACAGCCACGTCCGCGTCCGGCCGCGTTCATTTCCCTGGAATAACCTCAACACTCGATATCGCTGGGAAAAGAGAACATTTTCTCGCACGGCTGCCCGTGCTGTTTTAAGTTGATGGGTCCAGTCACTGTGTCTCTGGCTCTGGCAGAGCTGCCAGGTGGGAACGCTGCACCAAAGCCCACGGATGGGCTCTGCACACCATGTGCACATGGGGAGAATTCTCCTGGTTGAGCTTGGCAAGGTGCCTGTCCTCCCACCACAGCACGGGCTGATGCTCGTGCAGTCGGACACCTGAACAGCAGCACCCTGTGTTGGTCAGTCTCTGGGAGTCTGCCCGACATCCCTTCATAATTAATTACTTAATCCCTGGCACAAGCAGGCATCTTATGTTCCTCAGTGCCATAATGAGAAGTCACAGTCAATGAGACCGGGTGGGAGATAATGCCATTGCCTCCCCGGAACTGGACCCCACCAGGTTTTCCATTTCTTCTTTGAAATGCGCAAAATGCAGCATAATTAAAATCACACAGAAATTGTATCATTAAATAATGTTGCTGTTTCAAAGGCAAGAACCCGGAGTTCAGAAATGTTGAAATGAAGGTGGCTATCACAATCTTAATTCTGATTGTTTTGCTCAGAGCTCCTAACCGTGCGATGCATGCTGAACTTTCTACAGTGCAACTCTTTTTCCATATTTATCTTATTCTCATTCCTCAGTACATGGTCCCTGCCAGAGTAACCATGTTTAGAACCATGCTTGGAAGACAGAGTGTTTATTTGATGCGCCAGGGAGACTTTTCTACAAGGCACATCATCACGGTGTTCGATATACACACAAACGTATCTTCATTTATCTCACAGCATCCTTACAAGGTACCAGGGATGATATTTCACAACGTCACAAAAAAGGGCAGAGATGCAAGAAGATTAAAATCAATGGTTTCCACTAATTTTGGACATCCAGTAAGTAGCGCCTGGTTTTCCCAAGCACTGAGCACTCACAGCAGCCCCTTTACTCGCGATCGCAGGGCAGATCTGGGCTGACTTCGGCCCTTCGCTGAGAGCTCCCGGCGGGCACAGCTGCCTGGGCACAGTCCTTCTCCCGGGACGGGCCGGAGAGGGAGAAGCCATGTGTCCTGACGGAGCATCAGGACCAAACCACATTAGTGAAGGGAGTTAAGAGAGGCAGAAAGAACAGAGAGCCCACGTGGCACCATCTCACCCCCACATGGCACCATCTCACCCCTACCTGGCAGGACGGGGATGGCTGTAACGCCCTGGGGGCTGCTGCTCAGACCTGTAGAGCCAGAGCAGAAAGGGCAGGATTCTCCTCCGCAGCTCTCTGGATTCCTGGGGCAGCCATAGGGACAGGAGTGGAGTGTGCTGGGCACCTCCCAGCCCCACACTCTGGAACTGACGCTCTCCTGCCCTAATCCCCTGCTTTTTCCAGACATGCTCGGCCGGCACAGGCAGCCCAGGGCAGCAGCCAAGCGGCCGGCGGGGGCAAACGAGCACTGTGCAGGGCACAGGGAACAGCTGGCACGGGGTCCCCACACGAGGTGCCACGTGTCCCGAGGACCGTGCGCTGCATTTCCCCGCACCGCTCACTGCCAGGACGGGGGACGCAGCACGGCTGCCTCCCCAACCCCACCGCCACGAGACGCACCACCTCCACGCAGAGCGAGAGCCATAGAAAAGGGATTTGGAGCCGAGGTCACATCCTTTTTCTAATGTGAATTAGTCTGAGCACTAAATGAGTTCAGACTTAATTGTAAGCATTTTCTGTTAACTAAGCAAGAAATCTTATAATAACACAATAAGGTGCCATTTCACAGCATCCAAATGGAGCAATAAGCTAGTGCCTCATTTGTATGTATTTTTTTTTTCACAGTGATTGCTGACGCTGCTGCTTTTAATATATTCACATTGGCACAGCCATTTGCATTCAGATGCAATTATGAGTTAGAAACTCCCTCCTTTCTGCAAGCTCCAGAAAGGGAGAATTTCAGCCCAGAGACACGTTACTGTTCATTTTGTGGGGTCTAATTAAGGAGTCTGCTCTGGCAGGAATCGAAGTCCTATTGTTACCAAAGGGAGCGTCCTGCAAAGAAATAGACTAAATTAAACCAAGCCTTTAAAATTCTTCCTTTTTCTCCATAAAATCTTATTGATCTTGAGCAGAAATAGTTATTTCCTACGGAAATAATGACCCTTTAGGGACAGAGGCCAAGAAGACACATGAACCGCAGCCATTCCTAAAGCATGTTACAGGGTTACAGCTGTGCCACACACAGTCTGCCACCGTGCAACCAGCACCGAGACCCTCTGCGCCGGGGGACTCAAGGTGTTTGGCAAACCCACTGCAGACCCTGCTGCCACCAAACCTCACTCCAGCATGGGAGCAGCTTCCCGAGTCCCCTCGGCAGAGGCAGGGGACCAGGCACGGCATCGCGGGCACTTGCTCCAGCATCCCTGCGAAAGCAGTGGAGCCAGGTGGCCTCCCAGCTCCGGGTACATCCATAACGAGATCCTAGATCCGGGGAAAGAGTGCCTGGGAAGAGCTGGCACCTGTGAACCGCTGCACAGCATGAGGCTCCATGGTCTGGGCTGCTCTGGGACCAGAGGTATCCTCCACTTTCATTTATAAAGATGCTGCAGGCAGGCCAGCTGTATGAAAAATTGCAAATACGGATCCTGGCGCTCTGCCTGGAACCAGGGCCCTCCCCTCTCCCCACCAGCTGCAGCCATCCCTTGACCCCTCCTTCAGCCCAGCTCCTTCCCCAGGTCTATGAATCCCATGAGATCCCCGCAGCTCCGAGGGACGCCTGCCGTCTCCTACATGTATCTCCCCAGGACGAAGCCTCCGCCTGGGCTTGAAGAGGCGAATGTCCCCCCGTCCTGACACCCGCAGCCTGCGCCTCTGCCCAGGAGTCTGGAGGACACCCCTCGCCCTGCACCCCGTGCTGCTTCAGGGCATGTTCTGGCCTCGGGGGTGGCTCGGGCAGATCCCAGCTGCCTGTGAAGCTGCAGCACCCTCCGATATCACGCACGTGTCCCCCATCACTCCCCTTCTCTTTGCCACAGGCTCTAGTGACAAGATGCCACAAAAGAGCCACTGGAAGGCGGCACAGCCCTCCAAACCCTCCACTTTCCACCTGGGCACTAAAGCAACAAATGAAAGAGAGAAGAGAAAAATAAAGAAACCAAGAAAGGTTCAAGCTCCAGCATGAGGGAGCTGGGGTGGGAAGAGCAGCGAGACTCTCACCTTGAGTACAGGCACCAAGGCTGCCCAGGCATGAGCTGGCACCTTCCACGATGTTTGGCCATGATGTGTGAAAGCAGCGAGGAGCCCGGGGCTGAGAAGGACCCCGCAGAGATGTGGTGGGAGAAGGAGCATCCATGTGCCTAGCGTGGCCTCACGTCCCTCCCAGCTCCGTGGAAGGACCACATCGTGCTGAGCCACACCGTCACTTTCCTGATTTCTGGGAACAGCACTAGGATTCCAGGAAGGAACGTGCTCAGGAGCAGCCCGAGGGTGCAGCCACACCAAAACCCAGCCCCAGCTGGTTTGAATCACGGTGAGAACCTCAGGTGTTCCCTTGAGATGGGCACCAGCTCCTTCTGCCACAGCAGAGCTGGATTCCTCAGGTGCTGGCGGCGCATACCCTTCTCCTTCTCCTTCTCCTCCTCCTCCTCTTCCTCTGGCCAGGAGGGAAAAGTAGTAGAGGGAGGAGGAGGAGGAGAGGACAGTGTAATTACTGCAGCACCTGAGATCTCATAACGAGTGCCATGTAGATTACCTCCTCCCGACAGGCTGGAGCTTTGGTTTATAGTTTACACCAGCATATATCGAATTAACCTCAGAGAAAAAGGTTAAACTATCAATCACGAACTGCAGTTTAAAGAACTGCATTCCCCGTGATATATGGCACTGGCACGTCAGAACTAAGCCAAAGACTGCTTAAAAGTAACTGGGGATAATGGGCCTGGCTCCTTATGGAGATAGATGTGCAGTGTGTTGACTTTAATATGCTGCATAAATGAGACCCCGGTGTGGAAATATTGCATCACAATGTAAAACAATTTCCTCTATTCAAACAACCTCTAAGTAGACTTCTCCTATTTAATATTCACTGGGTGGCTCGGCCAGCTCTGGCTGCCCTGGGCGATGGCCGAGGTGCCGGTGGGGTGCAGGAGGGCACGGCGGTGCCAGGGGGACCCGGGCAGGGAGCACTGGGCGGTTGTGGGCACTCGCTGGACCGGGCCCTCCGCTAGCAGAGGCTTCTATTAGCTGCACATGTGTAGAGCAGCGGGGCTGTAATTTGAAGACATGTAACACAGACTGTTTACATTTTGCAATCCTGGATAGTTCTGTGCTGAATTTCCCTACTGGAAAGAAAAACTGCATGAGTGGGGAATGCGGGGAAGGAGGAGGCATCTCCCCTCGGAGCAAGTGGGATGCATCGCATCTGGGAGCGGACACGCACCCTCGCTCCCCGGGCCGAGGGGCCCCTCGCGTCCCGGTGTGGCCGAGGGGGGCTGCAGCTCACGGTGGACGCAGCGGGCAGCCCGGCCGGTGGGACTACTCAAGGCTTCTGGCTGGCCGTGCCCTGCCGAAGAGGCTGGCAGCTCCCCACGGGAAGCTGCAGGGCCGGTGCCATGCTGGCAGAGGTGCAGAAGTGGGTCCTTGCCCAGAGCAGAGCCAGGACCTCCACTCCAGCCGTGCCCCAGCACTGTGGAGCCTCTCGCCAGGGTCGGCCCAAGGCTGCTGTGCCGCCGGAGCGGACCGAGGGGCAGCCCCTGGCAAAGCTCCGCACGGAGCCGTGCCACCGCGGCCACCGCTGCTGTGAGTGCGGATGCGTCTGCGGTCACAGACCGGGGACATGTGCTACAAAGCTGATTTTTAATTATAAGAAATGTAATTGCCAGGTTTGGGCACAGCTAATCACTGCTGCTTCAGGAACTTTGGGAGAATGATCGTTTGATGCACTCAGCCAAGGATAACACCGTCCCGTTTTCATTACATGCTTTCTAATTGCAACAACTACACAAAAGTCATCGCTTTGGCCAAGGAATGGGAATGGTCACGCTGATGATGGCACCTCTGAGACTGAGTAGCCGCGATGAGCCTCTCCCTGCCCCAGGAACAGCCGCCCCAGATGGGGCACGGGGCAGCAGAGCTGCTGGAGAGTGCTGGGATGGGCAGCGGGGGTCAGCGGGGCGAGCAGGGGCAAACTCCGATCCTGCTCTCCGGGATGGTGACTCTGCCGTTCCTCGGTCACCCCTGGAGAGCTCTGGAGCTCGACCCCTCGGCCCAGGCCCTCAGATCAGTGCTCAGTTTGGATGAGCTGAGACCAGACTCACTCGTACTCTTCGAGCCTAAAAAAAGGCTGGTCTGAGGTTAGTGCTTCACCTAACACGCTGTCTCGAGGAGAAGAAAAGGTCAGCGAGACTTTTGAAATAAAAATGTTTCCATCTCAGTTGAGAAAAAGCCCAGATGGGTGAGCAAAGTTTAGAAAAGGGAAAGAATTGAGCAAGCAAGCAATACTGTGAGAAGCTGATAAGAGGAGCTCTAGCAGGAGAATAGGGGAGCCTTGTCTATCAGCCTATTAAAGGCTATTCTTACAAGTTTTTTTCTTTTCATTAATACGCAGGGTGAATAGAACATTGAATAAAAATCAGTACTTACTGCACAATTGTAGGATTGAAAGGTAACTGTCAACAGAAGGATTGGGGTGACAAAAGGGGCCATTTCAGTGCTTAGCAAATGATTTTCGGCTTGTCATTTCAATAGGCCGTGTTTTTCAGAGATTGTGTTTTTTTGAATAGCGTTTATTACCATGCTTTTTAAAAATTTCATGTTGTCTCTTTGCAGGCACCATTCATTTGCAGATGCAGTATTCCTTTTTGGTTGTCAGAGGGATACTGCTTTAGAAAAATAAAGTACAGTCGTCCAGTGAGAAAAAGGATTCTCTTGTGAAGCTAATGGCTGGGAGAAAAACAATCGGGGCAGCTCCTACCTTCTCGCCAGCCTGACCCAGTTTCTCCCACTGTTCTTTATTCATGATCGCGTGGGCCACCGGTCCTCTCCATTTCAAATTACAAGTACGATGCTGAGTAAGATAAAACTTTTTTAACAGAAAGCCCATCTTCCTTAAAGCCCCAGTTTTGCAGCGGGAGACCCTAAAATACAACCGGGGCTCCTATCTCTCGCCTACAGACAAGAGGTCCAATTTTGCAGCCTTTATTCAGACGAAATCCCATTTACCTCAATGGGGGCTTTGCTTGAATAAGCAGTGGGCAATTAACGCTCAGACTTTACAAAAGAGATACGTGGGGTGTTTAAGGCATTGTGCGTATGCCCGAGAGGAGAAGCTAAGTGACAAAGTTTTACGCTTATCTGCTTTAAATAAAATCTTTGAAAACACGTGTTGGTTTAATCGAAATGATCATGTTCATTGCTACATAATTGCTCGCATAGGTCTAGAATTTGCATGACACTGTACACTATGCAACAGCGGTTAAAAGGACTTGCATTAGGATTTCATATCATTTTAACAAAAACCACCATTTTTGGCACCCTGGGCTCCTAAGTAGAGAGTAATCTAGAATTAGTGAGAAATAGATTTCATGGCTTTAAGTCACTTTATAGTGTGCAGGTCTTGAACCCTGATCTTTTGTAAATTGAACCACTTGTGAAAAAACAAAGGGCTCTAATCCTTTTAAACTGCCACTGCACATCCCTGGCCCAGCGCCCTTGAGAAGTGATTTAAATGGCATTGAGTATGGCAGCTCCAAACATACTCAAATCTGTTAAGAGGCTGATATCCATGAAGTGAATGGAAGCGCGGTAAGGGGGAAAAAAAAAAAAAAAGCTAATTAAAAGTATCGATGAGTCTGCCAGGGAGAATAACATCCTGCAGGCCTCTGGAAATCACCCGGAGCAGGGCAGGGATCCTCCTGCACAGCGGGAAGCAGAAGCTGCGGGCAGGAGGTGCCCGGCGGCTGCTTTGGTGCCCACCTCCGGCTCAGCCTCTTCCAAGCCCTTTTTCCCTGCCCTCCGAAACACCAGGCGCTGCTTGCGAACCGTCCCAGGTGACCCGGAGTTTTCTGCCCCAGATAAACATTGCTAATTCAAAAGCACTTTTCTTTTCAACAGCTAGAATTCAATCCGAACTCCTTCCCGAGGAGCCGCAGCAATAAGGGGTGTGTGTTAATGAGGATTATCCTTCCTGCCAGCCCCGAGGAACAGCTGATAAATCAATAGACCCATCACCCGCTGCTCCTCCCCACCTCCCGCCTGCAGGCCCGGGCGAGGTGGGCGGCAGCGGCGGTGGGGAGAGGCGCGACCAGTATCCCCGCCGGCAAGCAGCCATGCTCACGGGGACACTGGCCATGGGGTGGTGAGTGGGGGTGCACACATCCCGCACAGCCCCACGCACCAGGCACAGATCCTGCTAGTGGCATTGCTTTGCCTGGGCAGATCATCCCCATCCCAGCTGGCACAGCTCCTGAATCCAAACATGCCAGGGTGGCAAAGCATCGCCCTGTGCCACACTCAGGCATCCCACCTCTCCTCTGCATGCACAGGGAAAGACACTTGGTCTATTCTTTTGTTTTGCACCACCAGTTTGCGTGTCCTCCTTCACCGTCCCCCTCCGGGGCCCTGTGGGAGTTCTGGTTATTCCAGGACCCACCAGCCAGCCCCACGGCACGCTGCGAGCCGCACTCCGGCGCGTTTGTCAGCCTCCATGAGCTGCCGCACCGACACCGAGCCATGCATGGAGCCTTTTCCACCGCAGCAGTAAGAGCTGGAGCTCAGGGGCCAGCAAGGACAAAATGTTCAGTTTCCTTAGCAATAGCAGAAAAACAACAATTTCACTTTGAGAAACTTTAAAAAAAAAAAAAAAAGCCCTGTTCTTTAACAAACCTGCTGTCTGCTCTTCTCCCAGGGGAAAGGCTGAGACAAGGATCTCTGCTCTAGAAATGCCTGACTCGGTGTTTAAAGTGCCCTTGTTAGCCCTGCCGTGATGGCTGTCTTGAGAATCACAGATCCCGCAGATATTTAAGGCCATATAATTTGCTTATCTCCGTGCACAGTCTTAAGCAGCCCCTGCAGAAAGAGACAGGCTGTTCCCTTGCAAACACTTTTGTTTCCAGCCGATGTTCGGGTCGCAGCAAAGGCACCTGGTGACAGCACAGGGGACCCCACCCAAAGCACCCACCCCTGTGCCGGTGCTCAAGCAACACACAGCACACGTGCAGTGGGTGCACGGCCACCAACCGGGCCCACGGGTGGCTGCCGCTGGCCAGGGGACCTGCATGCGCCGGGCTGAGCTGCGGAGTGCTGTGGTGGGGGCTGTCAGGGCATGCTTTCTGCAGGATTCAGCGTCTTTCATGGGGTTTCAGTGTGCCACTGTGCCCGCACTCCACATGGCAGCTGTGTGCTCGCGTTCCGGCACCCAGCAGCCATCTCCTCCAGCCGTGCCCGTCCTGCTCCCAGCTCTCTCCACGCAGCAGCCAGTGGTGGCTTCCCCAAAAGCCTTGGCTCGTAAATATTGATGGAGAACCAGAATGAAAGGCCAAAGAGCCCGTGTTAGAGCACTCTCTGGACATTAGTCAGACAAAAGACTTTAAAACAAAGTTCAATTAGGTGTGAAGGAAATTATGGGCGATGCAAGCAGCAGCACTGTGTGAATTAGAGAGATGTTAGAGCAGGAGACAATACCCAGCCCAACATAAACCCATTTGTCTTTGCTCCACACCAGCCTTCACTGCCAGCTTGTGCTTCAAGCCGTGCAAACAGAAGCCTCCTGGCATATTTGGAAGACAGTCAACATTTCCAGCTATAATATTTTAATTATAAAGCATGCTGTTGAGCCAGTTATATGGAGCGATGGGCTCAGCGAAAGGCCCAGTGCCGCCAGGTGTGGGCTCTAAACGGGACGCTGGATAACGTTTCTCCGAAAAGCAAACGCTCCCCTCCCCACCGCCGAGCGTGGAGCTTCCCCACCGCAGCCGGCCACCGCCGCGCCAACCCCAGACACGGTGCCACCGTTCTGCCCAGGAGCAAAGCTTTTCGCAGCGGACACAGCCACCTCACGCCTGCGGGAAAGCCCGTGAAAGGCAGCAGCTGAGGATCTGCGGCGCCGGCAGCACAGACCGTGTCTTGGGCAAAGGGCAGCTGAAGCATCCGCAGACTCTCTGGAGGCAGAAGCGGTTCCTGTTTCGCTGCTGCAAACCTCTATTTGGCTGGAATTTTCTGAGGACTTTTCCAGCTGCCAGGATATCTCCTACATCCCCGATTCCTCATCTCCTCTGTGCCATCCATCCGTCCTTCCCAAGTACCGTCCCCTGTGCCTCTCCATAGCCTTTCCACAAGCCCCAGCAGCTGCTCGGGTTGCAGAGCTGTGGTACCTCAGACGAGAAGGGCTGAGCAGCACCGAAAGGCCGTTGGGTCCCTGGTGTCACTACTGGGAAACAGAAGGCAGAAGTAGGAATTCGACAAGGAAATAATAGAAAAATGGTCATTGCTAAATGCAATAGTTGCTGAGTGCCCAGGGATAACACACAGGGAATCTGAGAGCTGGAGACACGAACTCCAAAAGTCCCAGGAGATTAGACGGGAATGCCGTGTTGCAGCGCAGGGATTTTGCTTCAGGATTGCCTTGACACTAAATCAAATTTTGGGAAGTTCTCATCTGAATTTGTACGTGAGCCCTGGCAGAGGCGCCAGCAGCGAGCGTGCGGCATTAAAGCGCTGACGCCTCGAATGCTGTTTGGGCACGTATAGGAATCTGGGCTGCACAACTGCTATCCAGGAGCTGGACAGGGACAACTGATTGTATTTTAATTGCGGGCTCAGTATGAAACAAGGTGTGGGCCAAAGTGCAGCTTCAATAGGTGCGGCGCCAAGAAGGATTTGGTGCCAGCAACAGATACTCTGGCAAACTCAGCCCTACAGCTCCAATTATGGGACTTCTCTTATACCACTGTCTCTAAACATTGGCTTCTGACTGCAGTGCCTTATGCCAAATTGTAATCGCCCTCATTCTACTAATGGTCAAAATGCTCGGAGTCCAAACGGGATATAATCATCACCGAGGAGGAGAAAGCGCACTCCAGAGATTATGCTCAGCATAGCGTGTGGCGGTATATAGGGAATTGCAACATATGTCATCGCACTGTGATTACCTCACAGGATCTGGAAAAACACACTTGTCCTGTTCAGACTCCAAAACGATCGTAAATTCAAATGGGTTTTGCAGCTTTCTGTGAGGAAGACTCTCCAACAAACTCCACCAGGCAGCGAAACGCCAGCCCGTCTGCAGAAAGGTGCTGGCAGCGCGGCGGCGTTCCTGGGAGCGCCGAGAGGGCCCGTTGACACTGTTCACACCGTCATAATAAGCCCTGATTTATTGCTTATTAAAATAGAGTGAGTTGAGATAAAATGCCAGGAATAAAAAAAGAAATGACCGGATTGAGTGTGACTTGGCTTATTGAGTTTGTTTCCTACCTTTTTATAAGGGCTGTAAAAACAAACAGCTCTCACTTGACTAAAGAAATCATTCATTAAGTTCCTCCACTTGCTCCAGCGCATCCAGACACAGGCAAACAAATTCCGCGTGTCCCTCTCCGGTGCTCGTCACAAGAACACCGATGGCGCCCATCGGCCCCGGCAGTGCCACCGGGACAGGCTGGCGGCGGCACGGTCCGCAGCCGCCCCAGGGGGTCCCCGTGTCCGCGGGGCTGCCCCCCGCCCGGGCAGGGCTGGCCACGCTCACATCCAGCCGCTGAGACGTGGCGATAAATGTAATTGAATAAAGGGAGGGAAGGGAAGGGGAAGGAGGGGAATGGAAAGGAAAGGAGAGCCTGAGCAGCTGGGGAAGAGGAGGAGGAGCCTGAGGCAAAATTTATTTCTGTCAACTGGTGGTCTATTTCCCTGATACCATTTCCTTGTATACAGATAAGGAGTTATCTTAAATGACCATGTCTTTTTCAATTTGTACTTAACAGTCAGTCCCATTTTCCTTATATGATACTATCACAGCAGGATGAAAAATGCATTACAATAATCCCTGAGGATCTTCATATATCAATATCAAATGGTCTGAAATTGACCTGTTATAAAAACCAGCCTTTCAAGTCAGAAAAAACTTAAATAAAAAAAGCAAATTTCAGAGCTTGCAGTATGCTCCATAGCCCAAATACTCAGGCACAAAGAGCAACGTTTCCAGAATACTTAATGAAAACAAACCTTCGACATCCATGAAAAAAATACTCTCACTATTGATACATCTGCTTAGCGTTTGCCACACCTCGGAGGAACGCTAATCCTGGGCCGCTCCGGCACATCAGCAGCCAAATCCGGTTGAGCCACTGATTCCAGGACCAGCGATTTAGAGATCCCCGGCACTGGTGATCCCCGGCACTGGCGATCCCTGGCTCTGCCCCGAAGGCCACAGGGGCAGAGGCAGCCCAGGCCCTGTGGCTCAGAACCAACTGGTTGGCTCTGGGCTCCCCCAGGCTCCCAGCAGGCTGGAGGTGCAGGGAGCACAGGGGACACAGCGTCCAGCCCTGAACATTTTTCCTGGAACATTTTAAACCAAAAATGTGCCTCCAGGATTTTCCATACCACCCAACGGGAGGACAGGGCATTCTCTGGGGTGACCCCGTGGCTGCAGCTCAGGCTCCCGGCAGATTCGCCCCTCGTCGCTGGCAGCCGGAGGAGCAGAGAGCAGCTGGGGGTTGCTGGGAGGCAGAGGCTCTCCCAGTTCCACCACCTTATCACACCACTTTATCCTGCCTTAACTACCCGCACACGTTTCCCTCCTCTGCTATCACAGCTATTGGGGATTTGTCATCCAAATTAGAGCTAAAGATCCAAAAACACCTGAAGAGATCCTAATCGGAAGAAGCTGTTTGTGCTGTGAGCTATCGGTGGGTACCGCGGAGGAGAGGAGTCGTGGCTGCTCAGAGGAGCCTCAGCCCTGCTGCCCTCGAGAGAGGGGCTCCCTTTGTGCCAAGCACGGCTGTGGCTTCGGCTCCGCGCTGCTGCCTGCTGCATCCCACCTGCCCTGCTCCAGCTACCCAAGAGCAGACAGCAGCCTGAATCCTGGCACGCGTCCGGAAGGAAGGCCGCCAGCTTTAAGTGAATTTCATGAGAAGTGCATTGGGCTACTTATCATTTTAAATGGGACCAGCATCTAAAATGAGAGACGCAGGAGGACGTAAGTAATGTCAGGCCAGGGCCCTGTATTCATTAATAAAGAGGAGTGCACGCCCACGGCCCCACACCTCCCGCCGCTAAACGCACAGTTAAAAGCCCCGGAATCACCTGTGCTCACAACCTATTCCGAGCGTTCTGCCTCGCTCGAGGCGCGTGAGATGCGGCAGCACCAGCCCGCCGCGGCACGCAATCCCAGGCCAGCAGCGGTTCGCCCGCGATGCGGGCGGGGGGAAAGCCGCACGGCGATATCACCTGGCGGGTCGACCTAATTGTCCCGGCGTGCGCGATGCCCGAGTTCAGCGGGAACGTGTGTGTTCGCCACGAATCCGGCCTTCGCTGGGCTTTCCGACGGGGCGTCGCGCTAACTGAAGCTTGCCGGTGCGGCGCAGCTCTCAGCTGATCTTTTTTTTCTTTAAATAATTCTGAGGGCCTCCTAAATCATTGTAAAATCAAGGCACATTTTGACGTGCCGTCACAAGGAGCGTGCCGCGGTGGTTGCACACAGATCCACACGAGCTCCTTCGCCAAGCACAGCTCCCGTAAGCGAACATGCAAAGTAGGTATTAGCAGGCGCACATGGCCACTTAGATGCCTGCTCATTTGCATACGCAAATACTCATTTTGCATGCAAAACGTGTTTTACGCAAAACGGACATCTAAATCGGAGCTGCAACGCTCGTGCTAGCACTGGCCGTGGTAATGGCTTTGCCACTGCTGCAGACAATATTGACATAAATGCTGAATTACGACGAGCACTGTTGATGAAAAGTGCTGTAAAAAGGCCAGGCATTATTATTATTTTTACAGCTAAGGGGATTCATTAGCATTCATTAATTTTTAAAAGACACCTTTGGAGTGGGTCACTATTATTGCCTCCTCTGCCCTGGCCTCCCCTCCTCCCAGCAGGAATACGGAGCTGCCTGGCACGACAGGGGAGGAGCGGCCACGAGGCTTCGGGAACGTCCCCCTTCCCTTCCACCTCGCAGAACAGCCCATCACCGACACGACCTGCCCAGGGCAACACCAAGGATACCTTCTAAGAGGATTATGAGGGGAGTATCTCTAACACCAGCTTCATGAGAGACCCTGGGATCTTCCAACGGCTGATGTGTTTGACAAAGACTCCCCATCGCGGAGCCTCCAGCATGGCATGGTCACGGCCCCTCTTGCCACGTGTGCCGTCCCCACCGGCGCAGGGACGACAGCGTTGGTGCGGCCGTGCCAGCAGTGCTCTGTGGACCATGAGGTCGGGAAGCACAGAGCACCTCTTCGTAAAGACAGCAAACAGGAGGAAGATGAGCCCTCTTGGCCCGAGGAAGAGGACTTGTTGCCCCAAGCAGCTGAAGGCAGAGCCTACGGACCAGCGCACCCCCCCCGACGCCAGCAGCCCTGCACCCGGGTCGTGCCCAGCCTGTGCTGCTGGAAGGCAGCTCCGTACATCCCGTGCCTCCACCACGAGGCTTTCCTGCCTTCCCAGATCCCGTTTTCTGCTCAGCTCCTTGGCAGCCTGCTGAACACGTGCTCGGCTGCTCTGCTGCACACAAAGAAGTCATTCTGGGAAATCCTGGCTTTTGGCATGACTGAGGTTTATAGCAAAAAGTGATCCCATTTTCAGGCAGATTTCCTCTAATGAGTAAAGACTTGACGACCATATGCTCTCCACAGCCTCTCCTGCTTGCTGCTCGTTCCTTCAGCTTTCTTGTTCATAATGGGGAAGAGACGTGATAAATTTCTGTGCTGTTCCAGTATTATATTAGGACTCTTAAGCTTACCCACTTTAAATCAAAGAAATTAAAAATAACAGCAGGATATCAAACTTAATTACTTCTTTAAGACTGTGCTGTGTAGCTTTGATGGGCCAGCCTCCTGCACGCTGGAGACCAGGGATCCCTTCCCTCCAACTGCCTGGCATTAACAAAGTGCACGTGACACAAGTGTGAGCAGAATGCACAGCCCTTTATATATGTGATATCGCACAATCATTTACAAATACACGTGAACAGAAATATAAACCCGTATTTCTATACAGCTACATGCATAAAAAATACACCATCTTATGGAACTTTTTGAGATACTGCAGGTCTCTGCATCCTGTAAGAAAATACAGACCTACTCTCTCCTTTAGTGCATCTGATTCTGCCTCTCTCATATCTCAGGACAAGAGATCCTTAAAAACTCTGCAAAGCTGGAAAAGCTTCTTTATCCTTGGCAACCTCGTAAGAAACACATTGCAGAGCCAGAGAGGTCTTTTACCTTTTGCCTCACGGATGTCATGCCACAGAGGCACAGTTTGCATTCCCCTCTCTTTGCCTAGGTATTATCACTCCTCCTTTAGATTGTATTTAGAAAACAGGTGTTGGCAGTCCGACTTGGAACGCTCGTTTAAAAGCTTTAGTAACGAGGAAATGGGAAATACTTCTTTGAAAAGGAAGTGGGGTGTTTGTGTGAAATTCAGGAATTGATGAAACGCAGCAGCCAAAATCGGTCACGTTACATGTACGCACAAAACACAAAATGGCAGCGATGCCGTTGACGTGCACGTCCCAACGTGCAGCAACCGGCGGGCGCGGGAGTCCGGCCGCCCCCGGGTGCCGGGTGTCAGACCCGCGGGGTGCTGCCTGCGCGCGGGGGGTGACACCCACACACATACTTGTGCTTACGCTTCCTGCGCCTCCAGCTGAGCTCCCAAATATTCCAAGTGACGAATCCCCCGTTTGACGGATGCGGATAACGACGTGCGATTTGCGGAGCGGCCGGCTCCCGCAGCGGTGTGGTGGTCAGAGCCCGCTCCCAGGACGCGGGCTGGACCGCAGCCCACAGCGGCAGCTTTACGGAAAGAGAAGAAACAGATTCAGAACAAAGTTTGAAATAGTTCCTGCAGTTTGTGCAGCTGCTAACAGCAAACAAAGAGTCAGGGAAGTGCTCGCATGCAGCACGACACACGTTGGCTTATATTACAATAAAAGCATGATTTGACATTAATTCTCTGCTTTCTGTAGAAAATCCCCGTGCAAAGCTTCTTAGTCACTAGCCCGGTTTGATGTGCTGAGCAGCCAGGCTTCACACAGAAAGGGTTAAAAGCAAATGTTATACTAAAAGAAATCTTTCTACAAGTATAAAAAAGCAAAATGATTGTAAATTCCACCAGGGGAATTCTGCCATGAATATGCTTCACCTTTCGCAGAATCTCCCGCCCTGCCTCAGAGGATAACTGACCTTTGGAGAAAAATAATGAAAAGAAGAAATTCCTTGGAGAAAATAATGTGGCCAGGCCTCAGTAATGAGATCTGCTCCCTTTATGTTGCTATGACAACCGCAGTCATTTTATAATACAAAATACATGAATGGGGAAGAGGGCCAGCTCCTCGCGCCGCAGCCGGCGCCTCCGCACCCTTTAGCCCTCGCGCGCTTCTCGCAGGACGGCAACGTGTTCGATTTGATTTGTGCGCCGCTCCATCTCCCTCTCATGCACACACGATCAAGAAATCCTACTCCTTTGAATGCTCTAATTACCGCTCATTAACTTGTTTCTGCGGCTGCAGGCGCTGGGGAGGGAGCGGGCACCCCGGCCCAGCTGGGCTGTGCCCACGGCACCCAGCCTGCCTCCCTTGGCAGGGCACGCCGGGCACACCAGGCACGCACCCCGCTCCTTCCTGAGCCAGCCGGAAACTTCAGGCTGGAGAAGGCTCTTGGGAAGGGTCTCCTGCTCTCGATGTCAAACTGCGGGGTTCCCACCCCAGCTGAGCAGTGACCCCCCATCCTGGGCACATCAGCCTCTGCCAGGCGCTGGGCTGTGGCACAGGGACGGCTGGGGCCGGGCTGCCACGTGCAGACGCCTTCCTCACCACTGGGCACAGGGACGTCTGTGGGCTGTGACATCCGAGTCCCGCTTTCATGACCTTCACTCCTGGTCCCCTGTCTCCCTGCTCACCCCCCTGCAGGGTGCCCATCGAGGCACAGCACCATATCTGAGCCTCCCAAAGCCTCGGAGACTCGCGGCAGCAGCCAGCTCCACCACGTAACGATCCGCAGAAACACATCAGTGATGTTACACCCAGAGGATACGTGCCACAGCGGGAGCCGCAGACATCTCACCCCTCTCCTTCCCCTCCTACAGCTTGAAATTTTTCCCCTTCTCAGCTAGAAACCCATATCTGTGTGTGTCTTTGCCTTTCTTGACCAGTCTGGCAAGGTAGCTGGAAGAGGGTGCAGGCAGGAATGCGGGGTGCAGGCAGGAATGGCTGTGTAGGTCACAAGGCACAGGTCCAAAACTCGGAATGGAGAGGACTTGGCTGAGCCAAGGAATCACGGGGTCAGGGGCAGAGGGATATTCATTTTCTGAGATCGATTCTTGGATGCACTTTCTGGGTGACCCACGTCTGCGAGAAAGCCACCACGGTCACTGCGCCGGAGCTCCCGGGCAGTTGGGATGGGCCCGTCCCAGCGCCACCTCCCCGCACACCGGGGTGCTCTGCGACCGCGTGCTGCCGGCCGGGCACAGAGATGGGGCTGAGAAAGCAGAACGTACGGAAACAATGGGAGCGGGTATTTGTCGGGATCATGTCCAGAACCGCCCAGGAAAAGAAGGCGCTTTCCCCGCGGCGCCGCCGGTGTACGGCCACGCGTTCCTCCCCGTCCCTCGCCCAGTTTAAACGACGCTTCGTACGCTGCGCGTAGGCTGGCGCCGCGTGCTCCCGGCCCTGCGCGGGGAGGGGAGGGTTTCCAAAGCGGTGCAGCCAGCTCCATGTTGCAGACACAAAGGCACTTCCCCAACACCTCTCGGCCGTGCCAAGGGGGTGCACTCCTGCAGCTCGGGCAGCAGTGACGGAGGTGCACGGACACGCCGGGGACAGGGATGGGGACGGGGACGCGCAGCGGCTGAGCACCAGCTCAGGTCAGAGGACGAGCAGCTACAGGGAGGCCCCGTGGGCTGGTGGCTGCTGGCTGGCACTCACGCCATCGGCTCTCGGGCCAAAGGCTCCTGTCTTCAGAAGGATGTGCCACCATAAGTGCTTTGTCGGATCCTCAGCGTGTGCGACATCCTGGCTTTGTATTTCAATTTTGTGAAGAGGTTGCTGCTGCTGTCTCCATTCCTTGCTTGGGCACACTGCTCATGTTTGTGCAGGACTTTACTCGCAGCCAGCTGAGCAAAACACTGCAAGTAAAACAGAGAAGTAGCTGGTGACCATGAGGAACAAGGGGCCCGACAGCACCAGTCCCAGGGCAGGATCGAGGCCACCGGGGAGCTGCCCCGTGAGCACTGCCCCTGCTCCGCAGGGCCTCGGAGAGCCGAGCTTTTGTCAAGTCAGATGTCAGTGAAAGGGGGAGATTTGTAGGAGAGCCTGAATGTGCATCCCAGGCTTTTCCAGAGGAATATACACTTACTCTTTGGCGTGCAGGGCTCTCCAGCTCGCCTCGAGCCACTTTCATGTGTGAGCATGATTACAACTGCGAGGACCAAAGGCCCAAAATCAGACCAGGAGATGGAAATGGAGAAGTCAAGGGGGAGCTAAGTATGGTCTTTCAGTTAATCCAGAGCTTCAGACCGTTTCCTGTTTCCCAGGTGGTCTGCTGGGAGACCTGAGCTCGCCTGCGGAGTCAGCAGAATTGCCGGGCGAACTGGAAGAGCGCTGGGAAAAACTACAAAACGGAGGTCTGCAAATGAAGAAAACAGCCAGAAAACCAAGGGAAACCAAGAGGGTGGAGAAAAAGGAGGCCAAGAAACCGGGAGAACACGAGGCTCCAGTCCATGCTTTTATATGGCTCAAGCAGGGAGGAGGGCGCCAGGGGACAGGAGGACAAACGGGACAGGGTTACCTTCATCTCCCTCTCCGCTGTCCTTTCATGGCGACACATCCCAAAGAACAGAGCTTAGCAGGAAAGGACAAAAAGCCGAAGGAAACAGAGCGGCAGGCAGGCAAAATCCAGACTGCTAAAATCAACTGCCATTTTCCAGCTGTTTCCAGTACGGTGATAGACATTTCCAGGACAGGTTTTGGGATCAACACTTCTGAGGATGGAAGTTGAAGTGGGGGTCTCTCTTCTCCAGCATCTGAGGCAGGTAGCACCCACCATTAGTGCTCTGAATCTCCTTTTTCCACTTCAAAACACTTTCACTGGCCTCTGGTGACTAAGCCCGGGGATCATGGAAGGATTTCTGCAGCCGTCTAACTACCTGAGCAAGCCAGAAAGGCGTCCCGAGGAACCACTACATCAGGACAACTCTGAGCCTTTCAGATGCAGCCAAAGTATTTCCAAACCCAGTGTAAAATTTAAGTTACCCTCTGACTGGTGCCTTCTTTGCATGTGGAATTTGCATGTGGCAGCAAGATCCGCCTTATATCAAATACCAATGCAAAGGCTAATTTAAATTCTTTTTATGCAAATGTTCAGTAGTATGGAACAGTAATAAATCCGGGAAACCACTGGAAAGATGTTTAAGAGGACATACAAATTCTGATCACACACCAGCAATTAGGAATCCCAAGAAGGAGAAAGCACCTGTCTTGGCCTTTATTGAATATTATTCTCAATTAGAATATACATCATATCCACAAGACAATTCCTTCATTCAGACTTCCATAGACACGTTCAAATTACATCATATCTGCAAAACAGAGAGATGGAAGTTATCATAACCTGTCTCTGAATAAAGCATTATTGAAACTGTAAATGGTCCTGTCTGAAGCTTGCTGGAGTGCAGAAGCCTGACAGATGCTGCACAGAAATATGACTGGCTGGATGATCTCCTGAAACAGCTTGCAGGAAAATGATGCCATTACGACCGAGGCTTTCCAGCAGCCCCCGTGAACACCTAGCAGGACACGGAGGCTCGGGTGCGGGAGGGCCACGCGCAGCGCAGCAGGTGCAGCGATTGCGGAGATGCTGCTGGTCCGCGGGGAGCGCGGTCCCTCCTGGAAGGCTGCCCAGGCACGTCACCCCGGGATTTCCAAGTTCGGGAATCGTGTAAGCCTCCAGGTGGGCAGCCACCAGTTCATGCTGGCTGGAGTCAAAACTGTGAGCTTACCCTGTTGCTATTCATCCTGGAAAAGCTGTGGGCAGAGCACGTGCCGCTGTCTGTGCAGAGTAAACTCTGAGGTTAGTCTTTGCCTGGGGCTACCCCCGTGCGCGGCACCGGGAGCAGAGCCTCAGCTCGGAAACGCTCCTACCCCCATCCCTTCCCAGTGATGCCAGTCAAGCTGCCAGGTGTTTTCTAATAACAGATCATACATTTAAGGCCAGAGGGAGCCTCACGCTCATCTGGCCTGTGTTAAGCAGGAGATCAGACCTGAGGGCTTTTCTGTGTCGGGTCCTGATACAAATCCCATGTCTGTGCTTGAAGTTTCGACAGGACTCCTCTGTGATAAGGGCTCTGCTCCCCGGGCAGCAACCTGGAGCCTCCCCACCTGCCCCTGCACGCCTTTTTCCGAATAATCTAACAAGATGGAGCTGCTGACATCTCTCCTTATCGTGCGCATCTGCTGCAGCCTGAATTCAGCCCAGTGCCTCTCCCGTGGCCCCACTGAGCCTCCCGCAGCCTCTCGGTGCACAGGGCAGCCCCGTGCCCGGGTCTCAGCCCGGGCACTCTCTCTCCGTCCTGCTCAGTGCTGCCCTGCTGATCCCCCGGCAGTCGAGTTCCTGCCCTGTTGTCCATCACCACGATGGTTCTGTGGTGTACCAACCAGACGTAAACCCTCGATGAAAGGCAAGGTTCAGGCTGCTTTCTCAAGAGCTTTTTTAACATCTTTCATTCAGCCTGTCAATGATTTTGCCCGAGACTGTCAGCTGACAAACCTCTGGCAGATCAGCTCACCCTCCTCATCTTTTGCAAATTCGTGCACAAACTTTTCTCCTCTGGAATGTCCTCAGTGCACCAAACGGTATGCAAAGTTCCCATTAACAGTCCAGGAAGGATCTCATCCTGCTCTTTTAAAATGCTTGAGTGCATGTGCTAGTTGGCTCTTTAAAGGTCCAATCTCAGCGGCCTTTCCAAGGTCCGTCAGTGAACATCCTCCTCAGCGAGGGCGGATTTTGTACTGTACAGTCATGAAATATTTTTCAAAACTAGAGTGAAAATGAGAAACATTTACTGAACACTTCCAAGGCTGTTCACAGCCAAATGATCTCTCTCTGCAGGATCTTCACTCGCCCCCCAGGAGCCAGCGGTGCCAGCTCTTCTCATCGCTTGGTATATTTGCAAATGCCTCCCTGCATTTTCCCATGCTGTTTTTCCTGCAGGCAGAACCTCCTCGTTACCGCTGGAAAAGCCATGGGAACATTCTTCTTTGATTTCTGCAATTTTTTTGTGAAATTCACCAGAAACGTGGCAGCGAGGCTGAGCACGCAGCCTGACGCTGTGACCCATATTCCCGTGGCTCCTCGCGCCTTCCGCTCACTCCGCCATTCCCACCGCATGTCCCTCGTCCCCACGCCAGCTCTCCCAGCGAGCACCACTGCAGTGGTACATGCGAGCGCTGCGGGGGTACGACCCACGCCGCGGTCTGCCGGCGCACGAATGGTACAAACAAACACCGACACTGCCGCATGCGACGGCTCGGCAACAAAATTCCATCACCGGTGGAAGAAATCAGACGAAAAGATTAATTAGCAGGCTTAGCCCTTGAAACGGGGCACAGTATCTTTAAAATATCCAGGTCCCTCCCTGGGACTTCATCCATTAAATTTTGGTCAAATTAGCAGAGGTAGAAAAATGAAGGAGGAAGAGTTTGGAAGGACACAGCAGTAACAAGCAGCAGTATTGATTGCCACCAAAAAGGCTTTATACATCTTTCATGCGCTCTATCCATCTGGACCTGCCCCACTGAATTTCCCAACACTGCTTGTTTCTAAGGTGAACTTTGAATAAAAATTTGTTAATACGGACCAGTGGCTCGAAGAAATCCCGTCTTTCCCGTTCACCCTGCGGGCGAGGTCGCTCCAGCCCGATCACCAGCCGTGGCTCTCCTTGTGCCCAAAATGCAGGGCACCGCGCCACCTGCCTGCCCCAGGATACCTCCTGGAGCCAGTTTGGAGGGGAGCAGCCCCAAGGGGGTCTCGCCCAGACAAACCCTGCGTTTTCAGGTGCCGCAGGGTGGGCTTCTGGTGTGTCTGTGGCTCAGCCCAGCACAGGGGTCCTCTGGAGAGCAGAGGGTGGGTCTGGGCTGAGCCCCCACAGCGGGGTGACTTATCACCAGCCACGACTGGAAACCCCGGGATGATAACTGCGTTGCCATAGCAGCACTGTTCATTTGCAGATCGATAAAACCAAACCCCAGAGTGGGGATGCTGCACGGGACGGCAGCCTGGAGGCGGCTGGTGGCCAGACCCCCACCCTGGCACAGCCGGGCCGGGCCACTGCACCGTGTTATCCCTATGCCATCCCCAGCTCCGTCCTACACCCGCTCCAGGAGAAGACCTACTGCCCAAAGTATCAGGTTTAGGATGAAAAACAAAGCTGAGACAAGGTGCTCTAAACAGAAGTCGCTGCCCTGGGGACGGCTGCGGGACTTCTCGGACCAGCCGAAGAAGTTGGACACATAAACCTGCCCGGCGAGCAGCATCCCTGGCCCCTGCACCACCTGCCCCCCATCGCGGCGGCAGCACCCGCGCGTGGTCAGCCCCCACACCGCCGCGAGCGCGGTGCCACCGCGGCTGCTCGGTGCCGAACCCCACGGGAGCGGGTCCAGCCGAGCGCCCGGTGCTGCAGAGGGAGCGGAGCCCGGGGGCCATGCCCGTGATCCTGCTCGCCTCGTAGATCTCCCGAGTCCCTTTGAACCATCACCTCTCGCTGCAATTAATCCAGCTTGTGCAGAAATAAAAGGTATTGAGAAAAATCAATGATAATTCATTGTATCCTATGATTTTTAAAGGCAATTAAGGCTAAGACAAGGTAAGAGGTTAGCAAAATCTCTCATTCTTTAATATATTGTATTTTCTCATTAATTCTCTAATCTTGTGACAAATTCTCCCAGGCAGAGGGCCAGCTTCCTGCCCACCCGAACTCTCGCTGAGTTATGAGTGAAGCAGGTGATGCCTCAGCCCCAACTGCCACGCTGGAGCTAACGAGCGGCACTGGCTGCGTCCGGCGCTTCGCCCTCCCCATCGTATCCCTGGAGGTGTGGGGGCCCCATGTGGGATTTCACCCGGCACAAGGAAGCGTCTCCTTGCAAACAGCTCATGCTCCTGACCCTCTGCTTGCACATGGAGAGGGGCTTTCCTGCAAATTGCCGCAGCAAACCGAGGGTTTGGGCAGATGTGGCTGCCCTGGGGCACGAGACCTAAACGCAGTGGGCAAAACACTCCCATGCAAAAGGAAGTCAACACTCCCCAGTTCTATCCCTGCTATTTGCACCAAAGAGTTAATAACGAAATTACTGCTAATTAGGGATACTGTGAATGAGAACACATCACACTTCTGCTAATCACCAGTGTTTCTGTGTAATGTATGGAAAATCAAAATTATTAATGAAGAAGTTATTTTGGAATTCAGACTTTAATTCCGCAAATTCTGGATAATAGCAGACCAGTTTGCCAGCTAATTTTCACATCATAACATCAGAACCCCTTAATTAATAGTGAACTAATTAGAAATCACTAACTTAAAGACAGCAGCAGAAGTCTTTTCGTGAGGAAGGACCGGTCAGAGCAAGGCGGCCACGAGCCCTCCCGGGGCACAAGGCACAGAAGTGGGGAAGGCAGCTGCAGGACACCGGTGCAGAAGATGAGGGTCGCCCTGTCCCCAGCGGGTGTGCCAAGGGGCACCCCCACAACGCTGGGCCTCCCCCTCAGAAAGTGAAGGTCTTCTCCAAGTCCCCAGGGCAGCAGCACTCCCGGCTGAACCGCCGGTGCGGGCAGACCTTGCTCGGGGGTCTGCCACCAGACCCCCCCCACGGACACCACCCCGGGCTTTCGGCAGGGGGTGTTCCAGGGGACAGCAGGACTCGCCGCCTGTCTCCGTACTTGGATACCACACCAGTCGCCGACGTCTGTCCGTGCTGCCAGAGGTGCACGACGTCTGCGCCCACCACTTTCTGCTTCTGCAGCCCCCGTTTGCTCGGCCCCCTCCCTGCCAGCCCCCGGCTCTGCCCGTCTGCCCAGACTCCTCCCTGGCAAACGCAGAGCCAGATGGGGCAAACGCTAAAACCCAGCTGAACGCTTCCAGTGGAACGTGTGACCGAAACCTCCCTGCTGCAGTTGCGCACCCGCAAAGTGCAAACGCTTCTCCTGGCGTGTCCTGTGCCGACGGAAGCGGACGAGGGGCGAGAGGAAATCCTCAGGCTCGTTTTGGGCAAGTTTCCGACCGATTGCTCCTTGGATGACGCGCCACGAGGCCTCTCCTTGGAAGCGCTGGGAAACATCTCCCTCCCTCCTTCAAAACAAGGGCGAGAGCTTCAGCCCTGTGCACGGCAGACGCGATGTTAACAACCCAAATATTTACCCGCTTCGTTCTGCATCCTATTTATTAGGAATACTTTCCATCTCTCCACCTAACTAAGCAGAGTTTCCCCTAAAAATGGCAAATATTATGGCCCTTCATTCTACAGAAATTTATTCCTACGGAGTAAAAATGCTACCGTATTTCAAACATTGGCAAGAAAGCTGGGAGGCTCCGGCCCCGCCAGCTTTTAATAAGAGACACATTTAAGCTGCATGTTGCTTGCAAGTCGCATGTTTATTTAAACAAGAATTTCCAAGTGTTTAGGGACAGAGGTTGCTACAACAAGTCCTTATCATTAAAAACAATGGTGCTGAAACTTTCAGGAAGGAGAATTACAAATGGAGTCACTCTGCAGAATAAATCACTGATAAACTTTCAGCACAACTAATTTTAACCCAGGAAGAACAACTGCTGGATCTTAACTCTCTCCTAATGGATGTGCACGCTCCCAGGATGGTTTGGGACCTATTATGAGATGAAATGATTTATTTAGGGATTTCAGTGCTTTAAATAAATCTTACTTTTAGTCTCCGAATGATGTGTTTTTCTAGCAGAGCCAGACACATGACGCTTTCTCGAGGTAATTCTACAAGGCCAGGATTACCCAAACCTTTCCATTGGCCTGACGACAGAATCCTCTTCTGTGACTTCCAAAAAATTAAGCACAGAAAAAGGGCGCTCAGGGGCTGACATGCGCCTTCGGTAGTGATGATAAATGAAGCTTCTCAGCTTAATTGTGCCGTGGGCATTGTCACACGCAATTAGAGCATCACAGGCACGATGCCTGCTGCAGGGACGCTGCCGCGGCCACAGGGTCACGCTCTCCCATGCGAGGAAACGTCACTTCCCAGCTCCGTGCCGAGCCCTACCCCGGCTCCCGAGCGTCACCCGCACTCCGAACGTGAGCCCTGGGGAGAGGGGTTTGTACGTGGGTCTGTCGCTATTAACCACCAGCAACCAAAGCCCTTATACAGGGCAGGGTGGCTGGGGGGGTGACGAGCTCGGGCATGGAGGTGGCAACTGCCATGAGGTCCTCAGTGCCCAGCACCAACCAGAGTCGCTCGCATGGTCCTGCCGGGCGGGAGCCGCACACCATGGCAGCCTGGGGAGGAGGCGGGAGTGTGGCCCCGGCGGGCACCAGCCCTGGGACCAGCCCCAGCCCTGTGGCAGGAACCACGAAGGGTCCAGCTTCATGAGATCTGAAAGGTGCAGGAGCCGCACGTTGGTCCTGCAGGATCACGGGCCAGTCTGCTGTACGGGGAATTGGCAAAGATGTCAGAGGCGATCGGATCTCAACCAGCTCACGTGCCAGAAAAGAGCTTGCAGATGCGAATCCTTTGAGTTTACAGCTCTGTAGTCTAAATGCACCCACATACCTTCCACGTCCAAATTGCCATCAGTTGCCAACCAAACCACAGGGGCGAGGGATAAAGTCCACTCTCCCTTGACCTACCGCCGAGACCCACCATGGCTCACCGGCACCCCAGAGACGGAATGGTTTTAATTCACTTTGCTCTTACTAACCTTAATCAGGCTCCGAACGCGACGGCCACCCACGGCATGAAAGCAGGACGGCGACGCAGGCTCCAGAGCTGCTCCCGCAGCGCGCACGCACATCGCTCCTCTCGTTTCACGGCCGCGCTGCAAGTGCTGCACCGCGAGCCACGTCCTGCCATCGGCCCCGGCTGCCCAGGAACCAGAGCAGAAAGATAAGCCATCCTCTGCCACGGTGCCTACAGAGAACTGCTGGGGCTCAGTAAATAAAAGGAGACTCTAAGTATTATTTTTGGTAGGGATTTTCATATGAAAAAGTAAAACACCATAAATCAGGCACAATGCTACAATCAGCACATACTTGCGAATAAATGCATCCTGTAGTACATTTCAGCATAAATTATGGCCATTTGATTTAGGCTCTGCTACACAAAGCCATATTATTTAAATTCAGCCAGAATTGAGTCCACTCACATCGCTACACATTTATAAAACATATTCATGATTATTGTCATAAACTCCTGAGAACTGGCTGTTGAGTTATTTTGCCACACCATCATCTATAGTAAACAAGACTGATTTTACATTTCTCTTTTCTTTCCTGACAGTCTGCTACAAAACGCTCTGCAGAATTAATGCTGAAGTTATGACCAGATTTCCTCCAGCAAGGGTGAAATAGTACCTATACCCAGTACGGTAAATGCAAACCCGCGCACATCCGCAAACTTTAAGCTCCGCTGCAAGACCCTGTGTGAGGTTTCCCATGCCCACGAGGCTCCCCATGCCCGCTCCCTCCCTCTCTCTCCCAAAATTATCGGCTGGTACAAGCACGAAGGCCTGAAGGCGCTGATCAGTGGGCGCCTCCGGCCAGCACACCTCGGCACCCTCCGCGGGAGCCCGATTCCCGAGCCCGAACACCCGCCGACGTACGGGCACGGTGCCGGCTGACCCACCGAGCGCTTCCATCTCCCATCTCTGCAGGGCAGGTGGGCTTCAGGAGGAAAAATGGAATGAAAAGGTAAGGCTGGGGGGTGGGTTTCAGCGCCGGATTTGCCTCAGTGTTGTGAAATGGCACTTAGTACCGGCGGCACCGGCAGTGCCCCCGAGTCCCACGGGCAACGCGGCGATGAGCCCCCGCACGCATCTGCCCAACAGATGCCCCTCCGCTCGCCGGCACCCATGGGGTCCAGCCTGGAGACAAAGGGCTGGGACTCGAGCGCCAGTGGGCTCCTGTTCGTACCAAACACGTTTACTCCAGCTGCGGAGTTTCTGATTTGTGAAGCAGTTTTTGTTCTCCACGCAGAACCCACGATCTCTTCACGAGAGACCGTAGAGACAGGAGTGACGCACAAAGCGCTCTGCAGTTCGAAATTTTTCAGAGTTCATCAGAGAAAGTCATGGAGTATCTGGCCTGAATAACAAAAACTTCCACAATTATAAAAGGGTCCAGTGCCACTTTCCCCCCCGCCGTGCCAGCAGCATTCCTCCCCTGGCCTGGGAGGATCAGTCACTTGCTGTCTCACTTGTCTGACTAAATTAATGTTTTACATTTCTTCTGTAGTTTGCAAACTTTTAAAAAATTAATCCCATCATTTCAACAAGTGTAACAACTAAATTATCATCCTTACATGATTAAAGTCTGTGCTGCGTCTTTTCTTGGCAAACATTACATGCACATAATTTTACTAAATGTAATAAACCAACCATAGAACTATTAATTTTAGCATGGTATTCATAACAATTAGAAACGCATGAACCTTAAAATGATAAAAACTGAAACGAATACAAAAATAGCCTGAAACACAAGAATCCAGCTCCTCACACCAGGGAGAAGGATATTACTGCGTGGTGTCACGATACCCATTCCAAGAGACAAACCAAGCTCCACCGGCGATGCCACCCTGTGCACCACAGGGGGTTCAGGCTGCCCCCTGCTCCGCAGGGAGGAACCCAGCAGTGCCTAGGGTGGG
This sequence comes from Tauraco erythrolophus, assembly GCF_009769465.1. NCBI lineage: Eukaryota > Metazoa > Chordata > Aves > Musophagiformes > Musophagidae > Tauraco > Tauraco erythrolophus. The sequence continues at coordinate 15,937,192 of NC_141483.1, forward strand.
GGCCTCACCCCCTGCCCTGCCATCCCAGCCCCCTGGCTCCAGCAGATGCTGCTGCCCAGCCCTGCCCGCCACGTGCCAGTGGGGAAAACCAGCTTTCTCTGGGACCTGGCACGACGGTGGGACCAGTGCCAGTGGCACGGTGCCCCCACAGCAGCCCAGCTGGCTGGGGGACAGGCAGCAACGAGCGTGACACTCCTCAGATCGGGAGTCCCAGGGATGTTGCTCTAAAACTGTCCCAGCTTCAGAACCACCACGAGACTCCCCGTCCCCCCTGCTAGGTCTGGGTGCTCGCCGGGAGCTGGAGCTCTCCTTGGTCCAGGGGGTGCCTTCCCACAGCCCCCCCTGCGGTGCCGGTTCCCCCCACCTCTGCGAGCTGCCAGTCTCGGTGCTTCCAGAAAACTGGAAATTGTTCCCCTTAACTCCAAAGAATCACATGAGTGAGAAGCTTCAGTTTTCTTTTCTTTTACTCACTTTCAGCAGCTGAACTCTTTTTTCGGAAAAAAAAAAAAAAGGAAAAAGAAAAAAAAAACCTAGACATTAAGTATTTGATCAAAAGCCAAAAACAACCTTCGGTATCAAGGCATTCTTGAGCTGCTTTGTTTATAGATACCAAAATACACACACCACCCCACGCTGCTGGAACCACTTAGAGCACAAAACACTTCCATAAAGAGCAGCCGCTGTTACAAATCACACGCTGCTGCACTTCCCGGGCAATAAACACCCGGAGCACGCGGCCGGCCCGAGCAAGGCGTTCTGCGGGGTGGCACGGGAAAAGCCACGGCCACGGGGACAGCGGGGCCAGGCCCCACCGCTCCGGCTTGCTCTGCTCCCAGTGTCCTAGTTTAGAGAATTCCTGACGGACTGGACGTTTCTGCATTTCCTTTCCCATTATCGCCGATTGCCAAAATATTTGTGCAGTGATGGAATTTGCCTGCCAGAACTAGAGCAGGAGGAGGGAGCTCTGCTTTCGTCTGACCTCGAGTCAGGAGAGGCTCTGGGTCCCCGGCTTGAACTACTGGAGCCGCACTCTGGCAGGGGCCCAAAGCTGCCCATGGAAAGAGCCCAGCTGGGCTCTGCCCCGCCAGCGCCGGGGGGGATGGCAGGAGGGCCCCCGGCCCTCCCCGGGACCCAGGGAGCCGACCGAAGCCACCAGAATGTTTCCACTTTGCCGGAGCGCACTGGGAAACTTTTGGAGCGAGACAATTTTAGCAAAATATGCTAAGTGCCTCCAGATCGATGCCTGTGAGTAGGAAAAATCAAATGGCTTTGCCATCGTAAACAGCAGAAGGATGGAGAAGAGAGGAGCGCAGGGAGCACTGGGACAAACAGGAAAGACTTGGAAATTTCCAGCGTATTGTTTGAAACTCAAGACAGAACATTCTGATCTACTTTCACTGTTTTGATGTTACAGTTCGTGTTTTAAAACACTCTGTGCCTTTACAGAAACACTGCAACGACGTCGAAAGAATTCAAATACACCAACTGCTCCGTCTTTGGCTCTCCTCACTTATTGCTGATGAGCAACGTCTCCATCAGGACGGGAACGAGACCTTCACCCACAGACGCACGACGACGCTTTGCTCGTTACACGGCCACCGCAAAGGGCAGGAGAGCCCTCCTCCTCCCACGGAAGGAACGGCAGCGCCACGCGGCCGGGCACCGCGCCCCGCTCGGAGGCAGGTACCCGCAGCATGGCACCAACACGCCGCGTTTCTGAGAACAAGCCTGAACTTCCCACCTGAAGGGCGACTCATTTTCTGTAGAAGGGCCACGAGACAGATCAGCTGTCACTGGCCTGCGGGACGCCGGGAAGCAGCGGCGCCACACGCCCGCTGCCTCCTCACGGAAGGAGGTTTGAAGGCACGAGGGCACTTGTGGAGGCACCGAGCAGCAGCTGGCACCTGCCTGGAGCAGCTGCCCCACGCGAGGTCTCGCCGGCTTCTGCTGCTGACCTGGCCGACCATGGGCAGCCCGCTGCGCTCGCTCCTGTTCGCCCGGCTGTGCCGTAACACCCCGCACTGGGATGGCAGGCAACGGACCATGGGCAGACTGACGGCAGCCCCCCAGCAGTCACCCCCCAGCATCATGCCCAGCATCACACACACAACCTTACCCACGACACACCGTTTCCAGTGCCACCGCTCCTGCAGGGGGGTCCGCACTCCTGCCCCGCTGGGCACACGGCTCGGCAGGTCCCCCGGCCCCGGAGGGCTCTGAGCCACCCCCAAGAGCTGCAGATCTGAGGACACCGGGGGTCACGGCGGCTCTGTTGCAAACATGTGTCCTGGACACTTGGGATGATTTTGGCTACAGAAACGGCCTAAATATTTGTTCAAGAGCAGTGAGTGTCTTTGTCTCCCAGGCACAGAGAGACTTTTCTTCTGTGTCTGCTTAGCCATTTATGCTGCTTTGCTGCTGCCAGTTGGAAGCTGCAGCTTGCAAACCAGGCCCTCCCAGAGCAGAATGAATTTCAGCTCAGGCAGAGGAGCGCGCTGCCGAGCCCAAGCCCTCCGATTCACTTTTACGATATATGCCCCCCGCTCTCTCCGCCAGCACACTCAATGGTGGGTTCCCAGTCCGAACTCAGCTCCGAGCCTGTGCTCTCCAGAGCCTCCCAGTGCTCTGCACCCGTCCTGGGGAGCCGCCACTGTCCTGCACAAGCGGACACTCTGCTCCGGCTCCGAGGAACAAAGCCATTCCTCTGCACTGACGACTGCTGCAGAACACTCCCAGCATTTCAGCTGAGCAATTTCCATGCTTCCAGCATTTTGAGTGCATAAAGCTCCACTCCTGGCTCAAATTTTAAGTAAAGGGGCATTTCACTGTGACAAACGGTTAAGAGCAGCAGATCAGATTCGTTCACCTATCCAGTTAGATAGCCACAGTATTTGAAAGTATTATTGGGATCCCAGGAACATGCTGCAGTCGCTTACCACCAGGTTCAGGAGGAAGGTGGGGGAGTGCAAAAACCCTCTAATACGGTCACTGCACGTGTTGCACCTCCTCAGGCTGGAGAACAGGACGTTAGAAAGACAGAGGTGCACATCAGCCCATCTTATAAGGCATCTCATCACAGCAGGCCTTACCCAGGCTTTGGGAAAAACAGGCTTTTCAAAGACAGACGCAGCCCGAAGATGACATCCCACCACCAACCAGCCAATGCTCTCCCTTTCAAGGATGTGCTGTCGATGGATGAGCTTCTCCTGCAGCCGGTGCAGTGGGGAGGGCGGCCGGGGGCTGGAGCCAGGCAGGACGTGACAATTATTTGTACATTCTATGCTCTGGGAGAGTTTTACTTTTTATTGTCTACCCCTTCAAACAGACATTGGAGCTGTCAAAATATAAAATCTCCCAACGACAAAAATACTTTGCAGAGCTGGTCCTGAGACACTCCTGCACAAGAGGCCCTGGGAGTTGCAGCGGGCTGAGGGTCAGACCTGTCCCTGGTCCCCCCCGGAGCTGCGCTGAACAATTAGTCTCAAGTGAAAATCAACCACAGAAGTTCAGATTTTTTCTTCCTTCCACTTCCACAGATCACCTTCTGCTCTGAACATGGAAACCATATGGCAGACAGGTCCTATTCCCTGCCAAGAAATTCCTGCTTGATGAGGTCCCTGTAGCTATCACTGAGGCTACACGGGCTTCCAGCAAGGGAGTTCACTTTCTGCTTCAGACAAACTCTCCAAGCAACCCGGGGAGGAAGAGCGGGGTCTGAAGTGCCAGAATTTGTGCTGTAGCTGTTGCCTGTTGAGAGTAATTGCCCTCAGAGGGAATATTGTCACGCTTAGATCTTCCTCCCTGGCCCTCCAGCTGCTGGAGGCGGTGAGGCTATCCCTGCTCCACTCCACTGCAGGCAACAGGGACTCCTCAGATGGAGACAGGGATCAGCTTCAGACCCTCTTCTCCATCCGAGGGGCACGGGTGGAAAGCACGGAGAGCGCTTCCCCCCGTGCTCGGGAGCTCACGCTGCAAAAGGCAAACGTTTTACCAATGTGCATGGTCCAGGCTTTGGAAATACCGAGGATTTCACCATCCCGGACTGGAAAAGGAGCCACGCGAGTGGCCGGGTTTGTAGAGGAATAAAACCCAAAATTCAGCCGCATGTTGGGAAGCTTCACCTAAATACTGTACAAAACCGCCAAATAGCCCAAGACAGGGAGGGATGATTGTGAGAGGTGGGAAAGTATATATCAAACCACCCAGAGCACCCATGCAGCCAGTCTTGCTGGAGACTGGCACCTGCAACGCCAGCACTACCCCGGCTTCAACTCCTCCTGTGGGACAACTACCAGTTCTCATGCTGGGTTTTCTCCTGAAACAAGTGCTGATGTGGGAAAGGTGATGTGGATGGAGCAATCGTTGGCTGGAGCGATCGCCTTGTGAAAAGGCAGGGGTCCGACGCATGGAGAGGCTGCGATCAGGGGATCAGCGTCCCTGCACAGGGTACCGGCTCTTATCTGCATCCGTGCCCTGTTCGCGGGGCGCTGGTGACGTGCACCCATTTGCCTGCGAGAAAATGATTTGCAAATACCAGTGCTGGTGAGAAGGAATCACGGACTAACGCGATAACAAATGAAGACACAGCCCCTCCTCAGACACATCCTCGGCCCGAACCCGAGTCCCCTCTTGCTGCCGACAGCTCGGGCGAGACAGAGCCCTGCCCCGGGGAGTGCGGCAGCGGCCGAGCAGCCAGGAGCCAGGGAAACCGAAGGCACAGGCACACAGCCTGCACCAGCCTCTGCTGCCACGCCGGAGCAGGGCTGCTCGTTCTGAGGCCCCCCGCAATTTGAGAGGGACACCCATGAGGCCACACACCGACCTCCAGCTCCAGCTCCCCTGGGGACACCCGGCACACCGAAACGAGCAGCAATGCCCCCCGAGAGCAAATGCAGAGGGGAGCAGCGCCTGCCCCCCACAGCAGCAATACCAGAATCCAGCCCCAGCGCTCACCAACAAGATCCAGCCCGGAGCTGGGGCAGTGCCCAGCACCGCTGAGCCCCCACCCATGCCCCTGCCCATCACCACCTCTCTGGTGTCATCCTTCTGCCTGCGCTGGGAGATGGCCCCGCAGTGAGTGCCTGCGGGCAGGTGGCTAACATCACCCCTCACCTCCTGGTGACTCAGATCCATGAGGGAACACCCCGTCCCCAGGGGTGGGGACCCCCTGTCAGCAGGGTTACCCTGCATTTAGCTCCTTGGTGATGCACCACCTTGGCTTGTGACCATCGAACCAGGAGACTCACAGCTTTGCCCTCGCTGCTTACCACAATACCAATCTCCACGTCGCCTGCAGACACTACCAGCAAAGGTTTTTGTCATCACTGTTGTTAAATCACACATTAAATCATGTCAGAATGCTCCTCGGGAATGCTGCGGGAAGTGACGCTGCCGTTAATGACCATAATGAAATCTGTCATTAAGCCAATTTTTAATCCACATAATACATGCTATTAGCCACAGGTTCTCTGGGCAAAATGTCAAATACCTTAAAAAAAAAAATTGAAATACCCAGCACCGACTGTGCTATGCTTCCTAACTGGGCCCCCAATTTGATCATACTGGACTATTCATATTTTTTTCCCCATGAAGAGGTACCTGTCCCCGCTTTGCGCGGCGCTGTCAGATCGGCCAGGGAAGGTGTGTGTGATGTTCGGCCACTGCTGTAATTAACTGTTTGTTCCTTTGAGGAACTCCGAGTTTCTGTTCCCGGCTGCCCTCTGCTTTCCTGAGCAGTGGGATCTCCCCGGGCTGTGGGACTTGTTCCCTCCACGCGTCCCCCTCCGGCACAGTGCGGTGTGCCAGCCACAGTGGAAAGCAGCCGTGTAAAACAGCCCCAGAACAGTCAGTGGCAGAGAAAACCTGCCAGCAGCCAGATCCTAAATAAAATATATAAACCACAGTGAGCCTTGCACTAACGTGGTGAGTGTGCTACAAACTCCTGCCTGAGTCCATCACGGGAGACAGATCATCTTCCCAGACGCCTGCGGCTTTTGGCAGCTGAGGCAGCGGGTCAGAGGGTGCCAGGTCAGAGATGGCAGGGCACCTTGGGCAGCACTGAGCCCAGGCAAACGCTGGGCAGACCCTCCCCAGCATGCTGGGAGATGCTGCGCGACTGCAGCAAGCGACCCAGAGACACGAGCGGCTCGAGGGACCCCGCGGGGCCGAGGCAGCGGGCTCTGCGCACCAGGCAGCACTTGGCACTCGTAAACCCCCCGGCTCAGGGGTTTCGTTACTCACCAGCAGCTCTAACTCTGCCCAAGCCATTCTGCCCCCCCGGAGCCCTCCAGCACAAGTGAGGTTAATGGTATGGATGGAGAACTATTTCAAGACTATAACTTCTACAGAAACTACAGGGCTGGATCAAACCCCGTCCTCTCTCCCCGAGCTCCCCACCAGCCGCATCGCTGCCAGCGGTCCCGGGGGAGGCTGGGAGCCATGCAAAGGGGAGCAGCCTGGCAAAATGGAAATAAGCCCTTTACCCCAAATTCCTGAGGCTCTTCCCTGTCCTGAAGATGCAGATCTTCTGTTCCCTCTGCCAAAACTCCCATTTCCATTTGCACTGGTACCTCTAGCGCAGCTCCCCCTGTTCCTCAGGAAGGCACAGCTTCCCCCTCTCCCCCCGCGCTGGGCGCTGCGGGCTGCCCAGGGGCATCGAACCACTGCTCCGCGCTGAGGTGTGGGCAGCCAGCAAATGAATTACTGCCACACCAAGCACCGACTGTCAGCTGGGGAGGGCTGCAGGTCCTGGGAACAGGGGTGTCCCCGCACTCTCCAGGGGGAAAAAGGGGAAATTTTGCATCATTCCAGTGGCTCGCGTTTGAACAGGAGGATTGGCTTTTCTTCCAGAATTTCCCACGTGCATTTGCTGTCATTTGCCAGGGTCTAAGCTGTCACCTTTCTGCGTTCCAGCGTGACGCCGGCTTGTTTTCTATGCCCTGTCCCAAGCAGCATCCAGACCCCCGGTGCCGTTTAGCCTCTCCCTCCAACAGCTTCTGCTGGCCCGTGGGGCAGAGGTAAAGCTGCACCCGGCTGGTGCTTTTGGCAGCAGGTCTGGGCACCTCCTGCCTGCCCTCCTCACCCAGTCGAGGCTGCGCCGCTACCGGGCTGTTTTTTGGGGGATGCCTGTGCTGGGACGGGGCCCCGCTGCAGTTGCACCCGCCTGCACTGGCACGGGTCTGCGGCAGCTGCCAGGGGTCCCAGGGCTGCGGTGCGGCCGCCCATCCCGGCTCTCCCGAGGGGCCCGGTGGCACCGCGTTTGCTGAAGAGCTGGGAAGAAAATCAATGAACGCGGCGCAGTCAAAACAGATTCTGGCGGAGCCTGCACCATCCTGAAGCGAATATTACTCGGGACTAAATTGTTTTCCTTATCTAGCAGTGCGTCCTGAGGAGCTGGACTTAGCCTCCCAGCGAACCCAATAAGTCTTTCGGTTTGACTGGAAACTCCACATTTTTCCTTTTTAGAAAAATGTCACAGACATTCCTCCCTTTCATTACTCTCCGCTGCTTCTCCTTTCCCTCCTATTAAAGCTCCGGCAAGGGGAGGCTGAGCCGAGCGCCAGCTCGGAGCTGGACACGGGCCCAGACTGTCTGGACGTGGCTCAACAGTGGAAAGACCTATTGTTTGCTTGGCAGGCTGCTGGTATTTTCCTTATGCCCAGAAAGGCTGCGCCAATTTACAGCCCGTGACCTGGGGAGGGGGAGGAAGAGCCAGACTCGCGTCCCACCCTCTTCCCCTCCAGTAATCTCAGCACAGAGGCACCGCGGGCCCTCCCGCTGGGCAGGGAGCATCCTCCTGAACACTCACTCCTACACTGGATACCAGTTCTCTCCCCCAGGTACACTGTGCCCCTCACTTGGCTTTATCAGCCGGCCGGGATCTGATCCTGAGTGTAACCCCAGGGAGCGGGCAGCCCCCCCCAGCCCTTCCCATGCTCGCAGGGTGCCCCCAGCCCCTGGGGGATGGCTGGCACGTCCTGCTCCCACCCAAGCAGAAATCCCACCGGCACGGCCCCCTGACGCTATCTCGGCACTTGCAGCGCCGGGGCGAGCCGGAAGCACAGGGCTGTGGGAAAACTAAACAGGGAAGCGAGCCGGGGTTCTCCCAGCGCCAAGCAGGTTTGCTCCTTCTCACTGACACTGCTGGGCACCAGTTCAGGCCAGGGCTCGCCTTACCATGGGCTGTTTCTTCCCAGCCTCAACACCATCAACCGCTTCCACCGTCCTGCTCCTGCCTGTCCTGGGGCTGAGCTGCCACCAGGCTCCCGCCAGCCCCGTGACTGCGTAAGGGACAAGGCTCATCCCTGACCAGCACCCCTTGGCGCACCATGGCACCCTTCTCGCCAGCGCGTGTCCTGCACAGCAGTCGGGGGGGTCTTCAGGCAGGTTCCATGATGGGACCAGCACATGGGCTCTGCCTCTCCCCACCACCTGAGCCAGTGCCATCAACCCGCTTGGGTGGCTGGCAGGGGTGGAGGAAGCGACCCACATGCCAGCACTGGCATCGGCCTCAGCCGCAGCACCTGCTGCCCACCGGGGCCCTTGTCAGGCTCGACTTCCCGTGGCACCCCATGCCTGGCACTGTGAGGAGCCCTCTGAGACTCTCCCCACTCCAACTCCTGAATCATCATTTACCTTCCTGAGACAGGAATCGCCGCGGTGCTTTAGAAAACTGTCAAACTCTGCATTTCGGCAGCAAATCACCTCCCCGGGGCCGGGAGAGGTTTCCAGGCCTGCGCCGTTATCCCTCGGCAAGGACAATGCTCAAAAAAGGAAAAAGGAAGGAGCAAAGCAGAGGGTTCGTTTAGTTCATGCATCCCTCCAGCTTTTCCCATTAATTACTCCTCTTTCCTCCCAGGCCTCTGCTTGCCAAACCCTTTGCACCTCAAGCCCGGCTGTGCCGCAGGGGTGGCACAGATGGTAGAGCCCCATGTGCCCAACCTGCCGCTCCCACACAGCACGTGCTGGGAGGTGCTCCCAAAATCCGGGTTTAAAGGTGAGCTGAAGAACAAATGTGAACCTGAGCCAAGTCCCACCATCCACACCAGATCCTGCATCATCCTCAGCCCAGGCTCTCCCATGCCCCTGGCTCACACTGCGTGTCGTGCTCGTCACAGCTGCCGCAGGGTGCCTGGCACAGCAGGGAGCGTTGCGCTGCCATGGCGGTGGGACCTGCGCAGAGGGAGGCTGCGTTTGGACCCTACCCTGGAGAATCCATCTGTCCTCGCTGCCTACAGCCAGAGCCTGCAGAGACAGGACCCCTCGCCCGGACACCTGCGATGCCACATGTGGGAATGCGCCCGCTCCTCCCGGATGCGCTCTCAGCAGCGTGGCGGATGGCTGCAGCCATCCAGCACAGGGTGTAGTGCCACGGGCAGAGCCACCGGCCGGCCGTGCCCGGGCTGCAGGACCGCGGGCGTGCACAACACACCAGGAGTCTGTGTTTCTCTGGTTGTCCAAGGACAGGGCAGGAGTAGGTGATCCAGACTAGGTAACGGCAGAGCAGTTGTAAGTACAAAGCTTATCTTGCAAGTGTCCTGGTTGATTTTAGAATGGAAATGTTCCTGGAATCAGCAAATTACAGCAGAGCAGCACGGGCAGGCAGAGCCGACTGCCCCACGGCTCCAGCCGAGGGCCGATTCTGAATCCCTGTCCATGGCTGCACCCAGCCATCACCCCCGTCCTCTGAAGCTGCATCGGGATGCCCCAATCCTTGGGAAACTCTTAAAGAGCACTTTCTACCACACAAAGGCAAATGGGGCAGGTCTTTGAAACCTGCCAAATATTTAGCAGGATGATGACAAACACTAATTATTGCTCAAGTTCTATGCTCCATCTACAACATTCCTACAAGCAGCACAAAAAACCACAAACTGTCTCAGACAGACTTCCACGGCCACAGATACAGATGGAGAGGAAGGGAAGCAGAGCGACAATGGGGCTAATCAGAAAGGAAATGGCCCTTGTAGCTCAGCCAAGTCAAACTCTGATTGTCTCCTGGATTTAAGGTGCTGCTGAAGGGGAAGGCTTTCTAAGAGCACACCCAGTAATCGCCTTGCAAATAGGACAGTGCTGGGCTTTTCATGGGACATAGCAGAATGCAATACACAGCTGTCATCAAAGGTCTTGGAGCAGTGATCCAGCACCCAGTAGAAAGCTCATCTGTCACCTCTGTTAATTGAGATTCCCTCCAGGGTCTCCTCAAGTCCCTGCTCAGTCCCCCGAGCTTCGGTGACACACTCCAGGCAAGGCAGGATGCCCCAGTGGGGCTGGGTGCCAGTTCTCAGGGGCTGCATCTCCCCCAGGTTGTTTCTGTGGTCCTTTAAGAGGTGATTATTCATCTTTCCGGACCCTCTGTCACACCTCATGGCAGCAGGACTGCAAAGCTGCTCTTGGCATGTCCATCTGTATTATTGCTGGCCGGGGAGCGCAGCTCCCAGTCTGGCCCCTGCCCCTGCCGGACTCTGAGAGCGGAGGCTCCTGCCGGGGACTGCTCCAGCTGCGGTGGAGAAACACTTCGGAGGGATTGTTTTCTCAAACCTTCCCCTTGCCAGTTCCTCTGCTATTGCGAGTCACCCTGCAACAGGGAGGGAGAGGCCTCCCCTCCCCTTCCAAGGATATCCATGCCTTGCCAGGAGGCTGCTGGGTGCCAAAGCAGAGCTCATGGAAAATGGGTCGAGAGCTGCTCCTCTAATCAGGGAGGTCCTTCCTGACTCCTTTTCAAAGCATTTTCCAAGGAAACTGGATGCATTGGCAGCAATCTGGACGACCTGCGCATGAAATCTCATTGGCTTTGAGGCAGACAGCTCCGCAAGACGGAAGGTGTTGGACATTTCTTGTCCTCATAGCAAATTCCCTTCCAGCAATTCCGTTCTGCCTACAAGGTACAGACAAGCGCAGAAGAGCTGAGGACGCTTTCAGGTGTGAGCCCCACGTCTTTCATCACCATTGCAGGTGAAATTACACCCACAAACCCCCCGGCAGCCGGAAAGCTGCTCCGAGCACCCTGCGGCCCCCGTCAGCCCTGGCCCTGGCAGCCCCTCGGGTGGCAAACAGGAGGCAGCACCAGGGGACAGTCCTTATCCGTGCTCTCCCGGGCAGCCACAGAGTGAAGCGAGCGGGGCTGTGGGGAGGGGGTGTGAGGGGTCAGTCCGGGGCGATGACAGGCTCAAGTACTTTGAAACAGGGAAAGAAAAAGTCCCACATTGTGCTGGGTTCCCAGCTCCAGCCTTGCTTTGCCACAGCTCTTGGTCTGCTCAGCACAGGCAGGAGCAAGAGGGGAGCTGGGGCCACCCGGGGCTGGAGGTGGCTACTGAGCACTCAGCCCCAGGGCTGGGGCACACACCACACACGGGGTCTGGTTCTCTGCTTCAGGAACAGGACAAACAAGGCAGCGGCAGAGAAGCCAACAACACCAGGCATGAGCACACCCCAGTCTCGCAGAGCAGCCCACTCTGGTCCCCACAACGTTTGCCCCGTGGCCGGTTGTTCGGACACACCGCAGGGGATGGGGCTGGGACTGTCTCAGCTGAACCACACAATCCCATCTGCTGCAGCTGCCGCAGGAGCTCCGCCAGGGACGGCGGTTTGGCCAGTTACAAGAATTTCATCCCCCTGTGGAAGAGGCAACACCGTAAACAAGAGTTTTCTCTCACCCGTGTGCTCATCCACCAGGTGAGCTTTGCACATCTCCGAGGGGCGAGACCCTCGTGCTGGTCACAGGCTCTGCCCTGGCCTGATGCCCATCGTGGTGCCCTGTGGGGAGCACCCAAAGGGCTGAGCTGCTCCACAGGGACAGGTCTTCTAAGGAGCAGGCTGGGACCTGGGGTCGGACATCTCCATTACCTGCAAAACCCAACTCCCCTGTTCATCACACCGAAGCAGAACCTCTCTCTGGAACAAAGGATCTTTCTATTTGCTTATGGGCAGCCCCAGGTTTTTTATGTGGGTGTTCTGTGAGGTCAGCTGTAACTTTCAGAAAAAATGACAAGCACAAAGAAACGCTCTAAGTATATTCATGTGTACGCATAGGAAAACAAATTGTGATTTTCAACATCAAAGATCAAATAATATTCCAGTTACAGCTAATCACACACCCCACAAGTACATCAAAGGGAGCGGTGTTGTTCCAAGATCCTTTTCCTTGATTTACAGGGTGCACCAGGATTTCACGCCCGACTTTGTCATATGCTGCATTATCTCCTTGCCATTATTTAAAGGTATTCTGCACCGGGTGTGACTTCAGTGTCTGGGGGGAAACAATGACGAGGGTGAACTCAGCCACCTATGTGGCACCAACAGGAGGCAGCCAGCTAATGGTTTTGAACACTGATGTGAGATGTGCTTTCATAGGCTCCTAGAAATTTATGCCAGAAGGCATCAGTAGATCATACTGTCTCATTTCCAGTATACCACAGGCTTTTCTGTATTAACCGGTTTGCCCTACATTGAGCCAAATAACTTCTTTGGCCAAGACACCCTTCAGAGAAGCATTAATCTTGGTTTGAAGATGTCAGTTTGGAGCATCTGCCACTTTCCTTGGACTTCCCTTCCAGCAGTTAATCCCCACCACTGTGGAAGTACTTGCATCCTCCCATTAAATCAGCTCTCAGTCTGTTTCGTGATAAGCTGAGCAGCCTGAGCTTCGTGAGCTGCACTGAAAGACATTTTTTCCATGGCAGGTCCCCCAGCCCAGGGGCATTTTCCCCCAAAACTCCTTCATCACTACACTGTTCAGACTACAAGACGTCTCCATCTTCCCAGCCAGCACGGCTTCAGGTGCTCCCCAGAAGTTACAGGCCAAGGTCAACATCAGCAGATGTCGGGAGGGAGTGCAAACCAGTCCCAAAAGTACAGCAGGCTCAGTCTCCATCGGCAAACCTTGCATGGGGCACCAGGGACCATGCTTCCCTCTGTGGTGTTGGAAGCCAGCATCAATGCTCAACTCCATGTGAGCAACAGTATTACAACAGCATTGGCCACCATCGGGCCTTCAGCGACCCTGGGGCTGGAAAGGGCAACATGAGTGCATCAGAAGGGCCTCCTGTGTTGGTGCCATCAGGAACAGTGCTGTGCACAGCCCTTGCTGAGTCTGTTCCGGAGACGCGAGCACAGGCTGGTCAGAAGAGCACACTCCTGCTCGTCTCCATCGCCTGCCCTGCTCTCCCTGTACTCGCGTGGCACTGGCAGTCAGTTCCGCAGTGCCCGCTCCTCTGCGGAGGGTCTGCCCTGCTCAGCCCCCTGCCAGCAGCCCACAGTGGCACAGCTGAGCTCACACGAAGCAAGAGACAGCAAAAACAGCAGCAGGACCACGCGCCCATCACACAGCGTATTTCTAAGCTCACACAAGGACAGGTTCATGCAGCAGCCGCACCGCTCACCCCTGCCCGGCTGCCCAGGACGTTGGGGGAGCCAGGGCAGACGTGGCCAGGGCAGGCGCCAGCAACTTTTGCCCAGCCCCTGCTCAGCAGCTCATGCACCGTCCCACAGGAAGGCTGAACTGATTGATTTAAAAGAATTACAAGGGCTCTGTGGAAATGATTTGTTACCAATTAAGGCGGAAGTCAATTAAGGCAATTGGTACAGGTTAAAGAAAAAATGGCCTAAGAAATTCCTAATTGACAGGGGAAAAAAATACAAAGAACAGCCTCCAAGAAGCCCTGCATCAACCAAAGAGACCGAGGATGCTGTGAGGTTTCATGAGTTCATTGCGCTTATGATCAGGAGGAACACAGAACTCCAGAGGCTCGCTGTCCAGATGAATGGCTAAGAGAAGGACATTGCATATCATCACTTGACTCCCAACTGCTTTGGTTTTCCTCTGTTTCCATTTTCTCCCATTCATTGTGTCAGCTCTATCTGGACTGACACTCATGGGTGAGTTTTCATGCACAAGCAACATACAACAGCACGCAACCTTTCACATCGACCCATCCAAACACACAACATCCATCATTACAATTCCAGACACGTACTTACACCCAGCTCAGGAAACCCCCAAGCTAAAAATATTTGGAGGCTGGAAATATCCTCAGACATCAATCACCTCCGCTCACCCAGGTCCTGCTCTGCCTGGCATGGGCTTCTGGCCACTGCTTGCACCCGCCCTCCCTCAGGGAGATGAATCAGCCCACGAGCCCTTCAGAGGAGCCAGAAGCTGCAGAGGCACCAGGCAACGCCAGGGAACAACGGGGTGAGGGCCAGAGAGTCAGAAAGCAGAGACAGAAAGGTGGAGGTAGTGCTAGGAGAGACATCAGACCACTCCCAGCAGAGCTGCAAGGAAGGGCTGGAGAGCCCCACAGATGCTCCTGGCGACAGCGGGACCAGGGCACCGCAGACACCCCTGGCGACAGCCCTCTCTGGAGCTGGGGACAGCAGCACAGCCCCAGGGAGGAGGGCAGGGCAGTCCCACGTGCTGGCAGGACAACACTTCAAAGAAATCACTCTGTGGTGCTGGATTTGCTCCCGGTGCAACTCAGTCTCAGTCCTGGGGGAGAGAGTGGCAATGTTGTCCATGAGTGACCAGGAGCACCTCTGTCACCAGTGCCCCAGGGCTGGACAGCCATCCCACACACCCCTCCAGGAACAAGCTGCCCTTGTCCCACCAGCACGATGCCAGGCTTTGGTGACCAGCAGAAGCATCCATACCTTACCAACTGCTATGTGAGTGGGTGGTTGCACCTTAACCTCCTCTATGATCTCTACAAACCATCTGCTGAACACCTCTACCATCACCTCTGGCCTCCACCTCCTACTCCAAGGAGTTCTGCTCCCGCGGGTGCCAGCACACACATCCATTACAGGATTCTGTGGTCCTTTGCAGGAATAACTCCGATGTGCCACAGACTTCAAACGGGGCTAAATCACTTGCCGAGTATGAAGGATGCCTTCCTTGGTGACATTTTTAACACTGTTTTTAAGGAGCATATTGCCCAACTGGAAATGAGAATCCATCAGGCAATAGCATATATCGTAGGTCCTGGTCAGTAAGTGGAAAGAATTGGGGTTTATGGCTCAATAAATCATAGAACTTTCAATTAGATGAGTAGCTTAATTACTCTGCTGGATTTAGCATCCTACCTCTTCGTAAGATCGTATTCTTTTAATGGCAACACAGCAGTTACACAGGAGCCTGACAAATTACGCTTCATTCCTTTCTATTCAGCATCTGAACTAAAGCAGATGGGACACTACGTCTTAAATTCATGAAATTACTCTTAACATACAACTTCCTTTGACTTTCTGTAGATTATTCAAAATAAATGGCATCCCATGAACCCCCTCTTCCAATGGGCAGAGGATTTGCTTCACTTTTGTGATTCTCTAAGCAGAAACACGCACCGCAGAGAAGAAAAGTGACATACGTGCACGTTTACTAACGGGCATTGGCACACTCTGGTGGGACCAGACTCCTGATGCTGAGATTCCCAGCCACAGCAGCCACCAGAGAGGCGCTGGCCCAGGGACAGTGTGTGGGTGTCCCTGCCCTCTCCCATCACACGTCTCCTCCAAAGCCTGGGCCTCTCGGGGCAGGCGAACGGGGCAAGCTGTGGGTGAGCTGAGTCAAAAGGAAGGCTGCACAATTATCCAGCTTCCCCAAACACTGTCAACCTGGAGCATGTCTGCTTGCAAGGGCTTCAGGATACTTCCAGATCCAGTGTCACCATGTCAGAGTGATAAATGACATCATCCAAAACACAGTGCTAGGACGCGGTGAGAAACAGCCAGCTTCTTAAAAACATCTGAATGTCAGATTCGGCTGGTAAAGTGTCACCAAGTCCCTATTGATCATCCAGTACGGATGGCATGTGAGGATGTGAGCTGTGCTGGGAGCTGGCAAGGACAGATGAAGACGCACCAGACACTGTGGTCCCAATGAAAGGTGGTTCTGGGCTCAGCTCCTGGCAAGGGGCCGGCAGCCGCTGGCACCAGCACGGCGCTTGCAGCGGAGCGCATGACCACAGCCCCGGAGTGCCCGCCAGCCCGCAGCCCAGTCGCTCCTCCAAGGGCAGGGCTTGCCAAGAATTCATGCAGGTTGGGTCCACGCTTGTCTTTTGGGAACACAAATGCCAACATGAGAGTCGACACGAGGGAACAAAGCGAAAGAGAGGAGCTGCGTGAGGGGCCGCGGGGATTGTGAAGAGCTCAGAGCCCGAGGCTCGGGCAAGGCTGAAAGTGCTGTAGATTGCAAGGAACTGGTCTGATTTCACTTACCACACACCTCAGTGCATGAAAGCAAAGCTCTTGAAATAAGAAAACTAGCATCCAGTCAGGAAGAGAAGGCATTCCCAGTAGCAATCCATCTTTTCCCTTAGGACAAGCATTTCTCTAGACCATGACTGCAGGTGCCAGAACAGCCAGGACATCCCCTGTCACCCCATCCCTTCCGTTGCCCCATGGGCTGCCAGGGGCTCGCTGCAGCGAGCGAGCATCCATCCATCCATCTATCCATCCGTCTGTCCCTCCATCCGGCGGTGCAGGGGGGCGGGAGCAGCAGAGCACAGCCTGGCAGAGGTGATACCATCCAGCCTCAGCAATGCCGGAGCAGCGACTCACGGGTCATTCCCAGTGCCCAGAGCCACACAGCTCCAAGAGCAGCATCTGCCGCTCCCAACTGTCTGCAGCAAAACACCATTGTTCAGTTTCTAATCAACCCGAGCTTGCACTGTACGGACCCTTAACACGTTTACAATATGAGGCACTCATTCTGAGCACATTCCCCATGTTATGGAAAGGTTACAGCTCAGATCATGCTGGAGCTCTCTTTCCTGAGCAAGTCAGGGCCGGCAGCTGGCAGAAAGCTCTGCTGTGCCATGAGCACCACGCTGGCATTCCCCATCCAGCACCCACAGGGCAGAGTAGGCAAGGGGAGGGGGCCAGCTGCCCACCACAGCACAGTGGAAGGTGCTGGTGGCCTCTGCAGAGCAGCCTCCTGCTCACAGCATGAACTCCTGTTCCCTTTCTGCAACAGCCTGAACTCAGCCCTGCACTGACCCAAGCTGTCTCCCCACTGCAGCCCCCGGGGCCTGAGACATGGCTGTGCCCACCCAGCCAGACCCCATGGTGAGGACCACGCACACAGTCTTGGCTCCAGTGCCTCGTCCTGAGCTCCCTCCCAGTGCCCACACAGCATCTCATGGAGGTGGCCCCAGACTGAAGAGCAGAAGCAGCACCATCCTGCCACCCTTGGCACGAAGTGTCAAGTCATGCTTCGCTGCTGCTGCACTCTCAGCTTAGGAGCCCAGGCCATAAAGAACACTAAGAATTTGTAATTGCTTCCTGGATTTCAAGTGTGGCTGCAGAGATATAACCAATACGTGCATGTTTCAAACACCTGAAATGTCCCACTACCAGTTCCTGGTTTAACTGGGCCACCTCTTCCCAGCCAGGAGCCAGCACAGCACGGGCTGCCTGCGGCAGAGGCTGCTCTCAAAGGTTCAGTTTTTAACATCGTGTTCTAAGGGGCCGAGCAGCTCCCGAGTCCTGGGATCACCATGTCTCAGCACCAGTTACTGGTACTTCTGTCCATGGTGGGTGACTGTTTCCTGCCGTTACCCGGCACTCTTGCACGGGATCAGGACACTTTACAAGGCACAAGTGGAGATATTAGAGATCTTGGAGAAGTCAAACCTCATGTAACTCTAGCAGCCTTCCAAGAAGAAAGAAAAATCTCTGCAAAGCGTTAGCAAAGCTTATATCCAGCAGAGCCCCAAAGATCAGCAACATCCCCACGTGCAGAGGAGAGGAGAGCTGTGCTGCTGTCGAGGAATTTGCACGTTCACAAGTCACCACGGCGCGGGGTACGCGGTGAGGGGTACGCAGCTCCCAGCAGCCTCAAACGGGGCTGCATTGGCTGAGGAGGTGTTTGCCAACACACAAACCATCATTTACACCCACATCAACATTGCTAAAGAGCCGCAGATAAACACAGCTTTTGACACAAAATAGACCAGACACGTCTCACCCAGCCTGGCAGGCAGCAAGCGGCAGCGGGACCCACCAGCAAAACCAGTCCCAGCTCTGCCGAGCGCGCCACAGGCCAGAGCTCCAGGAGGAAGGAGCGAGGTGTTTGGGGAGGAGACGGGCTGTCAGAAATTTTCCACAAGGATCTGCTGGCAGCTGTCCTGCTGAGCTCTTCAAAGCCATAAAATTGAACCAGGGGGAAGCTCCTGGGTGCCAGCAGGGTTTGCCTGGGTCAGGGCTGCAGAGCACACCCAGGCTCTGCTGGTAATCGCTGCCCCCTCCTACCACCCCTGCCCGTGCCGGCCGCATCCCACGCCACGGACCCCAGAGCACCCCCTGCGCACCGCTGCCCCGGTGCAGCCCGAGCTCATGTAGTTGCTGCTCGTTTCCAGGGACACATCAGCAGCACAACAAGGCTGCAAAGCCCCACTTGACTTTACACGCCCTGCTCCGGGTGCTGGAACACGCAGAGCTCCCAGGGCTGGGCCCGTGGCAAAGCAAACAGCAAGGGTAATCTCCAGGGGCACAAGGAGTGCCTCCACCAGCACCACTCCTGCAGGAACAAAGAGTGCCTGAACCAGGGAACACGAGCAATGGTGAGCTGGAGGATTTACACCAGCCTGGCAAGGCTGGCAGGCAGCTGCACGGTGCCTGGAGGAGCTCAGGTCTTGCATCTGGGCGTCCAGAACCACCCGCCATGCCCGAACGTCTTGACCTGCGGCTGTGACTCATCCCTCCGCAGCCTCAGCCAAGAGGAGCAGCCCAGAACATCTGCCGGGTGCCCCAGTCTCAGGGGAAGCTTTGGCAGTTGGTGTGAAACATCTTTCCCACATCTTGACTTCTGAAAAGTCCTGCTTTCCTGACAGGGAGCCCTTCCCAAATACTAAACAGACTATCCAATACGTGCAGAGTGACTCCCCTTCTCTCCTCGCTTTCTTCCCATTGCACCTCATGAGTTATAGATCTTTCATACTCATAAAAGATAATCACCCTTCATGGGTGAAGTAGCCTCTATTTATACCACAGCAGCAGCAGGATTGATGGACTGTGCAATTAAAACAGGAGCTGCGGCAGAAGGGCTGGGCACAATCCCTATTAAAGGGAAAATCCACTATTTGGGCATTTTCATCCCTTGGGCAGAAGCTCAAGAGTAAAAGATTTCATGTCAAAGCTCAGCCACACGACTGCCCAAGCACCAGCAGGGCAGGAGGTTAGCACCAGTCCCACGTTCCCAGCAGGGTGTTGTCCCAGCACCACTGATTCACTGGAAGTGCCCTCTGGCCGTGGAGCACAGCCCAGTTCCCGCACTGGTCCCGCAGCCAGCAGCGTTCGGGGTTCCCTGCAAACACCCTGTGTTCCCCAGGGCTGCTCCCAGCAGCAAGAGAACCTCAGGCTTCCTGCCTCGTTTGGCACACACGTGGCCCTGCCCAAACAGGGACAGGTTTCACACAGCAGCACCCTCCACGTGCTGCACACGCATGTGCGCGCCAGTGCTGCCCCATGGTGCCCACCTGGGAGCGGCAGCCGCACCCCCGGGCTCCCATCCAGTGCCCAGCAGCACCACAGGGGTGGCTGACATCCCCAAAAGCCCCAGCCCTCTCCCACCGCCCCTGGGCTCTGCTGGGGATCTCCACGCGTGCGGCTCCACGGGGGCATTATTTACCTTGGTAATTTCCGAGGGAGGCGTTTTAATTGCTTTAAATTACTGCTGGAAAAACTGGAGTGGTCAACAATCAATCAGGCTGATTTACCACCCTGTGCCCACCCGCTGCGAGCCGGCAATCAGCTGCCGCCGCAAGATCTATTATTGATGAACTTTGCTAATTAGCTGCGAGCACATATCCCCAGCGTCGCTGTGCCGGCGGAGCAGTGGCGAGTGCCCCGGCACGGTGTCGGTCACCACCGCCCCGGACAGGGGACACACATGGCCCAGGCAGCACGTGGGGGCACAGGGGGTATGCAGCCCCCACCCCAGTGCCACAGGGGCCATCTTGCCCCAGGATGCCACACGAGCTAGCGCCAGCTCAGCCTCGCTGGGCTCCCACTTGCCTGTAAACAGCATTTGTCACTGCCTTTATCAGATTACTTAAAAGAAATCTTCTTTCGAACGGAGCAAGAAACTCCCTTTGTGCACCAGGCATTTATCTGCCATACCAATAAGTGGAGCAGCATGAGCGTTACCACAAACACCTCAGTTACTGCTGGTGCAAGTCACTCCCAGGGCCAGGGGCATGTGGGGGCACCAGGGCTGCTCTGCACTAGGGCACCGCACCAGCCCTCAGAGCACGGAGGGACCACGGGCTCGGGGAGTGGAGTTGAGAGCTGATGGCTGCTCCTGGGTCACTCAAATCCATGGCCACCCAGGGCTGGGCGAGACAGCTCCCGTGACTGTGGGAGCATCTGGAGCATCCCCAGGGCCAGCAGCCAGTGCCCACACAGGTGGGGCTGAGGGAGATGCTGCGGAGCAGGCACAGCTTTCCTTCTCCCGGGGCAGGAGGTACCTGGTTGGCAGAGGCAGTGAGGCATGGGCCAGGTGAGGGTGAAGGGCTACAGGCTTCATGGCACCCTGGGCAGCTGGCACTTCCCAGCGAACCCTGGCTCCAGTGATGGGTCAATTTGTAGAGGTGGGGCAGTGGAGAAGCCTGCACCTTCCCCAAAATGCAGGGGACATCTCTGGGGGACTAAAGGTGCCCGAGGAGTGAAGTGCCCAGGTGCAGACCTGCATTTAAACAAAAGCAGCGAGGGACGGGGCTGGCACTGCAATTCTGCACAGGAAACCGAAGTTCCCATCCCCTGCCAAGAACACCTCGGCAGCAATGGGCGCTCGTGTGCCAGTCATCCATCAGCCCACTGATCTCATCCTTGATTTTCATGGACATCTTTGATTTTTCATCATAAATTCTCCTTGTTCCTCACTGGAGGCTGACAGGGATTTTAAGCACAGAATGAAATGGAGAATATTAAAGTGGCTGCTGTTCTATTGTGCCTGTCAGCTGTTCCACTTTAAATGCTGTCCTTGTTAATGGTAACACCATCACACTTTAAGACCCTCAGCTAAGGCCTTCAAGGACCTTGATTAAATGCAGCTTCCCCTGGAAGACCCTTCCTTTTCCTTAAGTTCCTCCCATTTCAAACAGGATGCCTTGGAGGCACGAGGGTGCTGTCTGTGCCACTCGAGGTCGCTGCCCAAGCCACTGCCAGGGCTGGGTGGGAGTGCGGCAGCCACCAGCCACCTTCACCCTCACCAGCTCCTCCTGCCACCCTGCTGCCAGGTGGCCCTGGTGCTGGTGGCACCCAGCGGTCCCACTGGCCCACGCACATTGCCACGGGCGAGGATGGCAGCAGCTTTTTGGTGTGGGTTACAGCAGGGCTGCTGCTGGGAGGGGAACAGTCAGGGATGTGACCAGTGCCAGGTAACTGCTCCTGAGGCCAGCCAGGGCTCTGCAGCACCAGCCACATGCTCCCCAGGCTGCAGGACAGGGTGGCACACCCCCCCACGGGGACAAGGGCCTTACCCCAGGAGACTTCTCATCGGACCAGTCCTGACAAGCACACCTTGCCGTGATCCCAGGAGCCCAAAGAGCGGGGCCAGCCCTCAGGGTGCCCGAGCAGAGCAGCAGCACCGTCCATGGATGCCCAGGCACGGGGAGCTCTGCCCACAGCAGCCCTCATCCTCGCTGGGCAGCTGGGGGCATCAGCTCCCCTTTCTCACCAGGGAGAAAGCTGCTTTATCATCCTCTCCTTGCCATAATCCCACCAAAGCACTCCTGGCCCATGGCTCCCTCTCACCCAGGGTGCTGCTCTGCGCCTCTTCCGCAGGCATCGGCACAGCACCTGTGCCAGCCACCTCTCCCTGGCAGACCCATCCGCAATTTTTTATCTCCAGACGTAAAGCAGCAGTGCCCTACAGCTCCTCCACTAACAGGTGATTAAAACTGCATAAAGATTTACTCATTTCCCCTTCCTGATGTCAGTAAGCAACATGAAAAATAAATATTCCAAGCGCTCAAGTATTAAGACTCCAGATTCAGAGGAAAATGACAACTCCAGGCTACGAGGCAGAGGTTTCCAGCAGCTGCAGGAGCGAACCCTTCGCTAATTCTGCTTCACAACCACTCGCTTCATGATGCTGCGGCAACCCGGATGCCTTTTCTCAGCCAAGGTGCTCTACTTGCTGGCTGTCAGCGAGGCAGAGCTGCTCCACACAGGGGAGGGTCCCCAGCAGGGGTCTGACCTGTGCTCCACAGCCCACAGCCCCTCCAGCCACCCACCACAGTCTATCAGGGCACAAGCACCAGCGGACCCGGCGCGCTGCTGCTTCCTGGGACGAGGCTGGACATGGAGAGGTGCCCTCCAGTGTCAGTACATGCGCCAAGAGGTCCCAGCTGCAGCCCCCAGCCATGGCATGGTGCCAGGACACCCCTGCAAAGCTGCCGGAGGTGGCCCAGGCTGCGGGCAGGTTGTTCTGGGTGCAGCAGCTTGGACGGGCAGTAACAGCTCCAGTCTGTGCCTTCACAGGCGGGAGCGTTGCCCCATGTTCCAAGCACAGCATTCCTGACCTGACTCCAGCACCCCTTATCTTCGCTGTGCATCTCACTCCCGGGGCTTGGCTCGGGCCAGGCA
The DNA here is from genome assembly GCF_009769465.1 of Tauraco erythrolophus. Lineage (NCBI taxonomy): Eukaryota > Metazoa > Chordata > Aves > Musophagiformes > Musophagidae > Tauraco > Tauraco erythrolophus. Next base: position 15,959,776 of record NC_141483.1, read on the forward strand.
GGAAATCCCAGGAGTAAGAGGGAGATTTTGCTCACGCTGCATTTACACCTGAAAGATCAGTTGTTTATCCAAAGCTGTGCAAACTTTGCAGGCCTGGAAACAGGGCTGCAACCCTTATGCAACCACCCATCAGAGCAAGAAACAGCCCAACACCAGCAGACACCATCGCTCCCAGCAGTCTAACACTTGCATGGTTTGGCCCAAAGCAACAAGGGTTTAGGACTGGAACAAACCAGGAGCAGGTCCATATGCTGAGCATCCCTGTGCTTCCAAAAAGGGCACAGCCTTCAGGAAGATGCCCAGGTGGCACTCCTGTGCACCTAGCATGCATGTCTGCACAGCCAGGAGACTCCTCAGAGCCTGGAGAAGGGCAAGTCCATACCAAATGGCACCTTCAGCCTATGCTGCACAAGATCTCTCCCTGCAGAACTGCCCTCTGCACAGCCTCTATCCAAGGAAAAGCTGCAGGAGCCCCAGGTTTGAGCTCTCTGTAAATCACTGCATCCCATGTTGGACCATCCCAGACCTTACCACAACAGCTCTTCCAAATACAGAGCACAGCACAACCACCACATTTGGTCTGTGCCACAAGGAAGATGTGACTACTAACTCCTCACTGCTGCCAGCTTGTTTCCAGCCAAAAAACTCCCCTGGTTTGCAGTCAGACACACCGAGATCACCCAGAGACACAACACCGCTGCTTCCCTGGTCTCCTGGGCCAGGTAAGCCACTCCAGGCAGAGGGATAGAACATCCCCCAGCACCCAGAGCCAAAGGACTCCCCACACTCCACAGCACAGAGCTGAGGAGCAGAGCCCCAGCACAGCCCCTCCTGGGGAGGCCCTCCTTCAGCAGCCCCAGGCAGGGAGACCAGCACCCTCCTGCAGCAGGGCACAGCACTGCATTCAGATCAGACCCCAGCTGTCCATCACCAGCCACCCAGCAGCATCAGCAACACAAGCAACAACTGCCCAGATCCCTCGGTTTATCAGCACCAGCGTATTAACCTCCGTGAAAATTACATTTGGATTTGTCAATTAATTTTCACATTTCCAAATCAGCACAAACTCACTCCTACCTGCTTCCTCCTTCTCACTGCCACCTGCCCCAGCACTGCAGCACCTCCAGCTCCTGGGGACCTCCCTTCCCGGCTCCTGCTTTATAAACACACACCCCTGAGAGCAACGCTGCACCATTTAGCACATTAGGGCTTCCTACTCCAGTAAGGACCCATTGGTTCCAGGGCACAGCTGCTGCCAATTACCACTACTTAACTGGCACATTAAACACATAGTAAGGAATTAGGAGTTTCGGTCTGCTCTCTACTTAACAATAACAAAGTCACTTGACCTTTTTTCAGCCACCACAATGGCTCTGTAAGTGACTGTTTGACAAATGCGCTTTGTAATGGTCTCTGCTCTTTCTCATGCGGCTGGTGGAACAGTTAATATCTTGAGTCACAGCATTAAGACGAGTGCTCGTGATTAATTTAAGATGTCAATTAATCACCTCAAATGGACTGGTTTGTCATCACTTCCTAATGGGAAGATGTTGATTTGTCCCACAGAATTTGTAATAGGAACGGAGGCTGGAGCAGCTGGGCTACAGGCTACAGGTTACGGGCTACAGGTGACCTGGCCAGGGGCTGCAGCACGCGCTCCAGCAAGAAGTAATGGGAGGATGGAAATCAACACTTCCAACAGGAGTGTTCAATTTTATTCCCATTTTAAAATCACACCGCCCTGGGAAGAGCTCTTGTGTATTTTTTCTGAAGTGCCAGTATTGATCTTGGCTTTAGACACCTTCTCCGAGCTACCTGAGGCGCGTCACCCGCAGCACAGGGCAAGCAGGGCACTGCCAGGGTGTGCAGCACGAGCAGGGCAGTGCCAGGGCGTGCAGGGCGAGCGGGGCAGTGCCAGGGCGTGCAGCACAGGTGGGCGTTGGGGCAGCCTGGGCTTGCCCGGTGGGGTGGCACCGTCCCCAGTCCCACCAGCAGCACCTCATGTCCCTCATCCTGCTTTCTGCCTCCAGGGCACGCAGAAACAGCTCGACAAGGGGAAAGGCGGGAGGTAGCCAAGGGGGTTTGTGCTGTGCTGGAGGCCCACGGGCACGGCCAGCCACAGTCCTCTCCTCACTGGGACCCTTTGGAGGGAGACGGAGCAGAGCATCACCACCTGCCCACCTCATCCCCCTCCATTCCCTTTCTTGCCATCCCGGGTCACCCTACTGTTACTGAGTGCGAAACCAAAAGGGCTTCCAGCCATCTCTTGTAGAACAACCCAGGTCCCACGTTCTCTTTACTGGAAGCCTTCACTGAAGGGAGAAGCCCCTTCAACTCATGCCTTACTGCCATACACAGATGAATGGGTTCAGGTGGGATTTTCAGAAGCGCCCAAGCCTCATGAACATAAATGAGACTTGTGCTTCTAGGTCAAACACTTGGCAATCCTGCCTCAAGTCCTTGTCTGACACACGTTCTCATTAGGAGGGTCCTGCATGGGAGCTCGTGCTGCAGCCGCCCCAGTTCACACCAGAAGAGCAGGTGGGATAGCGGGGGAAACGGGATGCCTTGTGCTTTGGACACTGCGTGTCTGTGTCGGGTCAGCGTTCACCCTACGCCAGGGAGTTCAGATGTGCAACGCTGGTGCGATTCTCGTAGCCATGCCTTCCCTCATGCATAGGGATGTCTCTGCTGCTTAAGATGTCCAGTGCACACCGCGCTCTAATTTTACACTGTATTGTTTGGAGACAAAAAGTCCAGGTCTAGTCTTTAGGAACCCCACACGTTCCTCTCTCTTGCATAGGCAGTGAGGACTGGGAAAAATCTTTGATTTTAGCTGGGCAAAGAAGACATTGACGATTTGAAATCTGTCCTTGGTTTCTTTTTATAGAAACAAGACATGTGCAGCGATGATTCAGAAATGTAGCTCAAAAGATTGCCAGTGCTGCTTCTTCCCCAGCTCCTCTGAGCTAAACAGCGATCCTCCACGGACCCCTCCGCGCTCGGAGCCGCCTGCCGTGGCAGGGCCGTGGACGAGGAGCCGCTCCGGGTCTCCGCTCTCATCCTGCCGATGCAGCCAGCAGCCCCGTTTCCGGAGGGCCGGCAGAACCCGCCAGTCACAGAGCGTTGCAGTGCTCCACACTGATGGCCAAAACATGTCAGCGATGTGACACACGGCACGGTGTCGCGGACAGGCGCTGCCGAGCCCTGCAGTTTTGTTCCATTTCTGAAAAATACGTTGTTCACTATGCCTGCCCCGATTGCTGAGCCAAACGCCAGCACACACTGCGTCTAGAAAGGCCATCCACGACTTCAGATTGTATAAGAACATCCTCCATCAGGAAATCCAAATACCCAAAATGCCCAAGCATCGGCCCTGGCACTAGGAACAAGCTCCAAGTTTCCCTGTGACCATCTTCCCTCTAGACCAGATGAGCCGGCTTTGTTTGAAAAAAATCACATGCAATAGTGTGACAACCGTGGTGAAAAGGAATTGAATCCTTCTGGATTTCCCGTGCAGAAGCTCCTGTGCAATCTCCGTCTCTACTTTCTGCTGCGTAGTGTTGACAGTGCAAAATCAGACCTGTGGTCTGTCCCACGCTGCCTGTCTGACCGTGGTGGATGAGGGGTCTCTGTGTCCCTCTGGGTGCCCACCAAAGCAGGAGAGACCCCAGCGTGTGCCGGAGCAGAGGCTCACGCCTGCCCAGGTGCACATGCAGCTGTGTGCTCACGGGCACGCTGAAGGGACGGGCTGGCTGGACAGGGCAGAGCTGCTGCAGCATGGCACCGCGCTACGGCACCGCGCTACGGCACCGTGCTACAGCACTGCGTTATGGCATGGCACAGCAGCAGCAGATGACTCCACCACGCACCATGAGCCCTTCCTGCCCCGCTCCCCATCAGCGGGCAGCTGGCAGCAGGGCTGTGGTGCGGCCGTCTGTGGGAAGCCAGCTCAGAGTCCTGCACCCAAAGCAGACGGGGAACTGCCCACCCCGCTGCCCTGAGCGAGGGCGCTCGCGGGAATGATGTTGTAAAGAGGTACAGGACGGTAATGACCGTGGTTACGCTCCTCAGTATGAGCAGCGGCACTGGGAATGAGCGTCCTCCTCCTCCTGGCGCTACGATCTCCATGCCAACCCCTGGCCATGTAAGTTGCTGCTCAGCCGGCGCAGGACCAGGGGCTGGATGCGGCCCTGTGCAGAGGCAGCGGATCCCTCAGGAATGCTGTGGCCCAGCGCCCAAGCTGGTGTTTCATCCTTGCCTTTTAGAAATGACTCTGCTTTAAACTCTGCCCGAGAGCTGTGAGCTCTCTGTAACCAGCACGAAATGCCCTTTCTGTGCACGGTACCAGCTGCAGGAGCGTCTGCTGTCTGAGTGCTGACACGGACGGACGTGTTGACAAAGACAAACTTTCACCACGACTGGTTGTTAATACGACACAAACCTGTCTGCTGGACCTGCTGATAGGATGTAAAATATAAGGAGCACTTTCCACAGACAACTAACTTACAAGTGTACCGAAAGGAGGGAAAAAGCACCGTTCCGATGGAAATAGGAAGCAGGGGCCAAGCGCTGCAGTTTCCTCTTTCTGCCGGAGGAACCGGACCCGGAGAGCCTCCAGCCAGCAGCGCGTTCGCAGATACCTCCTGCTCCCGAATTGGCTCCTTGTCTGCGATCTCCCGCACGCTGCGAGGATGCGCATTAACGCGAGCGTTATCCCCGTGGTGGGGCTTAATGAGCTCCGTGTGCGGGGAGCGCAGGGCACCGTGCGGCAGAGCATGCCAGCCCCCGCCCGTGCTGTGCCCCCGTCTCCTCTGGCACCAGCTTTAACTTTCGCTGACAATTAATACCGCAGGAAGGAGCCCGCCACTGAGGCAGGGCAAAACCAGCGCTGTTTTACAGCACCATCGTTTAGATATTCATGGAACAACTACACGAAAATGCCAGCTTCTTGCAGATGCAAAAAAATGTTTGAGACTTTTCAACAGATCTGCTCCACGAGACTGCCCTGACCCAGCTTCACCGTCGCCAACGTTGCCTACGACCAAACTGCCGGGGAAGCCACCCTGCTCTCCCCGATCACAGTGGGCACCGAGACTCGAGAGACAGCTAACGCCTGCAAACACCCTGGCTGACTCCAAGGGGCTATTCCCTTGGCTGCACTTTTCCAGGATGTTTCTGGGTCACTTACTACCGTATGAGGCATTACCTGGACTCGTGTGAGCTGTGTCACCCCTAATCAGTCTCACACTGCGGCAACAAATAGAGTCCAGGCAGAGACAGAATTTTTTTCCATCCCGACGTCGGCGAGAGAAAGGGCTGCTGGAGTCGGAGATGGAGCATCACCTGCCTCTGGCTCCTGCGCAGCTCCCAGCCACGTGTAAAACTCCAGGCTGTAAGTTCACAACGCATATTAATCACGTAACAAGAAGTCACTGGGGATGTTAGAAAATAAAAGCAAGGACGGAAAAAATAAACTGGAAGTGGGGTGCAGATGCAAAAAGCCCACAGAAGGTGAAACAGAGGCATATGATCAGGCTCTATCACACTGTCCCGAAGTTTAGTAATGCCAGCCTTCAAAACGGCTTCACCTTTCCCTTGCAGCTGTTTTTCATCCTGCAGCTGCACAGGGATGTGGGGGCTGGCTGGCACGTGAGCCCCCCTCCCCGGGCAGCACAGCCCCGCGCTCAGCTGGGCTCTGCTGGCCCCGCAGTTTCCCGTGAGGGCATTCGGCATGCTCCAGCTCTGAATGGACAGATCCGGGGACAAGCGTGCTCCAGGGCTTTCCTCCCGCTCGCTCCTCACGTCACCGCTGGCACCGCTGCCCGGGCAGCCCGCTGCAGGTCTGGCTCCCCCAGACATCATCACTCCAGCAAGGCTCTAACCGGACGTCCTCGTCCTCACGCCAACACGTGCAGCATCTGCTCTTCTTTAGTGTCTTCGTGACGAGCCACGTTCCTCCCCCGTGCAGGCAGGTACCTCCCCAGCAGCAGAAACTGGCTCCTTGCGTGCCCCGGGGCCCGTGAAATCCCGCTCTCATCAGACCCTGTGAACCGTGCCCGTCTTCCCAGGGCTGCAGGAAACACGTCCTCTTTTCCTACGAGTTCCCATGAAATCACAAAAATGTTGGGGGCCTCGGGGGAGGAAGGACTGCCTTTCCCGGCCATTTGCTGTCTCCATGGAGGAGGCTTTAAAACAACTGTCCTTCTGTCCGTGCGCGACCCGCTGCCCGGCAGCCAGGGGACGGGTCCCCTCGCCGGGCTGTGCGGGGCCGCCGGCGCTCGTTCCGGGGGCGGCTGCGCAGAAGACCCCACGGTAAGTGGCAGGAGCCCCTTTCTGACGGGGCGACCCCAAGAAAGTCGGACGCGCTTCCCCGGGCACACGAGACGAGCCCAGCTCGGGCAGGAGCAGCACGGCGTGGCACCCGGCGTGCGCTCACTGGCATTTCTCCATGGCTTTCGCCGGCCAAAGCTCCATGACAAAAATGTCAAATCTGGAATTTTAACCCATAACAAACCCATGAAATTCAGCTGCGTTTCCATGAAAACATTCAGTCCCTTTCCTAGACACGCCTGGGCTCATGCCGCGGGGTGCCGGTGCCTTGGTGCCCACACCATCACCTCCAGCGGAGTCACAGAGTTGTAGCAACTGGTTCCAGAGGGGAAACTGGTCTTACTGGGCAGTCAGGTCCCAGGGAGGGGGGTACAGGTGGCACAGCCCTTCCCACCACTCAGAAGCCTTGCCAAGGGCCTTCTCCAGCCCTCCAACACACACGTGTGCATGTTGGTTCCTTTTTCCACAGAAGAATCATTTCTAATTCACACCAGCACAAAGGTGGGAAGCACTGGCCCTTGGAACAGCCCCTGTGGCAAACCCACCGCGGGGGACGGGCAGAGCCGCTGCAGCGCCCGGCAATGCCGTGCTGCAGATCACCCTCTGGCACTGCCAAGGAGCGATTTCAGCATGAAATCCAGCGTGTGAGACTACGCCGCAGACGGCCACGTAAATTAGGGAACAAAACCTCCAATAATTAATTTTCTTCTGTTAAAAATCACTCTTGCAATTGATTCAGAAAAAGCAAAGTTGTAATAACAAAAGAAAACATTAACCTATTTATTGTACCTCAGGCCCCTTAGAATAAAAGTGATTGCACGTAATGAGCGCCTGGAGAGCGGCGGTACCGGTGGGACAGCAGAAGAGACCCAGGTGAGCGAAGCAACAGCCTTTGAAAAGTTCCTGCTTTATTCAGGCTTCGAAGCGGCGAAAGCCGCTCTGCCCACTGTTCCCAGCCTCGGGAAGCAGCAGAGCTGTCGCCCATCACCGACAAGCCGCGGTTCCCCTCACTCCTGCCCAGCTCGCCCCGGTCCCCACGTGGGACACGGACCCACGGGCCCGACGGCAGCACCGAGCTGCAGTGCCAGCCGTGGGCTGCGGCCACAGACCCACAGAGAGACCCTTTGCTTGCAAAGTCCGGGGAAAAGAGCGAGTCTGTCCTGCGGGGTGGGCAGCACGTGGCCTCGCTCCCAGTCCTGCCCCAGGCGCGGGACTGACCTCACCTAATGGCACCGCTGGGCAGCAGCCGGAGAGCCTGGCGCGCTCGTCTCCCCATTCCAGAGCTGCTCTGCTTTTTTTATTTATTAGTTTCCTTAGGGAAGCTAAGCTCGACAGACACGGGAGCTGCAGCATGTCATCTCCGGCAGCATCCTGGGAAGCGGCGCAGAGCGTGGCCCTGGGAGGAGGCAGCTCTGCTGCGCGGCGGCGATGCTCTGATCTAACCGGGAGTGACACGGCGGCTCGGGGTGCTCGGTGGCGCCCGCCCCCCTTCTTCCCTGCTTCTGGACATTTTATTCGCAGCGCTGCAACGAGAAAGAAAGTCACAGCCTGAGCCCGGCTGCCGGGCAGCCCGGCAGGCTGCAGCAGGCTCCTTTGTTGCCGGAGCCCCACGGCACAAAGCAGGAGAGCGGGAACCCCAAAGATAATTTCCTTATTCTGATCGGGGATCAATTGACCGCTCGCTCCCGTTTGTTCCCCCTGGGACCGGCGGCCTCCAGCCCTGAATGCAAAGCAGTCGCTCCTTATTTCCAAATGCAAATGAGGGCTGGGAAAGGCCTCGCTTTGAAACCAGCATTATTCCCCAGGGTCCCGACCCTCCCCGCCACCGCCCTCACCCCAGCCTCTATCTCTGACTCCCCGCTCTGCCTTCCCAGAGCAACAAAGGTTACGGGAAATAAAAGCAGAGCCATCACCATCTGGGAATCATCAGGCAGGAGCCCAGAGGGAAGGAGGGGGCTGCAGAGACCCGGCTGACCCCGCTGCCCCCCACCCATGCATGCCTCAGCCCAGGCGAACCCCAGCAGCCTGGCAGGGGCTGCATGGACCCGGCCCTGGCAGCAGCTCTGCGGCATGGCATGAGGGGTGCTGAGCAGCACAGCAGGGGCACGACACCCTGCGTCCCGCTTAATGGGGCTGGGGGGATGCACGGCTGCCGCTCACCTCTGTGCGCCCCAGTGCAGCCGTCCTGCACACCCAGAGCCGGGCACAGGCAGCCTGGCATGGTGGCTTACAGAGATGGCGACAGCAGCACCGGAAAGTGCCCAGCATCTCCACCGTGCCCATTTCCATCACACGACCCGCTGCCAGCGCGGCTACAGACCTCACAGACGGACGCACCTCCACCAGTCCCAGCGCTGGGGGTCCCCTGGGCACAGGGCTGGAAATGGTGGCGATGGGGGTGGGAAGGGGACATGGGCAGGGCTGGCAGTGGGGATGGGGATGGGGATGGGGACAGGGACGAGACGGGAACGTCCCGCAGCTCCACCCATCCGTGTCCCCTTGCAGGCGGCCGCTCCTGCCGCTCATCAATCAATTCCTCCTCTGTCCCCTTCGGAGCCTGGAAATAAAACCGCCCTGTAAATCTCCGGCACAGCCGCTGTGTTTGGTGGCGGAGGGCCCCGCATTCCTGAGTTTCAGGCCGCAGCCACGTCTTCAAGAGCGGAGCCACAAGAGCTTTCTGATGGTTAATTGCTGGCACACTCTCACTGAAAACATGAAACACCCCCTGACAAGCCGTGTGATTTATTACTGCCCACTGCAAAACGGAACAAAATCAATTGGCTATTACCTCACTTAGCGAGGGCTTGTCACCGCCTGGGAGCCGGGCGTTAGGAATAAAAGCCAGGCACGGCCGCGGCAGCGAGCCCCGCGCCGGGGCTGCTCCACCTGCTCCGCCGCAGATAACACCGGGGCTGTGCCGGAGCCGGGCTCTGCTTTTCCTAATCGCTGGCACACTGGGCAACACCAGCTCGTTCCTGCTTTGCAGTTATTAATTACGCAGATGTCATCGCGAGCCCCGTGTACGGTAAATTGTGCGAGAGATGCAGAGCAATGACAGAAATCTATCCCATAATTAATCAGATTCATGCGACCCTGCCCTGCCCAGGCAGAGCAGACTCTCCGTGACCAGCAAGTCACCCCGCGCCAGCCGTGGCACCGGTGGCTGGAGCGGCACCAGCCCGGCAGGGGCAGGGTGCCGTTCCCGGCGGGCAGAAAGCGGCCAGTGCGCGTGCCAGGGAAAGGGACTGTCCGCCCGCGCGGCGGCCGCGGTTTTCCTTGGCTGTTGGCACGTCTCGGAGAAGACGACTTCGGCATGTCCAGCGGAGGCTGCTGCCCACCCACGCTGTGGCAATGCCGATGCAGCCAGCCTCCGCCTGGCATTTCCAACAAAAACTGGCGGCTTCCAGACACGCAGGGAAACCCACACATTGCCCTGGAAAACCCACCAGACAGAAAGCGGCTCGAACAGAAATCCACCTTTATTTCCCCACTGCCAGGTCTTTTCCTTAGCGGGAAAAGGGAGCGAGCCAGAAACGCACCACCGCAGGAGCGGCCGAGTCAGGAAGTGCCCGTGGTGGTCGCCGCCAGGAGGGCTCCGAGCTGCAGCTGGCACAGCCAGGGACGCTGCCACTCACTTGGCACTTGCAGTGGGTGCCAGTGGGAATGTGCCACAGCCAGGCAGCCCCGGTGCCATCGTAATTACAGATGAGAGGCAGAGCCGCGGAGGGGAGGCAGGGCCCCCACTCCTGCAGATGTTTTTATGGTCATTTAGTGCAGGGTCAGTGCCAGGGGATGTCCTGGTGCCCGTGGGCAGGGCGCATGGGGCACAGCGGCAGCGCCAGAGCTGGCCGTGAGTGGCTGAGGCACATCTGCGGGATATTTCAGACACCGAATGGTCTCTCTTTGCATTTCATCGCCTTTGTTTCATTCCCAAATCACTTACAGGCTCTTCCAGTCATAGCGGGGAGATGCTCCTCCCATGAAGCTCCGAACTGTGCAGAGCATAAAGAGGCTGCATTATTTATAGACTCCGGATAGATATTTCACACGCGGTCCGTCCCATTCCCAGCATTCCCTCCATTCACAGATCATTAAGTAGCACTTGCTGACATATAAGGCAATGCAAGTGGAGTGGTTAACTTTGAATATCGCCATCCAGCCCACTGCTCAGTGAGATTCAGGCAGCAATTGTCCGGAGAGAGGGGACAGCTTTTGCCCCGCCGAATGAAGCTCAGCTCACAGCACCCGCGAAGGTGCCCAGCAGTATCGTTATCACAGGGGCGCCGGGTCGCACGCCCCGAGTGCCGCCCTGCACCGCCGGGTCACCCACTGCGCCCGCCGCCGCGAGGCGACCCTCTTGGGCAGCAAGGCTGCAAACGCTCCGGCCGCGGGAGCAGCGCGGTGCAGAGCCCCAAAGAGCCGTGAGGGCAAAAGCAGATCCCGGTTGGCTCCGACGGAGTCCGCGGGCGCAGGAAGGGGTCTGCGACATGGGCAGCACGAGCAGACGGCTGCGTTCAGGGGCGTGTGCCGCGGCGGTGCAGCAGCACGGCTTGGGCGGTGCTGGGGGTTTGTGTCCCCACGACCACCCTGGCCCCTGCCCCAGCCAGGGTGCCGCAGCAGCCGGTGGCTCCGCTGCCGACCCCAGACCCCGCTCTGGGCAGGCGGACGCTCTCCCTGCCGAGAGCTCACGACAGCCACATCCCTGCCTGCGGCGGGGGGAAAAACCAGCGGCACGGCTGCCTCTGCCTCGGCGGGCAGCGTGGAGTGGCCGAGCAGAGACAATGGCAGGACGTGACTGTGGGGACATCTGTGTCTGATCCAGGAAATGTTTTGGCGTCAAAATAGAGGCAGTGGGTTGTCAAAAAGGAAAAAAAAAAAAAGACTTGCGAGCATGAAAAGATCTGGGATACATTCACAGACTGCAGCGGAGCATTTTAGAGGAGGACAAGGCTGAGATTTAGGTTCCCAGGTAGCCCGACACACCATTCCACAGACTGAGCCCACACCAGTCACTGGGCACTGTGTTGGCAGCTCGTGCCACCTCTCCAAGGCTCATCCCTTTGCTCGGGGGCTGCCCGGCAGGCAGAGGCAGAGCAGTGGCTCATGCTCCTCCCTGGCACCCAGCTGCTGTGCCGGCACCACAGGCTTGTGCCTTTCGGCAGGGACAACAGATTTGTGCCTCCCCTTTAGCCCCTGCTGCCACGGGCTTGCCAAGGAGCGGCACGGAGAGCTGTGAGCTTTGCAGCAGTGTCTGTGTCACCGTCCCCGGGGCCGGTGCCATCCAGTGCAGCCCAGGCACAAGGGTCAGCCGGGCAGAGCAGCCTCCCGCTGCCGGCACAGGGTGTGTTCCGTTTGCCTTCAGTTTGGGGACCAAACACGACCCCACAGCTCTGTACCCCGCTCTCATGCTCCAGTTTCCTCCACCGAGGCCACCGCTGCGCTCAGGGCCATCGAACCAGCCGCTGAGCGCAGAGCCCAGGGCTTGCTGGTGCACAAGAGGTTCGCAGCAGCTTTGCTCCGAGGAGAGCCACGGCTCGTCCGGCTCCCAGCCACCCCACACCACAGCACTTCCATTTCAGTCCATCACGCGGTGTGCTGCAGCGACGGGGACCGTGGGGCCAGTGGAAAATGGGGCTCTGAGCTCATGCATCTTATTTTAGCTCCCCATCCTCTCTGGAAGCTATCTCAGGCATGTTTTGGGAATACAGCAGGTATTTTTATGAGTGGGATTTGCAAGGGTATTTTCATCTTAGAGTTGGAGACAGCTGGGCCTGCTGCCAGGTTTAGGAAGCGCAGAGGCAGAGGCAAGAAACATAAAACCAGCAAGAGGCAGGCATCCTACTGGGGCTTATATTTAGCTGGGAGGAGCAGGAGCACTTGAGAATGTCCTGCTGGTGCTCTCTGTGCCAGGCGGTCCCTCAGCCAGTCCACGGAGGTCAACCTTGACCCAAGCTGGGAAAGGCAAAGGGAACGTGTCCCGGCCGACAGCACTTGTCCAGCCTGGCCCACCTGGCACCACCGAGACCCCGGCTGCCCTCCGGATCAACTGACACCGGTGCCGTGGGTGCGGCAGCGATCCAGCCGTCACCCGTGTGCGGGGGGAGAGCTGCTGCCAGGAAGCACTGAGCTGCGCTCGCCACACACTCCCGTGGACGAAGAAAACGTGGGACAGGGCACAGCGAGCGAACTGGTGTGCCGCAGGGGATGCTCACCACCACGCCAGTGCTTCAGGCATGCTCAGCCAGTGCTGGCACCGACGTGGTGCCGTGCTGCACGCCACACGTGGGTTGTCACACCGAGCTCACTGCACAGCTCCTGCGTGCCACGGGCACGTGCTGCGTTGCCCAAGGCCACCGTGAGCACCGGACTGACAGCAGCAGTGGGAGCCCTTCCAAGGGGCTTTCCAGGCGCACCCCGCATCGCACGCCAGCCTGGGGCCCCATCCCGCACCGCTGGCCTGGGCACAGCGTTGGCTAAGGGTGCTGGTGTGCCTGGGGAAGCAGAGCCGAGCTGTGCCGGGCTGAGGGATGGAGGGGCACGTTCGGCTCCGCACCAGCGCCCTTACCCAGGCTGAGCCGCAGGGCTGGCAGCCGGGCAGCACGGGCATGCAGCCCCGAGGCCGACCCAGCGCAGGATGAGCAGGGTCCCCGGGCGCCATGGCCGACAGCTGACAGCCGCGGCAGAGGGGCCGGGGGCCGCGCAGGCGGGAGCAGCACGACCTTGCAGTGACACGCGGAGCGCCACGCTGTGCCACGGCCGGGGAACATGAGCCCAGCAGCTGCGCGGGGCTCGGCCGGGGGGCACGGGCTGCCGGCGGCCAGCACAGAGCTGCTCTAAGCTGCCCCCAAAGACCCTTCCCGGCAAGCATGGCTGGCTCGCTCCGAAAACAAAATGCCTTCCCAGAGAAAAAAACAAATAAAAAGTCACAGCTTCAACCAAGAAATAGCCACAGGCAGGTTTTGTTTTTAAAGCATTTGTATTTTGTTCATTTTGAATTGAATTTTTATATGATTTGTTTCACTGAAAAGAGACACGTTTTGAAATACCGTGTGTCCCCTCCCCTCCGCCCGGGGGGCGGGTGGCCACCGACCCGGGGGACAGAGCTGGAGGGGCTGCGCTGCCGAGGAGGGACACGCCACAAACGCTCCATTTTCTGTACGAGCTTTGCACGTTTTCCAGAGTAAAGCCAGTCCTCGGCAAGGGGGAGCCTCAAGCACAACACCCACCCCTCTCCCGTACCTGGTATTGATGTTACTGCACCTGGCGAAGAGGAGAGACAAGAGCTGGGGGAGGCAGAGGAAGAAAAACAAGATTTCCTGCCACCTTTTTTTTTTTTTCCCAATAAAACTAAGTGCAATGTCATGCCCGCATCCAGTGCAGCCCATCACCCCGAGGGGTCTCAGGCTGCACTCGCTGTGTCTCCCCAAGGGCCTCCTGAACCACCACCACCTGCGAGAGCCCCGTTCGGGCCCCGGCGGCACCAGCAACGGGACCCCGCCGAGCCCCGGCTGCACTGTCGTGGCGCTGCTCCTGTGGCATCCCGCTGCCGCCGCCCTCCGTGGGCTGCAAACACGAACACCCACCTGCAGCGGGGGTCGCCCCGCGAGCCGGGTCTGCTCCGCCGCCCTGCGCCGCGCAGCACCGCGGGGCTCTGCCCCTCCAACGCCAGCGCGCCGCGCGCCACCATTTTGGCACCGTCCCTGCGCGAGATGGTGGCAGCCACAGCTGCGCCCGTCGGTGGCTGCCACCGCGCAGACCCACTGATTGCAGCTCAGTTGTCATGCCACTCAGCGAGAAGCGAAGCTAAATTAGAGCAACTAATTGCACCTCTCTCTGAAACAATCAGGATGACAAATCAGTGGTAATCTCTTCGGTTCTAGAGGGAAGCTGTTGCGGCTCCCTTACGAGGATTAATCAGCTTTTCATCAGTGTTATTATACCAACGTTGCCTCAGGAGGAGCCCCGAGGCCACGCTGGCTGGGCTCACACCACGGGGACACCAAGGCTCGTGGCCCTAGTGCAGAAGGCAAGCACCACGAGGCTGCCCTTCCTCCCAGCCCTCAGCCACGCCAGCGAGGCCGCCAGCTCGCCGGCTGTTGCATCCTTCGCTCAGCACAGAGGAGACCTTGCCCAGTGGGTGTTGGATGCTGCACCATGCTGGGCTCCACAAGCTAACGGAGCTCCGTGCTCGGCACAGGCAGCCCGCCCAACTGGCAGGGGACACGGGATGCAAAGGAACAGCAAGCAGGGTATCACTAGAGGGGCACCAAGGCCACCCTGCTGCCACTGAACCCATGCTGACCGTCCCTGTCAGCTCCGCCAAGGGCCCCAGGGCCACATGCTGCCAGGAGCTGGCAAGCACAGGATGAGCTGGGCCAGCAGAGGGACAGCGTGACAGCCACGGCAGGAAGGAAACCAGCACAGCCACAGGGCTGGTGTTATGCCCGGTGACTGCTTTGCTTCCCGTGGCCATTTAAGCTCTTTGCCAGATTTATGTGACCTAATGGGAAGCCTAAAGCCTCAAGTCTGGAGTGCCCCTCTATTCAAAGTGACTCAGTAATACACAAAACCATCTTAACTACTGCAGCAGCATGTTAGAGATCAGACAAGGAGAAATAACTATACAGTCTCTCTCCCTTCTACCTGACGAGTTTCAGGAGATACTTCCCCAGGGCACAGTGAAGGTTCGCTCCACGTGTCCCGCGGTTGGCACCACCAGCACTGCTCTGGGTCCACTGTTTGGGGCTGCTCCAGGGAAATCCCATGCACTCTGAGCCGGAGCTGTCAGCAAGCACTGTCGGCGCCCTTCTGCTCTTCACCACCTGCGGTCAGTGGAAAAGCACTCGGCAGCATCCCTCCTTGGCTGATGCTCAACACTCAGAGGACAGAGGCTGCTCGGGATGAAGGACCTCGGCTGGCTTCTCCCAGCCTTACTGCAGCTCCGTGGCATGACTATGCCCAAACAAGCCACATTCTGCTCAACAAAAGCTAAAAGAGCAGCTCTGCATTCTCACGGGAACCGATTCAACTTCTGCACTTCCACTGCACACTGTGGCAATCCCAGAGCACTCTGCATCCCACAGCTGTTAACGCCAACGGTGGCAGAGAGCTTTTGCTGAAAACGCCCGAGACCTGGTGCTGCATCAGGCAGTCGTGCCCCTCGGCCAAGGTCCAGGAGAGGACTCTCGAGGGAAGATAAACAATTCAGGATACAACTCCATGGACAAAACTAACCCACTTACTTTTTGTGGACTCATTTTGTTGCTATCAGAGGCCTACCCTGGTCCAGAAGGGTCCCTCTGCCAGCCAAGCAGGAACCAAACACACAGGCATGAGCACGGGGTGCATGCGGAGGAGACAGGAAGGCCACAGTGCTGCTGCAAAAGCCCCTGGAGACAAATTCTTGCTCTTTCATGCAGTCAGACGAACTGCCCCCAGAGTCCTGGAAGAGAGGGTTGAAGCCCTGCACATGGCTCTGCTCTGTCCTGGAAAACTCTCGCAGAGGGCATGTTCAGTCCCCATTTCAGTTTACGCAAGCGCAGGTCCCTCCGTTCCCCCCCCAGCACAGCCCTGCTCTCTCTGGCAACGGGGTCCGCGCAGGGCTGGGGAGAAGCCCTTGCCTGGCCCTTCTTGGGGGCGGATGTGCAGCTGGACCTTGCCCAGGCAGGTATCTGCCTCACAGACCCCAGCCCGCTCCTTCCCCGGAAGGTGAGCAGGGGCTTACAGAGACCTTCGCTGCTGCTGCCCCAGCTGCACCCCCTCTGCAGCCAAAGAGAGGGTCCCCCCTGCAGGAAGGGTGGTCAGTGCCTCCAGCCAGAGCCGAGTCCTGCGCTTCACTCCCTCGCTCCAGAAAACACCTTTGGGAGGCAACCGCTGGGAAAGCAGCTGGCCGGTGGCGTTCACGCAATTCCATCAGCCCTCCCGAAGCGGCGCCAGCCCCCGCACACCCCTACAAGCCCACGTGCACCCCACCTCGCACCCTCCACCAGCGTGACTGCGGTGCACCTGTCCATGGGCAAAGCACAGCTGAAGCTCATGTCCGTCCTGCCTCCCACCAGAGCCTGCCGGCTCTGCCAGGCCCGGGGCACGGTGCTCACTCAGGTGCAGGTCAGCGCCTCTGCCAGCGACCCTGCCCAGGGCAGCGGCTCCGAGAGGGAAGCTGCCCAGCCGTGCCATGGAAGACAGTCCTTGGAGTCCCGGAGGCAGTCGGCAACAAGGCTGGCGCGGTGCTGCGTGGGGGCACTCTCCAAGCGGGCGCCCGCATGGCTCTGGGATGAATCACCACCTGCGAGGGATGGAGAGCAGACAAGATCAGCAAAACGTGGCTGTGGTTATGGAAGCCCGGCTCCCGGCGGCTCTGTTCGGCTTCAGACCCTGTCCCTGCTCGGTCAGGAGAGACACCCTGCTAAGGGGTCCTGGACCAGGGTCTGCTGCAGCATATTCCACCGGAAAACTATCAGACTGCAGCCCACTGGCAGGGGCCGGTGAAGGGCCTCCGGGCCATGCCAGGATCCAAACGTGTGCATGCCAACGCACCAGTGCCCAGAGCAGTTCAGCACAGCTCTCCTGTTGCAATCTTGTGAACAACAGCTCTGTGCCAGCTCTGCTACGTTACAGCACTTGGGTTGCACCATAAAAATGCAACGATGCACTTGAGCTACATAAAGATCTAACTCTTGGAGGAGAAAGGGCTCTTGATGCTTCCCCACGGCGGGCTTTCCAAGATACATTATCAACGTTGAAACCACGGATGGAAAGTGCGCGGGAAGGTGAACAAGCCCGGGCCCTCCAAAACAGCTAAACTGAACCTGCTGGAAAATGTACAAGGAAATGGAAATCTGCAGCACATGCCTGCAACCAAAAGAACTCTAGAACATGTTTATATACTGTAAATGTACACTATATAGCATAATTATAATTTCACTTTCCCACTGGCATGTGTGTGGGCACACATCAAGTAGAACATGTACATAAAATACTACAGAGATATATTTAAGTCACCTTCTTGCGCACATACAGAAAGCATCCAGGCAACAAATTTCTCCTACTGAATTCAAAGCACCGAACCAGGAGCTATCCTCAAAAGCAGCAGAGCCCTCTTTAACTCATCGTCTCTCACACCAGAA
The DNA here is from genome assembly GCF_009769465.1 of Tauraco erythrolophus. Lineage (NCBI taxonomy): Eukaryota > Metazoa > Chordata > Aves > Musophagiformes > Musophagidae > Tauraco > Tauraco erythrolophus. Next base: position 15,977,235 of record NC_141483.1, read on the forward strand.
CGAGTACATCCGAATCCTTACTTTCTTTCCCTCTGAATGCCAAACTCTCTCCTACCTGAGTTATTGGAATCTGCCTTTCTGCTGCTGGGGCCTCGATGCGCACAGTTTACTCTTTGGCACGTTAAACTGCCCACAAAAGGCAGCGTGATAAAGCAGCCGGGTTACAAAGCTGTATCTGCTCCGCTCCAGATGGATTCTCTGCAGATCCCTGCTCGCAGCTCTGCTCAGGCCAAGTCAATTAGAAACGTCTGAAAGTCAAAGCATCGTTCCCGCGTGTGATCTCTGGGAGTTTCCCGGTGTGTTCCATAACTGGGGCTCACAAACACGATCCTTCCCTCACGCGCTGTGGTTATCGCCCCTAACAAAGACGTTTCAGATCAAAGGAAAGGGTTAACCCCCATGCAGTCATCGCGTTGAGTCTTGGAGGTCTGAGTGCTGCCAACTCCTGAAAAATGGCCACCAGGCAAGCTGCTGAGAATAATCAGAATAAGATTGGAAGGTGTCCACATCAATCAATCCCGTGTTGACAGATGACTGGAAGCCCCCGCTGTGACCGCGGACAGCTGACCAGCTCTCGGCTTCAGCTCAAGTCCCACATTCGCCTGTTTGTTTCGTGTGGGTGGCTTCTGCGTTATGACCTTAATAGTCAATCAATCTTGCAATGAGTGGTCTGTCTGGCAGAAACATTAATTATCCATACTATTCATGCATTGAAAAGCTTTATCTTCAAAAACTCAGCATCACTTAGGGAGGAATAACAGAACCCAGAGCAAGAAAATAAGCCCAGCCTCAGTTCCTAAGGGGGAATCCGACGGCAGGGACGAGCCCCTGGGGCTGCTGCAGCCCCGACCGCAGCCCAGGACTGGGGGCACTGGGGGCACAGCCTTGCTTTTATTCCTGGTACCTATTCAAGCAGCTCGGAGGCTGCTGCTCTTGCACCGGCAACTGCTGGAATCCGTGCCAAGAGGAAGAGGAGAGGGAGAGATATAAAAGGACAACAAACACACATCAATTAAACCTTGCAAGCTGTTAGTCACACTAGTTAATAAGTTCTTTCTATCTGTAAAGTGCTCTTGGTGACAAATCCTTTAACTGGCACTCAGAGCATTATTATGGCTTTCAAGATGCCTCTGTCTTTCATGTGCAGCTTCTTGTACACATGTGAGTGCTCCCCGTCGCGCAGTCTGTTTACACTAGTTGTGAGAAGACATCATCAAAGCAAACTGAAAGCAACACTAAATGCTTGAGAAAAACAGAATTCATTCACTGCTGCCTGCTCTGAAATCGCCTTTCAGCTTGTTTGGAGGCGGCGGCGGCGGCAAACCGCAGCGGCGTGGAGATGGGGGCCAGGCTGGCACAGCCGGCGTGCGGCCCTGCCGGGTCACTGCCACTGAACGTGGGTTCCCTGGCACCGGCAGAGCCCACAGCCCCTTCCCGTCGGCAGAGTCACGCCGCTCCTCTCCGCAGGCAAACCCTCCCCAGCGCTGGGCGGCTCTAACACAGGCCCCCGTGCACAACACCGCGCCATGGGTGCAGGCGGGGATCCCTCACCGACCCCTTGGAACCGAAGAGGAGCGACCCTTACAGGAACAGCACCGTGGGCTACAGATCTGCCCGTTCTGCCCGGATACGGGGATATGGAGACACTACTGCATGGGCGCACTGCACCCTACCCTGCTGCCGAACACTCTTGCGCTCAACGGCAAAGGCAGCCCCGGCTCCGCGCCTCGCGCTGGGTGGGCAATACATGGTGAAGGTCAACCCAGCACCCTACGGAGCACAAACCACAACCCGTGTCCCAGGAGAGCAACACGGGATGTGCCCCAGCAGGTGACCGCTGGCACGGGGGAGGCTGGGGACCCAACCCCAGCTGCCGTGCCCAGGGCAGCGGCCGCACCAGCACAGCGCCGCGGGACGCCCTTACAGAAACCATCTTCTCTTTAGTCAAAGTCAAAGCAATTAGGCCTCTGCAATGTTAGATTAAAAAAGAGACAGCTAATCGGAGACCGTCCATAATCTTTCACACCTGGGCTGCCAAGGCAGGCCGCAATTCAGCAGGCCTTGTCTGGACTGATTATATTTCCTGAAAAATGAACAGTAAGTCTTGTGTAGAAGCAAGTTATGTTTCTGCAAACTCTCTTCCGCACAAATTAAAGTATTAATCACCTTAATAAACATTAATGTGGAATGGTCATTCATTAAATTCAGGAAAACACACGCCCTCAAAGCAATCATTTCACGATTTCAGTGCCCAGCACGCTCACAACACAACACTTGACGCCCTGGGCCGGCGGGCACCTGACACCCACCCAGCTCCCCCCAGCACCCCCTCGCTGGTGAGCAGCACGGTCACATGCCGAGAGCTGCCGAGGGGGCCTGGAAAGCCGGTGTCCACGGCCGCCTTCGGGCAGCTCCACTCGTGCTGCACATGCAGAAGGAGCCACAGGGAAGGGAGGTTTCTCATGCCATAGGGCCCCCACACCTGCAGGAGCCAGGGCTGCCAACGGCTCTCCACCAAACATCCTCCACTGCTGTGTCACCTCTTTCCTGTATCACCACGTACCGCCACCGAGCCACCGCGCTTGGGGCAAACCCCTCGTGCCGCGTGGTGCCCGTCCCTGCTCCACATGGAGCAGCTGCTCCTGGACCAGAGCCCCCACCAACACGAACGCACAGCGTGAGCGAGGATCGCTCCAGAGAGCTCTGCCCGCGGACGAGCGACCTGCAGCACGGACCCAGGGCAGGACTCTGCCACGGCCGCAGACAGAGCCGGCAGCTCGGGCTGCGCCCCGGCCAGCTCTGCTTGGCCACAACGCACGGGCTCAGCACCTCACATCTGTATTTAAGCATCTGTATCGAGTGCCCACATCATCATCACGGCACCAGGTGACGGGTGAGTGGCACCGGTAAGGCCACGCTAACGGTGAACGTGGCCCGGAGTCTCCCAAAACATGGAACGCTGCCGGAGGCCCCCTCTCATCGAGCCTCCCTGTTTGCCGAGCGGCACGACTCGGAGCCTCCCTCGGCACAGCGCCTATCCGTGCGGCTGCTCCGGCGGCGTGCCCAGGGGCAGAGGGGGCCGCGCAGCCGAGATGGGGGCGGCAGCGGCAGCGTGCGGGGGCCTCCGGCTATCGGTTGCACGCGGCAGTGTTGGATCTCTGCCCCAAAAGGTCCTCGGTGCAACCTGGCCTCCTCCGGCCGGCTCAGGGCTGCACAGCCGGTGTCAAGTGGCAACTTTTTGGATTCTGACCTTGCTGGAATTTGCTCCTGGGGGGGAGCACGCCAGTCCATAAAGTTCCCATTAGCGTAAAAGCAGATGTAAGCACTTTGCTGGCAGAGTTCAGCAGCAGGGAAGCCTGCAGTTGATCAGTTCTGCCTCGCTGGTCACTGCAGTCAACAGGAATTACTACAGAGGATTTCTGTGCCCCCTCTCCCAAAGCCCACCCCTCTCCAAAAGAGAAGATTTAAAGAAACCAGCCAGGCTCAGGCACGGCTCCAATGTAACGCAATAAATCTGCGTGATGCATGCCGGGGAGAGTCGGCCCCATCCAGGAACAGGCAGCAGGAGAGCAGTGTGGATTTGTTTATTGTACAAAACAAATCGAACCACAGGGAGTGGGCACAGCTCAACGCAAGGGGCACACAGCTCCGGGGCGCTTGTGCCACGCAAATCCACGCCAACGGGGGCACAGGGGGTGGGAGCCGGGACTGGCCCTTAGTGCTGCCTCCCCCAGGGACATGTCCATCGCCAAGGAGTGTCACCTCCACCTTCCCACGGACACCAGGATGCCAGGGGATGACCAGGCAGCCCTGCCAGGAACTCAGCCACCCCGCGGGGTCTGCGGCCACAGTGCCAGGCCGGAGGGAGCAGGGAGGGTGGCAGTAACGACCACGCTGCTGCTGCTGCTGGCGGTTTGGGGTCACAGCGCTTCCTGCCACGGGCACAGCGGGATGGCTGGCACCGCGGGGTGTCGGGGCACGCAGCACCCCCTCTGCAGCTCCCGGCGCTCCCTCTCCATCACGTTGCACCGAGAACCAACACCGGCTGACCTGGTTTCAGCCAGTTTTCCTTCATGATTAACACTCTCTGGGCCCCCGCTCACTCTGTTATTCTCACCAAATTAAAGAGCAGCCCCGGATCCTCGTTAGATTTGCTCACATTTGAGCAGTGTCATGTGGTCAGTAGCCCATGGCAATACACTAAATTAAAGGCCTAATGCAGAATCCACCTACAAGCCTGACAACTAATGAATCGAGGGCTTCAGGCCCCAGAGGACCCGCGCGGGGATGAAGCCACTTCACGCCGAGCCGGAGCAGAAGTGCAGTCCCTGGGCTGTCATTCAGAAATAGAGGGTTGCTTAATTTTATTCACCGCAGGACACGGAAACAACAGCATCTCTGTAACTAACAGCTGGTTTGCCCGAGAGCCAGGCAGCAGCCACCCCTCTGAGTGTCGATCCCCAGAGCACCGCGGCTCCCGCCCGCGCGCCGAAGATGCCGACAAACTCCCACCTGGTTTCAGTGAGCTGGGTTTGAGTCCCCAGCACGGAGATGTCACCCACGGTCAAAATGAATACCTCGACCCATCCCTCCAAACCAATACTGGCTGCTCCAGAGCACACGACTCGGCCACCTCCCCGCACCGCCGGCCCCACACGGCCCTTCCTCTGCACCGGCACCCGCCACTCGCCGCACGAACGCGCAGCTGCCCCTGGCCCAGCACTCAGCCCTCAAGGTAAACATCGCTGCCCGCGGGCATCAGTCAACACCGACCCAGGCTACCCGTGAGAAAAACAGAGGCTACAGCTCCTGCTCCGGGCTTTTAGACCCTCTCCCACCCTCCAGCAGCGGCAGGCGAGCCCTGGATGTAAACACTGGGGCCAGTGCAGCGGCCATCAATTTTGCTCTGAAGCATTTCAGGTCGGAGCTGGAATCTGGAAAGGTTCAGCCTGTTGCATCAGACAGCTCCAGCCCTGCAAAGGTCAGGGCTGTTTCGGTAAGAAAATGTTTGCTGAAACCTTCCCCTCCCCCAGATCCCTGCTCTGGGCTTCACGCTTGCACACTCACACACACGCACTCGTGCTCTGCTCCAGCCTCCAGGAATGGAGACACCGCACAAACGACACAGCTCTTCGCGGAACACACACGCCGTGTCCCGGAGCCCCGAACGCCGCAGCAGCCGCGCAGCACTCCCACGGCACCGTGCGCAGAGCCGATGGCACGTTCGGGTTCGCGGTGTTTGTGCAGTCCCTCTCCCAGTGAGCAGCCGAGCGAGCTCAGGGCAAAACCAGCAGTGAAAGACAAACAGTGTTCCCAGCTGACCCTTTGGTCCCCTCTGCCCGTCAGCACCCCTGGGCACTGCCACTCCCCCAGCACCGTATCCGAGGGCTGCCACATCTCGGGGCAAATTCAAACCCCAGCAGACCAGACCCACTGTAGACCATATAAGAGGATGGGTAGAAATACCTGTCCAGAGGAGAACTCTCTCTTGTAACAGAGCCACATCCCTACAGGCAATCCATGATCTCTTCGGCGTTTCCTCGTGTCATCCCCAAGCCGGGAAGGCTTCACGGCACAAGGCATGCTGACTCCAGGCAGAGGGTTACCCCAGCACGCTTTGCCCACAGCTCACCCACGGCACTGCCACACAGGGCTGCTCCACTCTGCCTCTGGGAACAGCTGCCAGGGACAACCTCAGCATAACAACCATGAGGCAGAGAAGCTGAGAACAGTACAGCCCCCAGCAGTGGGTCAGACCGAGGAGGGAACCCCAAACAGGCAGCTCTCGGAGTAGGCATGACAGCGGCCGTGACGGCACACGCCTGCCTGGACAGGGCAGGCAGAAAAGGCAGCCACAGCAGCGGGCAGTGGGCTGCAGCCCAAGTGGGCACTGCCCAGCCCAGCTGGGTGTAACATTGGCTATTCAAGCCCATTCTGATTCAAATGCTTAAGTTGTTTTAAACGCTGACATTGCACATAAAACAACTTTGAGGAGCCCAGTCGCACCCCAGGTCCCCATCATGCCCCCAGTGCCAGACAGTCTTTGGAGGGCAGCGTCCCGCCAGCCCCAGCTCCTGCACTGGACCCACTCCTCTGGAAGCAGCTGCTGCTGGAAGTGGCTGTTTCCCAACTGCTGGGCAGTCTCTGATGCCCAAAGATCGAAACGCAACTTTCCAACAGGCAGCTCTCCTTCAGCTCCTCCCTGACAAACGCGGCTGCTTATGCGACGCTTGTAACTGCGCGTGCTGGACTCAGGAAAGCTCTGTGCCTAAATACTGTCAACACTGACAACATTTTTATTATACCAGTAAATAACTTGTTTTGTTGCTGCCTAATTGGGAATCAATACAGTGCCTATGTTTAATTACATTCTCTGTTTCAGGATGGTTGGGATCAGTCGGTCTTTTTTTCTCCCTACGGAGATTAGGGACTTTGTATTTAGGATTCAGAGAGCACAGTGACTGCCTATAGGAGTGAACAGCCCCCTTAAAGAAAGGGACACAGTTAGTAGGATCATTATTAACTATAAACAACCCAAGGTCAGAAGCACACTTACACTTTCCCATCTGTACACAACCACATATTCAGCTCATCAAACACAATAATGCACACGCGGTGTTTGTGCATGCACGTGCGTGTGATCAGGCGCATCTGGCATAGGAGAGGAAGCCCTGTGCTGGGACAGAAGCGTGTGCAAGACCTGGACAGTGTAACTCGGCACACAAGTGGCTGATGAACCCCCTTCCTCCGGTGGCAGACCCCCTCTCACCAAGGGGGGGAGGCAGCTGCCCTGCTGCACAGCTCGGCCGGGCACCTTAAACACAGTGGTGCTCACTGGGCAGCTCAGCCGGGTGCCATAACGCAGCGGTGCCCGCTGTGCGCTCAGCCGGGTGCCATAACACGGTGATGCTCGCTGAGCCCCGCTGCACAGCCCAGCAGGTGCCATAACACGGTGGTGCCCGCGGGCAGGCAGCCGCACTGCTGCTCTGCGCGGGGCAGGGACACACATTGGAGCAGCGTGCGAACGGCGGGGACATAAATAACAACACCCCGCGCTGCCTCAGAGACAGCTGCGTGGTAACTCCTGCAATTACTTGCTTGTAAATGGCAACCTTTACACGTGCTCGGCTCGTGACATCTTTACGCGCTCCATCTCCAGAGCGCTCCTGGTGTGGTGCGGCGGATCTGCCTCCCACGGCACTGCCGGTGGTCCTGCTGCCCAGCCAGGACGTGGGGCACGGCGGATCCCACCGCTGCGCTCTGCCATGGGGCAGCAGCTCTGCACCCACTCCTCCCAGCCCTGCTCCAGCCGGGCACCGAGGCGAGCCCCTGCCCAGCGAGCCGTGGTCTCCACTTGCCACCGCCACCGCCAGGTTCGGATGGGTGCGCTCACAGCCCAGACCATCCCTCCCCACCTCCGAAGCACAGGCAGACCCGTGGCATGCGGAGAAAGCCAGCACTGTCTGTGGCTGGTCCGAAACACCTCAGCGCATCCCTACAAGGAAGTGGCATCTGAAAACCCACCCCAGGAAGGAAAGTACCACACTGCAGACATGGGATACGGATCTACAGCCTTCGGGGGACAGAAGGCGGCTCCCAGTGACACCACACAGTGCCATAACAGGAGGGCTCTGCAGACGCGTGGCTCAGCTGCTCAGAGTGGGTGTGGGGCAGTGGGAGCAGCCAGAAACTGGGAAGGGAGAAGGCTGGGAAACAGCGATGGGCTGTGTCATGGCCACCCACCCCAGCCAGGGTGGGGGAAAGCTCCCCCCTCCTCTGCTGGCATCACCCCCCATACGCAAGGACAGCCGCGCACGGAGGAGCACTAGGGCTGAGCTGCGTTTATCCGACGCTGGCACCGCCTGCCCGCCCCACGCTTCTCCATCTGGACAAAGTGTGACCACTTCTGCAAAGCAATCCTTTCAGCCCTAATGCGAGAGCTGCGTTTCAGCATTAATTTTTTTTCCTAGACAGACTTCAATCTCATTAATTTTAAGACACTCTAAGCTCTCTTTAGCGGGCTCTAACATAATTCTCCTAACTTAAGATACACTAGATAGAAGCAGCCAATCCCGTTCATAATTGTATATATGGCCAGCAATTCAAATTCACTTCCCCTGATTTAATGTCCTATTTGTATTCTATCAATAAATGAAGTTCTCAGGACCATACTTAAATGGAAGCAGCACTATGCTCTGATAGCCAAAGCCAGCAAAAAAAATTTCATCACTAAACCAAAATGTCTTGTAGTGTATGATTCCTTGACTTATTGTTCTCTCCTCTTCACTGCACTTGAATATTAAATGTTGTATTAATAGCTCACTCTTAATTATCCATGAGTAATGTACTACAACCAGAAAATTAATGGAGGGAAGCACCACAAAAATGGAAAAAAATTCTCACTATCCCTGATATATTTTCAAACAGCCTATGAGAGGAAAGGAGACACACACACTGCCTTGGACACAGCCGGATAAAAGACCAGTGCTGAGGGGGGGATCCACTGCTGAACCCCTGTGAACGCAACTCCTCACCCCCCTGGACGTTGCTCACCGTCGGAAGGAGATTATGAGCAGGGGTACAATAATGATCGCATAAATCTGGGGGTGGCCTAGAGAGGGGAGGGCAGGGGCAACTGCAGCCTCTCTCCTGAAGCCCAGGATGGAGACAGGTGAGACCAGAGTGAGAAATTCAAGACTATTAAGGAAGATTTTTCCATAAACACGTAATTCAGCTCTGGACTTCACTGCTGCAGGAAGGTGTTGAAAAGACCAACAAAGGACTGGGTGTTTTTATGGACAACATGGATTCTGAGAGTTAAAGGTTACAGCTGATAAGTGTGGGAGGAATCACAGAATGGTTTGGGTTGGGAGGGACCTTCAAGATCATCCAGTTCTAATCCCTCCTGCCATGGGCAGGGACGCCCTCCACTACACCAGGTTGCTCAAAGTCTCATCCAACCTGGCCTTGAACACTTCCAGGGATGGGGCAGCCACAACTTCTCTGGGCAACCTGTTCCAGTGCCTCATCACCCTCATTGTAAAAAATTTCTTCCTATATTTAATCTGAATCTGCCCTCTTTCAGTTTAAAGCCATTGCCCCGTGTCCTGTCACTACATGCCCTTGTCAAAAGCCCCTCTCCAGGAGACACTACACCCCACATCTCATCACCATGGTTTAAAGTGGTCTCCAAAAGGGTACCCAAGAGGGAGGGCCTCTCATGTCTGCTGGGACATCTTCACCTCCCCAGGACCAAGGAGCCCAGCTCAGACCCTGAGCTCAGTGGGCAGCAGGACAGACCCATGGTGCTCACTGGTTCCCAGGGTTCGCATCCCATAGATGTGAGCTCATGGGCTGGATCAGCCGGGTGCATTTTGACCTGGTGATGCAGTTTGGTGCTCACCCACCTAAATCCCACCCTGGGTGCCTGGCTGCTATCAGCCTCCTGTCAACTCACCCATGCTTGGAGGCTGAGCCCTGTGAGATGCCACCACTGACACGCGCATAGGGCACGGACCGTATGTATCACCTCTCCCATTGTATTGCCCTACTTTGTCTTCATCTCCATAGGTCAAACCACAGCTGTCACATCAGCTGCACACCATGCAGAAGGCAACGCTCCTATTCCTCTCCCACCACCAGCACCATCTCCATTCACTGGAGCATCTCGGCTCTGTGGAAGCAGAACTGAGCTCTCTACATCGCACTCTTGGCAATACCGCTGCCGGTGACGGACACCACCAGGACAGACAGAGAGCAGGCAGACAGACAGACCGACCGACCCACAAGCAGGTGGTCTGCTTTGTAGGTAAAGCCACCAGCCTGCTGTCTGGAGAGCACTCTCTGGCTAGGCTGTGACGCAGCCTCCCAAGAGCAGACGACAATTGGCACCGACGAGGAAACAGGCAATAATATCCCTGTAACTCCATCACTAGAAATATCGCCTGAGGGAAGGAAACGCCTCAAGAGTTGTCTCTGCCCTAGCGTGAAGCACAAGAATCAAAGCTCTGCTACCCTGATCAGCTCCGAACTTTGTAAAGCTAATTTATTGAACTGTTCCGCACAGGGAAGGGAATTAGTTACTTTGTCTCTTACTCAATACAGGCATTAAAAAATTAACAGGCCATTACTAAGTTTTCTTTACGTTTCTGCCTATTGTGGTGTTATTTAACGACTCGGGGCTCTGCTCCGCACTCACCACTGTCGGCGGAAGGAACCCACTGCCGATGGCGCCGGCAGGGAGGAGGCAGAGCAGCAGCTCCAGGGAAACCCCCATCCGCTGCAGACCCTTTTGGTCTGAAACTGTGCCCACACTTGGTAGTCCCACACAGCACACGGCTCCCAGGGTCCCTCCCCACCAGCTGTGCGGCGGGCACCCAGCACAGGCTCCCTCCTGCCAGCTGTGCAGCAGGCACCCTGGCACAGGCTCCCTGGGACGTGCCACCCAGATCCTGGCAGAGGGCCAGCACGGACCCACTGGCCACAGCAGGACATTTCACTTTAGCTGATGGGCACATCAAGGTTTCTCCTGCACAGAGCACTGGCGTGGTCAGCCATGCAACAAGGGCCAGGCATCAGCTCCTGGTGCAATTCACAGGGATGGCACCAGGGCACCAAGTGCAATGGGCCCCTACAATGTCACCATGGCTTGGGGTGACTTGCTCTTCCCCAGCAGCATCCACAGACCATTCCTGAAAGCAGGCGTCCTTCAAGGACAGCATGGGCTGAACAGCTCTGCAGCGGGCTATGGCATCCTGCACCCTGACGTGGACCGTGCCACCCCAAGGGCTGAGCTGTCAGACGTCCCCGGGAAGTGCTGCACCACAAAGCCACAGCACAGTGCCTCTGCCACCGAGCCGGGACACTGGGGACACCCGCACAGCTTCTACAAGGCACGGGGGGCTGCGGCGGGCAGGGCCACCGCAGCAGCCACCTCCACGGGTATGATCCCGCGGCGGCTCAGAAGAGTGAAACGGTGAGGTGTCTAATTAAATATGTGCCTCCCATCGCCGGAGCCCTGCAGCAGCCATGAATTATGCAGCGGCTCACTTACGTGTCAGCAGGATCACAATATTGATGAGATATCCCGTGTGTAATCTGATAAAAACCAAGATAAACTCAGCAAAAATTGAGTGTAATATGATCCTTTCCTTTCAATAAACAATTTCCAGCCGAGCATCGGGAGCATCCCGCACTCTGCTCACCACGGGCGGCCCAACCCCGCAGCTCCTCAGTACGGCCCAACGCCGGCACCGACACACGCCGAGCCGCCGGCGCGAACCCACGGGCTGCACGGCAGCGCTGGGTGCCTGCGAGGTGCTACCTGGGGGATATTCCCGTGCCGTATGGAATTAGAGGCTGGTGCTCTCCGCAGCGCCGCTGCATTCCACAGGGTCTGCATTTTGGCATTTAGATTAATGCTGGAGACAGGGAGGAAGAAGTGGCCGTGTCTCACGCTGACTCCCTCCTCTCCGTCTGAGCGAGTGACGGATGGCAGAGTGCAACTCCCACTCAGGAATGCTTTCCAGTGCTCGCACAGACCCAGGTCCGACTCCGGCTCCCATGACAAGCCGACTACTTTATAACCCTGGTCCAGATGCTTTTGGTACCCTGGGAACAGCCGCTGGCACAGGCCCTCACCCCCGGCCAAAACACGTCCCGCAAGAAACACCACGAGGAGAGGGGAGATACTGGTGCTTCCAGCCATGTCTGGGCACCGGGCCCGGCAGAAGGCTGAGGGTGGCGAGATGAGGACCAGGGATGCTGCCCCTCACCCAGCACTCCCCTGGTGCAGCAGGGACTGGTGCTGCTCACCCCGAACTTGGCAAGACGTTCAGACCCTGAGCCCCCGAGGGAAGGCAGTGCCCACCCGCATGGCTGCTCCCCAAGTTGAGCCAAGCCCACTCCTCTTCCAGACAGAGACAGAGCTGACGAGAGCAAAGTGACTGTGCTCACCTCAGGGACACGCATCGGACACTCCTCCGCACGGTCTCGGTCACGCTGCCCTTGTGCTATCGGCTGCAGGAACGTAACGAAGCAACCACTTCATTAACAAGAAACAACAGATGAAGCATGGACACAGAAGTTATGCCAACTGCCAGGTTTGCCACCTTCAGAAGGTGGCACAGGAATACCACATGGCAAAGCATGAGCCAGAAGCAAAGGGGACTCTGGAGCCAGTTGGACACCACCAGTCCTGTGTCCACCCATAAACCCCACCACCAATAAGACAGGAAAACAAAGACAGGGAAAGAATCAAACTGGTGAGACAAGGGAAAGACAGGAGGAAGCAGGTCTGCCCAAGAGAACCAAGAAACTGCAGAAAGAGACCAGCAAACCTTAACGACTTCCATGAAGGCAAAAGCCCCAGTCTCAGAGCACGCACCCAGCTCTACCACTCTTCTCTCCAGACCTCTCTGGCACACAGGAGGGCATCGGCAGGGTGAAGCCCCGGCTGGAATACCTCCCGACAGTGGGGGGGTGACAATGCCGCACAGTCAGTACCACGTGCCGCCAACCGCAGGCGGCCCCTGGACTCTCCACGGTCACAAGCTCCACTGGCTCAGCCCTGGCCATTGCAGGAGGGGTCTGGATCCAGCCAGGTCCTCCCTGCCCCAAAGGCTCCTCTCCCCTTGTGCCTGGGGGGGGTCTCAGAGGCGTCAGGCTGATGCTGGCCCAGTGGGCATGGAGAACTGCGGCAAGTCAGGGGGCCTCGGGCTAGCCCAGCACCCTCACAGGGGTCCGCAGCCCCGCTGATAACCCTGCTGGGAGGGACAGGAACGCTGCTGCCTGGAGACGCTTCATTTCACAGATGTGTCTGTCTGTGTGCAAGAGAAACTTTCACAGTTTTACTGCTTTTCAAATATTTTAATGCAAGCCATTTGGTGTCATATTTTTAAAAAATGGATACCAGCATGAGCTACATGCGCGTTACCAAATGTCTCTATATTAGTATAAATACAAGGAGCAGAAAAGCACAGTCTGACTCCTAATCCATATGGTTATTCCAAATAGATTGCATGGTCTTAAACTTTGGCTTATTAGACTGGATCTTACATATGGAAAGAATCAAAACGCTGGATTTACAGTGCAGGCTAATCAGAACATGTTTAACTTACGATGCCTCAGAAGACCCAGAAGGTCACAGCCTCCCAGACACCTGGTGCAGAATCTGATTCTGCTCACACCGGTGTAAACCTCCCAAAACCCCAGCGTTACGCGGGCTTCACCGCGGCGTAAGGCAGGGCAGGATCCAATCTCCAGCGCTCTAACACAAGCGGGCTGCAAAAAGGAAATACCTCATTTCCCACTGACTAGTCCATACAAGCTCAGAGACAATAGGGCCAAGTGTGCGCTGCCGGCAGCGCTCCCACGTCGGAGTGCTGGCCAGCCTGCCGGCTGCCTTGCCACGACTCTTCGTATCTGAAAAAGCCATCAGCCTGCCTGTTCCTTCACTTAGAATGAAAGGTCACTTCAGGGCTTTTAGAGGTTTTTGTTTTTTTTTTTTTTTTAAAAAAAAAAAAACAAAAGCATTATCTTGATTATTTTATTTAAAAAAAAAATACTTTGCCCCAAAAGCTGTTAACAGCAAGGCATGATGCCACTGTTGAAGCCATAATGCATGGAAAGGTGGATGTACATTATTTACTTCTGCTAATTTATTTCTGGACAAGGCTAGACTCATCTTGGGTGCTTTAATACACACGTTTCCACCACCACAGATGTAAGCACACAACTTCCCCACCAAAGAGTCTCTCCTGCAGCAGCCTGAGCCTCATCCCTTTTGTTTTTGCATGGATTTATTCCACTGATGTTGTTTCCATGTGAGTCAGTTGCCTTTTTATTACTCCTCTAACTGTAACTTTCTCCAAAGTTGTTGGATTTCTGGACTTGGAGTGATGACAAAAGAATACACTGATTCCCCCATTTTCACACCGCTCTGTCTGCTCTCACTGTCTGACATCTCCCTACAGGGATCGTTTCATATGTTGTTTCCAGTTTGCTTGTTTTCCCAGTGTTGTTTTTTCTACAAAGAGCTAAATGGTTTGATTACGAGCACATTTTTAAGTAAAAGGCTTTGGGAGAAGCATTCTGCTTTAGCTTCGAACTGGCTCTCTTCCAAAAGCTACCTTTGCTTCATCTTTTACATGCAAGGGAATTGTTTGTTACCAGCTTGAACAAGCAGGCGCGCTGCTAAAACGCTTCAGCAAAGCTGTCCTAAAGCTGCGCAGCCTTTGTGACGAGGTATTAACAACTGATGGGGAAAAAAGTCCATTTTAACAACCCGTCTGCACACACACATCACACAGGGGCTGAGAAAAAGCAGAGAAACTTTCAGTCCAACAGGTCACTGTTTTCAAAGTCGGTACAAAACACGAAGCAGTCGGGCTTCGGAGGAGCTGCTGTGCTCGTGTCGGCGGCGGCTCTGCGGCAGCACTACAGAGCTCGAGTTCTGAAGAGGAAAGAGAAATTAGAAAAGAGAAAGTTTTCACTAAGCACCTCTTATCCTGGTGCTCTGGAATCTGCACAAAGCTGCCGAGTCCGGGAGCATTCGGCTCTGCCACATGAGGTTACTTTCATCATCCCACTAAAAAAATAAGACGTGGTTGCCAGTCCCTGGCGTTGCTTTGCTGAAGGAAAAAACGCAGACTGCGTTCAGAAGTATCACTGTGGAAATCTTAAAACTGTGTTTCTTTTTCTTACTCTGACCAAACTGAGGCACAACTGACCTGCCAGAGCATCCGAATAGAAGAGGAGAATTTATGGAGAAAAACCACTGTCAGTGATGTCACCCGAGTTCACAGCTCACCTGTGACCCGATGGCACAGCTCCAGTCTCAGCACATTTGCTGTCTGGTTTTAACCACCACACCTGCCAGTGACAGAAAACCCCTGGAAACAGCACGAGGCAAAGGGAAGCTCTGAAGGCAAAGCCAGGGCTGGCAGCGCCCGGGTGACCTGCCCTGCCCATGCTGCAGCTAGAAAACCACACCAGAAACTGCACCAAAGCAGCTCCCACCCCAACAGCAGGAGGAACAACCTGGCTTCTCCCCACAGTCTCCAGGCTCAGGCACTCTCACCACGGAGAGCTGGAGCAGACCGTGCCCAGAGCTGCTGGAGATGCCCCACCACCGGGAGGGTGGCCAGCATGAACCCGTACAAACCCAGTGAAGGAGAGGTGGGCTGGGGGACTGGCACAGCCCCACCCACGGGCAGCCTCAAGGGTACAAATTCTCCCGCACCCAGGCGCATCTCCAGCCCGCCTGGGTTCTGACCCTGACGATAAACCCCAGCCCCAGGGCTGGTCCCGCGGTGTGCCGCACTACCTGAGCTCAGCTCCATGTGCTGGAGTCGATGCCATCCACACAAGTCCAGCTCCCTCAGCTCCATCCCACGCCCAACATCATTAATCAACGGCGCTCCCTTTCCTGGAGGGTCACTGGAGGCTGTGCAGAGGCAGGAGGAGAGAAGGTTTTAGCAGCATAGCAGACCCCTCAGTGATTACGTCAAGTGCCAAGTCATTTATTAGTCTCCCTGACTGCCAGGAAACATCAGCTCCAAGAGATCAGAGTGCAGCGTTCAGTGTCTCCTCTCTCTGGTGCCAGGACACGCACAGCACACCAAAGGGCAGCTGAGGAGCAGGATGGCACCGCAGCCCACTCCTGTCCCCTAGCACCAGCACAGGCCGGGGGTGACAGCCTGGGCGCGCAGAAAGCCGTGTGCTGGGCTGAGCGCCTGATGAGCACCTGCAATTAGGCGCAGACAACAGCACCTCCGTGGAGCTGCACGGGGTGGCTCAGCAGCGGGAGCTGCGGCCGGGCCAGCTGGCAGCACCGCAGACGCTCCCGGGCACAGAGCATCGTCCTGCACAAGTCTGGAGAGTGCAACTGAAACCAGAACGGTTCCCCACATGGTCCGTACTGCCGGCTACGACAGGAGAACCTTATCTTTGCTGAAACCATCACCAGATCTCGCTGTCAAAAGATGCAGCGAATCTTGAAAAGGCTGTTGGATGAATAACCATGCTGGAGCCACCCGCTGCGGTGCTGAAAGTGGTTTTGCAAAAATACACATTACAGAATGACCCTGCACTAACTATGGCCCAACGGGCTCTTCCTCTCTCCAGCCTCGTTACTGAGAACCAGAAAAAGATAAGGAGCATGCTCTCCTTTCGGTTTTTAAGGAAATGATTAAATTGGGATCAACTTTTCATCTTTCCCACAAAAAAGTGCTCTGTCATCTCATGACCGTTCACCTACACAAAGATGAGATGACATCTCTGGCTAAAGGCCGACAGTTTTGCACCTCCTTGTCACTTTTAACAAGAAAATAATCCTGCAGAAACACTCGAAAAGCAAATCGGTGTTGACACTCCTCATCTGCTAGGTACATTTCACGAAAGGAAGGAAATACTGCATTAGTGTCTGACCTACTCACCTTTTTGACATTGGGAGAAAACAGAGAGAGAGGCTGAGAAAAGCCGATGCTGGAGTAACGAATTAAGCGGCTCTGAAGGCAGCAGCCCACCCGGCACGCGGGAGGCCAAGCGGGGCTGCAGCCAGCCTGGGCACAGGGAAGCTGTGAGCTGAGATCGGAGCAGCCAGCGGCACCACTGTGGACACCCTGCCAGCCTTGGGGCACCGAGAGCACTGTGAGGGGCACACAGGAGTGCCAGGGACTGGTGCTGACCCTCACATTCCATGCTCCCTGCCACTGCCAGCTCCTGGCTTGTACCAGCGGCACCTCGTAACCGGTGCCAAAGGCTGGTCCTGACTCAGATGAGAGCTGGAACCAGGGCATGACAAACAACCGCAGGGAGGTACCGCTGGGCACCACGTGGCTCCTTCCAAAGGAGCACAGTTCATTACAAAACAAGCTTGCCCCGCCAAGAGCTGCTTCTGCAGATGAGGGCATGAGGACCAGAGTCCCACTCCTTAGAAGAGGGTCATACAGGGCATCACCAAAAAGCTCCTCAATCCTGCAGAGCGCTGGGGCTCTGCACGCGGGCTGCAGTCCCCACATGCAAGTGACTTGATGTCCCCCAACCCCAACTCACCTTCCCCCGAGGAGCCCTGCTCCATCCTCACACCGTCACGTGGCTGTGCGAAGCCAAGGGGCTACTTGCACTCACAAGAGAAGGCTGCTCTGTCCTGCTCTAGATGTTCAAGAACCACCCAGCGTGCTTCCAGCTTCTGATCTCAGTAGCCTGTGGGCAGGAACAAGAAGGCTTCACTGGCTCCCAGCACTGCCAGCTGCTGCCTTCGGTCTGGGCACAGCAGACTTCACTAAGTCATACTAACCTCACCTCCTCTCCCTCGAGCAGAGGTTACCAAGAAATAAAACTGAGCTTTGTCTTCTGAACAGTCAGACGCTTTCTCCATGCATGTACTACCAGCACAGGCAGCTCTGCCCTTTGGACACAACACTCGGATGACTTTCCACGTACACGGGCACCAGATGGTCTCCCTGCTTCCCCAGGATGGCTGGGTACAGTGTTGCTGCTGCCTCGTCAGGCACAAGTCCTTGCCTGTACGAGGTGGGGGCACTCCGAGGAACTCGCAGAAATATTTTCCCACTGGTAGCTGTCGGCCTGAGCTAATGCAACATGACACGTACCTCGCCAGGAACAGCGCGCTGACATTCAGAGCCCGCTCGCCCTGTTCCAGACTGCACCAGCGTCACCGCAGCGCGATCGCGGGCAGGGGATGCGTTTTCCCTCTGAGCTCCTTTCCAGCACCCCTTTGAGGTGCGGGTGCCACGGAAGACCTGGCATTCCCTCTGTGAGACAGCTTTGTAACAGGTAGCACAGCGCCCGCGGTAATATCAGCTGGAAATGGGAGGGCAGAGCGCGGGGCAGCGCTGCCCGAACAAGGAGGCTCCTGCAAAGCCGCTCTCGTTGGCGCCCCCGCACATCAGCAGCTTCGCATCCTGCAGAGACAAACCTGGCCCCTACCACATCTACTGTCATCCCTAGAAAAGGCGCTGCTACACACGGGAGCAGGAGTCAGCCACGTGTGCCAACTGTCCCCAGCCTAAAGACAACCCTTCCACCAACACCACGTTCTGAGAAACGGCTTCGGTAGCCACCACCGCGATGCCGCCTGGAAAGCAGATGAGAAGTGAAGTCCCCAGGACAGATGCCCTCAGGCTGCAGGTGGGGAAATGCCAGGGGTACGATGGGGAGCATGGCTCTGGTGCCAAAACCCTGACACCCACCCGTGCCCTGCTTACACAACAGCGTTACACAACATGGCACTTCAGCAGATTGCATAAGGACGGGACGGGCACACCTCGAAACCCCAGAGCCAGCGGCGTGCTGGGATGGCAAACCCACCACTGGTCACCCGAGAGCACGTTACCCACCATGCTGCCTCCCCACCCACCCTTTCGGGCAGCTCTGGGGGGAAGCAGCATGGCACAGCACAGCATGGTACAGCATGGCACGGCACAGCCTGGTGGGCCTGAGCACCGGGAGGCAAGAAAAGGAGCTCCTCCTCCATGTGTTGGGAAGAGGCTGGTTTGACCCCAAATCACGGGACCAGGGGAACTCCTTGTTGGACAAAAAAATGTTTTACCTTCTAGAGAATTTAAAGTCGTTTTTGTCAGAGGCTGGCTGGAGGGACGGGCAGCAGTTTGAGGCAATCTGCAAATTTTGGCCCAGCGACAAAGGCAGCACCGTGCCCACCAGCAGTCGGTAAGTTTGAGCTGCTGCAAGAAGGAAAAGCCCTGCAAGGGGCTGCCATGCAGCAGCTGTGAAGTTCCAGTCTCTGCGCCAACAAGATTCACCCAGTACATCCCAGTGTGTAACAAACCGAGCATCCACCACACCACGCAGCACACGGAGAAGGCTGCTGGGAAGGATGAGGTTTGGGTTTTTCCCCAGCTGCTAAAGTTTCAATTTTCTGCACCCGAGAGATGCCTGCAGCCTGAGCAGGGATTTACGACCGGGTAGGCTCTGGAGTCCCTCTGCTTCTCAAGGAAGTATCAGGAAATAAAAGGGCAATTGCATTAGTCAGTCATCAGGACTTCAGGGTTTCTGCTTGGTTTCAGATGACAGCAGGTAAAAAAATGGCTTGGCTGCCTGACTGCAGCCAGCAGCACCCGCACGGGGCAGGACGGAGTCCCCATGGCACACACCACTTAACAGCTGAGCAGCACAGCACAGCAGCACCGCAGCAACACGCCTGCTTTCTGGTGCCCACCAGGGCCAAGCTGGGGTGATGAGGACAGGGCTCTCCCTCCTCCAGCAAGGCAGGGCAGGTCCTGGCAGTACCAGTGACTCACCCCGGGCTCCGCTCCAAGACTGCTGTCTGGGCAGAACGCAGCGCCTGAAGGGTGCCAGCATGCCCACGGAGGTACTCCCCATCTCGTGGGCTGGCGTGGGCACAGCTGCATCTCTACTGAAAACCCCACTAAGATCAGATTTGCCTCTTGCACAGCTGCATCCCACCAGTAGCTCTCGAGCCCGAGCCCTCGCCCTCTCCCCAGCCAGTGCAGCCAGCCCTCTTCTCCCTGGGCTCCTCGGTCCATGTTCTCAGCTATGGCCCAGGCACGCACCAGTGAGGCCGCGTGCTCCTGTGCCAGCCCCTGCCTGTTACCCTGTCGCCTGCTCACCAGGATGGCCATCCACGTCTGTCCAGAATGCTTTTCAAGGTCACATTACCAAATTTCATAATCAAATTCCAGTTTTTCTTCCAACACAGTTAACGAAACACTCTCTAGAGCCAAGAGTAATCCTTGAAAACCTCACTAGCATCCTCCCTTCATCTTCCTCGTGCCACCCTCCACACAGCTCTCAGTAGGTGACCACAGAGACAGTTTCACCCACCAAGCTGCCACCACTAATCTGCTTATCTCATGTAACAACTCCCAAAAGGCTACTGCAAACTCTTTCAACAAAAGCTGAGGTAGCCAAACCCAGCTCCTACTAGCCTCTTTTCCTCTCCTCCCCCCAGATATGAATTTTATACTTGAAACTACTAAAGTTGGCTGAAAATAATGATAACTGACAGATGCTGGGTTAAATAGGCCACAGTCTTTCCCTCGGGCCTAATTTAGACCGGATATCAAAATGATATAAAATATCATTGCTTGCCTTCACTCCATCAGGACATCTGCAGACAGACCGATATTAACTCTTTCCTAGGAGTGTTCTGTTTGCACTGTCACCTTGAAAGAAAAAGCATGTTTTATCCAAGCTCCTCCTGCCCTAAAACCCAAACTCCCAGGGAGTCCTCAGCAAAGACACTGAAGTTCAAGCTCAGTGCCAGGTGTTGGGCAAGTCACACAGGCCTGAACCTCCAAAAGTACCTGAGCACCTTGCCACGATGCTGTCAGGGCGAGATGTTCAGTGCACGTAGGGCTGCGTGCCAACAAATAGCCCACGGCAGGACTAACAGACCTTGAGAAGGGTTGCAAAATGATAAAACACAAGGAAGAGGAAAATAGGGTATTTTACACCCTTTTCCAGACAGACATTTCATCATTACATTTTAAAGTAAACATCTCCACCAGCGATTCCAGAGCTAAAACGTCACTATACTTCAGCAGGAGTGGGCACCGCTTCTGGGTAGGTACCACCCTGCGCCCCATCCACTCTCTGCGTGCCAACGTCAGTCCTGCACCGTGCACTGACCTCGAAAGCACGCTGGCTGTGAGCTGCTGCTGGACATGGGGCAATCTGGCAGCCTGCGACAGCCCAGAGCTGCTCTCGTCCCTATCAGCAAAGAGCTGATGCTCATGTCTGGCAGGACTCCTCTCAACTAACCACAATGAGACACCTAAAAGCTCTCCTCAGAAACAGGTAAATCACCTACCTCTCTGGCTGGAGTCTGTACCATTGGCTTTAACTGGTTTGAAGTTAATCAGGAAGAGGCCCCACCCATAACACCAAAATGCCAGCGCCATTAACTCTCTTACTTCTGGTCTCAGACTGGAGAAGCAAGAGAGCCATCACACAGCCATCCGCAGTTTGCTCTGAGTAATGTCTCATCCAGGCACTCCTGCAAGGAAGACCACCAGTGCCAGGGCTCACATGACAGATGTTCCTGTTCCAATTTTCAGTGTGTCTCCCCACATAGCAGGAGCTATCGTAACTTCTAAACCTAAGGAAAAGCCTCTTCATTGCACTGGTAAGTCCCCGAGCTGGTTGCACGTGTCACCTGCACAAGATGCTGACAGCATAGGAGCCAGACCTACCCGTGGGCACCACGGCAGAGCGGCACACGGCTCACCGCGAGGCACGCGCCTGGCCCGGCGGAGCTCACGCCACTGCAGCAGCCTCTAACTTGGCACCTCGTGCCCATCACCCAGCCGCAGCACCGCGGCGCACAGCACAGCAGAACTTTCGCTGCTGTACTTAAGGACACATGCAGCTCCGACAACTTACGACACGTAATTAGAGACTGTATTTTAATGAATATGCACAAGGGGGCAGAGTCAGAGTTGTGCACCTGAGGTTAAGTTTTGCATATTTTAACTTTTCGACACTCAGCAGTGCAGTCTTGCTTCATTAACTTGACCCTCTGCATCTTATTTCCTAGAAGGTTTGCTGGTTTTGTTTCTCTTAAAAGGAAAAAGAAACGTTACAGGAGAGTTTCCTCTGTTTCTACCAGGCACTCAGGATACAGCCCCCTGGACTTCCCTGGCACCCTGACCCAGCCTTCCCCAGCACTCAGGATACGGCCCCCTGGACTCCCCGGTGCCTCGACCCAGCTTTCTAGTAAGACAGTCTGAAACGTCTAACAAGAATGCCTCATTTTCAGTTGCTCAAATTTGCCAAGGGTTAACTGATCAGACTAATTTTTCATGGCAAATATATCAGCCAGATTGAATATATTGATCTGAAGATTTAATTCAGAGCTACTTGGTTATTTCTGAGATTTCTAACAAACGCCCCATCTCTCCCACTCTTTTCACTTTACTGGACAAAAGCACATTTCTGTGTTTTGAAAAAAGGTTCAAGATCCAAGAGGACTACGGATCCCTGGCAGGTTTAATACCTACAATGGCCTTTTTCTGTCATCCCATGAAAAACGGCACAAACTTGCCCACTTAGTCTTCCAAACACTTTTCCCTTCCTTGCCAGCTCTCAGATTTTAGCAGCTAAACTCCCCCAAGACCAATCCCGCTCTGAGATGCCCAAAGCAAAGGACAAGCAGGGCTCGCTCCATCCGAGCTGCTAGAACCATCCGGAGCACCATAGTCTGACACGTGATGGCTGGGGAAACACGGAGCAGTGCCAGTACCCAGTGCCCTGGCAAGGAAGCCATCCTGCTGCCACCAAGGGACAAAAGTCAGCCCAGAATCAGCCACCCCCAGGCAAGCTGCCCAGCTGAATTCCACCGCCTTGACCACTTGCAAGCACGTGCTGACTTTCTCAATCAGTCCGTCCTGGACTTGAGTGGTAAACCTGTGATATTGGCAGAGATTAAAAAGCTTTCTTCTTTCTTGGGGTACACTGAGCCAAAAAACAGGGAGGGGGAACTTTTGTCCCCTACAAACATAGCCATGGCATCTCAAACAAGACTTCGGTAAAGATGGTTGCAATGTAAGAGAAAAAAAAAAAAAGAGCTTTGGCCTGGGATCATTTTGAAAACAGGAGTTTGATTTACAAAGACATCACTGTTAGATAGTTACTGCACTAAAGATGCAGTAAAACATAGCTCAAGTCAAAGTGGCATCGTTACAGCCACCTCCACACCCACCTGCAGCTGGCTGCACACTTCCAGTCCTCGGCTCTCCTGCTCCAGCAGCTTGGAGCTCCTGAGGCCTCAGCGAAACCCGCAGAGCTGGCCAGGATCGAAGGAAACACAGTCAGTGCTTTAAAGTTAAGCTGAATTAAAAGAAAATCAGTTCATCGGTTTTAAAGTTATAAATGTTAAACTCAGCACGGGGACCGTTTGTGCTCCCGTAGACTCATAAAACTGTACTGCACAGTAAGTACTGTGTTAGAAGGACATCATGTCTGCGTTCGGATCCAACATCCGGAAGTTAAGAAACGCCAGAATTAGGGTTGTCCCTGCAACCTGAATTTGACCTTCTTGTTTGTTTGGATTGCAACAGACTTAGGTCATCCCAGTTTTCACCCCGAGAAGCCGGGTGCAGGCAGCACACGGGGTGCTGGAGCTGCTCTGTGAACGAGCTGCAGACGCCGAGTCGGGGACACTGCTGCTGTTAAATCCAGCTTTACGTTCTGGAGCTGGAAGGTGCATGTATGGGAGAAAAAATGGTTGGTTGGTCAAGGGAAGACCACGTGCCTCCCCAGAGCACGACCTGCCATACTCACCGCTGCTGGGTGGTGCGCATGTGGTGCCACTCAGGCACTGCTGCCAGGTTTCAAGAGCCCCACAGGGCTGGAGAGCAAGGGGCACCCCAAAGGCAGAAGGGGGGACGCGAGAGGCAGCACCCAGGGAAGCAGCTCGTTGCCCACGGAGCTTCCCTGGGAGGCAGACCGTGACAGCCCTGCAGCCCCAGCAGCTCTGCCCAGCCCTGCAGGAGCCCTGCCCCAGGCTGGGCACACCGCGCCGCGTCTGACCCACTCCAGAGCCGCAGGAAGAGGCAGCGCTGTGGGGCTGGCACTGAGCCCCGCCGGTGGGCAGCAGGCACGCAGGAGCAGCAGTGCTGGCAAACTGCACACCGAACCGGACACCGAACACGGCCGACCTGTCAGCACGGGGACTCCTAATCCCAGCCTGTGTCAGGGACGGCCAACAGCCTAAATATAATCACAGGGAGGCACATGCTCATGACCTGGCAGCAGAGATGCTGCTACTGATCTGACATGACGGAGCAGAGGAAAGCGGCAGCAGCCACCAGCACTGGGCACCAGACCATCCGACCCACGCACAGAGCGGAGACCCACAGCCCACAGAGCTGCCCCGTGTGCCCGCCAGCCCCCCACCAGCTCCAGCTGCCCCAGAACAGGCAGCTGGGGGCAGGTTGCACCCTGGCAGAGCCCCGGCACTCGCTGTAATTAAGCTGCTCTTCCAGAGGGCAGGGACACCAGTGATGCCACAGAGAGGGGACGGCCTCGGCCCGTGGGCAGCCAAGCAGTATTTATACCTATTTTGAAGCCACAGTGGGGTGTGCAGAACCCACCGCTCTGCCAGACGGAGCTCAAGGCTGCTCGTGCAGACATGTCATGTTAAAGAGCCAAAGCATGTCAGATCCCCCAACAGCAGCTATGGTGGTTTTACTCACATTATTAATAACTACACTTTGAGATTTGGAGAAGAAAACAGCACAGCTGTTTACTGGCACTGCCAGGCGATTGCACCGTGTCCCCTTGACAGAGTGCAAAACATACAAGACTGGGATCACCTCCACTCACAGCAGAACACAGCCTCCCCTGAGACGTCGTGTGGCAAACACCTCCCGCGGCCAGCTGCAACAGGAGGGAGAGGCAAGAGAGCAGAGATCAGAGCCCCAGGTTGTCCCAGCTCATGCAGATGGTTGCTGGGACTCCTAACACCCACAAAAGCAGGAACACAGTTTCATTGAATTGTTTGGGTTGGAAGGGACCTTAAAGATCATCTCGTTCCAGCCTCGCTGCCATGAGCAGGGACACGTGCCACCAGATCAGGTTGCTCAAAGCCTCATCCAACCTGGCCTTGAACACTTCCAGGGATGGGGCAGCCACAGCTTCTCTGGGCAACCTGGTCCAGTGCTTCACCACTCTCATGGTGAAGAATTTCTTCCTTATATTTAATCAAAATCTCCCCTCTTTCAGTTTAAAGCCATTGCCCCTTGCCTCGTCACTGCACACCCTTGTCCAAAGCCCCTCTCCAGCTTTCCTGTAGCCCCTTTAAGTACTGGCAGGCTGCTGGAAGGTCTCCCTGAAGCCTTCTCTTCTCCAGGCTGAACAGTCCCAACTCTCTCAGCCTGTCTTCACAGGAGAGGTGCTCCAGCCCTCAGATCATCTTCATAGCCCTCCTCTGGACCTGCTCCAAAAGGTCCATGTCTTTGTCATAAATTTGCCATCTTACCCTCCAAAAGAGAAACTCAGATTTCTGGAATTGATATTAACTGCAGCCAATTATTACAATGGGAAGTGCAGGGAAGAGGGTGCTCACCCCGCTCTCCAGCCTTGCATGGCAGAGCTCTGACCAGGGCGTGCTGAAGGGCGAACACAAAGCTGAAAAGACAGCCCATGGCCTTCAACCACACTGCTGCCAGGCACCTTCCCAGCAGGAGAGCTCGGGGCCGGGTCTGTGCTTCCTACCTGGTGTGGCAGAGGCTCAGGTTGCACTAGAGCACAAGGAATAAATCTCTCTTGCAAAATGAAGCACTGTGCATTGCACAGCAGGATGTGCCACTGAGCTGACACATCGCCACCAGCTCTCAGACAGCATGTCCATATGGCAGGCCGGCAGCACGCATGTTATTTCACTTACATTTCCCTAAAGTTTTGATATTACACCAGGAGCTGCAGCAAGGCAGTTTAATGCCTGGGCTGATCATGTAGCAGGATGACGGTGAGAGGGTTTTCCCCAACAGCAGTACCTGCAGTGTGAGACACGGCGTTACCCACAAACCGGGTTCCGTGAGGCTCATCCCAGAGGCACCTGAGCAAAGCCTCCTGCCTCGCTCCAGCCATGCACCAGGGGCACCCGCACACACCTTGCACGCTCCCACCAAAAGCAAATGCCAGCCCATCTCAAAGCCACAAGCGAGGCGGCTGTCTGTGCCAGCGGCTGCTCCTCCCTCTCCACCACAGCCCCGGGCATGGGCAGCTGGCGTGGGCTGCACAGCACATGGGTGCTCCCACCAACACCCAGGAACAGGCTCCCCACTGTCCAGAGGGGCAGCCCTGGAGCACAGCGGGCAGCAGCCCTTTCCCCAGACAGATGCCCACCAGCAGCCGGGCCCGTCTTGCCTCCGAGCACAGCACGGCTCCCTTGCTGTCTGCTTCCACCCAGCCCGAGCTGGGCAGCCCCATTCCTGGCTCCAGCCACACACCAGTGAGACTGAAGAGCCATCTCTTCTCCTGGGCTGAGTGGTCCCTCCTCTGTGAGCAGACAGAAGGCAACAAACTATTTCATTTTTACTATTTGTATTTGACCTTTTTATATTGTTTGCTTTTTCCAGCATAATCTCTTAAGAACATGACTCCGATGATTTATAACAAAAGAATATCTCTATAGTGGGTGCCTTGCAAGACCTCTCTCCTGCTGCTTTAGAGTGATTTACTCTTGGATTAGCCTCTGATAGAGAAGGGCTCGGCTGACGATTTGCCCTAGTATATCAAAAGGGAAATCCTTAAGACATCACTATAAAACAGCAGGAAAGAGCACCTGCCTGACTCATAAACTTATATGATGTGGTTTAGTCAGATAGGCCATCTGCTTCCTTACATACCCATATGTCCTTCGCTGCTCCCTGCTACCTCGCTGTTAACTTCAGTGATTTTCCTCTTCACTTCTGCAAAGCTAAAATAAAGAGAAATTAATCGAATGATAAACTTTCATGCAGATGGGAACAAGTGAAGTGGTCACTGTCTCTGCCTTCCAGTTAACACAATAAAGAACGACAGAGAAGTTGAGGAAACACACATCTTCTCTTAATTAGATCCACGTTATAAACTTAATGTGCCAAATCCTGCCCTGGCTTACACCCACGTAACTCAGCCAGCTCCGGTGAAGGGAGAGAAGACCCCATCCTTAAGCGTACCCTTGCAAACCCTGTGTGTCCCAGCACAGCCGTGCTCCTGCTCTGGAGCCTCTGCCCTGTGGCCGACGGAAGGTTCCCTGTCCAGGTGGGGTTTGCCTCAACCATGGCCCATCCCAACACTTAGGGAAAAAATACAAGAAACTGGACCCAGGAGATTTCTCCTTTGCCCAGGGCGGGATAACACCCCCCTGCCTCGTGATCACCTATTTAGGGATTGACTGAACCAAACCATGTATCAAACCACCATCACCAATAACCACAAATGGACTTTTATCCCATGAACTCACCTGTTTCCCTTTTGAATCCATTTCCGCTTTGGCTTCTACAACAATCCATAACCACAGCTTCAGCAGGACAGTTAAACACCACGTTACAAAAGGTACCTCAGTTCCAGAACTGCTGGCTAGCTTCACCACGTACCCCTAGCTCCTGCAATATAAGAAAGCAATGAATTGCTTTCTAATCCCCCTTTGCCTCCCACACACAACTCTGCATGGCCAGTATCCCCCCAGACCAGCATATCCCTCCTTTCCCAGCTGCACAGCCCTGCCCTTCCAGCCTTCCATGCACAGAAGATGTTTCATGCTGCCTTCTCCTCCTTTCACTCTCTTTAGAGATTTATTCTGCTGTTTTGCAAGATGCAGCTTGTCTAGGACAGTTCTCTATTTAAAATACATGTGCAAAGATCTCTGCAGCATCTTAACGGGATAATTAATTTTGCTGGTCCCCTATCCTCTTCGACCACGCATGGCTGTCAAACACTACAGTCCCTTTACACCTCTTAGGAGGAGACAATCAATAGATCCTGACCCCAGTCACCTCACCAAGGAGGATGCCAGTGTCCTTCCCCAGTCCTAGCTGGTCACTCACCAGCTAGACCAGCCTTGGGCTGAGAAAGGCACTGGTGGAGCAGGACAGGACCTCCAAGTCTTCCCCATGGATCAGCACTGGGGTCCACAGGCTTCCTGCAGAGAGGAAGCCCTGAAGAGCACACAGGAATCTGGGTAAAGACCACAGGGCTTGGACGATGAGCCCCACACAACGATGCAGAAGTTGATAAAAGGGCTGGAAACGAACGGTGCTGGCGCATATCGCTGGCCTGACTCATGCTGCACCCTGTGCAATAATTTCGAGTGATAAATGCACTTGAAGCGATCGGTCTGCTGGCACATACTGCGTGGCCAGCGAAAGAGGCAGATTCCCCCAGCAGGCTGCCTGCTCTGCCTGGCCCCTCGCCGAGGCAGGACCCGTCGAGCTTTTCAGCCCCTGTCTCCAGAGGGTCTGGGAGCAGAGCATCTGCAAACGGCTCCGGGAAGTTGGACGTGCCCTCCGCGGCAGCGGCGGGAGCTGCTGGCGAGCCCCGAGCAGGGCACTCGTTCTGCCAGGACGTGTCTGCACCCCCTGGCCTTGCAGGCTGCTGCAGCTCAGGGAGAAGGGGCTCCTGCAGACTGCCCCGGGGAAACCAACCCTCCGCGGCTCAGGGGAAAGGAAAAGCCTCCTGATATTTTTTGTTCCTTTTTAATGTTCATCTTGTTTTTTACTTTCCCAAGCCCAAGGCTTTGGGAGTTCGTTTTTCCCCCTCTGCAATAGGGTAAGGCAAGCAGAGGTTTTTCCGGCTCTCTGGAGAGCTGTCTACAGCCCACCACGGAGCGGATAAAAACCTGCAGAAAAGACCACCCAAGGGACTGGGGAAAGTGGTCCCCACAGGAAAGAAAGAGGCATTTTGTTTAGAAAGGCTGAAGCACAGACAATTACCCAGAGCAGAAAAACAACAGCATGAAATCCCCCGCTCAGCTTTCCCCTCCGAGAGCCCCGACGGGAGCACCAGCTGGTAAAGAGCCACTGGCACAGGAGCGGGTACCAGGGAGCGAACCTGGGTGCATACGTGCACACAGGTGTGTACTGGCACATGTCCCTATGGACAAACAGGAAGCGTCTCAGGCACAGGAAACACCTCCCTGCCCAAACACTTTACACCACTTTCCCCCTCAGAGACCCCAAATTATTGCTCATTAGCACTGTTGAGCAAACGACCCGGTCAAGCAGCTGATCTCTAAAGACACCCAGCTATTGCGACACTCCGAGCACGCTTCCCCAGGACACGTCCTCCCCGTCTGCTCCTCACACCCAGCAACAGTGGCCTTGCACAACTGCGAGGGCGAGAGCCCCCCCAGGCACCGCGAGCTGCTGGCCCATCCAGCCCACTGGCAACGTGGCTGTGGTGAGCGCCCAGCAGTCCTGCCCGGGCAGCGGGAGCGGGCAGAGCAAGGCTCAGGAAAGGACATCTCCTGCCCTACTCCCCACCAGCCTTCAAGGACATCCTGGAATTCAAAGAAATTAGAAGTGGAAAAGGCACCACATTAACCTCCTTAATTTTTCATTTCTGACACAGATTGTTTTCTCCTCATTTCAAAGAATTTCAAGTTAATGTCTGGAGGGCAGAAAAAAATCCATTTCCCAATACGCCTGCTGCAGCTTTTTCACCAATCGACTGCCCTTCCTGGTACAATCACTGGGACATTGATTTTTTTTTTTTTTTGCTAGAGCATCATCCAAAAATCTATCAATGCAAACAGCATCTTTGAAAAAAATACCAGCAATCCAAGACAAGCTGCTTTCTCCACCCCTTAACCCCCGTGCTACAGAAAACCCCTGCCCAGTACCCACCCTGGCAGCGCCAATCTCGGCATCACAGCGCAGCAGGGTCCGAGGCAGACCCCCGAAATGCACATCAGCATCAGACTGTGACCCGTGTTCCCTGCTCAGCAGGGATGTCCCACCTGGAGCGGTGGGCAAGGGAGACATGCCAGGGCCCTGGCTGGGAGCCACTGAGGCTGCTCGGTGCCCATCGGCTGCAAGGGGCAGCACTGATGGATGGCAACCAGGGAAGCCCACCGCAGGCAGCCCCCCACTCACAGACAGGCCAAGGGTGGCACTTGGCCATCACTCTCCGGGGGAGGGAGAGCTTCATCCTCCACCTCACTCAGGGAAGCAGCAGCAAGGTGGGCAGGAGGCTTTTCTGCCCATGCATGGCCCTCGACTGGGCAGAGCCCACAGCATACGCTGCCCAAGGTGGCACATGCAACAGAGACTGGGTTCAGGTGAGCCTGGCCAGAACTGCCTCCTATTACTATGCTAAATAAACACTTCACTCAACAGTCTTGGCACTTATTAAGCACCTGGGAGAGAGACTGCCTTGTGTTGTCCAAAACACTCTTAATTACTGTTTAATCAAGATCTCTTCCCCTCTAGAAAAAAAAAAGGCAGCTAAACATTTGCATGTATTTTCCACTGCAATCACATCACACATCTCTGTGACAAGCAAATTCTTGGCAGTGCTTCGGAAGGAGGCACTGCCTGTGCAGGAGCATCGCGGCACAGCGTGCTAATCCAAATAGCCTTAGGTCTCCCCTTCTTTAGGTAAGGAAAGCAACCAGGAGGATTTCCTGGCACATGGACTAATGCTATCAAATGCTTCTTTTATTTGTTGTTGACACATGTATAACAGTTGAAGAATCACTAAATAACCTTGTAATATCTTGATTTATGGATTATTCCTCCATACAAATAGCACACGGAAAGGACAACATGCATTGAGTCCTACGTTGTATCTCTGCTGGTACAGGAGCGTTTGATTCCTGCTTGAGCACCCGCAAATCCCGGGCAGCGCAGGGCTGAGCTGCAGCACTGCTCAGGCACCGAGTCCAACCGCCCGCCGCCGGAGTGGGTGGATGCACAGAACACCGTGTGGGCGTTTAGGCACAAATCTCCTTCCTTTTTGTAAACCAACTGCTGGAGCTGGATTTTCTGAGTGACTCCTGCACGCAGCTTCAGAAGCACGCCCAGCAACTTGCACCGGCGTTTTGCAGGGCCAAAGACCCGAGGAGTGCTCCATGGCACGGAGCAGGCAGAGCCAGCACCTCCGTCCTGACCTCTCCACACGGTGTGGCCACCGGGTGCGAGAACCCACACGGCAGAATCTCCCTTTTCTTCCACTTTACACCCAGCCCAGGCTCAGCTCTTAAGATAAAGGGGATTTGTCTCAACGGATTTAACTGGCAGTCACAGTGCTCAGACAACCCCGGCGAAAATGAACTCACATCCGAGTGCAGGCAGAGAGGAAGAGAAGGGCCTTAGAAACAGCATCACTGTGCTGCTTCGCACCGAGGGCCGGGCACCACCACCACCTCCATCACAGCCGGAAACGCACCGAGCGGCACGAGTCCGAACGCTCGGAAAAGCAGACACAGCGGGAAGGTGTCCAGGGCACGCTCCCTCCCAGCGGAGCCGCCGGTCGCACCCCGCGTTCTGCACCTGACGCGTGACATTGACCAAGTGACAATGACCCCGGCATCGCTGCTGGCGACGATTATCGACGGCGTGTGACTTTGCGTTTTAACAGCTGCTGATCCGCCTGCTAAACCCAGACTATCGGGTTAAATCACCCAACGTGATCTTTTGAGTGAGGCAAAGCAGAGCTCTATGTTGATAGTTACTCAAACATAGTTCCTGGTAAAATCACTCAAAAAAACGAGCTGCAACATTGATACAGATGTCCACGCTTTGTGCAAAGGGGACATCTGTACTGGAGAGACAGACAAACTGGCCCCCAGTGCCTTTGACACTGTGACTTCATTCCGAAGATCCAAAGCACTTCATAACAACAGGCTTTGGGAGAAAGGCAAGAGTTTTCAGAGGAGTGGGGCACAAAGGTTTGTTTCTCTGGGACACATTAGCAAGACACAGGTATAAGGATCCCAGAGTACACATTAAACACGAATTCATTTACCCATTTTTATGAATGACTGAATTTCTTTCATTTCTCCTCCCCCCATTCATGGCACAAGGGTCACCCGCACCCAAAGGCAGTCGGATGTGGCACATCCACGTGCACACGACAGCCATCCAACCAGGAGGAGCTGCACGACTGAACCCACCAGCAGACAGCTCCAAAGTAGTATCCAGATACAAACGGAGCCTGTCAGTCCTCGAGGGCAAACCAGACCAGTCTGAGGTTATCCCCGTTCTCAAGCCGTTTACCAAACAGGTCTCATGGTGAGCATGTGCTGACTCTTGATCTGGGGAAGGCATCCAAGGAAAACAGCTGCCAGAGGCTTCACTGCGAATGAACGCTGTGTGCTAAAGGAGTCCCTCGCCCGGCACGGAGCTGGAAAGCTGGCGAGGAGGTTTAAGTGGGGACAGACGAGGAGCCAAAGCTCACTCCCTCCTGTGCCATCTCTGAAGGAAGCCACACATGGACACACAGAACGGAGGCAGCAGCCTCAGAACCGTCCTCCGCAGTTTGCACAAACGTCTTCTGCTGCCCTGGAGCAGCCCCTCGGCCCAGCTGCACACACCTCCGTGCACCACGGCCTGCCCAGTCCCTGCTCTGCTGACCCTGGCCCTGCCAGGGCCATCCTCAGCTCCGAGGAAGGAGAGATCGCTCCCACCCACCGCCCCTCCGGCACCAAGCTGCCACCATCTTCCGGGCATCCTCCCACCTGGCACAGCTCAAGGACAGCACTGTCCCCTCTCCTGAATCAGCACTAACAGACCTACTAATTAAAAACCTCGGAAGGGCTTAAAATTAACTTTCCTGGGGATGGGGAACAATTTGAAAAACAAACTTAAATCTGTCTTTCATAACCAGGGAGCAGAGCCAGGATATTGGCATGCTGCAGCCTGGAAAGCCAACGCAGGGCAGGGGCGGATGCCCTGCCCGGCTCCGGCCCCCACCGATGCTCTGCAAAGCTGTATCACCACGGGCAGAAACACGCCAAGAGAAATGGGCCGGCTGCTGCTCTGCCATTTAAATGGGACATATTTCACATGTTTCCAGTTGTGAAATTAGCATCTGACTTCATTGATTTCTCCCTCTCTCACCCTCCAAAAGTCCATTTTTCTCCAAGATTTTGGGACCCTACCGCAAGGAAGACAGAAACTAGTTTGGAGTACGCAAAAGAAAGGCCAGCAAGTACATCTGGATAACTTTTAAAGTTTTCATATCCTCCTTCCATTCTTCTGGCTGGGAGCACCAGACACCATGCAAACAGCCTTTCTTGGAGTATTTTCTTGGCACACCAGGGTACCAAGGGTCTTCAAAAGAAGCTCTGAAAGCTTTCAGACCTGGGCTGCAATACCCTTGCATCTCATCAACATGCACGTCCCAGTCAAAAGCCAAAGTCTGGTGTAGAAGACATAACCCACAAGAGGATTACTCGAGGCCTGTTTAGTGAAGCCCTAGCACAATAGTGTTGTAAGGCCCTTCATCACGCTGTGCTTTAGCAGCATTCCTTGGCCCAGAAGAGTACACCAGCAGTATGAGACATGAACACCAGCCAAGCTTTGTTTCCATGCTCCTGTCTCCTGAGCCCATGAGGAACATCTGGTTGCCTTCCTTCCAGTGCAGAGGGTGGGCATGGGTGGGTCTCCACTGACAGCAGCAAGGCTACAGCTAGCAGCACACCCCGAGCAGCCTATTGATCAACACAAGATGAGGCAAGACAAAGGACGTGCTTGGAGAGGTGCCTGCAAGACTTTTGCCATGCTGGCAGCAGAAGCAAGGGACACAGAAATTAAGATCTGCATGAATGTCAGCACTGCAAAGAAAACCAGGACAATGCAAGAGAAAAGACATTTGACCATGGCCTGCAGAGAAAGCAGCCACCCATTCCCTTGTCTCCACAGACTAAAGCAGGAACCTCAGCACTTCGCTGCAAGACGCTTCCTGGTCCCTGCCAGGACATGAGCATCGCTCAGAGGGGCTTTAACCACATCAGAGGGTCAACTGCAGGAAGGCACTTGGGCTCACGGCTGATTTGAATGGGAAGGCAGGACCATAAACCAGGAGACAGCAACCCAACACCCCACAGTCTGTGCTTGGTCTTAGAAGGGTTCAGGAGGTCTCTTCCACAGAAGTTCCACAAACCGCCTGTGCGAACCAGAGACCCAGTCCTGTTTCTGAGGGACATTCACCATGTGGGATTCCCATCACCCAAGGCAGGTGAGGACACCACTGTCGCCCAGGAACACGGCAGCAGCCAGGACGCTCCCTGCTTCAAGTGAGTTTAAGCTCCAGCTTTACTCCTTCTCTTTGCGGGGTCAGGTAGGTGCTCCCTGGGACAGACAGACAGCAAGAGCACACACATTTCTGTCTCGGGGAAAAAAAAAGTCTTCTAGAAGATAAAAGATCTTGATCCTAGGTTGTTCTACAAGTAATTCATATAAAGTAACTCCATATAGTCAGCTTGTCTGATTTGAAAGCCAAGGCATAATTCACAGAGGTTTGGAGGCTACGAGATCTTGGCAGGAGACACCGAGTCCCAGAGATTCCAGACACAAGCCTGCTCCTCAGTTTTCTCCTGAGGAACTCCGGTGGCTCCCCTGCCATGCTGGCTTTTGCACGCCACACCTGCAGGGGCCCACAGCCACAGTGCCACTGGGGCTGGGACTGGGTATGCGAAGGCAAAAGCCTGTCCATGAGGTGTGACGTGCTCGGGGCAGAGACCTGGCCGCTGGCACAGGGTGGTGGAAAGGCACTGCCTTGGCACGCCTCCACTGATGCAACCAAGCAGTCTGTCCTGGGTGCTCGGGGCAAGTGACACGCTGGCTGCAGGCGCAGCAGCGCCGTGCAGCTGAGAGCCCAGCACAGAGGGAAGCCTGGATTAGCTGCTGGCACTGTAGGAAGCGCGATAATAGCAGAAGCAGAGCAGCAGGCAGCAATTGTGGAGCCTGAGCAAAATCCCTTGTTTTCACTGGCTAGTTCTGGTTTCATGTTTCTGATCTTTTAAACATCAGGCAGCCCCAGAGCCCAGCCAACAGCTCCCTAACGCAGCACTCCACTCTCTGCCAGTAGCCTGACCGGTGCCAGTAGGTTTCCTGCAAGCTGCCAGCTCTGGACTGGAGACGGAGCTCCAGCCCCACTGCGCACAGACCAGCAGCATCCCTTAACAGCAGGAGCAGCTGGGCTCAGCTCCCTGCAGGAAAGCAGCACCATCCCACTCCCCACTGGCCAAGGCTCACAACAGGCAAAGCTGCTTTTCCCAGCCTATCTCTGCGAGCGAACCCACAAGTATCCCAGACCGAAGCACAGGGAGCACTCTGCAGCAGCAAGACACAAGACCAGTATAAACCACTGCCAGCCACAGGCATTAACACATGCTCTGCTTTCAGCCCGGCCACTTAACCACACTTTTTCCTGGCTGTTAAGGCAGCCACTAACACAGACCTGCCTGTCGCCCCTTCCAAAGAAGGAACGGAGAAGGGAGCTTGTGGAAAATAAAACCACCCTCTACAGCCTGGAAAAAGCTGGGTGTTACAAGGCCACAGGAACGATGAGGGGTCATGCAGGTAGGCAAAGGGTTAACAGGTGGAAGTCAATGCCCCTCTACCAGGCAGCCAATATTTCTATCAATAAATTATGCATCAGCAACTAGTAATAATGACCGAGCAGCCAGAGCTATTTAAAACAAACCAATCAATGGTATTAACGTAATCCCCAGGAGGAAAACAAGACACCACACAGCACTGGGACAGGAGCAGATCAGGCCAAGGAGAAAGGGACCTTTGGCTGGGAGAGCTGTCGGCCGCAGAGGAAGGAGATGGCCCGGGGCGGAAAGGCCAGGCAGGGGCTCCAGCTGGGCCAAGAGCACAGAACAAACCACCTCCCGGCCCCTGCACCACAGCCACCATGGCCCCAGGAAAGGCTGGCACCAAGAGAGCAGCCCAGCTCGTGCACGCAGCAGCTGCTGCAGCCTGGCTCCATCTCCCAGGTCAGACCTTCCCTGAGCACGGAGGCAACGGCCACCCCACAGTGCTGGCTGCTGCCCGAGGGTCAGGGCCACCCCACATCCCAGGCATCCCGGCACATCAGCCACCCAGGTTTGGCCCCTTGGCGAGGACACGGAGCTCCCCTCAACACTGATGCTGCACCCTACACTCTCCATTCCATTTCTGTTCTTCCGAAACAGACTCAGGGTATCTCTGGTGCTCATCTGTGTGAGGATACGCTGATCAACAGCAGCCCGTGCCCTGCAGGCGCCAGCTTGTGCAGCGACATGTGCCAATGGGCAGGCAAAGGGCAGCAAGCTGCAGAGCTGCCCCGGGCAGGCAGGGGCCAGGCAGAGCCAAGCACAGCTCCCAGCTCTGCCTGCCCAGGACCAGCCCTGCGGCGATGGTGGGGAGTCCCAAGGGAGGGAGGACACCCACAGCTCCAACCAGCCTCAGCAGGGCACAGGGGCAGCGCCATGCTCACACTGTTCTCACCTGTCACTACATGCCATCCTGGCATAGAGGTGCTGAGAGGCAGCCCGGCAGGGTGACGAAGGCAGCTGAGCTAAAGAGGGCAGATCCAGGACCTTGCAAACACCCCTTCGGGTGCCACAAGGCAGGAAGAAGATTCACCATTTGCTCAGATTTGCACACACGTTCCCGACACTTACTGCCCCAAAACTAAAAAAAAATTACATTTTCCACATTCACTGTGTAAGTAAAAGCATTCTTGGCTGCTATTTGTTTGATCCTTTTCAGTAACTGGCCCAGATCTTTTCTCATCTGATCAGCAGATATGTATCACAGGGGATTCCTTTAAACACCTGAAAGAAATCCTTAGATAAGACCAGCACATAGGATTGCTTCCCACTTCCTTGCATCAGCGCTGTACTCTGTCCTGAGAGCACATCCCACGCGGGGACGCAGAGCGGATAGGCATCACGCTGCTAGCGCAGGGGTTGTGCTGCCTGGAGATAAGGCAAGGAGCTTGCTTGTAAACACCAAGAAGGTATCTAGAAATTGATATTCCAAGATTCTGACCTAGAATTCAAAAGGTGAAATAATTGGAGAAGTTACATTAGTTTGCACCATTTTCTTCAGCTCTCGAAAGCTGCCAAATCTTTTGCCGTAACTGCTCAGCAAGAGGACAGGTGGGCACCGAGTCTGCGTGCTGCTCATCTATAATGAGCATCTCTACCAGCAATTTGAAGCAAAAGCATTTAGTTTTTCTGTTGTAGCCCTTTTGAATACTGCCCAGCTCAGGAATTCAAGAACATCCTGAAGGAGGTGCCAACAGCATCAAGGCAGATAAAACGACAGCCATCCCACATGGGCCAGCACCAGCCCTGGGTGGAGGAGAGTCCCAGACGACAGGTCTGGCGCGTCCAGGCACAGAGCTAACTCGGAGGGACACGGTGGGGCCAGGGTGCTGGGTGTCTCCACGGCTTCTACTGACACTCGTAACTGGCTGTGAAGTCCCTGAAGCAGCTCTGGCAGAACTTTGCTTCGAACAACGGGTTCCTTCTCCCCTGGCATAATCACACTAAATAAGCTCCCACGTAACCCTACAGTAGGGAGACGAGGAGCACGGACGTACAGCCCGGTATAAGCAGGCACACGCAGCTCAGGGTCCAGAACACCGGCACATACCAGCAAGCGGTTCGCAGCCGAACTCCCACCTGCCACCGCACAGCACGTGTGCTCGCAAACAGCACATCTGCCAGGGCTGCGCCACGGAGAGCAGCAGGTGGCAGAGCCTGCCAGAGCACATGCCACCGGCCCCTGGGCCTGGGGCACGTTGGGGTCACCCTCCGGAGCAGACAGACACATTTCATCTCACTCCCTAGAAATACAGAATGTCTTGTCTTTTCCCTTCCTCTGGAACATGCATTTCTTCCCCCTCCAGGCCCACAGGGCACTGCCAGGGTGCACACTGAGCATCCCTCGTGCCGCACTGGCCCTCGCTGCAGGGCCGGGGCCGCAGTGCGCCCACGACAGGCACAGCCCATTTATTCCTGCTTGGCCTCAGTGCTGCTCGTCATGCAGAGACACCAGAACCTGGGGGGGCAACAGGGATGAAGGAGCCATGGCACCTTGACAGCCCCCACTGCTCACCTCCGCCAGGAGCACGGCACCCGTGCACGGACACAGGGGCTCACCAGCCCACGCTTGTAACACACTTCATGTGCATTCTCCATGTTAATAAATGGGGAAAGAAGGAACCATAAATCTATGAACTGCCAATTTGCACAGGACTAGCTCTTTTACTGGCTACGCACTAGCACCTTTTACAGCCCATTAATTACTTTCTCTAATAAAGTTTGACAAAATGATAACTTGCCCATGAAAAGTGTTGTAATAAATACATTTTCTCTAACTTCGGACCATTCTTGCATGTCTGGCTCATAAACCCCTCCCACGGTTCAGTAACTTATGGCCTACCTGTACTTTTCAGCCAAGGAGGGGGCCCCGGCATGACACCCCAGCATGCCGTCCGGCACGTCAGTGCCACGACTGGTGAGTGGGGTTCCTCCTGCAGACCAGCCAGAAGCCAGCCCTGGTCTGGTGAATACAGCCTCCACCAGCCTGGGCTGAGCACTGGAGACGCTTCCCAAGCTTCACGCTGCACTTCCACTGCACACTGGAGCCCCCACTTGCCTGGCAGGTCCCAAGTACCCCAACAAAGCCTGCGCCCAGAGCACCCCCTTCATTTTCTACTTCTCAGGTCACACAGAAAACCCCTCTCAGCTCAAACCCCAGCGCAGCAATCCCCACAGCAGGGTTAACCAGCCCCATCTCAGCCATGCCAACTCTGAGCTGAAGAGGGTCAGGGTCTCCAGAAGCCCAGAGTGCCATCACCACCTCCACGAGACCGCCGGGTACTAGGCTGCCACACACGCATAACACCTCACTGCATCTTTGTGCTCCCTCCATCCCACTTCTCGGACCAGGCACCAAGAGGTATCACACTTCTCAGCCTGACACTCACGGCTCGGGGTGCCCACTGCTCACAGCTTTTGTCTACGTAAAGCCACAGTTGAGCTCAGCAGAGAATACAGTGGCCAAAGCTGGTCCTGCCTATTACAGAAACAGGAAGCAATAGGTACGTGTTAGTCTAATAATTCCGAATTATAAACTGGTTAAAGACTTTCTCTTATTATGATTCAGAGGAGCACTAAGACTCAATTGACCTCTGGGCACAGAGATTCAGATCTCTTATCTTACCGAGTCAGCCCTGTGAATCTGAGCGTTGGAGACTGGCTCCAGAGCTAATGGTCAAAGCTGGGCATCGCTACACCACAGCACAAGGCACATCCGACTCTTGGTTCCTCAGCCTGCCTCTCACTCTCGCCCAAGGCTCACCAGC
Source organism: Tauraco erythrolophus (assembly GCF_009769465.1). Taxonomy (NCBI): domain Eukaryota; kingdom Metazoa; phylum Chordata; class Aves; order Musophagiformes; family Musophagidae; genus Tauraco; species Tauraco erythrolophus. The sequence continues at coordinate 16,016,040 of NC_141483.1, forward strand.
CACCAGCACCACTCTCAAGCCCCAGCACCGTGCTGCTCACTGCTGTCCGGGCACAGGCAGAGCTCACAGAGCCACCACCACCTCTGCAGAGGGCCAGAGCAAGAGCAGCAGCTTCTAACGAAGGCCCGAGCAGGCTCGTGCCACGCTGCCCCAGCACACCCTGGCACGCGTCCGCGCTGTGAGCCGGCTGCACGTACGCTGCGCTGCACCCCAGGCAGCCAAACGTTTCTTTCCCTGTTTAATTAGTTGAGTGACTCTGCTCTGCCCAATAAAATCATCACCCCCTCGGCAGTGCCATGCCATGGAAATTTATGATCATAATTTAGAGGCTGAATTACCACTGTCAGTACCTGTGCCATATGAATTACTCAGTCATATTAAATTCAACTGTTGATTTTGCAGGGTTATATGAAGCGGGAACACTTAGAGCCAATGAAATAATGGAGGAGAAAGAATTACGGTCAGGGAAGTTACGCTGGCTGTTCCAAGCGTCCTGCGCAGAGCCCACCTGCCTGGCCCCCGCCAGGGGCTGTGTGCCCACACCCACGTGCTGTGCCAGTGGCACAGGGGCTCCGCTGGCACTGCCCAAGCAGTGCTGGGACCCGCGGCGGACCCTCTCCCTGCTCCACCCTCCCGGCAACAGACCCTGCAGCCGGGTCCCAGCCACGCACGGCTGCTGCCACAGGATCGATCCTTAACAAAGAGTCAAGGAACTTTGGAGGCCTGCATTGGCATGAAGTCCTTCCCTCTTGGAAAACAGTGTTCTTTCCCCAGGGCACATGCTGTTAGAAGACTTCATGTCCATGTACACACAGGATTTGCCAGTCTGTAAGGCCCCAGCAGGCAGCTCCGGCACACGCGGCACAGTCCTGTCCGCACGACACCAGGGACCTCAGACCCCAACGTGACCATCTGAATCCAGCACAGACCTCACTTTCAGTCAGATACTTTTAGAAGAGTCACTCAGCCACTAGCCTACCCTACCAAATCAGATCAATTAACTTGAATTCCAGCCAGTCTAGACACACTTGGTCCAGAACTTCACATCCCAGCAGCCCACTGGCAGTACGGCTCGACTCGCATGTTGAAGACGACCAACCTCAAGCCCTGCAATGCCACAAACTGGAAGTTTGCATCAGACACAAACTAAAACCCTTGACTTGAAAGCCTAAATACAAAGCAAGCCGATTTGGGAGCGATGACTTTACCAGCACGTCCAGCCGGTGGGCAGGCAGGATTCCTAACGCACAGGCAAAGCCGGCAGTGTGCGCTTGTACACGGAGCATTAAGCAGCCACTGCAGAAAAAAGTCCAGCAACAAAAAAGGGAGCACAAACATTCTCACTTATCTCCACTCACAGGCAGCTGAAGCTCAGAAGGATGGAGAACGAGGGTGTTTTCTCTCTTGCTTAACTCACCCAGTTTACAGTGGGTAGTGCTGCAGGGGAAAGTAGCTGAGCCAACTGCCACAGAGCAAACGCGGCGTCGGAGCTCCCGCTAACCGAAGGCTGGGCACTCCGTCCAGCCTCTCCCAGGTCCTTACGCAGCCCAGCTCTCCAGCACTGTCCTCACCATTCCCAGCATGCTGAAGGATGCTGCTCTCCCACCCCACCACCAGCACTTGCCAGCCCCATGTGAAAGCACTGGAGCTGCTCTGCACAGGAAGCTGGCATTGTCCAGGCTGGCACGCTCACCCTCTGCCCTGCAGTCTCCCCAGGAAAGCTGTGGGATCTCAAACCTTTGCACTTGCAGGGCAAGAGGTGTGCACCTTCGGCAGCTCTGTGCAGTGGGAGCTCTGACCCGTGCAGAGGACCTCCTCTTCCTCCCACAGGCATGGTCCTGAGCCCGGGACTCTTCAGCGTAATCCTGAGGGTCTTGCTATTGGCAAAATAATGTCCTTAAGTAAAATCATCCAGGGCCTTCCCCTCAAGATTGCAAATTATATTTGTTATGAAGCCTCATTTTATACCGATCTAATGTCCATCCAAGACCTCTCTAATCCTGGAAAAAAGTGCATATAAAAATTCACATGCACGATTTCGATCAAGTGCATTTATCTGTATAGATGGCCCTTTTTTTGCCAAGATAATGTCATAAACTCTACACAAATCATCACAATTTACACTCTCCTCCTCTTTAGTATAAGGCAGACTCTGCCAAATCAAGGGCTAATATATCACATTATTTCTAGTAATCCAAGGGCTGCCTCCTGCCACACGCTTTATGAAATACCTATGTCTTTGATTCATTGATTCCTGCCTCACCTTGTGGGCAGAAAAGCTTTTCTCCCTTCTTGTACAACTTCCAGCTTAATGTGCTATGTACCGTGCTGCTTGGCTGACATCAGCCCTCTCCAGGATTAACCCCTCCCATGCTAACACAGGACCACATGTATTATGGAAAGAGCTCACCAAAGATTACTTTTCCCCCCCCCTCAAGAAAACGAATAGGGGTTTTCCACCTTCCAGAGGACAGCGTGAACACATTTCCTCACTGCCACAGCCAATGCGGTCAATCATGCACTTGAGGAAATTGCAGAGGCGAGCACAGCTGGAGGGTGTCCCACCACCACGGTGTCCCCCCTGCTGCCACAGCTTCCCTGCTGCAGCCCCAGCCAGCACCCCTCTCTTTGCCTAGCAAGAACGTACAGACGGCAGGACAGAAACACCTTCTGTTCTGGCCACGCAACACTGAGCGTGGTAACAGCAGCTGTCACTAGGAACCTGATTTTTTATAAACCTTCTTTTCCAGTTTATACATATGCAGTCATTGAAGTTGCCTCCATAAACCCAAAGAAAAACACTGAGCAAGAGCAACCTCCAGAGAGTCACACTGAAACCAAGAACCAAATCCAGCTGACCCCAGCACCCAAATCCCTGCTCTGGAAACTTCACAAGCAGTTCCCAGGACCCACAGCAATGCCTGGCAGAGCGCAAGCAGCAGCGCGGGCACGGCTGCAGTGGCACGCTGAGCTGAGCGCTGCCGGGCACCCCGCTTCTGTGCTCTCACCAGCCCCATCTCCAGCAGAGGGGAACCTCAGTCCCTCGGCCAGCGAGCCCCAGGCCTCCCACAGCCGCAGGATGGATGGTCACAGCCGAAAGCATTCGGGATTTAACAGGGCCTGCAGGAGTGGTGCTCATGCTGTTGTGACGTGGGGCCTCCTGCAAGAATCAGCCATGCTTTGTGATGGAGTCAACTTAGCATTCCAGCTGTGCATCTCAGCACCACACAGGAGACGGAATATGCATCGGTAAATACCGCTTCTGGTGCAGGAGTCCACAGAGAAGTCATCAAGAGGAAAAGCAAATGCGTTCAGCAAACAGTAAGCGCACTGGAGAACACAACTGCAATACAAAGCACGTCCTTTTCCTTCTGACGCCAGCTCCACGATGACTAATTCCATGCAAGGATGCCAGTCACTGAAAGACCTTAGACGCCCTTCTTCTGCAACTCTGGAAACCAAAATGAAACTATGAGACTGTCTTGTAAATGTGATGCCTGCAGACCCAGGTGCTCCTGTGTACCCTCTCCCCACGCAGACCTGTCACTGCTCTTCACACTAACTCAGCACTCGCCCACCTTCAGTACAAGCACCCACCAGCTCTCACCAATCCCCACTCCCCATCCCCTGCTGCACCTGGTGCCCCAGGTTTTCACAACAGCAGCAGATCTGGGCTCCTTGTCCAGACAGACTGGTCCTTCTCCTTGGGCTGCCACTTCATCCCCAGCTTTTGGGAAGAAAATCCAGATGCTGAGATCAGTTCCCAGCCAGGCATTTTGCACATTCTGTGTATTTGTCCAAGTTACCAATAGCAGCCTAAAGCTCTGTGGATGGAGAATAAAATCTCTGAGAACATCATGGAGATTACACCAGAACATAGACTAGCGATGTCTTGTAAGGAAGGACGGAGCTTTCAAAATCAACTTGGATGGAAAGCTTCCTCAGGTGCTGGCAAGCTCCCACTCCCTCCACCAGCTATGCTCATGGCTCCTAGAGATTTGCTGCCAAGAGCCCACATCAGGCTGGCAGTCAGATCAAGCTTTGTCAGTCCACCTTCCCCAGGGTCTCACTGGCCCTTGTGAGGACGTGGCCACACAGTTATCAGACCAGGCTGCCACAACCAGCAAGATTTGCAGCATGTTCAGATCTGGATTTCAGATGGCCCAGCACCTGGGAAGATCCCAATCACACAGGTTCCTTGGTGTCTCCTGGCTCCCTGTGGACTCATCATGCCTATGCTCAGCACCTGGGGTAGCCCAGAGAGTGGTCCCTGGCTATGACCACTGCTGTACAGCACACCTGCTCCCACCCCTTGCACTGACAGCATCTGCTTGCAGGGCTCTATCCAGCCACAGCCCGAGACCATCAGCCTTTTGGCATGCTGAGTGCCTGCGAGCCTACAAAGGGTCCTTTTACACATCAACAACAAAGTACATGACAATGTGAGCTGCAGGGAAAGGCTGTGAAGGCTGAGCATCTCCCAGCAGACAAGGGAGGCTATGGCCAAATCCTAAGGAGGTGGGAAATGAATCCTTCCCCTCCAGAACCAAGGCTGCCTCCGCACAGCCCTCCTGTCCAGGGAGGGCAACGGTGGCTTCCCCTCCAGAAGGGGCGAGGGCTCCTGGGTAAGAGACACGGAAGAGAGTCTCAGAGGACTTTCTGCCCATCCACAGAGAGGCCCTTCCTGTTGAAGAGCGTTTTCCATCTTCCCTGTCCCAAGTTCACCAGTCCAGCAGCACTGCCCCACACACAGCTGCCCCCCAGAAACCCCCATGCCGTGCTGGAGCTGGAGCTCAGCCCTCCCCAGTCGCTCCCCACACACCCCTGCACCCAGCTGGGATGTCCCAGCCACCCAAGGCTCCAGGCACAGCGTGCTCCTCCACCTTGCCAAGGCTGAAGCACCACTTGATCCTCCTTCAGCCTTCTAGCCCCTCTTCCTCCACAGATTGGGTTGCAACCTGGCGACAGGGCTCCTGAGCTAGCAGGGGAAGAACAGACAGCATACTTCATACGGTCATTTCCTCAGGAAACGAGGCTAAAAAACCCTCAGCAGCTTCCAAAAGCCTCTTCAACATCCCCCAGCAGGACCCTCCTTGCTGTTAAGAGCTTCAAAGGAAAGTAAGCCAGGCCCAAGCCCGGCCACCAAGAACCAGCTTTCTCACCTCCTGCTTTTTTACAGGTGTCTCAGGTCCCTTTCAGCTAAAACACTTTAAATGTGAGTCCCTCTCTGGTCTTCCTAAAAGGACCACAGCCCCTCGCCTAACAGCTTGCTGGCAAACTGCTTCCTTGTGCTGTCTGATGTAAAATGCACTCTGCCCACCCGCAGCCGGGCAGCACCCCGGGGGGCAAGGGTGGCTGGTCTCCTGCGAGCCCAGCGCGAAGGCACTCTGGGAACAGGAGAGCACACGAAGGATGCACTTTGTCCACTTACAGTCTTTATCAAGGGCATAATTTCAGATGATTTTTTCAGATTAGAGAAAAGAGAGTATTTATTTTACAGGAAGCAAGTCCAGGGCCAAAATTTTCCCTTGCATCTCATGTCCAGTAGCAAGGTCTCCTCTGTTCATTATAATCTTCAGTGTAACTTCTGCTCTGCAGCTCCTTTAATCACATCAGATATGGGAACAGAAAAATGTCATTGTTCCTTGGCCATGAACAATGCCATTCGTGGAGCCATGAGAAAGTGCAAGATGGATATAAAAAAGGCAGGCTCTTGTCTCCCCATAATCTCTTCTACAAACTGACAAAAGAGGGTTTTGTATGGAGAAAATTGTCACATACAGAAACAAAACAAAAATAGAGCATGCGAGCTGGGACCACTTTTATCTGGAGAGGCACCACAGGGAGACATGCCAAATGTGATTCATTTTAACAAGTTTAGCCCTTGAGAGACAAGAGCAGAGCCCCTGGTTAAGAACGGGGAGGTTGGCCAGGAGGGTCGGGGGCAGACAGCGCCTGGCACCGCCAGGGAAGGTAAGTGACCCTGGAGGCTGCTGCTTCCCTTTGCACAGGGGCAAGGGGCTCTGGCATGGGACAAGTGACTGGTCTGAGGTGGGGATAGGGGTGTTCAGGGTCTTTTTTACCACTGTTAATTTTGTTAGGTTAGCCTGCGCAGCGGCTCGTTATCAGCAGAGTAATTAAAGTACATGAACAGACACAGAGGTTCTCGCTGTCCCCTGCGCGACGGGCAGCAGCGATCAGCCACACAGCCCTTTGGGGAGCCTCTTCCCCTACAGGGGCACCCGAGCAAACACCCCAGAGCTGCTGGGCAGCTGTTTGCAAAGCACCAAGAGGCTTTGGTGAAACATCACACACGCTCACACGTGTTGGAACAGCCCCTCGGCTCCGCAGGTAGCGGAAGGACCCCGATCAATACAACCGCAAGACCCTTGAACAAAATCAATGCAGCTGAACACGCGTGTAAGTCTTGGTGTCATCACATTATTTATCCCCCAAAGTCCCCATCCCACTGCAGTCAGAGGAAGTGCTCAAGCACATTCCTGCCCTTTGCTCTACAGCATGCAAATAACTCGGGATCTGCTTCCCGACCCACAACAGGATCACGAGCCGCCGGCACCAAGCGCCCCACTAACCGCCATCAGCCCAGGACGAGCAGGGGTAAGCAGGGTGGTGGCACGGGCGCTCCCACCCAGAGAAGGTGAGGCCCTTCCCACGGGCTGCTCTGCACCTGCACTCCTCGCAGGTTCTGCTCCTCCAGCTCTCCACTGCCATCCTGGGATGTCGCTCTGTTCACTGCCTCCTTTCAAGCCATTGTTAGCTTTTTGAGTGATGGAATTTGTGCCCCAGGAGAACGAGCTGCAGAGAAAGAGCTCCCCAGTCCCAGTGGTCTCGCAGCACCAGGCAGCCGTCACACCCGGGCCCAGCGGGCAGCAGCATGGAAGCAGCCAGGGCCGTCCCCCACCGTGCCCCTGAAGAGGTGAGAAATGGGCACAGCCCCACCGCTGTGCTGCCCACCCTCCGTGGAGAAGCCAGCATCGAGCTGTGGCACCAACAGAACCGTGGGACAGGACAGGAGACAGCCACAGGGCCAGGGGGCCGAGCTGCCTCCGGAGCAGGATGGAGAGGTGCAGAGGTGCAGTGTGCCCAGCCCGGTGCGGGCACCGCCGCCCTCGAGCAGTGCTCCCCCCGCAGCCTGGCACCCTGACCCCAGCACATCACCACAGCCCTCCGCTTCACCCATGTCAGCTCAGACCTTCCTCGTTCACCCTCCCAGGACCCTGTGGGCCAGCAGCACCCCCAGACCTCAGAGGGAGGGAAGGCTCCCTGGAAATGGGTACTTGCTGCCAAGGATCACGATCGGCTCAAGAAGTCCACAAGCTTGCCCCATATAACCATGTGCTCTGCACACTTCCGTGCAGTTTTCAACTCATTGCCTGAAGGCTCTGGAGGTGACTCATGTCTCAAAGCCTCCCATACCAGGAGCATCTCATACACTTCACATGTGTTTGCTTTTTCCAGGTTAATCCGTATTCCCACCTATGAACAGCTGACAAGCCTCTCGCTTGCCACCTTCACCCCGACCGAGGCAGCCAAATCCCCAGTCAAAACCCACATCACAAATTAGGTTATTTAGGATTCCTAACCAACACTATTAGCTAAATCCCCAACACTGTTAATTATGTTTCCTATCACCAATTTACAAGGCGACTCTATTGATCTTGCCCCTACTCTGCAAATGACAAAGAAATGACCAGAATTAACAAACACACACCCAGGAGGGAGATGCCCCCCAGCAGAGGAGGGCTGCCTGGGTTCTCACAGGCAAAGCACCACGGACAGGTTTGTCTGCAGGCACCAGCTCCCACGGGAGGCTGTCCCACCAGTCGCCCCGGGGAGCTGCGACACAGCTAAGGAGGAGGCTATGAAAGCAAGTCAGGGCCAGCTGAGGAGGTAATTTCAAATAAAAGGATGCATCAGAAGAAACACAGAGACTATGCCCGCTCCATCAAGGTGCCAGCCATGTTCCCACAGTGCCCAGCCACTGCTGAAACCCAGCCAAGCTCCAGCTCTGGCTTACCTCCGCACTGCACTCCCCTGCCATAAGTCTCCCTGGAAGAAAGTCTGCATGTTGCCATTTTTTATTTGGGCAGTGAAGCAGAGGTCTAAGGAGCAATATATTTTTTAGTTATGGCCATAGCTTGATATTAATGATCTTCCCACAAGCATGAAGCTAACCTGAGGTAGAAGCAGCATTTTCCATTATCTTATTGATAAAAATACCACAGAAAACATCACTTTAAGTACACATTGCAGGCAGGTAGCCTGGGAATACCAGGGAAATGATAATTACTTGTTCAGAAAAGTGAAAAAGTTTAATTTAAAACTGGGGGGAAGCTTCCCCATTTCTCAACTGGGCGAACTCCCACCACGATCCCCTCTGTGACCCCTTGGGGGCAGGCAGATGGGCCGCACGGCCAAGGTCGGCACTGCCCTCGCTCCACTTCCTGCCAGTCACAGCTCCATGCGGCACGAGGGCTGAGGACCTGCAAGTGCTCAGCTCTCACCAGCACCTGCCAGCAGCTGTGGTCAGCCCTAAAATCTAACACTAATTTTCACATCGTTTGCTCTGGTAGGAAAAGGCATTCTTGGTGACGAGCTCCATCAAACCCTTGTGCACATCGATCTCATTACAGCCAGAAAGCTCATTTAGAGCTTCAACAACAAGGGGGAGCAAAGAGTAATTCTGAGCACAGCCCACCAGCAGATCACAAATCCTCTTGCTCTGAGGATACGGTTCATATTACAATCAAGCAAGAGATCTATCAAGTCACTTTAATTAATTCCCCTCCTCCAAAACACTTGTGTGCAAATTGGAAAGGTCACACCCTCCCGCAAGGAAGCACTGTCTGCTCACCTGCCCCACACCCCAGCACCTCCAACTCAGAACCTGGAAGCCATCCAGCCACAGACACAGCAGCGAAGATCCCCGTAGCTGCACCACCAGCCCAGCACTGCACCCCTGCAGCAAAGGTGGCCAACGGTGTCCCGGCTGCATTAGGCAATGCCTTGCCAGCAGGTCATGGGAAGGCGAGTGCTGCCACATGGCTCACACCACATCCCTGACCAGCAGCTCCTGGCCACAGGGTCACAGGGCACATGGCCACGCTCATGCCCTGGTCTATCACTGCCTTGGCCACAGGGACCATTTCAGGCTGGTGAAGACTAGAGCGAGGTGGGGGCTCTCCCACACACCTTTCACTGGGGATGGCTGCAGGAACACGTCAGGGCAGAGCACGTTGCACTGAAGAACACCTACAGAGGATCACTGCTCCCTTTACTAGACCATACAGAAACCTGCCTGCATTTCTTTCACTTTTTTTTTATATTTCTGCATCTACTTACAGCTGCAGGTAGCAAAGCCTGCAAACCATCACAAGACCACTCACCCAGACTTGGGAAAGATGACCCCAACCAGAACAGGGGCAAAGCAACTAGGATTGACAAAGCGCTGCAGAACCAACCCCACGAGAGATGCCAGCATTGCCCAGCCTCGAAAAAAAGCGTGTTTGGATGCTTCGCTGACAGCACAGAAAAAGAAAACCACTGGGAAACAGAAGCCTTATCGAAACTGAAAGGATGGGAAACTGTCATGGGAACACAGAGGGAGGAGCAGGACAGGAATAAACCCAGACTAGAGATCAGCAGGAAGCTTCTAGCAACTGGAACAAGAACGTTCCAGAGCAGACTATCATCTTTGCCCCTTCTTTCCACAAAGACTTCGTGCAGATTGTCAGTGGGATCTACAGACCCACGGCAGCACCACCGGACTCGTGGGCTGAAGGACCCTCTGAACCCCCCGGCACACCCCAATCCTCAGCCCCATCCACCTTCCTCCCCAAGTGCCCCTCCTCTGCCTCGTGAGCAAACGCACCCTTCTGCTCTCCCACCTGCCCCCCCGGGCAGCGCACCCCACAGCCCCCCCAGCACGGTGGGGCCAAAGCCGGCGCCCACCCTCCCCACCGCCACCAGCGGCCGTTCCGCCACGCCGCAGCCCCCGGCACGGTCCGGCCGTGACACCGGAACGTCTCTGGGTTAAGCGGCACCGACCCCGACCCTCGCACACTCCCGCGCCGCCCCCGCACGCCCCAGCCCAGCCGGGCACCGGCCCCCGCTCACCTGCGTGCGGCGGCCGCGAACACCCGCCCGGGCCGGGCCGGGCCCCGCGGGGCCGCCGAGCGCCAGCAGCGACCCCCGCCCGCCCCGCGCCGCGCCTTATATACCTGCCGGGGGCGGGGCTAGCTGCGATTGGCCAGTGCGCAGCCAATGGCAGCCCAGGAGCGCCCTCCCACGGCCCCGTGCCGCCGCTCCTTCGCCAGGCGCGAGGCAGACGCGGGGCCGGGGCGAGGTCCCGATCCCCATCCCCATCCCGGTCCCCATCCCCATCCCGGTCCCCATCCCGATCCCGGTCCCAATCCCCATCCCCATCCCTATCCCCATCCCCATCCCGGTCCCCATCCCGATCCCCATCCCCATGCCCATGCCCATCCCCATCCCGGTCCCCATCCCGATCCCAGTCCCAATCCCCATCGCAATCCCCATCCCCATCCCGGTCCCCATCCTCATCCTCATTCCCATCCCCATCCCCATCCCGGTCCCCATCCCGATCCCCATCCCCATGCCCATCCCCATCCCCATCCCCATCCCGGTCCCCATCCCGATCCCCATCCCCATCCCAGTCCCCATCCCGATCCCGGTCCCAATCCCCATCGCCATCCCCATCCCCATCCCCATCCCCATCGCGATCCCCATCCTGGTCCTGATCCCCATCCTGATCCCCATCCCAGTCCTGATCCCAATCCCAATCCCGGTCCCAATCCCAGTCCCAGATCCCAATCCCAATTCCAGTCCTGATCCTGGTCCCAGTCCCGATCCCAATCCTGATCCCAATACCAGTCCCGGCGGTCACCACCGAGGCTCCCCACGGCACCGCCCGCCCCACCAGCCACCCCTCAGCCCCCAGCAGGTGCTGGTGCCATGCCCTCAGCATGGCAGCTCTGGGAGGCAGCTGCAGTAGCCCGGGAGAGGCCCAGCAGCCCCCAAAGGTGCCCACCAAGCACCAGCCCCTCATCACCTGTAACACCAAGAAACACACCTTCATCTGACAAAGGAGCACCCAAAGCTCAGCTGAACGAGGCCTCTGGAAAGGGAAGCATGCAGAGCAGTCTTTAGAGCCAGGAGTACTGGAAAACTGCATCCATCTCAGACAAGATAAACTCAGACAGCCCTGGAAAATGTGAGGGGATGGTGAGGTGACTGACAACAGAACAGCCTGGAAGAGGAATTCAACTCCGCTACCTTCTCCTTGAAAAATCAAACCCCTTCATTAGCACATTTATCTTATGGGCATCCACTCAACACGATAAGAAGACAGGTAGGGCAGACAGAAACACCTGTGATTTCACAAAGGAAAATTTACACAGTAAATCTGTCTGTCTGGACATACAGACTGTGTTCGGCACCATAATACTCAAATGAATTCCCAAGTGTCTCAAATTAATATCAACTGATCCCAAAAGGCTGACAGACACTGGACAGGAGGAAGCCTGGGAGATGTTTTGCCAGATTTTAGAAACAAAACTTTCCTAAATGTCACAAAACATTAAAAAATCCTCATGGCTGCTAACATATTTGCGGAGCAGAGAGATTACGGCAGCCACCAAACTGCTACCCTGCACACTCAGCCGGTTGGCTTTTCGTTACAAATCCATTCAGCATCTCATTACTGTCCATCATGAGGGCTCCAGCACCAAGACCAGATTCACTTAAGCAGTATGAGCCTTGCACTGCGCTTCCTAATGCAGCTGGATTAATGGGAACAACATCTTAGGGAACATCCTCACCAAACAGAGGAAAACAGTAACACCCTCTGACAGTTCTTAGGCAGCAAAGCACAGATCCCCAAAGGGAGAGAAGTTCAAGGAATCTCAAGACCTGATGGGGCAGGGACCTCGCGAAAGACTGTTGGCGACGTGCCTTACTCTCTGCAAAAAGATCTCACGGCTTGAGCTGCAAGAGCAGGAGGTGCATTTCCACTCCGCAGACGTGATTCCACAAGACGAGAAGACGGTACAATGTCAAACCCTCCGCACTGCAGAGCAAGAACAAAAGTGAGGTGGAAAAAATACAAGTGTAAAATACAAATACAAGAACTAAATTACAGTAATGCAGTATGCTAGAAATTCTTAAGAAAAGAAACCCCTGTTAGCTGAAGGACCAATATTTACTGTCATTAAGAAAAGCATCCAAAATACAGACGAAGGAGACAGACTGCTATCATTGCGTTACAATCTACCTTTACGCTTTCTTAGAGCCATGAAAAGGACTTTAGGGGCTCAAGTCAGCTGTGTTAACCAAAAGAGATCTAATTTTTAAAGTTATTGTCTTGTCTCACCAGGCGCCTTCTCGCAAACATGAAAAGAAAAAATAAAATTAACTGTTAAAGCACAGGGTTTGGAGCCAGAGCCTCCAGCTCCCAGTCTTCTGCGAAGGCGCAGCAGCAAATGTGTTTGATTGCAATGGCTGTCGATGACAAGGTACGTCAAACTCACACCTTACTGCTCCACTCGTGGCGAGAGCAGCAGGGCCGGAGGGCAGAAGATTTGCTCCACTGTTCACTGCCTTTCCCCTGACATTTCCAGAAGAGTCTGGCTCTGATACCAGACACCCGTGTCCAGTTCTGGGAAACGTCCAGCTCTGATCCTTCCTTTTCCTGAAGGCACTTCGCAGCTCAGAAGCAGTCTCTCCACACCTGCGCTGTCCTGCTTTCTAAATGGAAAATTCCTGCTTCAAAACAGGTGTTTTGGAAGACTAAAGCAGTGACTTTTGTGCAGCATACAGATGCCTTTAGGTTGAAAAGTCATGGGCGACCACGTGGAAGGCCCCTAGCTCTTTGCAATTTGGAAGTCTGGAACACGCCATCGCTACACCATATATGACGGCAAGATCCTGTCACGGGAGGTAAAAACCCCACAGCTTTCTGCTCCTTGCTTAAACACTGCCGGGTACCACAGAGGACTGGCACAAAATATGAGGGAAAAGCAAGGCAGGGTTCAAAGCTCAGTTTCAGACAAATTGTCTGTTTTGCCCCTAGATGAATCCCACAAGCTCGGGCTGGCAGAGACAATGCTGTGGCATTGCAGTTTGTTCCTCTGGTCTTCCTAAGAGGTTGGTGTAAATGAGTAAGTCAGGGTTTAGACCATAAGTTTAGCTTCATAAAGGAACAGCAACGGGAGCTCCTGCTGCAGTGCCTGGGAAGAGGGGAACCAAAGGATTTCATTTCAACAGGGGCAAAATGAAAATCTGGTCCCCCTCTTCCTTCTGCAAAACTCACGAATTATATTCTAAGTATTATCCTTTATGAAGGACGAGCCAGGCACTAAGATGGCGAGTGACGGACAGGCAGCCTGTGCACGCAGAGCGTAATGGCACCAGCAGCACCACCCAGACAAGCCGCCTAGGTGAGTCACTGCAGACTATCCCGTGCAATTTCCTTAGATCAGCGTGCAGCCTTTAGCTGCGTGCCTCCCACGTTCTTCCCAGATAAGTTTCCTCTGCACTCTTTGGACCTTCTTATCAGCCACATGATCCACCAGGTCTTACGTGCAGGATGTGAGCCAGACTGCCTGCTGATTCCGCCCCCGGAGAAGGCATGACCCTGCCTGAGGGATGCAAAGCAGAGCGGTCAGCCACACATGGTGGGAGCGCACCAAATCTGCTCCAAGGGTGGCAGCTCTGAAGGGGCATTTCCATAGCTTGCATTTCCATAGTGTCACGCTGGCAAAGAAAGGAGAGAGCTGGGGGAAGACTGGCTCGGCAAGGTTGAGAAGAAGGCTCTTCTCCACCAGCCTTTCAGATACAGAGGTCGCGGGCTTGCAAGGGTCAGCAACCCCTCTTAATATTCACCAAAGCAGCAACAACAAAGGCAAGCTGGGGAAAGGGAAGCGTTCCTGTGGAGTCCCATCTTCACTCTGGATACCACTCTACAATGAAGTTATTTCAAACCGCCCATAGGTTAAGCTACGGCTTTCATCCCAATAGCAAAGTTCCCGCTGAGCTCTGCCTGCAAAGGCACATCAAGCAGAGACACTCAGATGACATCTAACCTCACCCAGCTCGCTACAGCAGCCACCTTTCTCAGCCAGGCTGGTAATTTAGATAACAGAGAGAGCGTATCAAATGCATAACATTTAATGAGACCAGAAGAAGGTCAGCAGCCCTGTCTGAGCAGCACTTTAAAAGCTCCCATCTGATATAAATGTTATCTTGGACATCAGCAGTGCTTGGTAAATAAAAAGACAAGTTCCACCTTCCACAGCAAATTACATGAATGGTGCTTGGCTTTGATGATGATTCCTAGGAGGCAACTCTCTATTATTTCCCTTTCATACACCTGGGCATTAACCAGAAAGCCAAGGTCACTTATTGCTTTCTCATTCAAACAATCTGGATTATGTCTCCCTGAAATCATTACCACGTTGTGACAGCAGCTGGGAAGCCCAGTGAAAGCACTTCCCTCTGCCGTTGTACAGCTGCCAGGAGCACGCCTGTGATCCGAGTAACAGCCGCAGCCACGAGCAGCACGTTGGGACGCTGTGGCAAACACGGTGTCTGACCATCCCAGCAAAATGGTTAAATTCTCTCTTTCAGGTTTGTTGCTTTCCTGAAGTCCGAAGCTCTTCCAGGTCTTGACACGACGTAACACCTGCACTTTAAAGCCTGGTGTCAACAAAACCACCGAGAACTGGCACCCAAGAGTATTCCCTTCCCAAACCGTGTTCCTCTAGAGCCAAAGATGTGGCTGTCACTAGAACAGGTCACCTACCTGTTTTCTTCCGTTGGGTTTCCATGGTGCATCGAGCCCTGGAGAGAGGGACATGGCCAGCCCTTCACAGCTCCAGCCCATGCCAGGCCTGATGGAGCATGGTGGAGGGGGCAGTGCTCCTGCCCCTGCACCCTCTGTCCACCGTGTCACACGTCACCCACATTGGCACCATGTCAGCAGCAAGGTCTGAACAGCAGCAAGCACTTCGTATCAGCCTCATGCCTTGCTGAGGCAGGCAGAGCTGGGAGAGCACATGAGGAGTTAAGCTTTTTCTTAAAAAATGCGTAAAGATGTGGTCTGCACACTTGGTGAGCTGCAGCAGTTGTGGGCCAAAACATTTTGCTGCATATTTCTGAAATTATTTGTCAGAAAAGAACGTCAATGACATAGAAAATGAGTTGCAGATGTAACCTTTTCAAGCATCAATAATAACTTAAGACATCTGAAACGAAATCTTAACTCACAAGTGACTACATCACACGGGGTAGTTTCTGAGACAAGGGCTAGCAAATCAGCTGCAGAACTGGAACAGATCTCAGCAATGGTGCCCCCCTCCAGCTCTCCCACTCGGCAAAGAACAATTAAATTCTTGCATTTGCCAAAGCTGCTTCCCTTTCTGGGACCTTTTTTCCTGATTCCCAGACTGCTCCCAGACTCAGTAGGCACTCCTGGGTGGGGAAAGAGGCTTCCAGAGCAGGTTCAATAGCCAAGTCCCTCAACGCGCTGAATCAGGATGGCCAGAGTGCTCTCTGAGGTCCAACCTAAGGCAAAGGCACTTCACAAGAAAGTCTCATGGTTTAACACTTCCTCACTCACCCACCCCGCTGCCACAGCGGCCGCTCGGGCTGTGCAAGTATTGCTTCCTCGGACACAGGAAGGACGAGGATCCCCACCAGGATGCACGGATGTGCACGCTGCAGCAGTGCTACCGACAGCAGAGGACATCCGTGTGTTTCAGTACGTGCAGCAGTGTCCTCCCTTCTGCACGCCCGTGGCGTGGGCACAGCTGTGGTCTGCAGGAGCTTTCCTGCTGGCTCAAAGTCCGGCAGAACCATGGCTGCTCTGGGTCTCCCGACATGGCCAGATAGCCAGCGCTGCCACCACACTGGTGTTTCTGTAAGGAATATCACCGCTGTGTTCTCAGAGGCACATGCTTAAGGAATTTAACTACTTTAATACAATGGGCTCAAATTGCCAAAGAATGTTTGTGCATCAGTGTGAAATCAGAAATTCAGGGAGGGGGGGCTTTATCTGTCAAAGGCCACCGTCAGGGGGCTGGCAGAGCAGGCAGTGGGAAGCTGGATTGCATTTGATACGCATCAGCCCATCAAACACAAACAGCCGTTAAAGTGCTGGAAGGACGAGCCCGCCCCGTTACTGGCCGTAACGGCCGCGCCGGGGTCTGACCGGGAACGCTCCCTGTGAGCTGCGCTGGACCCGCAGGGGTCTGCTGGCCTCATCTTGCACCATAAATCACAGAGAAAGGGATACTTCTTAGCAGCTCAAATTAAGATAAAACGCCTTCATTGTCAGGCCAGCAGCTACCCGTGCCGTCCCCTGACCATGTCTGAGCTGCCAGGCCCGGGCCGTGGCGGGCACAGGATGCCCTGCCCAGGGCAGTGCCGGCCACACAGGTGGCAGACCTACTGCAGCCATGTGTGGATGGACACACAAGCTGGGAAACAGCACCCAGGCTGGCCTCACACCCAGCCAGGCCAGCAACTGGGCCAGTTACCATCAGTTAATGACTGTTTAACAACAGCCTACGCAGGATGGAGAGCAACAACACCGCAGTCCATGCCACGGGCATTCAGCACTGCCAGTCCATGAGGGCAACCAACCCGAAACCGGGGTCCTGCCGAGATGAGCAGACATCAGCCCAGCGCGGTCGGGGCCGAGGCTGCGTGTCCGTGCGGCCGTCCCCAGCACGGGCAGCGCTCCTGCCGCCAGCGCCCGCGGTTGGCTTGGCAGCCCTGGGGCCGGCTGGGCAGCAGCCAGTACGCTCCCACTGCCTCACAACCATCCTGCTGGAGAGTTACCAGTGTCTGAAAAGAGCTGAAATTAAATTATTCCAGGAGAAAAAAAAAAACACAAAACCTGTGCCTTCAGATTAATCCCCCGACCTCCACCCTGAAAAGCCCCTTTCTGCAGCCCCCCGCTGCCGAGCCCGGCCCGGGCACCTGGGCCCTGTCCCTCCGGCACAGGCTGCCCTCGGGGCTTTTCCAAGGGGCTCCGCAGCCCACTGTGGAGCACAAACACAGCCGAAGGGAATGAATAACAGAGCCTCAACATGTGAAAAATAGGCTTTTCTTACAGAGCAACATTTCAAATAATAAGTGAAGGAAAAGGAAGGGGGGGAACATGCCTGAGCGACCCCTTCTAACCCCCTCCAGCGCAGCACAGCGTCACTCGGCTGAGCAGGGTGCACGGCAAATAATACCCGCTCTGCCGTCGCCCCCGCCCCGGCACCAAGACCCCACGCACCAGGGAATGCAGGGGAACAGATGGATTTTCCATGGGAAGGAGCTGCGACTGCTCCTTCCAGTCAAACACGTCAGCCTCGCAGAGCCGTGTGTGCAAAACATCACACGCGCTGCCTTCGCTGGGGTGGGAGGGGGCTTCTTGGGATCTGCAGAAGGAAATGCCCCTCGGCCTGGCACGAGGCGAACAGGCAGCGGCTCACGGGCACCTGCAGCCGGGGCCTGAGCCCACCGTTTCTGCATACCCAAACAACCAGGTTTTTCCTCTTCCAGGTGCTTCTTGTCAGTGAGATGGAGCAATGGGGAAGTACTAAATTGCGTGGAAGCAGCAGTAACCTCCCAACACAACGGGCTGCCGTCACTGGGGCTTGTAGGCAAAAGCCTCAACGAGGTGCATCCCGCTGACACGGCCAACGCCTTCGGGAGGTCACTCACGGCAGCACAAGCCACTGGGGCCATTTCACGCCAGAGCGCGGCGCCAGGCGCACCGGCATCTCGGAGCTGGGGGTACCAGCCGTACAAGCGAGTGCCACGTCTGCACGGGATTTCAGGCTGAAATCATCGCCTGTTTCCCTGGCACCGCGCAGAGCCGCCGGCCGAGCAGGTGAGGAGCACAGCGCAAAGCCTGCGGCTCTGCCAGGCACGGGCAGGGGCACGGGCACTGCCGCAATCCAAATCCAGCGTCTCCCAGCCACGACATGACACAGCGGGAGCCCCAACCTCCCTGACCCGAGATGCTCACACCCCCACCCAGCCTTGCCACCCTCTGGTCCTCCCCACGATGAGGTTTCTCTGGAGCTGCAGGAATGGCTCTGGCACACGTGGGCCTGCCCATGAGCAGGGCAGGGGGCTCGCAGGGAAGGAGAGCTCATTCCTTACTCTTTTCCCCAGGAAGGTTCAGCCACGTATGTGCGTGGTGTTTCCTTGCACTTATGAGAGGAGGTGCCGTGTCAATGGGGCCGGGAGTGGAGTTGGGTCTGGAACACCTTCAGTTCCTCTAAAAGAGAGGAATTATTTTCCATGGAAATTAACAAAATGCTTCTCTTAGCAGCAACAGGAAATAATTTGAAATTATATATGACACGTAAATGAAATTGCACAGCACAAAGCAGCGTGGGAAGGCGGCTGTGTGCGCAGAGTCGGAAGGCAGGAGTTGCCAGGGCTGGTGCTGCCCACAGCCCGCAGCCTGCAGGGCCCTCGTGCAGAGGTGCTGTCCCAGCCGCTGGCAGCACACGCGAGCGGCCACGGTCTGCAGGAGGGGGGGCACAGAGCGCAGCTGGTGCTGTGCGCGGGGGCGCCGCGGTCCCATGCAGAACACCCGGGTTTGTTCCCAAAGGACGAGATCCACTTGACTTGGGCATAAGCTGCTCTGGGAGCAGCTTGGAGCCTTCAGCAGGCACGTCGCCGCTCAGGGAGACGGGCAGTCTCGTGCGGCAGCAGCCTGAGCGAGGCACAGCAGCGCTACTGGCAGGCAGCAGCAACCTGAGACAAACTCATGATTTTTCTGGGTTTCATCCCAAAACACATTTCTTTGGGCTGAGTGATACTCTGAGTTGCTGGGCAGACCAAGACTTGAGAGCACAAGCCACAGATTTTAGACCATTAAAAAATGCAAATATTCTAACAAACAACCCAGAAGACCTTCCTAGTATGGGAGGGAGGCATTTTTGGGGATAGGTCTCCACGAAAACAAAATATTTTCCAAGCAGGCTTTCTGCTCAGAAAGGCATAAAACAAGGAAGGTTTCAAAGCCTAAAACATTGCAAGAGGTGCAACACACACACTGTGGACACAGCCCGTGTGCCCTGGCCCCTCT
Source organism: Tauraco erythrolophus (assembly GCF_009769465.1). Classification (NCBI taxonomy): domain Eukaryota; kingdom Metazoa; phylum Chordata; class Aves; order Musophagiformes; family Musophagidae; genus Tauraco; species Tauraco erythrolophus. The sequence continues at coordinate 16,035,178 of NC_141483.1, forward strand.
CCCCAGTGTCAGCGTGCTGCAGAGCATGGTGCAGCTGGCCGGAACACTGGTCATAGCTGGGACACCAGCCGTAGCTGGGCGGCCACTCTCGGGGTGCCTCCGAGGCACAGCAGGAACACAGAGGGGTGCCAGGGGCACACGGGTGCGGGGCTGGCATATGCGCAGGGGCAGACAGCCCAGCTCACCTCGTGCCCCGCAGCGATGGCTGAGGAGGGACACAGCTCTTCTGTACAAGCGCGTTGGATGGGTGAATGCCAGGAAGAGCAGTTAGTCCAGCAAAAGGGCAATCCCGGTGCAGGAACAAATGGACATACGCTTTCCCAAGCATTCCTAGGTGGGCAGCAGGATTGCCAGTGGCAGCAAGGAGGGGACCTGAGCAGGAGCAGGGACACCAGCCCAGCTCGCCACATTGTGCTTGTGGGCAGGAGCGGTGCAGGAGCGGTGAGCCCCCGACCCCCACCAGCCCGCCGCCACAGGAACGTGCCGCGCTGGACCGGCACCCTCACAACTTGGAGTCTGCCGGAGGTAAAAACAGCCTGTTGCGAAAGAATGAACGAGGTAACGCTCAAACTTCACTTTTTGGCCCAGAGCACCCGTGGATGCTGAGTGGCACGAAGGGACGCAGCAGTGCGGTGGCGGCCCTGGCAGTGCCAGGCCGCGTGCCCAGTGCCGTGCGCAGGTTACCGCAGGAGTCCCACGTGTGTTCACGCCTCCGTGTGTCCCCGCGCGCCACGTACTAACGACGCTGAGCGTGTCCAGCTCTGTGGTTCCTGCCATACTGTAGAGGCGCCTGTTTACTTGGGAATCAGATGTTTTCTGCCCTGGTCCGCACTGTATTCAGAACAGTTACTCAGCTTCAATAAGCCCCTTGTTAAAGCCTTTTCCCTTCTGTAATCTCATCAAACTAAGCAAAAGGAGTTTGTTCTGAAATAGAGTCCCATTTTGTAACCTGGCTTCCTATAGCAGATCTCCCCATGCCCACTCGGCCCCTCCGCCACAAAAGGGGTCTGCTTGTCCTGGAGCGCTCACAAAACACTGCCGTCTGTTTGGGTTAGTCAGCAGGGGGTTAATGAAAAGCCCGGCCCTGGGGACTCCCACCTTATCTGCAATCATGAATTTATTGAAGAATGTGTTAATGTGCTGGATTTTATTCATCAGGGGTCAGGGCTTTTCAAATTCTTCCTCCCAGCTCCCCCTCTTTCCATCCCTCCCCAGCAAGCTCACAATGCTGTTTAAACAAAGGACTCCCAACACAAAGAGCAAATTTACACAGTAAAGTTTTCTTGAGCCCAGAGCAGAGTCTGGAAGAATTCCAGCTTTATAAGAGAAAAGGGGGTGGGGGGGGAGAAAGGGGGAAGGGAGAGAGGGGCATTTTGCAGAGGATAAAAGGAAATTGAGAAAAGTTCCCACCTCCTGAAGCTCAGCACTGAATATTCTCTGCCAGTTAACCCGACACATTACAAACCCTCGAGGAGGTTTCTGCAGGACATGAGCCCTCAGAACGCCAAACTTTTCAGCCTCCTTCAAGAAGGAGCCTGAAATTAGTGTTTTAACATCGAATTTAGGGTGACATTTCAACAGCTTGTTTGTGGATTAATGACATTAGCCCCTAAAAGACACAGCAAACATTAACCAGGGCTCCCAGTTCTTGCCTTGTGCCAGTTTTACAGGTGGTGATACAAGCAGGATATAACCGGCAATAATGAGGCTACGCGGCGGCTCACGGGCCTCGCAGGGACCGCGCGTCCGAGGCCGAGTGAGAACGTGAAGGGGCCTCTGTTCCCACATCCGCATCCCACCCGTGTGCCACGCACCGTCCCAGGGCCAGGGGCCGGGGGGCCTGCAGGGAGCTCCCCACGAGCGCTGGGAAAAGGGTGGCGCGGTTCCAAAGCAGCCTGTCTGGCCAGAGGGCTCCCTTCCCCTTCCAGCACTTCCAGCATTGTCCCCACTCTACGGCTGGGCATAAAGGGTTGTTTGGTTGGTATTTATTTGGGTTTTTTAACTAAAAGGTTAAGACCTCCCCACTGCTCTGTCGATTTTAGTTGTGCTGGTCAGAGCTCTGGGAATTCAAGGACAGGGAACAATCCTCCACTAATTAACCAAAGATGACCTAAATGATTTTCTTCAGGTCTTGTCACCTCCACTTTCTACACTGTCATTAATAAGCTCCGGCAATGCCTCAGAAAGAAGGAGAGCTCCGAACAGGCATCACCACTCCTTCCACCGCTGCCCAGCGGGCACAGTGTTACAGAGTTTACCTGAGCAAAGAGTTTTCAGGCATTTTACAAACAAAATACATGTGATGTTACAGGCCATAAAGCTAAATCTGCTGGGGAGGCTACAAGCTCTGCTCACCGGGCAAGGAAGTAATGGCTTCAGACATGTAGCTTGGAGACTTTTGGAAACGATTCGTATTAAAAGAAACTCATCATAATTCCATTTTCCAACAAGTTTCTCAGCCAAAAGGATGTCATTGACCCAAATTTTCCTTCCTCACAAACCCAGCAGCGGTCTGTGAGCAGCGAGCACAGACAGCCCCCAGGAATCGGGGTTCAGATGACTCGGGAGTCACACACAGACACGCACGGCTCTGTCCCGCGCGGCTCTGCCCTGCCTCGGACACCGTGTTCCTGCCACGGCCCGAGGGGCTCCAGGGGAGGCTCTGCAGGCAAACAGCTTCCAGCTCCGAATGGCCAAACCCATGGGAGAGCCATGCCGAGCGCTCTGCCGCGCTCGCAGCCGCCCCGCTGCACGCTGGCGATGCGGGGGCAGAGCTGCCCGGGCTGCCACGCAGCCACTCGTGCTCCCGGCATCCGCGCTGCTGGGCGGCTGTGGAAGGGCCGGGCAGATCTCAGCGCACGGGATCCAGCTGCGCCGCCGATGGATCCCTGACTGCTGAACACGCAATACATATTTATAGGGTCTCCTCCGTGACAGGAATTCCAACGCCTCATGCTGAAAATAACTCAAAGGACATAATTAAATCAGTTAAATGGCTTGGGAAAAGAGACACGTTACAGCCAGATTTCAACTCTTGGCAGAGGCTCGGGGCACGGGGAACAACGATGAGGAGAGCAAGAACTATAAAAGCTCTCTGACCAACTACTTGCTTTTCTTTAGTTAATAAACCATAATCCCTGCTTAACACTGACACCGACCAGAACGAGCCTCTGAGCACAGAGCACCAGGCACGGAGGCGAGTGTCCGGGGTGAGCAAGCACCGTGCCAGCATCGCCAGAGGTCGCAGATGTGAGCAGACGACAAGCAAAGCCAGCACAAAGAGTAGGAAACCAAAGATCAATTAGTTTATTTTAACCTGCTAAGGTGATGCACAGCGGCCAGCGAGCTCTGCCTTCGCGGAGGCAGGAGCAGCTCCAGCGGAGCGTTGCTGGGGCAGAAGGGGCAGCTCCGGAGCCTTCCCACAGAGATCCGGCTGTCGGGAAACGGCCACCGTGCATCCCAGGAGCTGTGTGAATCCAACCATTGACAGAGCTCGTGGCCAGTTTCACTGGAATAACCAGGGGGACAAAGGGAGCAGCGCTGCGGCACGTGGGTGTGGGGCAGGCGCTGGGGCTGCCCCGCGGTGGCCGCTCTCACCACCCAGTTGGCTGCGCTGAGGGGCTCAGCCACGGCCGCGCCACAGGAACGTCCGTCCCCTCCAGACAAGCTCCAGAGCCAGAGGTGACAAGAGCAGAAAGAGAAATGCTGCCCAGAGAGCGGGCACACCGGGGCGAGCAGGGCAGCCTGGGGCATCCCGAGTGCTCAGGCAAAGCGTCTGAGACTGAAGCTGCACTGAACGTCCCGATACCCACCAGCTGAGAGGGGCCGAACGGTCTCAACGTACGGGTCACCATCATGCACGTGTCTCTTGGGGCGGGCTGGAGCAGGGCCAGGAGCTGTCAGCAGGAGTGAGGAGCCCAGAAGCCACCAAATGGGCACCAGTCCTGCCAGGGGACGGGGCGAGAAGAAGGTCTCATCTTCTGGGGGCTTCTGCTGTGAAGAGGAATGGTGCAGCTGCCAGGAACGCTGCTCGTATTTCTCTCTCAGGATCAAAAAGTCATCCAAACTTAAAAAAACACCAATACTGAAAAAGTAATTTCAGTAATTTCAATGGTTTTGAGCTGAAAGCTGGAGAAAAACACGCTCGTTACTTACACAGCAAGGAGCAGAAAGCTGTGAAAACAAAAGATTTGCTCCTCGGTAGGGTTGCGTACAGAGAAAAAGTAACAAAGTTATTTATTTTAAAAGCTAGAGTTACAAAGTATCCAACATATAATCACCAGATTACCAAACCAGAACGTTTCAAAACAAAACAGCTTCTAACAGCCGAAATTGGCAAATTTGTCTGTTACCTTTCTGCCCAGCCAACATAACGAGGGGCAACCCCCATCCTTGAAGCACGTTACACCTGACTGCGAACACTGTTTTGGCCCTTCGCAAACATTAAAAGCGTCGTTTGAAAATTAAGCAAAGCTTTCTCCCTCAACTGACTTGGAACGGCTCTCAAAACAGTTTATTATATTTTTCCATTTGTGCTTTCCGTGTTACAAACAAGTGCAGTCTGGTGCTGCTTCATTTGTGTTTCGAAGTGCTACGTGTGAGTTACCGGTACCCAGCGCCCGGCTCCGCGGCGGCAGCGGCTGCTCCCGGAACCGCGTTCCGCCCCGCCGCGTGCTGGACGAGCGGAAGAGCACAGGTGAGGCTGCGCACCGCTTCCCTGTTTCCTGCGAGCGTGAAAGATACGGAAAGTTGGTTTTTCAGTTCAGAAACAATGTTTGAACATCATCTGGGCTGTTGTGCTTTTTTTTTTTTTGCTTTGGAAAATACTGTGCAACATTCCTCCTGTAAGACTCCTTGGAAAACTTGCAGGAATGCGAAAGGATTAAGAGTTTGAAATTTGAGTAAGAGAGACAAAGAGATTTTTAAGAATCTTAGTAAGAGCTCTAGCGCTTACCTTTTATGCATAGAGTTCAGCTCAAAAGTCTTGCCAGAAGCGGTGCAGTGGAAGATCCAGCACTCCGGCTTGCAACGGGGCCAGGAGGACCCTCCCCTTGGACCAGGGATCCTCCGAACCCAGGGAGGAACCTCCTCAAAACTCAGCTGCAGCTCCAGGGAAGGTTGGTCTTTCCTCATCGAGCCCCTTCACCGCAGCCGGAGGAGCTCAGCAAACCTCATGGACTCTGTTGGTCCCATCACAGGAGAAACGACTTTGGCGAAACACACCTTTCCAATCGCTTGGGTTAGTTCCAACCGTCACAATCTCCGTGTCCGTCACCGTCTGAACCAGGGCTGAGGGGCTGGATCCGGCTGCGGGGCTGCACCATGGGCTGCCGCGGCCGTGCTGCCGGGCTGCCGGAGCAGGATGTCACCCCACCGCAGGCACAAGGCATCTGCTGTGACAGTGAGTTTTTCTTTGTAGCAGCTGGAAGAGCTCTTTGTTTTGCACTTAGTATGGGATTTGTTATAAGAATGTTTTTATAGCGCACTGGTGTTTACAGTTGGCACTGAGACATCACGGGCCTTTCAGCTTCCCCTGTTCCTGCCGGTGTGCGGGAGCACAACGGGCTGGGGGGCACGGCCGGGATGGAGGGCCACAGCTCCCCTTAGGATGTGACCCGAGATTTAGGATTGAGGGCTGAATTGGCCGATGGAGCATTCCATACCGTGCAACATGCCCAGTAGAGAGACGAGGGGTGGCTGGGAAGTTCCATCTCTGCTCGGTCTCTCGGAGTTGTGTCTTTCACTCTCTTTTCGGGCCTCTCACTCTTCCAGGACTGCAGTTTCAGCACTTCCCTGTTTTCAGGATCGCTTCCCAGGACGAGATGGGTGCTGGTCACCAGGTGGTGAGCAGTTACACTGTGCATCACTTGTTTGTATATATTATTTTTTATATGTTATCATATATTATTATCCTTCTAATCATTATTACTTTTATTTCAATTATTAAATTGTTCTTATCTCAGCCCCCGAGTCTCCTTCCCTCTTCCCATTTAATTCTCTTCCCCTTTCCCCGGGGATGGGGAGGGTGAGTGAGTGGCTGCGCGGCCGGGTGCAACCACCACATCTGCAAAGCCCAGGAGTTACGGGACGGAACTGCACCCCGCACCCTCCCGCAGGCACCCGGCTCCACGTGGCAGCCCTCCCGGCGAGGGAAGCCAGTGGCTAGTGAGGATTTCCCCAGAAAACTGGCAAAATTTGTCCTGATCATTGTGAGGTCCAAGGTTTACCTGTATGGGAAGAGCATCGTTTCGCTGCTTCGCATCTTAGAGGACAAAGGACTGACTACAAAAATCAACAAACGTGGTATGAAATATACAATAGCCACCATTAACATCATATTTATTGTTATTTAGTTGCTCAGTAAAACATATACAGATATGTACAATATGCATGAATACAGAAGACTGCACTTTACATATTTAAAAAAAGAAAGAAAAATAACACTCAATTTCATGAGCTATTGTCACAGTCTTCCAACCAAGCATTTAAGAAATGAATTTAACAAGAATCAAAGAAACAAAAAAAAAAGAAAAAAGATTACAGGATTGCCTAACACACAGCAGAGTCAAGTTTTCATATTTTACATGTGCAATAACATTTTTCAGAAGTTTGCTATGCAGTACGGATTACCAGTGTTTTGAGGGTTTTTTTTTTTTTAATTTTCCATGAACCAAATTTAGTACAAAGAAATAACATCCTTTTGCTTAAGGCTGTTTTAAAGCTGTAATATTCTTGGGTAGTGAATAGTGATAAAGTTATAACTGCTGGAAATCACAGCCTGCAGTTTCATCAGTCAGAATCTATGAGCGGATGGACTCAAACCAACAATTTTAATAGAGAATTTCTAAGACAAAATTAGACTATTGCCTCCATTAGCCTTAAGCAATAAAGGAGAAACAATTCTATAAAATGGGTTATGCTCTTATACACCATCCATTGAACAGCTGTGAAGCTGGTAGCCGAGAGAACCTTACACTGCAGCTTAACAAAAATAACCAAAATTTACCAGTTTTGGTTTTGCCTGCGGTTCCTCACCCCCACCTCCTCCCGCCGCCGCCACGCCGTGACGCGACGTGTGCAGTTCTGCTCCGTTCCGCTGCCCCGTGCCCACCTCACCCCTCCCCTCCTGCAGCCGCTGCCACCGTTTCGCCCTACCACTGGTGCCCGGAGCCTCGCACTGGTCCCGGCTCGGGAACCGGAACGGCCACACGGACATTCGGTATCTGAGAGTTCCCTGAACCACAGATGCTGTAACTGCGACGCTCGTTCCCTTCCACCCGTCACACGACGAAATCCTGACCTACCTGGGGAACGTCACCACAACCAAAGCAAAACGAGTCTGAACCCCCTCTCGCCGATGCTCCAGCAAGGAGCTCCAGCAGCAGCGAACTCGTACCCCAGGGAACAACCACCTGGAGAAAACTCGTCGGAGTATTTAATGAACACGGGCTGCTCTTCCCTTTTTTTGGCCAAGAGACGTTTTGTCGCTCCTCCCAGTTTGAACACAAGAGATGCTGCTCAGTTGGCTACGACACGTTACCATGAGGACTAAGGCAGTTCCTTTTCACGAACCCCGCGGGAGCCGGGAGCACCCGAGCCCCCTGCGCGGCACCCGGGGCCGGGGACAGAACCGACCGGCCGGGCCGGCGGGAGAAGCCGCCAAACTCCGCAGGACGCCGCGTTTTAGCTGCTGTTGACAACACAAAGCAAAGATTGTGCGTGTCGGAACGGCACGGGTACCGCAGATCTTTGACATTCGGGGACAGCCGCGTCCCTGTCCGGAGGCCCTGCGGGACACGCAGGTACAGCTTAAGTCACTCCGGCTTTACCAGCCGTTTGGGGAACGCGTCGCTCATAACACGTCGCCCCTCTAGTGCCCTGGCTCCTCCTCCGAGGGAAGCGAGCCTGGAGCGTGCGGCTCGGCAACGAGGGCTGCGAGCAGAGGTCAGACCTTGGATGCGGCTCAGCTCCATCCCCCACGTGCCTTTGACCCAGCTGGGGCTGACGCTGTCTGTGCCTCAGTTTCCCCCTCCACAAAAGACTGCAACTTACGTCTTGCACAACGGGCGTTTACCTACAGCGCTCAAGCATGCTTCAGTTGGAAGTATTATTGTTCATAAAATTAAATCGGTTCAATTCTTACCATGTAGGGCTATGCTGATATTTTATATATGTTAAAAAAAAATCAGTGCATTCAGTGTCAAATTAATGGAGACAATGAGTACAACGAAACTACTGCAGGCAACACAAGCTGTGACAAAGCTCTGACCTCCTGCATACGCCATCAGTACCAAACACACCAGGTTATGAGCACGAGGCGGTGCCTGTCCTGGTCAGTCACATGTACCATTTCTGGTCTGATCTGTGGCAAAAAAGCAAAGAAACCAGAAAAGCGCAGGTTGGTCCCGGCACTGCCAACAGCTGCCCCGAGCAGAGCTCGTGCCACTGCCTTTTGCTCAGTTGATAACATCCCTTAAATCAGGCGAGATCGAATAAACAGGAGGTTGGCAAAAGGACTGCACGTGACTGGACCATTCAGCAAAACTACCCGGACAGCAAGGCCCAGAGGACGCTCAACCACTGCTTCTAACTCCTCACTACCTACAACCACGTCCCCCCGCTGCATCCGCCCCGGGGCCAGCGGCGACACGCTGCAGCTCCCACGCTCCCGCACCGTGCAGCTCAGCAACTGAAGACACATCCCAGCTCCAGTACAGCCCGTCCTCCGCACTTCGCAGGACTTCGAACTGTCAGTTCATTGGTTTTAAGGAATTGCTTCCACCTCGCACTTCTACGAGCATGTGAAAAAGTAAGGCCCAAGCGGCTGAGAACAACTCCGGGGCGAAGCACCAGCTGCAGGGAGCAAACCAGAGGAAAAGGATGGGTGGCACCAACCAAGTCACGGCACTTCTCCGTAAAGGAGGATTTCTCTTTAAACGAGATCTGAAACGCTGGATGCAGCGTTCACGGAGAGGTCTCTTCCTGGTAGCGCAGGGCGTGCATCCCTGACCTCAGGAAGCCTGAAAAACCTGTTCTCTTGAATGCAGCTGGAAAAAGTAAAAACAAAGAAGCCAGCCACTGGGCCTGCACGCCGGCACAGGAATGCCATCGGACCGTGAACGCTGCCTAAATTTTCAGCCGTAAGCGCTGAAGCGCGGTAGCCTGTGTCCAGGCATGTGTTTCGCTGGGGTCACTCCAAGACCCTCCCGCGGGAAGGGGCAGGAGCTGCAGGAGGCGGCGGAGCTGCGGCCGCAGCCACCCCGGCAGCGCTGGCGCCCGCTCCGGCAGGCGCGGCACCCCCCAGCTCAGCAGCCCCCACGAGTTTGCTGGACAGGAGTCAAAGCTAAACACGCGTTTAGCTGAACTGGGACTTCGGGAATCGCAGGCAGAGAGGCATCTCCTGGAGCGGGGGCTGACAATTACTGTTCTACCAGGAGATGTTTTACTGGGGACGGTGATATTTTTTGCAGGGACAGGGGAGAGCTCCGAGCTTTCGGCAGCGCACACCTACACAGGGGACAGAACATCCCATCCTCGTGCTCCAAGCCAAGCGAGCCAACTGCTCCAGAACGGGCAAAAATCCTCATGCTCGTGGCAGCTCCAGCTTCAATACAAAGCAAAATAATACTAAAAACCAAGGTTCAAAACTCCCAAATTTATCAAAGTCAAGTCACTGGCCAGACCTGTAAGAGAAAAATCAATCCATGCACGGTTAATAAGAGCACATTCAAATAACATTCCAAACACTGTGAATCTCTCTGAAGCCACACATGATCGAGGGTGAGGATTTCAGACCAGCCCCTGCTTCGGCATTTTAGGCAGAGTTCCCTCTCTCTTGGTGTCTACTGAGAACGTTACTTCAAAATAACTAAAGGCCCAGCACAACCATCACAGATAAAATACAAAGCAGTCTCCAAACTCCATCCCTTGAGGAGGGACACATTTTGTGAATTCACGACAGCGGTAATAAATAACCCTAGAGAGGCTGACCTTTATTTCACAGCTAAAACCTCAATCTCCAGTGATGTTATTAAGCTTCAGGGAGCAGAGGAAAGCGAGCTGGCCGAGCGGGTGGGACGGCTCGCACGCCCTGCACACAGAGGATACACAAATAATGGGCAGCGTTACGCAAAACCACAGGAGTGTCGGATCATCGTGTCAGGCGTGGTTTCATCTGGTTTGCTTCCAACTTTCTTCTCGAATGAGCATTATCTATCACGGGCAGGAAAGTATGGTTTTCCTTTTATTGTGTGCACCTAGTAACACTGTTCTTCAACGCATGGCAAAAACAGGGCCTCGAATGAGGGGGTCTAGCACGGGGTCTCGCTGCCCTGGCAGATTAGGAAACGGGGACCCTGGGCATACAGTCCCCCACATGCCTCTGCTCGGGCCGTGCCCTGACCACTGCCACTGCACCAGGACGGCCGCAGCGGGAGCCAGGGCACCCCGCAGATGTGGGCACGGGATGCTGCATCCTGCTTCCATCAGCAGCGTCTTCCTTCAGCTAAAAACAGGCAAAAAGGGCAGCGTGTGGCAGTGCCGCCGGCTCCGGGGACACCACTGGCGATGGACCCAGCCCCAACTGCGGGAGCGCGGGCACGAGGCTTGCGGTGGTCTGGGGGATTTTTTCCTCCAGCAGTGATACAAAAAGAAAAGGGACCTGTGGGAGCACCAGCAGGAGGCTGCGGCCACGCTGGGGAGCAGCCCCTGCTCCTCCCCGCAGCAGAGCAGGAGCCCGGGCGTTCTGCGCAGACCATAACGACTCTGAATTATTAAGCAAACTTCCTGTTAGACTTATTTAGAAAAACATCTCTAGACCTTCCCCGGCTGTGTCTGAACCAGCCCGTTCATGACAGAGCTCTGTCTCTGGCCTTCCCAAGGTAAATACAGGAACGAGCATCCTCGCCGCACGGGGGGAGGTGGGGAGCAAACGAGGCTGAACGTTATTAACGGCAGAACATCATTTTCTCAGGAAAGGGCAGGCTCATCGCCTGAATATTCAACAGAGCATTAACGGTTTCGTTTGTATGTGACTGGCAGAAGCTGGGTGTCAATATAATATATAATATAATGATGACCATTTCGCTTTAACCGGCATTTATTCCTGAACTGCTGTTCTTCAGGATCACCATTGTAATAAGCACTGAACAAAGCAAAACAGAAAAAAAAAAAAAAAAAGAAAAAGAAAAACAAAGCAAATGAGGAAGAAGAGGAGGAGGAGGATCTTTGTCTTATTATGACATACGTGACTTGGACATACGCTGAGATGAAAAAGGAAAAGGCCTCATCTATAAATGTATGCCAAGGTTACAGAATAATGGGAAAAAGTGGTCTAGCAGGAAAATCTTAAGCAAAAGTGTGCTAACTGCAGAAGGGTTAACACTGGTAACATACTGTGGCAGAAGATTAAAAAAAAGTTGAGGTTTACTTTAAATTAACCCTTTCCAGTCCATATGCCACTAAGCAGGTACCAACCTAGAAAAATAGTCCACCTAGCAGTAGCGGCCCTTTGAAATTAAAAAGAAGAAAAAAAATAATAATTTCTTTTGTTCAAGTCAGGGCAGCCACAAAAGTCCCAAATCTGTTGGAGATGTCCGAGTGCAGGGACCTCCACGTCGGCACCGCAGTCCGGCCCTTCGCCTCGCCCACGTCGTCCGTGCAGTGGACCGAGAGGCACTGCAGGTGGCTGCCCGTCTGCGCCGCGGCCGAGGTCTTGCTCGGGGGAAGGTCGTGGGCTGGAAAGGGTTCACAGAGAGAGCGTTAGAGAACCGCGCCGCGCAACCCCGGCACCGCACACGACACGGCCCGCGCACTGCGCCCGTCTTCGCCCCACCGGCCCGTGCCCCGGCTCCCGTGCCCACGGCGTCCCCGTTACAGCTCCCTCTTCCCACCCATAGCGAGCTCCTCCGGCTGATTTTCACCATGCCAGAAAAACACCAAAACCCCTCTTTCACACGCACTTGTTTTACCCAGCAGCACGTTCCAGCGCTGGGGACGCACACATGACTGAGTTCGCGTGTCCCGCGCTGTAGCACAACTGGGAGTTTGCTCTCCTCCTGCACCCTCCACTACCTGAAATTGGTACTGAAGCTTCCCCAAGCAGGAAACCAGCCCCGCACCCTCGGCGTCCTCCAGGTCATTCCCATCGTCGGTCTCTTACAGGCACAGATCTCCCTGTTCACCTCTTTTAATGGTGTATCACAATAACATTTTTCTTATCATTTCTCCATATTAAGATTTTGCATCATCTGTAGCCACCGTTACTTTTTGCTAACCACAGAAATTAAACACTTTAACCAAAACATCCTAAATGACGTCCCAGGCCTTTCTCCTCTGTGTTTTACAGTTAATAGGAAGCGTAGCTAGAATTGTTCCTTCCAAAGTACACTACCATGTACTCATGACTCACTCCCACTGTCACTCCATTGATTTTCACAGAATCATAGAATCACAGAATGGTTTGGGTTGGAAGGGACCTCAAAGATCATCCAGTTCCAAACCCCCTGCCATGGGCAGGGACACCCTCTACTACACCAGGTTGCTCAAAGCCCCATCCAACCTGGCCTTGAACACTTCCAGGGACGGGGCTTTCATTCTTAATACTTTCAGTAATCTCTCTCATCTTCAAAATTTGCCTTGGTGCACGCACCCTCTCCCTGCCCGGCGCAGCCAGGCACATCTTCCTTTCATCACCTTCTTCCTCGCCAAGATCAATCACTCCTTTAGTTCTTCTCCACCGCTTGTGGTCAAATCAACAAAAAAAGCCCGAAGACAAAGCCCCCCAAACGTCATCCCTCTCCTCGTAACCCCGTAGGCCCTCGGCAGCCCCTCCGCGGGCCCTTCTCCCCGGCTCCGGAAGGGCAAGGCAGTGGCAGAGCAGCCCGGTGCAGGCTGGGGCTGCCTCCCCGACCCCCGGGAGGAGCCGGCCCGGGAACACGGGAAACCCTCTCGGAGCGAAGGCACCCTGGAACCCGCTGCTTCTGCCGGGAGGATGCCCAAGCCGATGCAGACAGCCCCCCCGGCCCTGGATAAAACCCAGTGCGTAAACAGAAGGGTGCAAGGTGAGACGAAAAAAGCCAACAGCACCCTGACCGACAGCCCGCGCTGCCTCTCGCCACCGTCTCGTCCGCGTGCGCCCAGACACCAGCGGCAGGAGCAGACCCCGACACGGGGCCGTACGGGCTCCGACCGACCCCGGGAGCCCGCTTCGCGCCGGGCTGAGGGCGATGTGGAGTGTGGCAAACGTGCCAAAGAATGGCTGTGAACATTGAACCTCCTCAGGAGTTTTCTTCACATCATCTTTCCGCCGCCCCACGAGGCCGAGCGCTGCGGGTTCACCACACCTCCCGGAGCACGTGGGATCAGCTTCATTTCATCAGCCGCTACACCCGAGACAAAACAGGAACTCAAAAGCTCCATTACACGATCACAGTGACATCAAAAAACAATGTTAAACCAGTCTGGAAGCCCCTGATTTAAACTGGAAAATGCTTTTAATGCTTGATTATAGGATGTCAAGAGATGCTCGTATTCAAAACAGTATCATAACACCACACAGAGAAACTAATTAGAACCTGGGGATGTGATGCCGGGAGCGATGGGAGAAGGAACGCAGCTCCAGAGCAGCGCTGCCGCCTGCTCAGCCACGCACTGCATCAGTGTAACCATGTGCAAACCCAACACAAAGCTCCGTTGCACACCTCCGCCTGGCACAGCCACGCTCGGGGCGTGCGTCTCTGCACGACGCCCTCGCCCGCCGCGCCAACAACGAACCCAACGTCAGCAGCTCACGGACGCTCACCTTCTCTAAGCTCCAACGCGGGCCACAGTCCTGGTGGTTGGCGTTGGGGTTTTTTGGCAGTTTTGGTCAATAAGCAGCACCGGAGCAGAGCTGAAGCACAGCAGAGCTCACGGCGTACTGCCCACACCGGTGTTGGTGCACAGAGGCAGCGCTGGCCCCGCTGCCTTCACCCCACGACGCAACTTCTGCTCGTGGTTCCTGCTGCCCCTGAGCCTCACCACCCCAGACCCGCTCCCTCCCTGCACGGTCTGCGCTGCCTCTGATGACCACAGGCGGTTTTCACCGGCCCGCAGGGGTGATTCCACCTTGGCCCAAAGGAGGGACATTCCTGCGGCGGCGCGGGGCACCGGCACCCGACAGGGCGGCTCCACCAGCGCAGGGCTGCCCACTGCGGGGTGCACACCAGTGGATCCCACGCTGGCTTTATGGTGCTGCTTCAGGAAAATCACAGGGCAAAAAAAGACTAAACAAATGCTACTTGGTGAAGCATTCAATTTCAACTTACTATCCTAAATGTAAATGTATCTGAATAACTTTTTATTTGTAAAACGCTTAAAACTCCAATGAGATTGCAGAGAATTGAGAAAGGGAAACATTTTTCTTACTGGTATGTGCGCACATCCCTCACAGCGCACACAGTACCCAGTGTGTTTTATTCTTAGGTCTCCCTGAGCGCACAGGACATGCTGGTCTCGGCACAGGAAAAGCCAGCGCCGTGAGATTAGTCTTTGTGACAGCAGCTTTCTTCCTCTGCCGCAGAGAAAGAGGAAAGAGTCCCTCTGCTGAACTGCTGTCAGCAGGGGCCAGGCATCTCCGCGGCGGTTCTGCAAGGAGCATTTTCCGCAGGGCCCAGGGGACCGGCCCCTCGGCTCAGGACACCCACAGAAGAGGCAGAGACCGCACGTTCCCAGGGCAGGACCCAGCACCCGGCTGCGCGTGCCCGGCTGGGATCAGAGCCGGAGCTCGCCACGCTGTGCTGGCGCAGGCAGCGACGTCTGCATTGGCCGTGCACGCACCGCCGACACCCAGAAAGGATCGGGTCCTCAGCCAACGCTTAAGTGAGGAAGGTCACATGCCACAAGCATCTAAAGAACAAGCTAGGCTCATCTACTTGTAAATCGGCAAATTATTTCTAAAATATTTGCTGTGGATCCAATTCATGAGCAAACTACTGATCAAGGAATCAATGCAGAATCTATCGCACAGCGATGAACAGGATTTGAGGCAAACCCAGGTAAACGAGGTGAGCAGGACCTGATCCTAAGGTGGTGAAGTTAACGCTAATTGCCACTGTTCCCACGATGCCGAACTCCACACCACGGTGTGGGAGCTCAAGCTCTCTTGGTCTATTGTTAAGAGCACAGAAAACGACACGTTGGAATCCAAAACAAAGAGGCGAGAGCTTGCAGTGAGGCTTGCATTGGCCAAGCGTTCTCAAAGCCAATCTGGAGGGAAACATTCAGTGCAATTTATTTCTTCTAATGTTTCTGTCTTGAGAAAGCTACCATGCTTTTCTGAAAAAAACCTTTGTATTGAAAAAATGAAAGTTGCGCTGACCCACCTGATGAGAATGACGGGTCTTAAGCATGAGATAGTGCGTGATGCTTGCCCAAGACAGCAATACTCGCCCAAGAGACCTGTTTCACCAGCCCACCTCGCTGCCTCGCAGCCTCCCTCAGCAGTGGTGCCCCAGCATCCACCTTCTGCAGCGCACGCAGTCCCCAGGGGTACTGGCATTAGAGACTGAGGGGCCTCTGCAGCTTAAAATTAGTCACGTAATGCAAGATGGTGTCATCATGTCATTGCCTCGCAGTTGCCAAGTTTCAGACAAATCACTGTCAGTCATGAAGTACACCTAATTGAACGCAAGGAATCTTCAAACAAATTATGCTTTAACTGCACAACTGCCTCTATTAGCAACTACTGCAAGAGAGTTGTGTTACTAATAAAAGCAATACCCTTGTAATAAGAGCCTTCTTCCATACCCAAGATCTCAAGATGGTTCGAGTGGAGACTTCTCCAAACCAGAGGACGTGACACAACAGAACCTTGGGCAGATGCAAGTAAAACCACTCGGTTTGCAGGATAGCGTGTGCCACTTGGAAATGGCACGTGTTGATGTAGAGACAGGAGATAAATCGCCCTATGTAAGCACACGTGTTCCCTCGGAAGGCATGAAACTCAAAGCAATAAAGTGACCAAAGACCAAAACGAGTCTGAAAACGGCTCAACCGTGACAGTGTCCTCATCCCAAAAAGCTGCGATTAGTGCACATCCTGGCCGTGGCAGCCTCCACGACTCCCGTATATGATGGTGGGTGTCACACCAGGGAGGACAGTCACCTGCAGAGGAAAAGCCACCAAGCTGCCTGGGACAGTGGCAGGGCTCCTTCGGTGCACCCGGCGCCCACCCGTCGGCAGCAGCACCTCCTCACGCACTGCAGCCGGGTGAAGTCGCAGTGGGCCTAAAAGCCAGTTACTGCATGGATCGAGCTTAAATTTCCAGCACTAGAAACTACTTCTTCCTTTTACCTGGATTACAGTGGCCCATCCTACCGTTATCCCGTCCAGAGCAGCAACCCATAGTCCGTATTGCAGCGGAAGGTAAAGACGCGGAAAGCCCGGCACCGCGTACTGTGCCAAACTGCTCACAGCACAGAAAATTCCTGCAATAATCGCTGAATGCCCTGGAAGTTAACACGAGGTTTGATTAATATTATTAGCTCAGCTTGCATACAGGCACTTCCAAGAGCCAGCCACAATGTCTGGAAGAGCCAGGTGGCTATGGCAAAGGAATACCTGCAAACGTTCATCGGAACATGGAAGTGAATCAAGTCCGGCCGCTCTCACAGCCCTCGCACGCCTGCTCAGCCGATATTCCAGCAAGTTTGTTTATTGCGGTTCAAGCTGTATGGTTTAGGCAAATATTTCGATGCATTCTCTGACTAGTTTGCTAACGTTCATCGATCACAACGCAAAAGCAAAGGGAAGAATCATACGGAAACACCGGGCTGATCCCGGGGCAGAGGCGGCTGCACACACGGACAGCTTCACATTCCCAAAAGACTCAAAAAGCTTTTTGTCTTATAAATAATATTAAAGTTTGCTTTCAGGTAACAGCTCTACAGGAAGCTTTTGAAGAGGCTTTCCCCACACGAACACGCTTCCATCTCCAGGTCCCAAACGGGCTGCCAGCCCGCGACAGGCTCCCCCAGCCTCTCCCGCGCCCGACTCCTCTGCTGTGACCCCCCGTTTCCGAAGCCTCTCTCCCCCTGCCCTGCGGTGCGCAGGCACACACGCCTCCGCGGAGAGAAGGCGGCTGTTTGCTCGTTCGCACAGCGCTAGCGGCAGCGCGGTCACTCACACGGGAGCCCGCAGCAGGGACACAGGGAGCAGACGAGGGGTTCTGCTACCCCCAAAAATTCAAAGCATACACCACGGACTGCTTTTTCACACCAACACAGGAAAACCACATTTCTCTCCAGGAGATTAGATCCTGACTCTCCTCGCTCCTGCAGACACCATGTCTACACACTTCCATTCCCTCCAGCATCCTTCTCACTCCCGCTTTCTCCTTAGCCCACATTAAGCCGCTATGTAAAGCCTCTTTCCTCATGTGGCATCTTCACACGCACTCTTTAAAAACAAACATGTTCTCTTAACTGTGACGACCCCACCAAACACCACACAAATCCAGATGTGTCCTGGTTTTTAGGTAAGCTAATCCCATTAAAAACGAGTTCACCTGCAATGCTAGAACGCATGACATGCATCATCTTGTGAGAGAGGAGATGAATTGAGGGAGGGATGATGGGTAGTCAAGGCAACCGTGGATGCTACACAGAGGCACTGGCAGTTTATGCTGCCCTTCAGGTGCTGCTCATGCCATTCCTCTTGTTTTCGCTAAAACCACCGCCAACAAAAGGAACGGGAGACAGCGAGAAGCAGGAGCGAGAGCGCAGTCACAGTCTGGTAGGGGTCTGGTTGGGAATGGGTTCCACTCCACATTTCAGCGTTCCTGCGAGATCGAAGTGACAAACAGGAGGTGAAGATCCCTGGAACGGCTCCTTGCCCCAGGGCTCGTCCCTTACACTTCTTCACCGGCTCTGACAAAGCCTCAGCCGCCCGCGCTGCCCAGGGTCCGGCCGCCCGGCACGGCACGGCCCCACCGCCACCGCCCTCGATGGCCAGTCGAGCGTGAAGCCCCCGGATTGCTACTGATCCTGCTAAGGCTAAATCAGAGGATTTGGCCAAAACCACTCTATTCCCCGATCAGAGATCAGTTTCCCTTCACCATCTGATAACCACTCTGAAAGGATGCATTAATAGGCTTCTGCTCATTCTGTGCCCGTTAAGTAGAGGCCGAGCTACCGTAAGAGGGAATAGATTTGAGTAATGATCTCTTATGAGGCAGCAAACCTACATATAGTGTTTAAAATTATTCCCTTAGGACAAGATGTTTTTCACCAAATCTCCCACATGACAGTTTGACATATTGGTTCAGGCACATAGCTCTGCATTTGTACACACTACAGAATCATCTTTTTCAGTTTTCAAGAAAATAAGGTCTGAAAACATTTCATGTTTCCCTGCACACTGGACCTAGTCTCCACAGATTAATTTACTCCTAAAATTGCATTTTTAAACACATCTAGTCCATTGGTGTTGATCAACACATGAGCCACCTCCTCCCCCACCGAGGCACCACTGACAAAATCCTGGACAAAAGCATTTTCCTGACCCGGCAGCGCATGGCAGTGCACCTAAGCACACGTTTTGCATTTGTTTATAAACACAAATGTGTCACCTGCCACCTGCTTTCTCCCTGAAACTTGCACTGCTGCCAGTTTTTTTCACCTCCGGCATCCTGTACCCACTCTGGACTGGATCTGTCTCTTCTGCTCTAAGTCTCTCGGGGCAAAGGCTGTCTCTGTCTCTGGGCTCTGTGCAGCACCGAGCACTCTGCCCACACTCCCTGAAAAGCTCCATGACTGAAACCTTCCTCTTACTCTGATTTTACTTTTTCATTTATTTTATTTAAGTCATGCAATTTTTAAAGCCCATAACATGCTTAAAGGTGCCACCCTCCTCAATATGAGCATTAAAGGAAAAGTCAGAAGCGTTTGTCGCTACGAACAGCTGGTGCCAAGGACTCGCAATGGTGAGCACAGCCGAAACGGGGACGAGGTGATTCCCCTCTTGGCTGACACGGAACGCCGTGCGGAGATACCCCAACTCCAGGGTATCGGCCACCTCTCGCTCATTAACATTTCAAGAAGCCCACAGATTTATTGCTGAGACCCAGCCAGCTGAGCCGCGCTGCCAAAGCCCTTCTCACAAAGGAGGGAAGTAGTCGCAAACTTGTGCACACACTGAGCACCGTCCCGCAGCACTGAGCACCGTCCCGCAGCACTGAGCACCGTCCCGCAGCACTAACACAGCCCGTGAACCACGACTACGGCGTTTGACTTTGCCGCGTATAGACCAGACACCGCTCACCTGAAGGCACGGCATGGCACGGCACTGCCGTCCCCACTCGCTCGGGCTGTGCCCATTTCCCCTTAACGCTGAGCGGTGCCCACCCCTCCATCAGGTCTGGCAACATCCCCTGATCCTCCAAGCCTCTTTCCCCACAGACAGCGCTATGAACTGGAGGTGCCTGCGACTCTAAAGGGAGCGTGTATCAGCCCTTGCTGCAAGGATGTTTATTTTGCTTTCAGAGGTCTCAGAGCTGGCACAGAGCTCCTTCGGCACTTGCTGCTCGCACAGGATTTAGATAACAGGAGACAGAGAGCTTGCCGCAAATATGTGGGGTTTTTTTCCTCCCTTGACCTCTTTTCATGCTCCTGTTTCACCAGGAGCAATGGAAGGATGCGCATGGCACGACGGGGTGGCTGCCCAAACCCAGCGACAGGGGTTTGTTGTTATGGCCATAGGGCTACAGCCAGACTGCAGCGTCCTACCCCGCAGCTCCAGCAGCACGCCGGGGTGGACATCGCCTGGGGACAAACCCAGGCTGTAAGCCACATGCCAGCGTCTGAAGAAACTGGTGGAAACACCATTAAGTAGGAAAAACACTAGCTCTATCAGTGGAAAAGGCAGCAGTCATCTTACACGTAGCATGACCTTGAAGGTGCAGAATGAACGACGTGTGGATAAGGAGAACAACATCGCTGTGTTCCCTCCACCCTGCCAGGATGAGACAAGAAAGGGGGGGACACACAGCTCCCCACTTGGCTGCCCACCGCCCAGCAGAGAGCAGCACGCCTCCATGGCTTTACAGGAAAGGGTGGAACTGCCTATACCTATTTATTTCTCTGGGAGCCACCGTTCAATTACTGCTTTCCAACTCCACGACTCTTTGAGAAGCAGCATAAGCTCTGCGTCTGAGGGGGGGAGCCAGAAGCTCCGTACCCTGGGACAGCCCTCGCTCCTGTGCCCTGCCTGACAGCCGCGGGGACAACGGACTGGGTTTAACTCATATCCTTCCTCTCTTTTGGCCACCTCCAGTTCCTCTTTTCCGCTTAACACACGAGTTCTCACGCTGGCTTTACTGCGAAACACGCAAACCGCAGAGGGGAACTCTGCCTGCCCCCCTCGCAACGGGGCCAATGTCGGGGTTTTGGTTCTCACACAATAAAAGACCGTTCTGGCAAACCAGGGCCCATCACAACGGCAGCGCTGCAGGGCTGCTTTCTGCTAGCCGGGTCCTGCCCTCCCCGCGCAGGCAAACCACGGCTCAGGTGGAAACCTGAGCTGATGACAGCCAAACCTTCAACCATGGTCTATGCCAACCCAATCAACCCAACCACCCGGCTCTGAACTGTCTGTTGGGCTCCCCAGTGCCATTGCTGATGCTGTGCTCCACTGAGCTGTGCCGTACGAGGACCTATGACCCTGCCCAAGTGACGAAAACTGGCCGTAAAAATCAAACCAAACCAACTGCCACCAACGCTTAGACCGTTTCTGGCCGCTTTCAAGAGAAAACAAACATCAACTTCAATCCGTCCCCACACAGCCAACTTGACGCTCCCAATGTCCACGTGCTGCCATCCAGGACAGTGAATCCTCTGGGAGCTCTGAGTTATTTTCGGGCCCTGTCCTTCTGCCCCTACAAAAAAACCAAGCTCTGCGGCTCATCTCGCAGGAGTCAACTGTCTAAATCCCACCCCCCAGCTCCATTGGATTGACACTCGGACCTGGCACTGGGACCAACGGCTTCTCCGAACTCCCCCTCCAAAGGACTGCAGCTGTCTCGGCCATGTCCCTACCGCTGCATCCAGCACGTGACGCGAAAAGGAGAACTCCACAGTGGGAGGGAATATTGGCTGACTGATCCCGTTGGCGTACATCACTCACTCGCACTAACTAAATGCTTTGAGCCTATTTTCACCGAGGGCAGGAGCCCACACACCCGTGATGAGTACGGAAATGCTGGTTTTGCACCTAGAACTTTCACATTTATTTCATGTGCACGCAAATTATCGCATGGCAGCTTTACGCACAAAACCAGCCCGTGTGAAATCCATCTCTCGACAGCCAGAACGCGCAAGCAAAGGAAAGGTTTTTTATAAAATCCAAAGTGGAATTTTCTGCCTGCACAGAAAATACCAAATTGTCCAACACGCCCTCATGTAAATAAACCAGTTCCTGGGCACTGTCCAGTATTATTCCAGGACAGGCCAAAATTGAGAAAAAGACGCTACTTAAGCGTTGCGCATTAAACTGCCACTTGACATCGAGGAAGGAGCTCAGTGGATTAACGGTGACTAACGTCTGCCGTTCCCCCGTGCGGGACGGCCACGCAGACCTGCATCTCTCCCTGGGCACCGCACAAGTGGCCACCACTGGCCCGCGCTCCCCAGAGCTCCTGTTGTCAGACTGCCTTCAGAAGCGTCCCGGGCTACCGGGTTTTATCGATCCCCAAGCTGTTTTTTCCCAGCACGACGGAACCTTGTCACGCGTGTTAAATACAGAAGAGCGGCTGGAGCTGGCCTGAGCTCCGCTCTGCTGCTGCACCGGTACCACCGGCTCCACTCTTCGCCAGGGGATGGTGCCCAAAAGAGCAATATTTACTTTACCCATCAATTCATTCTACGACCCATCGTATCATTTTAGTAAGTTTTGCTGCAGCTCATTTCTTCTTGAGGACACACAGGTCAAAAGTACCAGCAGCACCTTCAGCCTAACGCCGTTCCGATGCACAGAGCTGGCCTCCGAAAATAGCATGGAAATGCCCACTCACGCTGGCGAGGGAAGTGGGTGTATTAACAGAGTTTGTAGAGGCAATGAATAGATGGTGATTATGCACAGCGAGCAATAGAGGAGGAAACATGTAAATTCCAGCTTTCTCTCCTCAGATTTGTGCAAGAGCTTCTACATAATTGCTGGGGAAAAAAATAGAAATGACAACAATAAGTAGGATATTTAAGCCCTGCATATTATACATGGAAATCTCTATTTTCCTTAAATGAAGGGAAAACAGAATGAAAGAAGAAGATTCCCTTCAAAGAACTTTGTTTGTAGTCGCTTAGTTTCAGGATGCAAATTAAATGAGTACTTGTTAGCCAAGTGTAAAAAAGGGAATTTGTCCCTGAAATGTTATCAGTCTCTTGTGAAGCGAAGGCTTGGATACAGCCAGCCAAAGACTTGTATGTGTTTAGTAGCCTTGTTCCCAAAGAAATCAAGAGGAGCCACGTCCTCATACCCCAAAGCCAGACCCACACCCAGCTCCAGTGCCAGGCCGGGGGTGGAGGGTCCTGCAGCTGCCCACCCGTCGCCCCATCCCCGCTCCCCCCAGCTCTGCCCGTGGCTCCTGGAGGTGCCTCTGCCCGATCTATAACTCACAATTACGAGGGACCGTAACACAAAACTGCCACAGGCAAAGTCAATCTCTCCCAGGGGCCTCACACATCTGAGGCTCTTGCACGCCGAGAAATGGTGATCATGTACATTAATGCTCTGGGTTAAACCACACCAGTTCAAGGGTATTCGTGAAAATACAACTGGCGTTTACCAAAGGCTAACAGTAAGCAAGAAGAAACAGCTTCCATGATCTTCAGCTCTTTTATCTCATTTATTTATAGCATTACCTTGAAACACGTCCCTCTCCTCTCTAGGATATCTCCAACTGCAGTTCAGTGTCTGGAAAGCAGCAGCCGGTACGAGGGGACCTTGGGAAACAGCCACCCTGACATCAAAAGGGGATCCAAATTTCACTGCTCACGGCGTAAGAGAAAAGGCAGAGCAGAGAGCCCAGAACAAAGCTGGGACTCACCAGGGCACCCATGGAGACACGGTTCGGAGCTGGACACCCCTCGGCCCGTGCTGTGCCGGGGAACACACCTCTGCAGATGTGCCACTCCAAAAACAATGGTTTTCAAATCACAGTTTGCAAATTCCTAGTAATTCATGGACAACTTCTAAAGAGCGACAGAAAAGTATTTGAAAAAGTTGGATTGTCAGGAAGCCTGAGTTTGTTAAAGAAGGGTCAAAACCTCTGCTGGAAAACATTTAAGTGTTTGCAAATCAGACTGATATCTGATGCTATCAGTCCAAAATGCACTTTCTGGGTAAATTCTTGCCAGGTCTTTTCTGCTACAGAAAAATCCCAAATCCCGGTATGCCCAAAATTTTGTTTCGGCTATAAAAAGAGATGGCAATGTTGTTGCTGTAAAATGGATTTGGCGCATTCAGAAACATCCCATAAAGCAGCGGAAAGGTGCGGAGATTCAGCTGGGGGTCACAAATCTGATGGAGAACCACAGTTTGTTTGAACAGCATGTTTTGAAATTAAATCTATCTGAAGGAAAAGCAAAACAAAATCATCAGATAGAAGAACTACGCAGCCATGTGAAGGAAGAATGGCAGCAAGGGAAATTCACCTTAAAAAAAATCAACCCCCCACACAAAGAAACCTGGATTTCTTCGGTGCGTCTGTAAGTGCCACTATTAGGAAGGGAACAAATACAAGCTCATCGTTTCCTTCCAATTGTCACATCACTGTGGAGAGTCTTCACGAAATTCTCAGAATAGCAACGAATCAGGAGCAAACAGCTGTTCCAGCAAGAAAGTCACGGGCAGACAGACTTTCACTGCTTCGACGAAAAATTAACTCTAAAGTTTCACAGGCCAGTAAATCAACAAAATGGGCCAGCACAACACAGG
The DNA here is from genome assembly GCF_009769465.1 of Tauraco erythrolophus. Classification (NCBI taxonomy): domain Eukaryota; kingdom Metazoa; phylum Chordata; class Aves; order Musophagiformes; family Musophagidae; genus Tauraco; species Tauraco erythrolophus. Next base: position 16,059,145 of record NC_141483.1, read on the forward strand.
ACAGACAGTCTCATCTTCAAACCCAAACCTGAAATATGGGCCCGTGTTCCCTTTCTAGCCGCGTGCTCGGGTGATTTATGGCCCACAACAGTTTCAATATCCCAGGAAAATGAAAGAACGGCAGACAATTAGCTCGCCCCGCTGTGCTGGCAGTGGTGTGGGCTCTGCCCTACGGCACTCAGGGAGGGGACATCCAGAAGCACCCGCTCCCCCTGGCAAGGGCCAAGGAGCCCGGAGAGGGCACGAGGCCGAGCCGAGCCGGAGCACCGAGTGCCAACACACGGAGGCATGGCGTGCCCTGGGGACCTCGCTGCAGGGGGACTCCACACCGGAGCAGCACACGAGAGACCGGAGTTCTTTCCTGCCCCAAACACAACTACGGCTGTTGGATAAAACCGCTGTGAACCTGGTTCAGATTCATCAGCGCAGAAGCACAGACCATCCTACAGAAGGGCTGGTCCCTTCGGTCACCCGGCTCCGGGGACAAAGGCTCCTGCTCCCACGGCAGCGACCACCCCTCCGGTTGCACCACTTCCCAAGAGCCAGGTTAACAGGGGAGCGCTGGAGGAAGCGGAGGTGAGAGCGCAGACAGCGTGCACAGCTCCCAGTGAGCGGAGCACGGAGGAGGCGGGCAGCTCCTCGCCCGCCGCTGAGCCCCGGCCTCGCGGGGTGCAGCACGAGGGGCGACAGGAAGCGCACCCGTCCCCTGCCCCGACACCGCAGGGCCCGTCAGAAGGGAACGCTGGTGAAACGGCCTCATCCTTCCAGACACAGACAATGTAGCTCCTTAACACCCCCAAGTTACAACAGAGGAACGTGCTGCAGCAGTCGGCACCGCTACGCAGAGCAGTTCCATGGCACAGACAGCGCTGTGGGTGTGCTGCTGATCAGGCAACAGTCAAACAACTTTCCCGCACACATGGGCTGCGTGGCCTCGAAAGCTTACGGACACGTCCATGGGATCAGAATGAACGGACTCTGTTTGCAAACACAACCCTGACCGCCCCCGGGTGACCACCCCCTCGCCCCGCAGGGGCCGGTCAGTGCCACACGTGCACGTTCCACCCAGGCGCATCGCTGCCGGAAAAACACCAAACATGAAGAAGCTGCTACGCAGCAGCGTAAGGACCACCTCCTCGAGAAAACGCGTTGAGAAATACAGGTATCCATAACACAGATATCCATAAGAGCATCACGCCACCCTCTGTCCCTCTCCGCAGTTTGGACCCACGCAGCCTCCACCTCCAGCTGCACAGCTGCTGAGGCAGATGGAACGTTGGGCTGGTGGGCTTAGATCAGAGGGTGGATGAAATGGCAGCAGCAGCACCCATCACCAACGGGACTGCAGGGATATACGCACCGACAGAGACGGGAATCCGTGTCCTAACATACCCACCTTGCCTCCCGTCCTCCAGGTCTTCTTCAGCAGAAGGCAGCCGTGCTGAAAGAGTTAAATCTTGCCTGGAACGCACATATCGCACATATCTCCGGTTTCTGGGAAAGTCAAAGGCTGCAGGAGCCAGGCTGCCCATTCCCTGCAGCCCGCTCCCTGCAGCCTGACCCCTGACATTTCCACTCTGCTTCTCCCTGGCATGGAAAACTTAACCGTACACAAACAAACAGGTCGGGAGGACAGACACATGGAAGATGGGAGGAGGAGAAGGGGAGGATTTCCCAGATTCCCTGTAAGAGCCCTGACTGAATACCTGCAGCCACTACCAGTCGTGGGCGAAGGGCTGGTGTTACCAGTAAGCCCTGAAGTCTACAGCAAGACATCTCAGCTTAACTAATCCTGAAAGGGTCCCTCCCCTCTTCTACTTCCCAGGGAGGTTTCGAGGATCCGGAATTTTGAAGATGAGCGAGGCCTTTCTCGCTCTTTTCCTTCCAAGAAGAGCAGAAGGCGCCGGTTTAAAACCACGGCCAGGATCTACAAACTGTATGCCAAGACTTCCATCGCGTGGAACCACGCAGGCGAACCCCACGGAGAGGTCAGCGTTGGTGCAGTCGTACTGCACCCTCTGAAGCAATACACCCGTCAGGTAACGCTGGAAGCGTGCACACGCGTAAGCATCGCCAGACACGGGTCCGCAGGTTTCACCTGGGCTGGGGGGTCTCCTGCTATTCCAGCAGAACATCTGTTTTCCAATGGATAAATCTGTTCAGTGCCTGATGTGGTTTTGCTGTCCCCCATTTTCATCCAGTTTTCCCATTACCCCCGTGGCATCAACACCATTCAGTGATGGAAGTGATTGCACAGACACATGGAGCAAGACGATTGCAAACGCTCCTGTCCCTGGGCTTTCCCTTAGCTCGGGGAGGCTTGGGAGGACCTTCCAAGGCCCCTTCCCTTCCAGAAGGCCCTTGCCCTTCGATCCAAGGTGAACACCACACTAGTGCAGAGCACCACCACCATAAGTCATCAGCCATGAATTGCCACAAAGTTGGCACGTCCCTCCACGCCAATCCTGTCCTTGGCAGCAGCAGGAGAGGAGCTCTGCTTCCGGGGCACTTTCATCCCACCACCGCGCTCGGAGAGCCACAACACACCAACGCGCACCCACCAGAGCAGCGACGGAAACTCTCGTCCCCGGAGAGCGGACGGACCACGAGCAGACATCGTGTAAACCAGGAAACGGCTTCTGGCGGAGGCGGCCTCGGAGAGCGCTCGCCGGGGCTCGGAACCAGCCCTCAGCGGCACGCGGGGCATGGAGGCTCCGGCAGCAGAGCGCTCGGCGCGAGGTCAGACAGCCGCCTTCAAAACACGCCGACCACCCAACCCGCCAGCTCGCTCCACCGCGGGAGGGTGGTGCGGCAGCCGTGTCCCCTTCGCACCCACCAGCCACCCCTTGCCCAGGCGCCGCCGGGAGCAGGGGTGCCGCGTGGCAGCGCCGGCCGACGGAACGGCACCGCTAACGCAGCTCCAGCCTACTCGTTGTTCCAAATGGGTTTTGATTTTCACATATATTTTTTTAGAGTTGGCCACGAGAGTTCATCCTTTCCTCTCTTCCTTGTCCTCAGTAACCATAAAAATGAGTATTAATGCTTATTTAATCACTTATCTCCCCCCATTTTCTTTTCCAATATTTCTTTTCTAAAGCCTTCCCAGCTTCAAAGAATAGCAACACACAAAATGGAAAAATCCAGTTTTCATATTCTTTTTTTGGTAAAAGAATAAGCATTATTTAGTTTTCTAAACCCTCTTTTCCATTCTCTCTCCTTTTTTTTTTCTTTCCAAAACTCGTCTAAAGCTGAAAAAAATGGTGGCAGAATTAGAGATTTATTCTTTTTGTGTGGTGTAAGTTTCAAAAACAGCAAATAAAAAAGTGGAAGAAAATCTCTGAAATAATGATTTCTGGTACAATCAAACACAAAAAGAAGGGGGGGAGAAAGGGAAATTTTGAACGTCTAAGTTCAAATTGTAAAAGAAAGCTATATTTCACATCAGCTTTATAGAATTCCCAGGAAAATAAAAAGTCAAACCCAGTTATTTTCTTGCAGATCTATATTCTTAAATACCTGTTTTCAACATAGTCTCTCTTTCTTAAACAAGTACTGGGATGGGGGATGAACTGTGATGAACTGAAAAATGTCTCTGTCTACCCAAAAAAAAAAATCATTATGCCATGACAAAAGACAATCCAGTATATAATCAAAGACAGAATCCTGACATGTTCAAAGAGAAAATTATTTTAACAGCAGTGACTTTGAAGATGAGAAGGGAGGGTTTTTAGGGAAACAATGGCCATCAAGATTTTTACTATCGCAACCAATGCTCAAACGCACAAGTGAGCCTGCGCTGTGCCTGCCGGGTACGCTGAGCACCGACAGCACAAAAAATATTAAAAAATAATAGTGATGCATGAGAAATTCACACGCAGAGCGGGATCGAGCAGCACCCTTGGAACAGTTAACCGCTCACCCAGGGTCACAAACCCTTCCAGTGGCAGGCACTCTTGTCCCGGGGCATGGAACAGCCAAGGCAGGCGGAGCAGCCCGCGGAGCGGCCGTTGCACTGCGTTTTCCTGCTCAGACACCGAGGTTTGCATTTCCCAACAGTAAAACCTCTGCACGAGACCCAGGCACCCCAGTTTAGTGGTACCTTTTCACCCGGAGAGCCAGGGAAGCGCCAGTCCTGCCCGGTGACGGGTCCTGCCCGGCGGGTGACAATTGGGACCCCGCGGCTTTGCCCCGCATCCGTCGGGATCACGGAGCGCTTCCGGGCAATGACGAGCCAAGCACTGGCTGTAACGCCATACGCCACACGGCACCTTCTCAAGGGCCACGAACGAGAAAGCAGAACTACTCAGAAGCATTTGCCTTCAGAGTTACTTCGAGCAATCGTTTGGGGGGGCTTGTTTTTTATTTCATTTTACACAAACACTCTAGAGCCAACATCCCATTAACACGAAACTTGCAAGTTACCGAAAACTACACTGAAATATTTACATTTTCAACATTTGCTTCCAAGGAGTTGCATATTTGGCTGTAAAAATCATGATTTGCAATCTTCACTGAACTACTGTGATTCACAAAAAGTGAATCACAAAAGGGAAATTTTGTGACTGAATAAATAGCTATTATGTAACCCACCTAATGAGGAGCGTAGTATTTTTCTGTTCTTTGATTGGAAGACTATCGGAAGACGACTGTAAGTAGTCAAAGCCTCACTGACTATAAATACCCCTTTCAAAAGCAGAATTTGGATGAAGCTCAGTGTTAGGAGAAAGAGTCAGAAAGAAAACAAGCGGGTGCCAAGTCCCTTCAGTGAGGTATCGGCACGAAGGGAGCCACGCACGTGCACCAACCGGTAGGTATTTGCCGAGGAGCTCGAGAACACATTCCGAATAACGAATCGCAGAACTTTGCGATCCATTTCCCAGCAACCTGCACATCGGAGGGAGGGAGAATCCACCAAGGCCGTTTGTTTGTGCAGGAACCGGCGGCCGGGCAGCAGCAGACCCGGCGTGTGCCCATCCTGCAGCAGCACCGGCTGCCAGGGCACCTGCCCAGGGCTGTCCTCGCCCCGCAGCGCCCGTGGAGCTCCGGCCTGTGGAGTTTGGAAAGGACACGCGGGTTTGAATGGATCGCTGCTGTCCTCCCAGGAGGAGGTCTGTCGGAAGACGAGCTGCCCCTGCCCGACCTGGGCTCGCCATCCTGCTTGCGGCACGTGGACGGGCCGGTCGGGCACCCGGTCATCGCCCCGGTGACAAGTGCGTACGGTGATTTTTCAAGAGTTTACTTGGCAGTTCTTCCCCAACTTTCCAAACACACGCACGCGGACTGCCACAAACACCGTCTCCTCCTGTTGTTTGACCGTGCCCACACCACGGTTAAGGCAGCAGCAACGCTTCTGCTGACCGCAGCCAGCCAGATGTGCGGGACAGACCCTCTGGACGCGGCCTGGGAAACAACAGCTGGGTAAAAAAGCCATCGGAACCCCAATGCAGGACGCCTGTGACAGCCCAGCTGGATTCTGGTTCCAACTAAGGTGTCCAAAAAATACATTTTCAGACAGTATTAGAGAAGAGCTCCAGAGCGCTTTCACAGGCATCAGAACTGCTGTGAGGAAATAAGGTCTCACATTTTTCCTGTATTTCACATTTTGGGGGAATATCCCAAGCACAGAGTCCTCTGAAGAGCAATTTGTCACAAAAATGATGCAAAAGGCTGCTCAGCGTTACTGCCAAAGTAATTTTTATTTTGACCATGAAGACTGAGTTGCATCAACTCCTATCCGTGTCTCCACTGTTATGAGTATTCCTTATACGTGGGAATCATTTTACTAATACTATGAAAACACCAAACAATTTATTTAATAAAAGCATTTTCCCCACTGCAACTCAGCACTAAACAGCTGCTTAAAGCCCTACTCCTACAGTAGAGTTTTGTTCTCATCTCTATAGCAAAATCCTTTCATTAAAAAAACCCCAAAACACTCTAAAAGGCACCAATATGTGCTTTGGTTTCCTGCTGCCCGAGATGGCAGCCCCTGGCTGTGGGCTGTGTCCCATGGGGACTGAACCCCCCACGCCGACAGCCCACCGGGACGCGCCCCACCAGCGCACTTGGCAGCAGGGCAGCGGCAGCGCTGCTCCTGGTGCCACGGGCCGTGCCAAGTGTCGGAGAGTTGCCCCAAGCGGGTCCTCCACAGCGTCCTCAGGGAAACCCAGTCTTCCAGGGGCACCCCTGCTTGGGTTTCACTGCCACCGCAGAGGATTCCTCCTTCTAATTAGGCATTTATTGACTTTCTAGAGAAAAGGGACGTATTAAAAATAACATCTGTGTGTTTTTGCAAGCGGTCGCGCAGTGCTACCAGGTCATGCCGCGCTCTGGCTCACCACCGCTGCTCCCGGTGCGCAGCAACAAACCGCGCCAGGCGGACGCAGGCAGCGGCCATGACGCGGCCGTGTAACCCTGGGCTTGGCCGTTCTCCCTTCGGGAGTACTGCTGGCCAAAACAACCTGGTAAGCGCCGCATTCGTGCCTCTGTCGCGTGGTGGCCGCAGGCTGAGCAGCGGAGCCAGCGAGAGCACAGCTGGCGCGCACACCGCCCCATCGGGGCACACAAATCCAGATGTGGAATCAGAGGGGCGAGAAGCGCCCGGTGACGCGCACCCCGCGACGGGCTGCGCAGCCGAACCGTGACGCTGACCGTGGGACCCAACAACTCTTCTCCATCCAGCGCCCGGATCCGCCCCAGGCGCTCCAGTGAGGTTTAACCAAAGCAGGAGAAGCACTAAGGATAAAGACAGATCAATTTTGCTCTAAAATTTTAAATGAAACACTCCTGTTTTGGAAAGAATTTCATTAAGGTGAAAATATAATATAGAAGTACCCATTTAGGAAGAATGTGCTATTAATTCTTAGCAGTGTATGTGGAGGGAAAATTGCATTTTTATCTAAATGGTTTTTTCTGCGTAACCCATTTACAGTATTCTTTTACAGCTCAGTAATGGGAACTTCTCACATGTCTCTTTGGGCCAGACCACTGTGGAAGGCAGGAGCAGCCTTCAGGAACGCTTCAAATATAACCCCTTAAACTGATTCCAAGAGAAGCTCCACAAAAAGGAGGAGAAAGGCCCCTACAGCACGTCTTAAAAGATGGTAGGAAAAGGGAAGGGAAAAAGCCCTCCATCTTAAAGACGTCAGCCAAATTTTTGAGGGGGAGAGGAAACAGGATGCGGCTGAGGTTGTTTTTCCTTAGGGGACAAGAAAAGGTTGGGTCTTCCCCCTCTTCTTCCTCGCGTGAACCAGAACCGGCTCCACTTCAGGGCGGCGCGCAGCCCCGAACGCGGTGCCACAGTGCCGCTCCGAAACACCGCGCGGCAACGTTCCGAGCTGCAGCACTCGCTGCCGTGCACGGTGACAAAAAATGTAGGCTGTGAAAAACTATTTTTATCGTCATAGACAAACGCTCGTTGCTCGCTGCAAATAGTTTCATACCGTTTGAAACTGAATATAATCGAAACAATAATTTCAGACACTGTGATCCAAGTTTGCCGGATCCATTGCCATCAGGCAACAAGAACAAAGTCAAGCAGAAGCAAAAGCAGACTCAGGACTGAACCACGGTTTACCAGGTTTGCTTAATCTACCACAAATAAAGGCAAACATAAAATTCAAAGTTTTTCAATTTCTAAGTTTTATCACCAAATATCTCACACTCACGTAAACACAAACCAAAACAGTATACTGGCCTTGTGTTTAATAAACAAACCAACTGACTCTCCAAATAATGTAGCAGGGCTCATGAAAGGACTTAAAGCTGTCTATTTCCTAGACATTGTTTGTTTGATGTTCTTCACTTCTCTTTTTTTTTTTCCCCCTCTGTGTTGGCTTTTATTAGCTCACTTGTGAAAATTAGTGTAAAAAAAAAAATTTATCTTTCAAAACAGATGTTTAAAAGTGCAGCAGTTATGGAAACACAATTGGAAAACGACTAGTTTTTATTCCCTTTACCTAGCTGTACTCCTCACTGCAAAGCAGTAATTACAGAAATCTACTTCTGCTTTAAGCTTCACAGTAAGCTCTTTCCAAATTTAAGGCCAGCAACCAACCCTTCATTATGCTTAATAGACAGACATAAAAACGTAATTGTATCACACTCTCTCCAACTGCCTGTTTCTCCAGCTCCCGCTCATCTGACGCAAGGAAGAGGTTTTTAGTCTGTTCTCACCTGTAACCAAAATATTTCGGCACCTCTGGCATCAACCGCTCTGGAAAAAGCTACACAAAATACAAGAGGATTTGGGTAACTATTTGGAGCAAACCCTCATGCTTTGCTCGAAACCCCACGTCTCCCAAGCGGCTTTCCCAGCCCGACTGCCCCAGCACGCCGGCAGCCCGGCACCCCGCGCCGCGCTCGGGAGCCCCGGCAGAGCCGGGCCGTGGCAGCCTCCCCGGGGAGCCCGGAGCACCCAGGAATCTGCAAGCAGCAAATTCGTTTCTGCAATTCCCGTAAGCACCTCAGCCACAGCCGGCAAAGCCAGGACGCAGTGTGGGAACTTGATTCATCTGCAGGACAAACGTCTTCATCTTGTAACGCTCAACTACGCGGCATGCCCAAAGTTTAAGCACTTTTAAGGGTAGCCCAGGCCGCCCCGAGCTCCCCCGCGACACCTGCCCCGTCCCAGCAGCTTTAGAGCCGCCTCAATGCCGACCCAGTTCGCAGACAGCTACAACGAATTAACAGACGATGGAACGAAACTTCCCATTGGTGGCAAATAATAATAACAAGAACTGGAATGAAGAAATCTTTGCTATTCTCTCTTTTTTTTTTGTGATCTGCCTATCTCAAAATCGCTAGTACGAGATTTTAATTCTACTTGAAACAGCCCTATTTTTCCTCTGCCTCCAGAACGACGCGTGGCAGGGAGAGCACAGGGAGCTGGGATGCGAGCTGCTTCTCCCAGCACAAAAAGAACAGCATGTGCCTATATTTAGAGGTAGAGAAGGGAACTACAGCATCCAGGGGAAAAAAAAATCATACTGATTTTATCTTCAGAAAGCACTTGTGTGTTTGGTTTGTTTAAATCAAGAATGTGTTGCAAGTGTTTGACCCTATATCCAGCAACAATAAAATCTGTTCCATCACAAAATACCAGCTGCTTTGCACTTTGAATGATAATACTATTTTTAAAGTGTTTCAGAATTATTGTTTCATAGATCGTGGTAATTTTTATTTTGATTTCTGGGGAAGTCCTTTTTTTTTTTTTAGAATACAAACAATAGGCAGGTTTATTATTTTCTCCTTTTTAAAACTGCATTTGGGCTGAAGTTTGGGCTACTCTTCAGACCAGGCAAAAAAAGTTTTTCAGCCTAACATTTCGGCACTAATAAAAACTAACAAAACAAGTGAGTCACACCAAAAATATCTGTAACATTAGATGCAAAAAGTTACCTGACTGCCTTACACATCTCAGGAGTACCCTGTTTCTAGCAATATCACATCGGTACCACTCTAGGTGTAAGTCACACCAGAGCGCTGGGATGTACTGGATAGCTGAAACCTCAGGGCCAGGTCCTGGTGGGGGAGGACCCACCCGTGGTGATGTGTCCATCCCCAGTTATCTGCAGGAGGTGAAAACCCACCTCGACTCCAACTACTTCCACATAATTTTGGGTTTTTTTTCCTGTTGCTCAGACTGAGAATTAGGATCTCGGTCACACGCTGTATCAGAAATGCCTTAACTGTTTTTTTAGGGTTTTGTTTTGTTTTTTTCCAGGAGAGGAGAAACACTGCACCAGGGAGGGTGTATGGCTGCACCGTCCCCACCCAATGCACCAGAGGAAGAAGCAATCAACACAAAAATGAGATCACCAAGTGGGACAAGACGCTCTCACCTCCTCCTTCCCCCTTTCCATGCACTACCTACACGTACTTCCTAACCACAGTAGCCAGACCCCCGGCTGCATGCTCCATCCCAGCACTGTTTGGTCCTGGCACGCCAGCCTTCCTTGGGCATCCAAATGCCCAGACTTGTCCCCAGGATTCCTCTGGCTCTGTCAGTGCAGGATCCCACCATGCACCCCACCAGCATCCCCTCCCAAAGCCCAGCTCCAGATGCTGGTGGCACCACGGTCGTTGAGCCACACGGCTGCCGGTTTACCGGGCACTGGCGAGCCTCCTCTCGTCTGTTTTATCTCATCTGGACTGTAAATCTTTAGTAGCAGTAACATCTCTCAGGTTTCTACAGCACCGTGTCAATTTATGGTGCAACAAGTATGATCTTAAATAATAAAAATAATAATAGAGTGGGACCTGAAGACAGACTCCACTGCGATCTAAATCGGACACAAACTCAAGTATCCATCGGCGCAATGGCAATGACTGGACCGACTGTGCCATCTAGCCAGGAGTCGGGAATGCTCAGGCTGATGCTCCCTCTCCGCCTGTTTTCACCCGACGGACAATCGGAGCATCACCTCCAGCAGTGGGTGGGGGGACGCTCAGTCCTGGTCCTGGGGGACCCGGCCCTGCTGGTGAGGCACTCGCATCTGCGTCTCTCAGGTGTCCTTCAGCCACGGCGTCCCCGGCTTCCCGTGCCTTCTCTTACCCAAGAGAGAAAGGCTCTAAAATGTCATTACAGAAGAAGATTATATCCCCTCTACCTCCCAAAAAAAATTAGTAGATTTTTCCAGGAAAGAGATCCTAAAATTCTGACCAGATAATAACCCAGTCCAGCCTTCCTTTCTTATGTTAATAGATCAATTTACATCTTTCTAGCAAAATGGTTTCAGGCTACATTTAAAATAGAAAAAAAAAAAAAAGTTGTGCCTTTCTTCTGCATTTTGAGAGAGGATTAAGAGGAGGAAGGAAGGATGTGACTGTTTCCAGGGTTTTTTAGTGTATTTGCTTCACACGGCGAATTAATATTCTCAATTTTAAATCAAGAGTATATTCGTAATTAGGGTATGAAATGTTTTAAAATTTTCTTCACTTTACAAACGGCTGCTTTTTCAATTAACTGTGCTTCCTCAGCCTCAGGATGATCTTTCTATTAGCAATACAAATGCTTTCTAATATTTTGTGAATACTAATTCACAAAATTAATTAAATGCAGACTTAGCTCTGAAAACACGTATTTTACCACAAAAAAAACCCGCTGTCTCCCAACTACTGACTGATTAGGGGCTTTTCTGCGATCAAGAGTATCCAGCAGTCCTAAAGGCCCAGCGGTCAGAACAGAAGGTAAGGGAGTTAAAAGAAAAGAAGGTAGGAACTCAGTTTCCTCATCTCGCTTTTTAAATGCTCCAAACAGAGGAAGGGGAAAAAAAAGTAAAGATAAATATTCAAAGTTCAAGCGACGTGGCCGTCAGAGGAAGGCTGCAGCGCCGTCCCCAACACAACGCTGCAGAGAAGAACTATTGTCGCCCTTTGGAGAGCACACACGTGTTGTCTGTCTTTAAACTCAAATAAATTGTATTTATTTTAATGTAAAAAAAAAAAAATCTATCACAGCAGCACTTAAACGTAACCAGATTTCTGCTTACCAAACCAAAAAAAAGCTTCTTTAAACGCATTTTAAAAGCTAATAAAAATTTAAGACAGCCCAGTGTCATGCACTGCATTTTTACGTTAATACACTAAACAGACACAAATAGATTTCCTAAAATTGAAAACAAACAGACATAAATTGCACAACTAAAGACTCCCAGCAGAAGTGATGCATGCAGACGAGAAACAGTTCACTCTCAGGACCTTCCCATGACGGACACGTATGTGCATCGTGGGCAGTGAAATCACAAGATGAGATAAAACAGTCATTGTCTAACAGGGGCAAGACAAAACTCAGAAAAACTTTACTTAAAAATGGCCAGCACAGATCAGACCCGATCCCACGGGAAAGGGATGTGCTCCAGGTTCACACCAGGTGTCTGGAAAGGGCACAGCCCAGAACAGACTGGGCTGAACACGAACGCTCTCACGCTAACGCCTGTACTGGTACAACAAACAGCTCGAGCGCGGGGCACAGGACCACTAGCAAAGCAGCAGCCACAGTATTTTTTGCATGAGTACATGGCTTAAAAGCGCGAGACTCAGAGAGTACATTTCTAGATCGTCAAGTCTTACAACTTATTACATCAACTAAGGAAAATGCATTCCCCACATACACACGCCTTTGTCATCTGCCAGATGAGCAGAACATGAAAACTCAGCAGAGAGGGCACTGGGGGGGAGACGAGAAGAAGGGGTGCTGAGGAGGGCAGTAGCAAAGCTGTATCTTCTAAGATGTTCTCTTTGAAGTATTGAGAAAGTCAGCTTGTAAAAATTAATGGATTAGACCTCCAACTGTTCAATTCCCAGCTTTAAATTTAAAAGGTATTTGACTTGGGAACATTGGCACATAATCCATAAAATATATTTAAATTCATTAAAAAAAATCATCTTTGCATTAAAAAAGGTCACTAATAATTCATCATGTTTTAACTGCACCAACACAAAAGTGTTCTGCAAAGGAAAAGCAGCTAACTACAAGGAGTATCAGTATTTTTACAGGAGCTAGTCATGCTATCACTATGTGCAAACCGGGTCTATCTACAGAATATCAAAAATTCAGATTTATGTTTTAAAAGTTGAGAAATCTAACCAAGAGCAGGAAAGTCAGGGCAGACCTTGAGTTTCCTGGAAGATTCCACAGCTTCACCTATGTAATTTCCATAGGGTTCCTGCCCTGTGTCCCTCACCCACGAACCGATGCTGAGGAAGTGCACAAGCAAGCCATGTTCTAACTACACCTCGTTAACGGAAGCTCCCTCGTTTAAAAACACCCTTTGAATAAATGAAACAAGAATAATTCCATATTAAAAAAAAAAAAAAAAATCTCCTGCACACTATAAACATGCACGTACAGGTGCAAACTGCTCTTTCCAAGCACTTAGATTTTTCAGTGGAAGGAACAGAACAGTGTGACCGAACGCCGCTGCCGGCTGGAGCAGCGGCCGCGACGCACAGGCGGCACCGGGCGCCGGACGCGCGGGATCCAAACCGTCTGCACACAGTGTCCAGCCCGGACCACGTTAAGGAGGATCTATTTCATGCCAGTGACAAAACAGGGAAGGACCCCACTAACCACGAACTGACTGGTCTCTGTTGATAGTCTCAATGTGCTCTAGGAATTATGTGATTAGTTTATGATATTTCAGTAAATTTAGCATTAAAAAAGCATATGTGTTAGGCCACCTGAAGATTGGTTTTAGAGCCGGCTTTACACGTTCTGTGGATACTTTACCCACACTTGTATTTAACAGAAATATACAAGAAACCACAGACTGAAAACGTACAGTAATTTGTCTAGTACTAAAATTTTATATGGCCACATAAAGACATTTTGCTGTACCAAAACCTCTCCCTGGTACAGAACACTGAGGAAGCTGGGAGTCAGCTGTTACAAATAAAAGCAGCCTGGCTACTCTTAGCTTAGACTTTGGTTTAATGCGTTATCCTATGCTCCAGGCAAGCAACAACAAACTGTATCCATAGGTATTGCTGATTAATAATTTTTTTTAGAAAAAAATTTTTTTTAGAAAAAAATTATTTGCAGTTTTATGGCACAGCATTCCACCAGATCAGTGGTAAAAAAACAGGTACTGCACGTTAAAAATTAAGAGCAGACATAGTGTAATACATCACAGATCAGAATAAATCTATGCTCTCATCTATGCCCATATATAAATATTAAGTCTCATTCATTTGCTTTTACAACACATGTAAAGATCTGAAGCACGTTCACACACCAATTTCACAAAATGCATCCCCCAAAGTCTGCCTGATGCACTCTCCCACTCTGTGCAAAACAACCCGGTTCCAACTGACCTCGGCACTAGACGTGCCACTAGAAAATAACAGGCTGTGGCAAAGGGAGCACCACGACACAAATCAAACCTGTGAGCTGCATTAACAGCCAGACTGTCCACTAAAAATGGGCAGAGCAGGTAAATCTGAAGACCAAAAATTAACAGACAGACGGATGGATGGAAAGGGAAACAGAGTGGTTACGGTAGTTACTGAAATGCCAATAAATTCACACGCTCTCTGCATCAAATATTTTAGTGCATTACAGCAGCAATAGCAAATAGTATTGAAAACTCTGCCCTTTGCCTTGTTTAGTATTTGCCACAAATGTCTACAAACACACTGCTGTAGAATGTTTCTAAAACAAAGGAAAACATTTCTAAACAGAAATGTTCTACTACATTTTCTAGTAGAAAATATTAAAAATGATGGTCAGTCGAAGTAAACAATAGAATATTACTGTCATTCCCAGGAAGCCAAGCCTGGGCAACGTCTTGATTTTTTTTTTAACAGGTCAGAGTTTAAAAGATCATATTAAACCCGACCCTAATGCACACTGAACTCTCTCCTACGATATGCAACGGGAGTACTCTTTCTCATAAATCTGCATCCTAATCCAGACCATTTGTTAAGGATGTGTATTCCCTACCTGTGCAGTACATCTCGTAACTTCTTGGCAAACCTAACAGCGTGTTTTTCAGTAACTGTTAAAATTCCTGGTGTAAGTTTAAGCAGCCCTTTCGAGCAAACAAAGCAGCATCGGCAATCGCAGACCCATCGCAGCGAAGCACGCCGAGCTTCATCAGTGAACTCATTTCCAACAACCCTTCCTGCAGCACAAACCTGTTCCAAATCACACGCTGCTTTCAATGATATTTAAGTGCTTGAAATACCTCACAGGAGGGCTGAGAAACTCAGTCTCAGTAAACAAACCGAGTCCCCTGGTGAAGCCTCGAGAAGAATTTCGCAGTATTTAAAATAAAAGCACGCAGCAGAACGTACTTGGAAGAGAAAGAAAACAAAGGCTCCCAGCTGCATCTGGACCAAATTTGACCTTTGTTAATATATGTGGTGGTAATTTACAGACGTTACACACTGCTTCGTCGAGACTTTCGGCCTGCTGGCTCACCTAAATGACAGGGCCGGTGTTACGGTGAAACACTAACAAAAACTCAGAGATGAGAACTGACCGCGCTGCACCGCACGTGCCCGTCGGCTCGGACGGACGAGCCCAACGGCCACCGAGCCACTGAATATATTCTCATTTTTCCAATCGACACCTGCATGGTTCTAGGTTACATACCGGTGTCTTCACCTGACATCTGTAGTATGGGACCTTCAACATCTCAATTAAAAACTAAAACCAAAAGCCCACCAGAACCTAACTACTGGGTTTCCAGAGAATACTAATGAACGTTTCACTGAAGGGGAAATTGCGCTGGTTCAGTCAAACCAATCAAAGCAAAAACCCATTAAACTGGCCCTGGGTGTTTAAGACAATTTCATCCAGTGACTCTTTGTTAGCTAGAGCTGCCGTGTTGGAAGTCAACCGGACCCCTCTAGGCTCAGTATTATTATATCTCTAGCTGCACGGCAGAGAAAAACATGGAATTCTAGAAAGCATTTTGGGGGGCAGAGGGGCAAAAAAACTACCAGCCACTTCACATAAAACATGCCAGTGCAAGAAACGATGTCTCAGAGAAAACTCCTTACAGAAAATTGCGTTTCAGCAAAGAGCGACGTCCAGCCAGCACTAATAATGTCAAATTCAGAAACAAAACGTGAACACACGCAGAGAACTCGCTAAAGGCTATCACTAAGTGATGTAGGTGTGGACGTGTTACACGGGCACCCACAGCACAGGTGTCTGAAACAGCCTTGTCTGCTCCCATCTGCCTGCAAAGCCCACAGCTCACCCAGACTGCCGGATACTCGAAATCACTGTAATGCCATTACCAGAAAAAAGAGATGAGCCATAAGGAATCTGACCAGCCATTAAAACAACTCAAACAAGTTGTTTCCCTCCAGTAATCTGAGCATTAAGTATTTGAACAGTTCCCAATTCCGCCGCGTTTTGGGGAGCCCCTCCATTTCAAAGCCGCCCTTCCACACTGGCAGCGAAGCCAGAGCCTCCGCTCCCCGGCGCTCGCCCCACGCCGCAGGAGGAGAGCAGCGGGAACCCCGCGCTCCACCGCGGGGGAACGTGCCCTCCGACACCCGCCGTCCCTTCCTGCGCCCTGCCCGGAGCCTCTGGAGCTGCCGGCGCAGGTCGCGGCCGTGCCACAATAGGAATAAATCACGGAACGCCTTCCCTCCCCTCTCGGCAGGTGTAATTAAGAAGCCCACCAACAATGCCTACGTGTTGGTGAGGGAGCCTGGGTCCAACGAGTAATCTCGCTCTTAATACTAGTCCACGATACTAGGAGATGGTGAACAACCCCCCAGCGCAGTATTAAGCACGTTTAGGAACTGCTCGAGGTTTGGAGGAGGGCTGCCTGCAGCCTGCGTGTTCACCGGGGAACTACTGGAACAAATATCATGGACGCAAATCCCAGTCGACCAAAAAGGTTTAAAATCTCCATCACTGGGTAAATAAAGCCTTTTCTTAAATACAGTTTCAAACACTCGAGGGTATGGCAATGTGAAGTTAAATTATTTCTACTAACTGAGGAGAACAGCCTGTTTTGTCTCACCTATTGTACCTTTATCACTTCCAGTTACAAAGTTAAATTCTCTGCTGGTCTACATGAATTTCCTCACGCACAGAACCAGCCCATTCAAACCCTTCAAGTGACTCAAGTGTGAAACGAAACGAGTGCCTCCATGCATTGTTGCAAAACTGGTTCACTATTTAATGTTAAGCCTCTGAAATCCTGAAACATATCCTTATATAGGAACACTGATTACATGGCTTTCCTTCCAAGTGATGAACTGCTTTAACAGCAACGTTGTGGTTATCGCGACCAGAAAGCAATTACTTATTTCGCTAGATGTTACTAAGAATAGCGGTGATCAAAGTGAATGTAGGAGTGTTGTTAAAAATGTTAAAGAAAGCATCGCTCCATATGAGACATATACACAAAATATACATAATTTTAAGACAAATTACACTTTTAATAAACGTGCTGTTCAGGATTAAATCACTGCTCAGGATTTTTTTTTTTAACCCATGAAATTAAGATCCACAGAATGAGTTACTCTTAAAATCTATCTCTAAATGCAGCACAGCGTGTAGATCCGCGTATCCGTACGCGTGTGCGAGCGTGCACACATAACGGGGGGTGGGTGCGTGTGTGCGCCGGGAGAGAACGCATATATGTGCTGGAGTCTGCCAAGGTAGAAGTGACAGGAGCTGTGATTTGTGCTAACTAGCTATTGATCCAGTCAGATCTAGATGTTGTGTACAAGAAACAATAAAAGAGAAGGGGCCAGGAAGGATGCTGTGTGCAACTCCATTTAAAAATGGAAAAGAAGGGCCCCAAACAAACCAATTTATGTCCTTGCCTGGGTGAAGCATGGAGAATGCTGATGGGCTTCCCAGGCTCCGCTGTGCATGCTAAACACTCCCGCGCGCAATGAGAGTCTCCTGCGCTGGGCATTAAACATGAACAAAGAGACAAACCGTGGGGGTAGGATTCACGCTTCAGAAAGCCAAAGCTGCAAAGCCAACCAGAACCGGGGGTAGGAAATCGCCCAGTTTTCAAACCAGCTCCCTTGTGATTCTCCCAACACCTCTCTGAGCGAAATTACTGAACACAGAGGACTGTAAAAAGTCAGTCCGTACAACCAGATGTAATTAAAACAATTTGAACTACACTGGCGGTACCAAGACATCAACTTTCCTAGGCACGAATAACGAGTTTATATTGTGTAAATTGCACACGCGTACTTTACAGCACATCAAAAAATTGCCTGCGCGCATTCATACACGTACGTGCACGTGTGCCTTTTGTAATATTCACACAGAGTCAGGCGGCTTGGAAAATACGGCTTTGAGAAGATAAAATAGAAACCAATTGAATCTATAATCATCTTTATCTTAAACAGCTTTTATAATAGAGGGCTTTCCATTAAATATTTTTTTCCTGAGCTTGGGGAATTACGATGCCCTCTGGACACAGGGAAGGATCAAAAATGACAACTAATGTCGAAATTAAACATCTGTCAACTAAGCAAGTTTTATACCAGGAGACCCAGAGCCTTATTTTAAATTGCCTTTCTATTAAAGAAAAAAACAACGTGAAGAGCCTTTCAGTTCAGTACCGCACTGCCAGCAGGCTCCTACCGCAAGCAGGGAAATACCTGGAATCGAGGGACAGCACCACTAACAAATCCCTGTTTTCACGGTTTAGGGAGGGCTCTGTGAGTTTGGGGGAAGCGGCTGGAACACTTGGCCAGCATGGGGCTCCGCGGCAGCCCCCTCCTCAGCACCCCACGGCCGGCGGGGCTCCGCAGGAGCCCCCTCCTCAGCACCCCACGCCTGCAGCTCCCCTTCACAGCCCCCCAGTAGCCCGGGAGCAGGGCCAGGGCTCTGCTGGGAGCCCCCTGCCAGCCCAGGCTGCCACAGCCCTTGGCAGCTGCTCCATGAGAGGCTCCCCAGGAGCATGGCAGGCCCGGCCGGGCAGCAGCACTTTGGCCGCCGGCTGCCCTGGCAGAGCCACCCGGCATCCCACAGCCCCAGCCCGGCGTAGGAAGGTGCCTGGCACCCACTGCAGTGCCTGTCAGGGGTCTAGTGTGCATCTGGTGTGTGCCTGGCGTGCGCCTGGCGTCCCAGGACCGCCACCCCCACCACCCCCCCAACCCCGAGCAGCCCACCATCCCCGCCACAGACCAGCACCCGCGCGGGACAACCAATACCTTCTTTGCTGGGGTTCGTGGGCTTGGGCTTCTCCCAGGGCACCATGGGCTTGTCTTCCTCCTGCCCCTCCATCAGGGCCTTCTCGCCGGGCAGGTACCAGGTGGAGTTGTGCTCCGCCATCAGGGAGTCCAGGTCGATGGTGCTCATGGCGCCCTTGACGCCCTCGGAGCAGCAGCTGCCCAGGTCGCTGTCCCCGTTCTGCCCGGCGCACTCCCCCTTCTTGCTCTTCAGCCCCAAGGGCTGGTCTTCCGAGATGCTGAACTGCTGCCGCTGCAGCTGGATCTGCGCCTGCAGGATCTCCAGGGGGTGGATCTCGTCCTGGGCAGAGGTGCTGGTGGGGGTCCGCACCTGCTCCATGCCCGGCGTGCCGGGGTGGGCGCCCGCCGTGGTGCTGAGCCCGTAGCTGTCGGGGGTCGAGGTAGACGTGCTGAGGAGGCCGAGGGCCAGGGGCTTCTGTCCATTGAGCAGTGCGTGCTCCCCGCGGGGCAGCTTGGGCGAGCCGCCCAGCAGCGGGCTGCGGGTGGGCTTGGAGGCGGCGTTGTCGGAGCTGGAGGACACCTCGTCCTCGTTGCCGTAGCTGGTGCTGACCTCGTCGGGAAAGTCCACGTGCGGGGAGCTGCCGTCCGACTTGGTCACGCTCTGGATGCCGCTGTCCAGGGAGGACATCAGGTCAGGCTGCTCCCCCAGCAGCAGCTCGCCGCCCTTGCCCCAGGAGGGCGAGGTCAGGGGCTTGTCGTTGGGGGTGCTCCCGCCACGCTCTGCGCCCGCGGCCCCCGGCGGACCCCCCGCCGCCGCCGGCACCGCTGGCTGCCCCGGGCTGACGCCAGCCCCACCACCCTCCGCGGCAGAGAACTTCTCGAAGAAGGTGCCGGGGCTGACGTGCCCACTGTCCCGTTTCCGACGGCCCCGCCCCCGCCCGCCACCCGCCTTCCCCTCGCCCCCGGCCGCCGGCTCCAGCGCGTAGCCAGGCGAGAGGCTGCTCTCGGCGGGCAGCAGCGGGGCAGTGCCCACCGCCTTGCCCGCGCCACCCCCACCCGCCGGCGGCCCCGCCGGGAAGTAGTCCGGGGCAGCGGGTGGCGGCGGGTCAGGCTCGGCCTGGCTGAGCTTGCGCTTGGCCTCCGCCGGGCTCTTCTTGTTAAAGGTGACGTTGAGGTTGGGGGCGCCCAGGCTGGCGATCATGTTCTGGCAGGCGGTGGAGAGGGCGGCCAGGCAGCTCTGCCCAAAGACGTTGTCCTTGCTGGCCGGCTTGCTGAAGGAGCCCAGCGAGAGCGCGCCCAGCTTGCTGGCGGCCGGCCGTGGCGGCGGCGGCGGGGGAAACTCGGGCGGGGGTGGCGGGTAGGCACCCGGCGAGGCGCTGAGCGCGGGTGCGGCCCCGTGGGCCGCCGGTTGCCGCGCCGCTGCCGCGAAGGGGAAGCCGGGCTGGGTGGCAAAGTCGGCGGGACCGCGGCGCTCGGCGGGGGCACTGGGCAGCGCCACGCCACCACCCGGCGACTGCAGCTGCGAGAGGCCGCCCATGGCGGGCGCGAAGGGCGGGTGGACGCCGGGCGAGGGCAGGGCCTGCGCCGGCCCCTCGCCCGCCATCCGCAGCGGCTCCTGCAGCCCCAGCCCGCCGGCACCCGGCCGGAAGAGCACGGCGGCACCGCCCGGCTGCAGGCCCAGCTCATGGGGGGCCGCCTCGGCCGGCAGCCCCGGTGCCGCCATGCGCCGCGGCAGCAGCTCCCCGGGCGGCGGTGGCCCCGCAAACCAGGCGCTGTCAGGGGCCAGATGCGGCGCCGGTGGGTCGAAGCCGCGGCCACCGTTGCCGGCCTCCCGCTCGAAGGCGGGCGGGGGCAGGCTGCCGGGCGGGCCCACCTCGCCGTGGTGCCCCAGCTGCTGCAGGCTGGGCGGCCGCAGGCGCTGCTGGCTGCGCGAGGCCATCTGCTTCATCACCAGGGCCGCGTTCTGGCGCTGCGCCAGAGCCGGGTGCTCGGGGCCGCCGTGCGGCAGCGGTCCCCCAAAGGCCTCGGGTGCCGGCGGGGTGAACTCGCCCGGCAGGCCAGGGTAGGCCGTCGGGGAGAGGTGGCTCTCCATGGCGGGGCCGTGCATACCGCTGCCCCAGGAGGCGCAGCGCTCGACGCCGGGGTTGCCGGGGAAGTCGAACCGTGGCCTCTTGGCGACGCTCACGTAGGGGGCATCGAAGTGCTGCAGTCTTTGATTTGGTGGCTGTTGCGGAGGAGGGTGCTGCATATTAAACACGGGGTCGGTGTAGGGATGCATATTCCTGTTCTCCAGTCTGTGAATAGGGTATTCAAACTGTGCATGCTGGTTCTGCATTATGGGCCCATTGTCCTGCAGGTTGGGGTTGGGAGCGTTGGCTTCTGTTTGCTGTTGCCTAGGGATGGCTGGCGGGCAGGAGTTCTGTCTGGCCAGCAAGCCCGGCGGCTGCTGCGGCGGCTGCGGCGGCGGCTGCTGCTGCTGCATCAGCGGGTGCCTGGCGCTGGCCCCCGGCTCCAGGCTGGCGGACATCTTCCGCGCTCCCCCAAAGCGCTCGAAGAAGACGCCGTGCTGCTGCGGCGGGTGCGCCTTGGCCACGGCCATGCCCGGTGCCCGGGGCAGGGCGGGCGCTCCCGCGAAGCTGCCGCTCGCCGGCACCTGCCGCCCACCGCCGTAGTGTGGCAGCTGCCCCTCGGGCTCCGACGGGGAGAAGACGGGCAGCTCGAAGTGGCCGGCGGGGCCGTCGCCAGGGTAATTGTATTCCAGCGAGTCCACGCCGCCCTGCGCGGGGATCCGCCGCTGCTCCAGGCCGTGGGGCTCGGAGGAGCCGGCCGCCGGCAGCCCGTGGAAGGAGGCGGCGCGGTTGGGGGACTGGTCGAGGGGCAGGCAGGGCGCCGGCACGGCGTGGCTTGAGGCGCCGGCACTGTGGTGCTGGAAGTCGGGCAGGTTCCCGGGGCGCTGCTGCCCGAAGCCCTCGCCGCCCTGGCTCTCGGCCATGTGCTCGTAGCCGTCGGCGAACGCCGTCTGCCCGCCCAGCGCGCCGCTGTAGCCCAGGAGCCGGCCGCCGTGCACGCAGGAGGCACCGGGGTCGGGCCCGAAGTTGCCGCCGAAGTGCGGGGGGTGCTGGTGGGGGTGGTGGGCGCCGCCGTGGCCGCCGTGCGGCTGCTGCCCACCGAAGAAGCCGTGCACCGGCGGCTGCATGCCGCCGCCGTGCAGCTCGGCGGGGCCGCGGCCCGGGAAGCCGTAGGCGTCCCCGGCCAGGCTCATGTTCATGCCCAGGAGGGGCGGCTCGCCCAGCGCGCCCAGGGCCGGGTCCACGGCCGCCGCCGCCGGGCCGCCGCCGGGGAAGGCCGGCGCCTTGAAGTGCGCGCTCATGCTCAGTCCGGGCTGGCCGAAGCCCCGCTCCGCCTGCCCGCCGCTCCGGCTGCTGCTCTGCGGCTCGAACTGCTCCAGCCCGAACATCCTGCGCGGCTCCTCAGAAGGGCATGGCCGCTCCGCTCCGCGCCGCTCCGCGCCGCTCCGCCGTCCCGCTCCCCGCCGCGCGGCCGCCCCGCTCACATCCTGCCGCGCCGCCGCGCCGCTGGCACCGGCCGCCCGCCCGCGCTCACCCCGGCGGCTCGCCGCTCGCTGCCGCCCGGCGCCGGCCGCGCTGCGCTGCTTGAGAGCCGACGGGGCGGCGCGCCGCCGCTCATAGGCTCCGGCGCCCGGGAGCTGCGCGCCGCATCGTCGGCCCGCCGTGCGCTGCCCGCGGCTCGCAGGGCTCCGGCGGCGGCGGCGGGGCCCGGGCGGGCGGCGGGGCCGGCGCTGCGTGCGGGCGCTGGGAGGGCTGCGCCGCGCTCCCCTGCGCGCTCCCTCGCTCTCGCCCGGCGCTGGCGGAGCAGCAACAAGTTTTGCATTTCAGCGATGAATTTCAGCCATCGGGGCTGCGCCAATGAGCGCCGCGCGGCCCGGGGCGGGGCTCGCCGTTAAGGTGGCTCCGCCGCACCGCCCGGCCCCGCGCCCCGCCCGCCCCGCGGCGCGGCTCGGCTCGGCGCGGCTCGGCCGGGCCCGGCTCGGCTCGGCTCAGCTCAGCTGGGCTCGCCTCGGCTCGGCTCGGCTCGCCCCGGGCAGCTCCCGGGGGCCGGCGGCGCCGCTGCTCCTGCGGAGCGCGGGTGGCCGGGGAACCGCGCGGAGCCCCGGGGTACCGGCGGCGGTGTCCTGGAGCGGGCGGGGGCACCGGGGCTGGAACTGACCGGCGGGACAGAGGACCCGCGCCGCCCGCCGGGCACGGCCGGGCCCGCGCTCCCGGCCGCCTTGTACTGCCCGCCCGGGCGAATCGCGCCCGGCAGTCGCGGGCTGGGAAAAGCAGCGGCTCGGCAGACCCGGCACCGCACGCGAACCCCGAGCCGGTCCTCGTCGGGCCGCCAGCAGGAGCTGCGCAGCGGAACCGGGCGGCCCGGCGCCCCGGTTGCGCCCGGGCGTTAGCGGGCGCGAGGTGTCAGAGCCCGACCTCCCCGGAGGGAAAAACATCCATCACGTCCGGGGGGTTAAAAGCAGCCGGCAGGATAAGGCACTTCAGGTGCTCGCGGCTGGCACATGTCGATAGTTTAAAAAAAATAAAAATGAAAATTACTCCCACCAAAAAAATGAGATCTATAAATAAGCGGCAGAGAAGTATTTGTATATGGCAGGAGAGTTTTAAAGGGATTTTTTTCTGCAGGATCAGGATGCTGCGCTGTGATTAAATATTGATTTTGTGTAATTAGTTTTCATGTGAACTATCCTCCTTGCTGATGGCTTGGAGATTTCAGAACCAGAGAAGAAATGGAATTGGACATGGAAATTATTACTTAGCAAAGTGACAAGGGAGGGGGGAGGCGCAGGGCCCGGGGTGCGGCGCTGGCACCAGGGCAGAAAGCGAACTACGCGCGGCCCGACAGCGGCACAAAGGGATAACGGGAAACTCTCGTTCGCTACGGGGACGGCGGCCACGGCGGGAGGGAGCCGCCGGCCCCTGCGCCCGTGTCCCTGCAGAGCGGCAGCGGTCCGGACCGCTGACCGCCCGCTCCACCGCGCCGCGGCCCCGCACCCCGCCACGGGGCAGGGACGGCCCGGGGCTCCGGGGCTCCCCGCCGCCGCCGCCGCCGCGCTCCCTCTGCGCCTGCGTGCGCGCCGTCGGAGCCGGCTCTTCCGAACGGGCACAGCGCCCCCTGGCGCGCGCCCCGGCCCGGCCCCGCCGCAGCCCCGTGCCGGGCGGGCGGTCCGTGCCCCGGGTGCCCCGGTCCGTGCCCCGAGCAGCCCCTGCTCCCCCTCCTCCCGGGGGAGGCGCCGGGTCCGGCTGCCCGGTGCTGTCCGGGGGCACCAGCGCCGCCCGCCCCGCGCCGCGGCTTCCCTCCGCCGTGACCCTCCCCGGGCTGCCCTGCCGCCTTTTCGCGGCGTCGGGCGGGGAGCGTCCCGCCCCGGCGCACGGCCCGAGCTGCCGGCTCAGCCCTGCCGCGCCGAACCGCCCGACCCCGCCGCCGGGCAGGAGCTCCCCCCGCCGGGCCTCGGGGCAGCCCCCTCCGAGCCTCCCCCGCTCCTCGTGCTGCCTCCGCGGGCGCGGACGCGGTTAACGGCGCCCGGAGCCGGGTCCTCGAGGGGTCCCTGCTCGGGCGTCGGGGCTCGGCCCCGCTCCCTCCAGAGCCGCTGCCGGCTGCTGGAGAGGGTTTGCCTGCCCGCGGCCCGCCCCAGTTCGCCCAGAACCACTCCTCTGTTGACTTTCATGCGTCCCAGTGAAGAAACCAGCTGCGGAAGGACACGAGCCCCCCTTGCTGCACTAGGCCCCGGGAAACGTACCCGCAGCGCCTCGTGCCTCCCTCTGCGCACCCTGGGGTCGGGCTCTGCCCGCAGCGAGGCGGGCAGGCGCTGGGCACACAGCTCCTGGTAGGTGTAACGCCGCTTCCTGAGCGCGGGAAGGGCAGGACGCTACTCGTACTAGGATGGGAGCGATTTCTCTGTCACACGTGTTTTTTGAAGTGGGTACCTCATAGGAGCGGCATTAACATGCTTTGGCTCCCAAGGAGGCGTTTTCCAAACAGTGACAGCGGTGGGTCTGCGGAGCACGCAGCTGTGGCTGCCAAGGGCAGGGGCATGGAGGTGCCGCGCGGAGAGGTGTGACCCCAGCTCGTTCCCTCGTACAGATGTGACACGCACTCGGCTCTTCACTGTAACTTGTTACTGCCTTAAAACGGGAATAATTCATTGTGTAAACTACAATTCACTGATTATCCAGTATTTTTCTGGCCAAAATAGCATCCGATTTAAAAACTGGATTATTCCAAAAAACAGAAAAAAAAAAAAAAAGCTGGATTAATTTTAAGAGTGCCAAGCAAAACAGTGAACACAACAGAACAAGAGCATTGTAAACCAAAACAATATTGGTGGTTTAATGCCAGTCCTGCCAGCACAGAATCGCACAATAGGGCTGAGGCTCTCCGGCTGGTGAGTCTTTAACGTGGGCAATGAACACGACCAGCCTGGCTAGGACAGATGGCAAGTGAAACATCCACCTCGGAGAAGTAACACCGCTTTTATCTCAGCTAGAATCCATTTCTGGTTGGTGTGTCTGCTCTAGGGTGGCATAAAGAGATACTTTTCATGTGAGGTAATACATGCCAGTTGGGCAGTGTGTGTCAGGAGTGTTACTGGGGATAATTACTTACTGTTGTAATCATGGTGGGTTTCTTTCGCAGTTGACCCTTTTGTCATGGCTTTATAGTTGTATTTATACACAGGTACTCCTCCGGGGAGCGCTCTGTTCTCTCTGTACCGCTGATACGATGAAAGTTGTATCACAAGTGGTGTGGAAGAAAGTTAACTTGCTCCTGCAAGGTGGCTCGATTTCTGCTGTGAAGAATTACTTTTGCTGGTGTAAAAGGACCTCAGCCTCTCTGAAGCTGCAGCTCTTTTCTAAAGCACGGAGTCGTGCCTTTCGCAGGTACCTCCTGTAACGTTGGCTTCTGCAGAAGAGAGCAAATGCTTCAGAAAAGGCAGAATTTTACTGATTAAGATTTACCTTGCATTTCCTGGAAGATTCAGAATCTGTTTGTTCCTCAAGCAGAGCACGCGCAGTCTCCCTGGAATTGCAGAATGATGCTGTGAAGGAGAATACAAATAGAGAGCTAGAGATTTCCTTAGTCTGTGGGCTGACCATCTCAAATGCTTCTGGGCAGGCGTTAATCCTCCTCTCCCCTCCTTCCTGGTCTGTGCCCACCAGCAGCAGCTGCAGGGTCCCTGCCAGGGCCAGCGGCGAGGCGTTCTGCAATCGGCAGCTGACCACTCACTTCTTCCCCAAACCGCTTCACCAGAAGGCTTTTCTGCTCCGCCACTGCCGGCCTGGGCATCGCTGTCTTCCACGAGCAAATTTTAACGCTGAAAGCTTCAGCACGGGAACTCGCCGGCAGCGCTGCACAGATCCGGCTGTGGCTCAGGAGTTGTATGTAACTGGCGGATGGCAAATGTGGAAATAATATCAGCCTAAATATTTTGACAGTAAGAACAGTGAGTTGACTGAAGTGCTGAGGTCCTGCCCTGGCTGCAGTGTTCCACAGGCTCGGGGTGTAAACATGCACTGCGTTAAACGACAGACAGCAGCTCGACCCTGGTTGAACAGGTCCTAACTGGGAACCTGTCCTGGGCCAAACGTGCCCCGGGGCTGCCAACTTGCTGTGCTTCTCCCAGCATTCTGGTGTGGTGCTGGGAGCGCCAGCAGGAGGCTGCCCCTGGACTGGGACGGGCACAGGCGGGAACACTTTGGTCACAAAGGGTCCCGGTCACCCAGCCAAGCAGAAGGAAGCCTCTCTCCAATTGTACGGAGTAGTGAAAAGTATATATTTTACAAAACTTATTTTTACTTTCAGTCTTTGGGTTTTGGTCATCTTGGGGGAAGCAGGGAAAGGCATTATTTAAATAGTTGTAGCTGGAGGGGATTATTTTCTAAATTAACAATAGTAATTGCTCCTGCCAAATCCAAAGTTGAGGAGATTAATTTATTTCGACTCTCAAGACAATAGTACGATTTTGGGTTTCATATTGCAAGCTCTGAAAACCAAATGGTGGGGTTGATGTTTAGGAAAAAAAAAAATTCAAATAACATCAATTCATCAGACTTGAATTCGGCTCTTTCCACTGTGCCAGTTTAACTTGCGCTGAGAAAAGTTGCTGCTCAGCAAAAAAAAAAAATTCCTTTTTAACAAAATGAATGCATCATACATAAAACATCACGAACCATACAATTAGTAAGCAAATGTAAGAGTTCAGCTCAGTTCATAATTATTCAGCAAACCTATTCAGAATGATTTTTTCTCCCTGCAGCAATCAACTGTGTGGGCTCATTACCACTGAGAATCTAACGAAGAAACCACCACATAAACTGTACAAAACAAGCCCATATGCTTGGAAAACTTCAGCCCAGCTCCCCATTAGCAATTCGCCTTTTAAACCCTTCCATCGAGCACAACCACATCTTACTTCTCTGTCACGCTTTTGCCCCCAACCCCATTAGATGCCATTGAATTAACACGTCAGGCTTCAGGTATATGAATTTTGGCTACTAAATAACCAGTACAGCATTCGGTAGTGCAGCCATCTGGAACAATACAAAAAAGCATTTGGTTGCCGCTACGTGTCACATACCAGCCGAAGTGATGAGTCCCGTCTTTAGAGCACGGGCTCCCAACAGTTACTTCGCCAAAAATCTGATCGGTTTTTCTTGGCAATGATTTCTGCTCCTAGCAGGGATATTCAGTGAAAGGAATTTGAATATTTGAAGGACAGGTCTCTCAGTCTGGCAGCTGACATTATCAGGGAGGTTTTCAATATTTCTCCCTGGAACGGTTAGGGAAACTATTGCATCTCCTCCCTTGCAAAATTACAGCGAGCGCGGTGACGGGACCGACTCAGAAGGCGAATATGTAAAGTCATTAGATGAGCTCGACAGTGCAGCAAATGCAGAGCAGGATCAGGAGGGAAGACGTCCCTCCAGAGCAGACGATGCTGGTTTGTGTGCACCTCCATCAGCTCTCCAGAACGGCAGAGAGTTCTGGGTACGGACGTGCTCTGTTCCGGCAGGGGTGCAGATCCCTGGGCCCCGCGTGGCACGGGCTGGCACGAAGGGCTGCGTCACACGGGGGTCTTGGGGGCTGCCAGGGGGTTGCTCCGGGGACGATCGCACAGGAGCCAGACGGTGCCGGGGACTGCACTGAAAGGCAGCACGTGAAGATGTTCGGGGATCCGATCTCCTGTGACGCTTCTTGTCCTTCCCTACTCAAACGTCTGGGGGTGACTATTTTGTAACTGAGATTAAAGACAATTTCATCTGTAAAACCTGATTTGCATTCAGTTTCTGAAATGTTTACCTTACCAATGTAAATATTCCATGTTTAGTTTTGCCAACAATGTTGTTTTCTGGAAAGTCTGAACCAAACTCCCTCAGACACTTGACTGCTTTCCATTTGAAAAAATGTGTAACTGAGTAACAGGAGTTAAGGGACCAGAACTGTTCCAGTCATTTCCAGCAGAGATGGGCAGCAGTTTCAGAACTCAGCCCTTCACAAGGATTTTCCTGTTTGTTTCTGCTGCAAGGTTGGTTGGTTTAGTTTCTTTACATCTCTGCAACCTTAAGCTGTATACTTTTCCTGTTTGGTTTGTGTGGATCAAGATGTTTTTCGCAATATCGTACGTTTTTCCATTGCTGCAAATAGCTTTTTTTCCATCAATTAAGTACTGGGTCCCATTTAAGTCAGTTACGTGAAAATCTTCACGGTATATAGGACACTTAGAAAAATTTAAAAGTGTTCAGCACGTACACCTAATTTAGATCTCTAAAAAACAGGATAGTGCTAAAATAACACGACATGGAGATTATGCAGTTAGTCTTAAAAGCAGTAGGAAATGCTAAAGCAAATTTTCCCGTCTATGATAACTGTACTACAGTATGCCTCTTGGGCTTTTTTTTTTTTTCCTCTCTTAAATTCCCGTCCCTAAAACACACATTACAGAGTTACACATTTGATTGGAGCAGCAGAAAGAAAAAAGAAATTAGATCATATATGCAGCACAAAAGAATTAGTTTGGCTGCAGGAACTGTAAAAGTTTTATATTTCCTAAAATAACTCAGTGAAACAAATAAAAAATAGTACCTCTTTACATGGATAACTGGTATTTAACTCTCCTCAGTGTTTTATGATGGAGTTTGTATGATTGACTTTGTTCTGTTGTTTTTTTAAACTTGAACCAGGTGGGAATTTATGTAAGCTTGGTGGAGCAGGTGATGCCAGCAAACCACTAAAGTTAATTCATTTTTCATCATCTTATAAATTGAACTATTGTGAAAGGAGAGAACCACAGGCTGTTTTGTAAGGTCCTGATGACTTAATTCTCCCTAAGCGTTGGCTCCACGAGAGCCTTCACCTTGGCGCTTCCTTTTTACGCCCTGAAATCCCGCGACATTTTACACGCTGTGTTTGCAACTCCTTCCCTTCTGTCACGTGCAAGACAGCGTCCTCCTGCCCAGGCGGAGCTGGACGGCGCTGGGGGGGCTGCAGGGGCTGCCACATGCGGCTTTAGATGCTGCTGTTTGGCAGGAACTCACCCAGCATGGACCAGGTTGGCCTCTCCTGCAGAACCTCCCACGGGGCCGTGCGTCTGAGCATCCCCCACTTTTCACTCTCGTCTCCTGCCCGCTGGATGCTGCCAGTACGTTCCCACCACCAACACTGCCAGGCTTTGGTAACACTCCTGTTCTGGTGCTCCCTGTGTAAGGGTCCCGACGCCCCAGTCTCGGCTGAAGCGCAGCCGCACATCCTGCGGGCGAGAAGAACACTTGGGAACGTGGTGCCCTGAATTCAAAGCCACCAGGCAAAGAAAGATGATCCTGTAATTATTATTTATCATATTACTTCTCAAGATTTTACAGAACGCTCACGTTTCTGAGCCATGGGTGAACCTTAGTGCATAGTCCTGATTTCTCCAGTTTAAAAATAAAAGAAAGTGCCTCAGCCCACAGGGGCTTGTGGAGAGCCATCTCAACGGCAGCGAGCGCCTGGTCCGGCGGCACCCAGTGGCATCCCTGGCGGGTTGGGAGTGGGGCAGGGGGGTCCGGTGCTGTGGGAGGTGCCCGTACACCCCCAGCCGGGGACCCCAGCTCCGCCTGTGCCTTCGCTCGGGGCTGGATTCGCCCGCTCCACGTGGGGCATTATTTGCTTTTTGGACAGGAATTACTCAGCCGTACGGCCGATCGGGACACGCTGCAGGCCTGGCTGCCCCTGCGCCGCGCCGGCTGCTGCCTCCCCTGCGGACCCCCCGGCTCCCTGCCACAGGCACAAAGGGTTAAAAATCTCCTGCCATCCATAGCCACCCTCCCGCGGGTGACGCGGCCCCTCAGCATCCCGTACAAAAGCCCGGTTTAATCCCGGCTGCAGACGACTCGCATTGTAGGCGCAGCCCTCGAGCCGCGTCAGGCGATCGGGTTTCCAGCTAATATCCGAGGCGCAGCCCGAGCGCGGAGCGGGAACAAAGACTTCTTTGTTACCGGGGAAAAAAAAAATCCCCTGAAGATATTAGCAGTGCAGGAGAGTTCAAACTGTTAAATGATTCAAATATTATTCAACGAACACATTTGAACCAAGGTCTCACAACCCAGAACACTTTTTAGATCATCACTTACAAAGCGCCCGCCTCTGCGTTTACTTCTTTATGAAGTCGTTGCTTTCAGGTTTTAATTATGGCCATTTTGCTTCCAGGCTTTTTCAGGGGCTTCGCTTGTTGGCGCAGCTCGGTTCTTTTTGTGATACAGTTTATTTGGTGACTACTGGATCCTTCAGAAGCCCTTACAACCACATTCCCTTAAATTACCTCGGGCTGCATTCTGCGGCCCTAAGAAACAAGGGAGGCAGAGAGCCCATGGCAGAAGCAGCAACAGCATTAGGAACTGTTCTAGAGGGTGCTAAGAACAAGCTTTAAAAATTAGGAAAACTGTTAAATTAGACTACTAAGATTTTAACTGGGGTTGGAGAAGCACTGCAAAGTTCAAATTCAACAAGTATCTTGAATTTCTTATTCATGTCTTGGATATGCAGTTCTAAAAGAGGAAGCCACATAATTCTAGAGAGAAAAGTTAAAGAAAGAAAAAAGGTAGATGGCTTTCTAGAAAGAAACATGTCTCCAAACTGAGGAAATAAAGTTTTAAAATTAAATTTGAGTTTAGGGTGCTTACAGCAATGAGAAAGCCAGGGCTGCTCTGAAGCATGTCAGGCAGATATCTCACCCAACGGGTAACACTGGTACATCTGTGCCTGTGCAGGTGCATGCTGATATCTGCATTGTGGAAAATTACACCATATCTAGGAAAAAATGGAGGAAAAGGGCAATAGAGCAGAGTAAGTACAAGAACAAGTATCAAAACAAGTAGAACAAGTGCCAGAAAACAAGGCATAGGGCAATAGCAGAGCTGCTTCCAGATCCTGTCAGCAGAGTGCATCGCGAAGCAAAATGTAAAGCACGTACCCTTACATCAGCAAGTCATTCCCGTTTCTGTTGTGGGGGGGGTGTAGACACTGAAATAGCCACTTCAGGTGCTTCTCTATGAGGAAAGGGGAGGAGCATCAGAGCCATAACCCACCGTTCGAACAGAGGCGGCACAAGCGACACAGGACGCTGCGGGCACTTAACAGAATTTCCCTCAAGTCAAACCAAGGGTCCAGCTTGTCCTCGTGGAGGCAATGCCTCAGGTGGAAGTCATCGAAATCGTGCCTCCAAGAGCTGGTTGTGACATATTGTTCTTTTGAATTATTGCAAGCTCCAGAACTTTGTTCTTGGTATGGTTTGCACACAGAATTCCGCCTGCAGCAGGTGACAAAAAGAAGAGCAGGCTGTCAAGAGGAACAGTGGATGGAACATTCCCAGGGCCTAAACGCCCTGGTGACACACGTGGCAGTGATTGCCCTCTGGATTGTCTCCATTTCCCACTCAGAGCTTAGAGACACCCTCTTCTCCTCATGCAAAGGGCCACTTCCCTTACTTGGGCAAGTTCCTTTAAAATTGCTCATTTCCAGCCGAAGTGCGAATAAGGCCAAGTCAAACCCGGCAGGGCAACGTTCTGGTCTTGCCAATTAGCTGCTGTTGATTAAAATTCGTTTGCCATTTAAATTCACGCAAGTAGAAAGTCTTTCATAAAAAAGGTTGCAAAACTACAAAGAAAATATTTTTTTCTGATGTCTCTATTGAGACATAGTCCAGTAGAGAAGACTCTCTTGACTTGCATGCACTGAATAAAAAATTGCAGTTACAGCCCAAAGTTTCAGACTTTGCCATGAAACCACAGCTCCATCCCAGGCGCACACACGCGGCCCATGTGAGAAACAGCATTCCCAGAAGGAAACTCATAGGAGGAATAATTAATGACAGAGGCATAAATAGCAAATTTGCATGATATTCAAGTGCTCTGTTTTACAGTAGCAACCTGTAAACCCTGCCTGGGGCCGGGGGGCAGAGTGGCAGGCGGCTCCCCGAGGCAGGGGTGGAAAACAGGGACGAGAGGCAGAGGAGAAGGGAGCGTCTCCAAGAGCCTTCGCTCACCCAGCAGGACTAAGCCCGAGCTGTCTTTGCAGCAAGCCATTCGTTTTCTCTGGCCACCATGTTAGCTGGGACCAAGTCCTTTGTGCAGGATCTCAGAACGACCCTAATTTTTGAAGGGTCTTTAAAAAAAAAAAAAAATTTATTTGTCAGGTTAGTTTAAAAATACTGATAGCAGCCACTGAAATTTTTGCTGTGGTCAAGAAAAGGGTAGCAGTCACTACCACTATGTTTTGGTGGTATTCATGCAGAAATTTTGTAAAAATACAAAATGGGAAAATGGAAAAAGCCTTTAAAGTAGTTCTAGTATAGTTCCTAAAAACAAAGACCCTTGGGAAAAACATTACTGCTACAAAATGTGAGCATATAGAAAATGACAGATTTTTTTTTTTGTGTCAGAAGAAACAAAGATACGCTATAAAATCATCCATTGCCTCTCCATAGACCGTTTCACCCCAACCACCAAATCCACAGGCTCTTCCCCGACACGAATCATCCATAACTAAGAGGTGCATCCTGGCAGACATCCTGGTACCTGGGAAGCTGTAAAGCCGGAGCCAGGCTCTTCCCAGCAGTACCAGCAGACGCAGTTGCAGCACGAGAGATCCCGACGGGCACAAGGGCAGAGCCCTCGCCAGGATGGCTGCCAGCCGGGCACGGCCACGGGATCCCTGGCCTCGGGAAGATGTCCTCTGCCCACGGAGGGACACGGCGCTGGATGACTTGGTCCCGCTCCAACCCCTTGGCCTCTGCCCAAAGCATTCGGTGTGTCCGTAAAAGCTTCACAGGCTGCCAAAATATCGGCTCCTCTTCCGACGGAGGAAATAACGGCCCGGCTGAGGCAGGGCTGTTTGCCACTGTGGCCACCAGCACTTCAAGGCACCCGAATGTGTCTGACAGCCGTTCGCTACTGCGCGGCTGAAAACGGGATGATCCGTTATTGGCTTTTCTCTCCCCAAGCAAGGGGAAGCCCGGGACATCAGGGCTGGCGTGGGAGTGCTGGGAAAAGCAATAGGATGTCAGAACTTCCGCAATGCATCATCATTCGCCAAAGCTAATGTTAACTTTGGGAGATGGCATTATCTACAAATTAATGGAAAGTGAAAATAAATGTCTGCCTTAGCTAATTGCCCAGCACAAATACTGCATCATAGAGCGAAAGGCGCCATAGATGAGGCTTTAGCTGAATTTGAAGACTGCGCAACAAACACTCAGTTATTTTTCCTCATCTAGCAGGAGTTGCAGAATTACAGCCCGTATTTCATTTTGTCAGCCCTGACTGTTTGGAAACGCTGGAGTCTGTCCCCATGAGATACTTGGTCCTAAAACTTACATCTGAAAGGTTTTTAAATGTTTTCTAGCAATTAAAAGTGTATTATGTGCAGTGAGCAAGTATTTCCTGGTTACAATTTAAATGCTTTCAAGATAAGGAGATGCTCAGTTGACTGAACACTATTTATATTTTTTTCTGTTGCGCTAAAAGTTTATGATGCAGTCTCAAAATTGGAGCAGCCTGACTTCTGCTTGCTCTGGCTTCTGATACAAACACACGCAGAGAGGGAAAGTTACAACAAGAAACTAAGGACAGATGCTGTATTTGTAAACATAACGTAGCTAAAAACACATGAAGGCAAGTCAGAAGAACGGTGAGTAGCTTCACTGAGTGGTACATACACATCCCATATTGTCATAATTCTGTATCAGCAAATACAGTTCACCCAATTTTACCAGTTTCTTCTAAAAAAAGCAAGTTTACTCTTTCAGAAAAGAATATTACTGCCAATGGAAATCTGGAAAAAATAGATAACACTTGTTTACTTGTATGAAATATACTGAATCCTGAGACACTTAAAAGTACTCATCATATATGACTGTTTTAGCACTCATATGAGGAAATTGTCCAATGCTTACCTTGAAATCCTCCTTCCTTCAGTTGCTGGAAACTCACAGAATAGATCATGTTTGTTCCCACCTCAAATGGAGCAACAGAAATAGTATTTTTTACATAAACAGAATAACATAAATTGCAAAAAAGATAGTAAATATTCATTTGCTACCAAGAGCTTCAAATTAAAGACCATTTACTTGTATAAAGTTTCAGGAATCAAATTTTTTAAAAAAGAAAGGATGCATTGAAATGCAGTGACAAAACGAGTACGTGCTACAGCAGCTCCCAGGAGGGATCCACCGCTGCATGCTGCTCCAGCCCAGGTGCAGCTGGGACTCGGGCTTTGCTGCTACTTCCTCAGGTAGAGCTGTGTTGCTTTTAAAGCACAAGTAATTAGCAAACACTCCACCCCAATTAACGCTGGCTACAGATCCTTCTCAAGGAAGCTGGCAAATTATCAGACACGTGAGGAAAAGGTTTTGCTGATGGGGTTATGGTGATTAGAGACGAGCTGGTGTTCTGATTCTCTTCCAGCCCCCCATTCCAGCTGCAATCTGTCAGTACTTTATAATTGGGGCTGCAGAGGGAGATATTTACTGCAGGAACCATGGAACCAAGACTGAAGTTTAAGTTGTGTGTGAGTGATATAAAACAAAACTTTTGTCCCGTTCCACACGTTGTCCTGCGGAAGGCTGATTTAGAGCACGTTGACTGTAACAGAGTTTTTCACACTGCAGAGATTCTGAGGCTTTCAGGAAATGTGGCAAGAGCAAAGATACCTCTGTCACCGCGGCCATCTGAGGTGCCTCTCTCTCGCTGCAGCAAGTTTTACCACGTCGCAAAGGAAACGGGGAAGCGGCGTGGCTCTGCAGCTGCAGCGATGCCGTTAGCGCCGCGGTCACAAAACCGAGAAGCGACGGGACCGCGGTGGCCGTCTGCTCCGCGAGGAGGACACAAATGGGGAGTTGCATCTGCAACACAGAGAACACGTTGCAGCTTTTTGAAAAGGAAATGCCTTTCGAAATCTCATGAACATTGCAAATGACATTAATCCAGTACATGACTTTGTAGCCCTTTTCTTGAGGAGCTTTGCCCCAACAAAAGCACAGCCAGTGTCACCATCACCGGGCGGTGACACCTGCCAGTGGTGAAGGACCAACGAGCCCGGGGAGCCACAGGCTTCAGTCTCAAACGCTGCGTCTGAACCCAACGAGCCGCTGGCGCTGCTGAACTGCCCCGAGCGCTCTCGGCAGCCCTGGTCCGAGTCTTGTTCTCCCCAGCCAGGCTCCGTAGGAAGGGAGCTCCCACAGTTTTCCACCTCCCAGCTCAGCCTCCGCTCGGTGCCGTTCCCAACACGTTCCTGCACCCGCTGCACGTCGTGATGTAGAAAGTGGCTAATCCCTCCGTAGGTCACTGAAAGGCACAAGCACTCGTGCACCACAGGCTTGACGGGGAAGAGCAAACAAAAGCCATTGGGAACTTGTCCACCAACACGCAATGGAACAAAGCACAGTTTCAGCATCACCAGGCTTTTCCACCTATCCCTGGGGTCCAGACCCTGGCACACCTTTGCAGGGGTGAACACCAGCCATGCACAGACGCGTTGTTCACCAGAGTAATCGACACAGGCATTTAATTTTTAATGTTCAATCACTTCTGACCAAGAAATTATGATTTAGTGATGCATAGAAACGTCAACCGCTCCAACCACAAATCAGCCACAAGTTCCTCCTCTCAGCTGAAAATGCGAAGAGAGCAGCTGAGAGCAGGAGATGCAGGAGGCAAAGCCCCACGGGGCCGGCACCAGCACCGACACCAGCACCCACACCTGCCTGTGTCTGCCCCCCGGCAGGGCAGAGCTACAGCAGCCCCCCGGGATGTCCCTGAGCCCTGGGCACGTGGGCTCCAGCCACGTGCAGTATCTCCAACTTGCCGCAACCTGCAGGGTCTGCGCTGTGCACCCCACCGCCCCAGCCCCCCCACAGCCCGCGGGCCGGCAGAGCCCGTTGTGCCTGCAGTGGCCAGGACACCCAAAATGGTATTCTTAGGGTCTGGTCAGAAGGGAAGCAAGAAGAGGACAGAGACCCCCGAGTGCTCCGAGGGCTCGGGGAAGCAGCGGTGTCTGTAAGACACAGGTCCCTGTGCATCCGGGGTGGGATGCGGTGGGAAAGGGCCACGCAGTGCTGCGGCAGCGCTCCTGCGTTCAGCAGGCTGGAATCAGATAAACAGTGATGGCCAACAAAAGGAGCTGAGACCGAAGGAATCTGGCATAAGCTAACGAGCTGTTCCTGCTGTTGTCCGTAGCGGGACGGAGCCTGGCTGGCAGCCACGGGCACCGCACACCCACCTGGAGACGAAACCTCTCCCCAAGCCCACCTTCGCGAACACCAGCCGTTCTTCTAAAATCACAAGTGTCAAGTGAGGGTGACAGCACCAAAATTTAACAGTGGTGGTCAGCGGCGCTTGCCTGAGACCAGCTTGGGTTGCACCTGCATCATTTGTGCCGCCAGCCCGCGATGCCAGTGCGCGTGGCAGGCGATGGAGCTCTCCGCACGCTTCCTGACACAAACAAGGCTTTATTCCCACGGACCCTCTGTGGCAGCTCATTCTGCAGGAACTCGTCCTGCTGCCAACATGCCCAGCACAGCCCCTTGCCTCTGGGGCTGCAGCCCCCCACGGGCACACACCGCCGGTGACCTCCCACCTCCGCTCTGCGGGAGCAGGGGGCCCCAGTGCCCGCTCAGCCCCGTGTGTCTGCTCCCCATCGAGTGCACCTGCAGACCTCAGGCTTTAGTCAGCATCCAGTCTCCTGCCTTGATTAACCCCGAGCAAAATCTGCTCCTGCTTGTAACGCCTTCTCGCCTCGGGAGCGCACGGGGAGCTCCTCTGGTGTCACAGCCGACGTCTGCAGAGCTGAGCGCTGTGGCAAACAAGTTGCAAGCTTCCTACAAGTTACAAAGCTGTTTTATTCTTCCTGACAAGCCTAATCACATTATTTCAATATTTAAAGGGAAGCATGCACTTAGTCCGGCTCCTTGAGGAGAGGTCACCATGTTAAAATCCATCTGTCGGGCACGGTTAAAAACAAAGTGGGGAAAAGGCCTTAAGGCAACATTGTTCAGTAGCTCTGGGGTCCGAAGGATGCCAAGCAAAGCCACGGAACCTCCTGTGCATCACCACCAAACCTGACGTAGGTTCATCTGCCCATTCGGCGCACCGTGACCGTGCCGAGGCGCGTGTCGGTGTGCGCTGCTGCCCGGCACACGTCCAGGTGCTGCGAACACGAGGGTGACTGACAGGAGCAATATTAATCCTCCGCTTTTGCCGGCGGATGCTGGCAGATAATAGCAGTGCGCTGAGGTGTTAAAGCTACAAATCCACCCACAGCAGAGAAAACAGAAGCTGCACGTGGCAAGATAAGGTTTTAGACCAGTATCATCCACAGCTGCAGGAGCAGCCCCGAGCCGGGAACGGGGATGGCATGCCGTGGGCGGGAACATTCCCCTCTGCCTGCGAACAGCCCACCGCCTCCTCCGACGATGGTGCCCCTTGGTTGCTGAACACAGACAAGGTGTTGAGTATCTCAGTCCCAAGCCGTTGACGGGAAGTGCTGATCCCTGCGGCGCTGGCCGGACTGGGCGCCCGCCTGGCTGGGGAGCCCGCGCTGCCCGGAGCCGTGCGGCCGTGGCAGCAAAGTGATGGCCAACGGCTCGTCGCGTCCCGCCAGAGAGCGCGACTGCTGAAGCTGCCGACACGGGACACCAGTGGTTTTAGCACAATTCACCAACGCTCAAGAGAACCACACAAACCTCTCTGGAGAAGCTGTTCCAGTCCCATTTAAGGGGCAGGGGCAGGATTTGGTCTTTCAGCCTCGCGAAGCTGTTCCGGGGCAGGATTTTGCCCTGCGCACCAGTAGTGTAAGCACAAGGGGCACTGAATTAGTCTCAGTTTTTAGAAGTGCTATGGAAATGCAGCACAAAATGCTTTACAGCTGTTTTTTTCCCTTTTACCGAGGGTTTCACATGGCCTGTGAGAGTCCAGCCAGGAGAACTGCATTTCGGTGGGTGATTAAATAATCCTCATTAAATCATTGGACAGAGTTCTTTCACGGTGGCAAACAGCGACAGCCAGGCCGGGTCTCTCCGCAATTCCAGCATTCCCGGCCCTCAAGCTCCCACGCTGGCACGTGCCCTCACTCAGAAACCCCTTCCTGTCTCCCACATATCTCAGATGTGTTTATTTATACACTTTTGTGTGGTCAGGTGTCCTAAGAGAAACAAACACGTTGAACTGCTGCAAACAGACACCTCCGTGAGTTACATTTAGAACTTTTAGTGTGTTTCCACTTTTTCCTTGTTCAAAGTTAAGGTACTGTTGGAAAAGCACTTACAGTTGCTCAAAGACTCTGCTGCCAGTTCAGGAGACTGAGAAAAGGTCCTGTGACCCAAACAGGTGACTACACGAAGGAACAAAAGGGCTCTAATACCTGCCCTCAGCTGCCAGGGGTTCTGCTACATCAAAACGAAAATCAGGGGGCTGCATCCTCCAGAGGTGACCAGCCAGGAGCCTTGCTTGCCTCGCACGGAAAATCTCCGAGTTTGCCTCTGAAATGCAAATTCACAGTGCCTGGGAAAAAGCTTTATGAGCTCAGTTTCACAGGGACACACTGAGGCACCAGCCCAGCAGTCGCCACCCGCTCCCTGCGCTGCCGGGGGCCACAGACCCTCCCCTCTCCGGAGCCTCCGAACAGCAGAAACCGCCTTCGCCGCGGCCGAAGCAGCCAGTCTCCCCGCACAGCCTCACGCACGGGCAGCCACGACGGCCCTGGGAAGGTGCCAGAGCCGGTGCCCGGCTCACGCCTGGTCCCCAGCGGCACCGTCCGACGGGGATAGCGGGCAGGTACGGATTTCTCTGTGCAAATACACATTCTGGGATACCCCTCCGTTCCTCGGGCGAATGTGGGCAGCTCAGCTCACACGTCTGTTGCCCCAGGACTGCGGGCTGAACCACAAGTGGGGCTGCACAAAGTGCCGGGTGGTGTCGGACACACAGGCAGGGGGATACGGGGAAGGGGCAGCTGGATCTGGCTCCCCTGGGACATGCCAGGCAGGGGCGGCAGCCAGAAGGCAGCGGCTTGTTTGGAGCTGTTTTTTCCTGAAGGTTAATTAAATGCTGGGGGTTTTCTTTCTTGCTCAGCATTTGTCAGCTCAGTGTTTCGCACCCTCACCCCGTCCCTCCGTGTCTGTTCCTCACTGCAGCGTGAGGTCAGGGCCACGGCCCCGGGCCGTAGGCAGCGATAGCGCGTAGCTGGCGGTTTTGCAAGGGCACGTTAAAAATAACCATTTCTGCCCAAGCCCTTGCTTACGCTGAGGACTGGCCTCGCCGCAGTAACGTTCCGAGGGGCGCAGCGTTCGCTTTGATTGAGAATTTGATGAGAACATGAACTCGGTTCTCTTGCGTTATGGTTGCTGCAGTTGTTGCTGCAGACATGAAGCATCAGACCAAAAGCATTGACCGCCGTCTGCACCAGAGCTCGACACCAGCGGTCCCCCGTCCAAACCACGCCCGGCCTCGGATCCTGCCAAACAAACGTAGTGGCCAAAGGAAGAGAGAGCGCCACGGCGTTTCACTGCAGGAGACGCGGCAGTTGCCGACCAGAACAAGGGTGGCACCCGCCTTCCTGCCTAAGAAGCTAAAAACGAGGAGAAATGACACGGCTCCCAGGTAGCCCGGCACTAACCCCCACCGGTCTTCATGGAGACCAGAGCGGACTTGGTCCCGCGGGGAGATCACCTCGGCGCGCTCGGCACCTTCGCACAAGGGGGACGCCTGCCCCGTTTGTTCATGGAAACGGTGGAAGTGTTGTTCCGTGGAGTGACGAGGAAGAACGACTTTATGCACAGGTGCTCACCTCCAGAAATGCAGATTTGGCAGTGACGGACATGGCGAAATGGATGATGCCGGAGTCAGGAATCCCAGAACGGTGGGAACAGCCGAGGACCTGACTGTGCTCGCTCCTGCCAGCGGCAT
Source organism: Tauraco erythrolophus (assembly GCF_009769465.1). Taxonomy (NCBI): domain Eukaryota; kingdom Metazoa; phylum Chordata; class Aves; order Musophagiformes; family Musophagidae; genus Tauraco; species Tauraco erythrolophus. The sequence goes on from NC_141483.1 coordinate 16,099,278, forward strand.
GCGACACAGAGGAACAAGAGCACTTCCAAGTATGCGATGTAGCTCCTAAAAATGGCTGAATCAAATGAGTTTTGGGAAATTGATAGGGGGTTGTCTTATCAGAGACGTTTTCAGACTGCTCAGAAAGGTGTTAGGGTGAAAAAACCCAACGCACCTGAAATCCCAAAACACAAACCTCAGCAGATTTTTTTCTGACATTTCCCAGTCCACACATGAAGGCAAAAGACAGAAAACGTTCCCTCTTTTTTCAATTATTAAAAAAAATCCTCCAGAAAAAAAACAAACGCCTTACAAATCCCTTTCAGACCACACTTATGTGCAGCCAAGTGATGGATTTAAAAGGTTACTGCTGGAATATGGTTCACAGCAGTCTATTGCAGTGAATAAATATCACGTTTACATATCCATTATAACAAAACTGTGTTGCACTTCCATTACTTCATGTTGGTTTGCCATCTGGAAGCTAAACAAGCTGTGTGGTAGAAAAAAGAACTCATTTTTGCATTTATCAGAAGGAGCCGTACAAGTTTCAACTTACAGCGGGCGCTGACACACTCAGCAGGCAGCGATGTGCCCGCGGAGCCGCACTTCACGCCGCCGCGGGGCTCAGCCGCGCCAGGCGGCCCCTCAGAGAACCCATCTCACGCGGCAGCATCGGCCCGAACTGGAGAGCAGCCCAGACCGCGTTGGTGGGAGACTCTTCCCGCCCGCAGAGCCGGATCCCATCGGAGCGGCGCGGCTCCGCTCGTGTGCCAGGCTGTGCTGTGTGGCCAGACACAGCCCGAGGACGTGGCGTTTCCTTTCTCAATGGTTTCAGCCAGCGTCAGCCAGCTCCGCTCCTGCCTCGGCGCCACGTACCGCACCAGGAGACGTGTCCGACCAGCGCCGCAGCCAGGAACGGCCAGCGCTGCCGGCAGGAACACGCGCCCCTCCACCAGCCCTTCTCAGCTCAAGCAGCGCCTGCCTCCGACAGAGCCCACCGCGCTGCCCTCCCGCACACGCCTGGCAGCCACCAGTCCCCGAAGCAAAGGCAGCTGCCGGCGCTGGCCGGGCAGGTGAGAGTGATGGGGATGGAGGATGGGACCAGCCAGGGAGCAACACCACCATCCTCATCAGCACCCCCCGGCACCGGGCGCTGCTCGGGAGGCACCCACTGCCCACAGCCCCCTTCTCCCGTCCTTGTTGCTCTGAGCAGCTTCACCTCTCCCAGTCAAATACACCTCTTTATTCTTCTGGTACATAATGCAATCATCCGGTGCAACCTACTGCAGCCACCTCTGTTAATTTTATAGTACTTATTCCATTCCTAATTATTTCTCCAGAAGTCTGTTCTGAAGCTTTGCGTGTCATTGACACGACTAAACAGGCCTGGAATGGCCCAACTGTTCCCCCACACCTACATATTCTGTACTCACACCATCTTACCCCAACTTCAAACGCATCCCAGACATCCTGGCCAAGAGACCCACGAACGACCGTGCCGCTTCCCCAGGTGTTCTGCAGGAGCGGTTGTTCGCTGCCTCAGTCCGAAGGAGCCGCGCTTTGGGAACCAGCCTGCGCCGGGCAGGGCGACTCCCACGGCTCCGTCCCTGAAGGCCAACCCGGCCGCGCGGCAGCCTCCTGCTTACACCACCCGTCCTCTCTGCAGCACGGGCCAGATGTGGAGCGAGCAGCAGCTGTAACACGACAGCCGCAGAGAGCCCAGAGCCACTGCAAACCCGCGGGGCCGGCACGTCCAGCCATACACCACAGCAGCACAACGCCTCCCTACTCCAGACAGCAGCAAAGGTCCAGCTAAGTCTGTGTTGCTCGGCTTGGAATCCTAGAATAAAACAAAAATCCGAACAAGCCCTTCCCTCCCCGATTGCTACTAACTGGAACCCAGGTTTCAGCGCTCCGCCACTGGAGCGCGTCCTTAGCGGGCTTCCAACCTCGTGCAGCTCAACAAACCGAATGCCAGCTCATCAGCAAACTGCAAATACTAACACCTAAGACAAGAGACAGAGCATTTTATGATCAAATTTATTTAATTTTCATAGACTGTTTTACTGTAGGTCACACCAGAGACTGCCAAAGTAAACTAAACATTTTACATTCACTACAAGATTCTCTGATTTTCACAACTAGTCCAAAAAAAAAGAAAGCTGTAGGGTCCCTTTCCCTCAGTTTGCGCTATGACTCCCATTAACGACAGCAGGACGCGTGTTCCAGCACCCAAGGGAACCGAGCCCGCGGGCTCCCAGGTCGCAGCAGCCCCCCCGGCTGCACACACTTAAAATCAGACGTGTGCGCGTGTGTCTGTGCATGTCTCCGTGCGTATTTACAAAACCAACCTCCTGATGGTAGAGCACAAATAACCGTGTACCTGCTAACCCAGAAAGGAGGAAAAAAAAATAAATTTGCAGCACAGAGGGTAGGAGGATGAGATCACACAGCAGAGGTACAAATGCCCCGGCAGACGCGTCCGCGCCCGGCGCTCGCAGCAGGCAGGCGCACCGGCAGCCCGGCCCGCCCTGGAAGCTTAGGAAAATTTTGTCACTGCCCGTAATGGAAATCAGGTCACTCCTTGTGTAGCCCCCAGGTAGGTCCAAAATGATTCCAGAATACTTGGATGAATGTGAGGTTATGAAGACAGAAGCTTAAGCAAGGCTTGCCCCACCGAGGTTTCTAGGGATGCTGGGAGGACACCAGGCATTAATAGAACTTTACCTAACTAGTGCTTTTAAAATCATTTGTTTCTGATCTAGCAAGCGTTTTGATAATATATACCTACGATATGCTCCGAATGTTTCCTTAAAAAATGCTGAAGACATCTTCCCTATTTGAGAGCTATCTACAGGAGGTCTTTATTATACCAAATTTCTTTTGTGTGTCTACTCCTGACAAATATCAGAGCAATACGTCAGATGCTACAATTTAAACTTTCATCGTATCTGAAAGTATACATCTCTTTTAAAGTGTATTTTCAACATGAAAAGAGCTAAAATCACAATTATACTCCATTGCGTAATGTGTGTGAAATCAAGACCATTTGCATAGCTTCCAAAGTGAAACTCTGGAAAATTGCAATTAACAGGAAGTATTACTCTGGGGAAGGGCTATCATCCCCCTTCACTTCTACTGCACGGCCTAAGACATACTTTAAATATTCTATGAGTATTGTCAGTACCTTTGCCTAAAAAGCCAGCTTCTGGAAAATTTCAAGTTGCAATTATTTTATAAATCACAAGCCATTTTTCCTTAATCTTGCCAATTTTAATGAAGAAAAAACATTAGCATTTCAATGTACAAAAGTCCAATAAAACATGGGTTTTTTGTTTCTTTTAAATCAGTGAATGGGTAAAGTTTGGGTTAAACTTATTTGACAGTAAGTGTTTTCCAATTTCCACTATTAAAATTTTTTTTTCTGATTTGACTATAGGATAATGACAGTCCAGAAATAAATAGCTATAAATACATTCATTGTTCCTATTCAAAAAATAATCACATAGGGGAGACACAAAACTAAATTAACTTATTGGGATCTCTTTCTTTACAACGAGATATGGGCGAGTTATAGCAGAGTGACTCAAGACAGGAAAAAAATAACCAAGTAGGGAATAAATTGGTCCAGTATTGACATTCATGAAACATACCAGTTAGCATAATTCTGCAGTTAATTCATCCTTTAAATGACACTACTCAGTTGATTTTTATTTGCTTCAGGTATACATAGTGAAAGCAGGTTCCTTGGAATCGTTGCTGAGGACAGGTATAGTACCCTGGAGACACTGTAACAACCCCCTTCAGTATGCATGTGCGTATATAGAATTATATACAAGTAATCATGCATCCACACACACACTTGTATAGCAACACTGCAGGTGACGGTCAAATCCATCATCATTCATCATTGGCAGCACTTGTTCCTCTGACTTGGCCTTGGTTACGTAGCTGTGGAGAAAGAAAACACACAATTACGCGTTACCAGTTTCCTCCAACACCAAGTTCCAAATAAACAGGTTTATTGATCTCCAAGAAAAACAGGGCAGGGCAGTCAAACCACTGCCAGGACGAGCAAACCAGAGCAATGCAAGGCGTGCCAGGCAGTCTTAGTTTGGGCGCCGTCCTCCCCGGCGGGCAGCACTCCGGCCCCAGGAGCCTCGCGCTCCTCAGCAGGATCTCGGCATCCCGAATCCTCAGCAGGATTGCGGGGATCCCGCCCGCGGCATTAACACAGTCGCAGCGGGAAACTCCGACACGGAGGCACTGGGCACAAACACTCCGCAGCCTGCACCTCTCCTGGACAACCTGTTTCCCACAGTGACAGTTTTAACACAATTTAGTGTTAACAAACATCTGCGTGGAGCCGGATGCCAAGGACTCAACATGCTTGGAAGATGGCAGCCCAGGTTCTGAACCACGCGGACCATGCCCGCTACCACTTCGCTACTGAGCGCGCAGCAAAGTGACGCTCGCCGACTCTTCTGATTTGTGCCCAAAAGGCTTCAGCGCTCAGCGCCAGCACAGTGGTGGCAACAGGTCACGCACTTTGGGCTTCTGTGCTGGCGAAGCACAAAGAACCCGGGCTCGTGGCCAACGCCTCGGGCGTGCTGCCGCCGGACCGAGCACCCGCCCAGCCCGCTGCAGTACCCATCTGTGGAGAAGGTCTCTTATGCACCCCGGACACCATGGGGCACCTCCAGCTGTTGATCACCACGAGGTTATCGAACAGGAGGGAGGTGAGGCCCAGAAGCGTTATCTGGACACATCTCCATTTAGATGATTTCTGCCAGCAATTCCCATCCATCAGAACATTAATCACTTTTCTCCTTTTCCATCCAGCAGTTGACTTACACAGCTTGATCTGCCTCAGAACCTACAGAGAACTCCTCTAGACGTCAGCAGCCAAAGTGCCTCGAACGGAACCCTTCTTACGCATCTAAACGTAAAATAAAACTGTCAGCTACCACATAAAGAACCTGTCGTGCTGTTGGTTAGTAAGAGAGAAGTAACGATCTACATGACCAGGACTGCTTTTCCCTGGCCAGGACCAGAACCAGCCTCAGCTACAGCTGAGGTTTTTTGGAGATGGAGGTATACACAGCTTCTTTTTGGGAACTGTACAGCAGCTGCTTAGACTTTTAACAGCCTGTGATACTTCAGCATGGAGCCACGCTGCTCAAAATACCCAACGTGGCGTTCCTACCCTCAAAGACACGAGGTAGGTCGGTCGCAGTGCTTTGGCAGGGTCAGATGCTTTTCCACTATGCACTGATTAGCTGATGTGTACTTAATGAAGCACAGGTGCTCCTCACCCCCAGGAGTCAGACACATTAACCGCTAAGTGAAAGACAGAAAAACAGTGAGAAAAGGATGGGCTGGGATAGAGCAACTCTGGAAGAACACTGATGAGGATTCAGAGAGTAAAAAACAGAACCAAAAGTAACAAAAATAGAGATCCTGACTGTAGAAATTGACTGGAGATGAAGAACAGGACCAACAGAAGAATCAAAACGTGCACAGAACTCAAAGAGAAAGATTAGCTCAAACCAGGAAGAAAGGGTGTTAATGAGAAAGGGAATAGCAACAGAAAGCAACGTGTGTAAGAAAATGAGATGCTGCCCATACTGTTAGGCTTGTCTGCAATTGTTTTTATGCATCATAGATCTGCATTGTGCAACACTGACAAAAACGCCAACTATTTCTCTGCAGGGATGGAAACATGAAGATATCCTTGTAATATGGAGCACCTTATCACTACGTGCTCGCTTCCTAGTGGTCCTGGCCATAAAACTAATGTTTTGTGATATACTTGGGATTTAATGAAAGTTACTGCTTAGCAGACTGGATGAAGTAGTTGAATATGAAACATAAACCCAAATTATTTGGGATAAAATTAATATCCATATTTTATTTGGCAGTGACATTTTTGCCTTTAGGTTATTCTCCAATAATGCACTTCACCATAAAAACCTTGAAACTGCATAATTTATAGGTGTTTGTAGATATCCCTATTATAACAGTTCAGAAAAACCAAAATATTTTAACAGTAGGTCCCCACTCCTCTCACATTTCACAATACACATAGAAAAGCTGTGTTAGTGTAACTAATCAACACAATTCTCTTGCAAAAATCTGACTTTTTCAACAAGTAATACACTTAAGGTTCCTGATGCTAACATCTTACACAAGCAGCTATTTGAAATAAATATTTGCATTGCTTTGCAAAACAAGAAAATAGTAAATAAATGTGTCTGATATTTAAGAACAAGGATAAATGTTACACCCAGAAACATGTGATCTGGGTTTTGCTTAGGGTAAGAACTAAAAAGCAGCAAATATTTTGCAAAAAATATGTAAAAAGATACTTACCAGTGAGAAATGTGGAACGGAACTTTCTCTACAAGACGACAAACATCCACAGTCCACAGAGACAGAAAAGGGATATTTTGTCATGCTCACAGATGCGTCGAGTGCTCTGTACTCTCTCCAACACAGACCTTGTCTGCACCTCACACTGCCACTATCCTTTCTCAGAGAAACTGCACGAAGTCTGTTTAATTCCAAATAAAGCACTATGGGTGTGCAAAAGAGAACCCTTCTGACAAAAATCAGTTATAGAGAAGAAAGTGATCACCCTTTCTCCTCCACAGACATCTAGGAATGTAGGTGGCTCTAGGAATAGGTTCTGGCATAAAGTAGAATTAAAGAAGAAATCCAAGCGATTTGAGAGAACACATGCCATAATCACAAATGTCCAAATGCCAATGAGAGAACACAATGTTTGCAAGAGCGAGTGAACATCATCCTTTTCCAAAGCATATTCTGGGAACTGCCAAAGCAGACAAATCCTTCAGCTCATTTGAAGAGACAGTTTGGTTTTACCAGCTCAGAACATCTACACTCAGAACAGTGAAGAAACGCTTCTTCCAAATCCAGAAAACATCTCTACACAATGCAAGATGGCTCCACGCAGTTCAAAGTCCAAACGTGGGGAGCATAAGTGGGCAGCAAGTTTTGATATTAAAGGAAAAGATGTGCTGGGCACAAATCACAAAATGCCCTTCAGAACCACTGTCAACAGGAGGTCTAAAGCACAGGCAATCTGTTCAAAGATGTCTGGCAGCTGAAAGGAGTTAAACCATGCCAAAAAGCAAGGTATAGCTGAAGACACATTGTGTCTTGAAAGAAGCAAGAAAAAAGAAGGAAAGTGACAAGCTGAATGGGTTTGGGGCATAAAGCAATTGGCCAAATGGGAAGGAAACAGAATTGCAAATCCAAAGGCTGCAAAGAACTTAAAAAACCAAAGTGAGAAAGGTTCATGCCAAAGGTCATGCTCTGGAAAGACACTACAGAAGAAGGCTTCCCGCCCAGCCTGTGATGTTCCTCTACCTCTTCAAGGAAAGAAGAGAGAAAGTGCCCTATGGATGAGTTTCCTTCTAGACATCAGACCAAAGACAGATCAGGCTGTGTGCATTTGGTCCTCACAGCCACTAAAGCACAAAAATTGACACCATCTCAAGCCCACTAATTTTACTGACTTCCTTTTTGCAAGTAGGATGAGTGCAACAGCTGTCATGTGACATATTCAAGCCTACTTGGAGACATTTTTGAAGAGAAAAAGTAATTGGACCTAACGATGATTAGAAACGAAACAAAAGACATGACAGAAGAGCAAGATGATAGCTCTGAGTTCTAACTGACAAGTGGTCAGAAGGCACTCGACGGGACTTTGTGCGATGGGCTTGGCACCACAAATAAAGAGGTGGTCAAGGCAGACATTCTGGATTTAAGTGACATCAGAAATAATGACCGTAAGCCCCTTCCAGCTTGCCACAACACAGCATGCAGAAGCGTGAAGCGCATGGCTCTGCACAGGAGAGCCGCCAAAGGGGCTGCAGTGCTCCTCAGCAACTGCCCAAACGCGCTCGAGGGGATGGGCACAACGTCACTTGCGACAATTCCTCAACAGGTAACTCTACAAGTAGATGGCACACAAACATCAACCTTAAAAAAGGATTCTTACCGCTTCCAGCTCCTTTTGGGTTTCATCCTCCATTCTCCTAATGTCTTCCATAGTCAGATCAATCCACTTGTCAATCCAACAGAACAGCTGACGATGGAAGTTGGTAAATATCCTTTTTTCTTGCTTTAAGAAGATGAACAAACATTAGATAACAGGCCTAACTTTTTGCCAAAGACTGGTGAAGTGATTGCAGCTGTTCAATTTGAAAAGTCATAACCTTTAGGCGTGTGCTGATTCACACTGCTACAGGTTCAGTCCCCTCACGTTCCTGGAGCCAATTTAAAAGTTATCTAATTTCTCACATGCTTTAACATGGAAAAAAAATGAACAAATTTCATTACCAAAAAGAAGTTTCGAGAAATGTAAGCAATTCATGATACTTGAAAATGCTGAAGAATCCTTGTAAAATCTGTTCTAGCTCCAAGACAGAATGGTGTTCTAGCACCAGACAGAACAAACATAGCATCACAACAGCTAGAGTAGTGTGAGCTGTACAAAAATCTACGACAGAACTGTTTCTGTTAAAAAAAACCCAAGAATGGCCAATTCCTAAAGCCAGAATGAAGCAAAAAGGGAAGTACTTCTGACTCCAAAGATGGCACGCTTGCAATTTGTACCAAATCAGCATCCCAGTAGTATCTGACACGCAACTGCAAAGTATAAAAAACCTTGAGAGTATAAATATTCAAGCTAAGGATTCCACAGCCCTTTCATTGAAGTAGATGTATCTGGGCTTTGAATCAATCACAGGAAGAATCTTTTCACTGTACCTCCTTCTACTTTAATTGTAGGTTTCCCATTTCAGAACACCTGCCATCCCCAAAACCCCTCTGTGTCATGCTGAAAAGTGCAACTTGCCAGCTCACTCCATCTCTAGTGCCCTGGAACCTCAACTTTTGTAACGGTGATCTGGATGGTGAAAGACGCATTGTACAAATGACCCGATCTGCAGAACTGCCAGTATTGCTTCCGACTGCTCTGATAAAAGTACTCGTGTGTACAACACAGAAATGGTTTCACTACTGCTCAGGCTTCTGCATGTGCTCAGTGACCCAGGTTGCCACCTGAAGTTCATGTCTTGTTCATCTGCTCCCAGATTTTGCATCACTCAAGCTGCTGACTGCCCTCAAAACCAACGCTGAACAAATCTAACATACAGTTCTTGACAACTAGCAGAGATAACCTCCTTTAAAGGATCAGCTTCAGGCAAAGCTAGGTTAAAAAAAAAAAAGAGAGAGAAGTCATATCCTCAAATACTCATCAGACCACAGAACCAGTCTTGGCTCTTCTCAGCTTATTCCCTAACAGAGTTCAGTTTGGAATGTGTGATGGGCAACTCCTTCCCAAAGCAACCACCAACACACTGAAGAGTCTCCAATGTCTCCTTACCCTTACTTTGGGCTGTGGCCATCACAAACTACCTTGTGCATCTCATTTTCAGTTACTATTGTTTGAAGCTTTTCTCTTTTGCTATCATATTTACTGAAATTCATCAGCATTTAACGCGGTTTGCTGTGTGGTGCGCTCAGAGCCCTGGTCACCACGACGCGAAAGGTCTGGTGTTGGCTGTCTGTGAAGAGACACCATGGCCAGCTGCTACTGGGATAATGTTTTGGTTAACTCACTGTTACAGCACATTTTCTCTGGATTGGAGAGGACTGGCACGATGGTCTAGATTAAACACTTTGCCTACACATAAGTTTACATTCTAAATATTTAGTCATACGTTTAAAACGACAATTCGTATTCTGATGATACAGCAGTAACAAAGCAAAGATGCAGACGTAAACTGACAAAACACCACAATTGCCAACTAAATCCTAGTGCACTGGATTCTACCTGCATCATACCTGGTTTTACAAGCATTCAATTCCAAAAAAATCAAATAGTTTAGAATTAGCAGAAGCACAAGAACAGTTTTGTAAGAAAACTAGAACATAAAATACCAAACACCAGCATGTTTTATGCAACTTTCAACTTAGAAAAAAACCAAAGAACTCTTCCCATCAAGTGCTGTCACTTAAAAATCAAGTGTTAAACCTACATGACAGACTCTTTGCTTACGCCTTTGCTTTTTGAACTTAGAAAGTTATTCCAGTACCACCAATTAAACACCATTGCTAGTGGATCCAGCCACAAATGGCTGTACTTGCTGAAGAAAGGAACAGAAATTGCTTGACTGTGAGCAACAGGAAACCTCATCACTGGTTCTGCTCAGAAAAGCCCACTTCAGCACAGAACCACCACGCCTCCCCACCCGCCGGCCTCCAGCCCCCTGCCAGCAACGCCCCGGCAAGGGAGCAGCACTTACCTTCTGTATAAAGTTTTCAACCTTGTTCTGCAGTCCCCACCATTTGAATTTGATAGTCACCAGCTTATAAGCACACATTTTAGGACATTCTTCATCAGTTGCTAGCTCTTTCTGTTTATGGATAATGGGAAGAAATTTTTAATTTTTTAAGAATTTACTTCAGTCAAATTTATTATTAGAAATTATAATTCTAAGTATTACATTAGAATTATAAATTATATTATTAATTTATACTTATAATAATACTTAGAATTCGAAGTATTATTAAACACTTAGGACTGTACTCTGGACATAGGGTAATAAGAGATTAACAAACAATCAGGTTAAATCCGTAAGACAATTCCAAACATATACTATATGCAAACCTATACTATACATCTTGGTCTTAACACGGATCTCATTTTCACCGTTTCCACTGTAATACACTTTCTGACATTTTGAAAGGACAATGAAGTTTGACTGCATAGCTAGCACCAAATTATTTTTTACTTTCGGGTCTCCTGTGCAAAGGCAATTAAAATCTGAGTTGTACCAAGTTGCTCAGCACAGAGGTGGAAGACACACGAACTAGAAAAGATTCAAAAAACAGGACCACCCCTTGAGTTCACTTCTCCCAAAAGCACAAAACTTCAGCTTGTTGCAGTTCCGTTCTGCCCACGCAGACAGAGGCACACTCTCCCCACGTCCCTCTCCTGCAGCCGATGCCAGGTTATGTCTTTACCCAGGTGTGGAGGCCATTTCTAGCTGTGGGGCATAATTTACATGTTCATTTTTGCATAAGGAATTGTGGACCTTCTGACTGTGAGAACTCCTTTACCATCAACAGCAACAGGCGGCCGGAAAACTAAAGCTCCACTTCCAAGACTGCTTGGAAGCAGCTCCAGCTCAAGGACTGGTGCAAAAGCAGCATCCCCAGAAGGATGAACTGAGGGAAATTCAGGAGACATCCACCACCACTTCCTGTACTTCCTAGGTTTCTGCTACAGCTCCTACATCCAAGCAATTCCGAAGTACCTGTAACACCACACACAGTGATTTTCCCACAATTCATGCAGTCACATCTACGGAATACGAGAGACTGTATCAAGCTTTAAGTTCAACGAGGCGCATGAGGCTACTCCAAGCCTTGTAAAAGAGGAAGGAAAAAAATCCCCAAAACTAAAAAAGGAAGCTGATAGTAGCTTTTCTAAAAAAAAAAAAAAAAAAAGCGTGTTTGGCTTGAATAACAAGCAATTACTATAAGAAGTCCACAGATTTTTATTCTTTATATCTGCAACAAACTTGTAAGTAGAAATACTTCATGGCATTAAGTCAACTGCTTTTAACCATGAAATGGACTACTCCTGTCGGTCATGCCCACAGGGAAAAGATTTACTGGGAGATATATCCTACATATAAAAATCTTGGTGAATAATGCATGTTTATTTAATGTATAATTTTTGTCACAAATACTCATCACCAGAGAGCACTTAAATGAAAATTAATTATCCTCAGAAGCCTGATGTTCTATTCCCGAGCAAAAAGCAAAGCGCTGCTGTTGTTTAGTTTCCCCAAGCAGCACCAGTCCATGCCTAGGCACCAGTAAAAGGACAGAACTAACCGGAACATACAAATTCCGCGCCCCCAGCTCCAGGTGTTCAAAGTTCTCCTCATTTTACAGCTGTTTTTAAAAACCAAACCAGTAACTCTTCACTGTCTTTGGGTCACACAGGCCCGAACAGGCCATTCCGGCACGGGCCTCCTGCTTCCTTGCCGAGCAGGAAGGATCGGCCGACATCTGGGGCAGGATGCAGGCTGGCAGCCCGGCTCGCACAAACAGCCCCCGCGACACGGCGCAGGCAGGAGCGTCCCCGCAGCGGCGTCTGAACGGTGCCTCCCCGCGCGGCCGTCTCGGAACACCAATATCCCCCTTTTCCCACAAGACTCCAGCTAACGCTCAGGCCCGGGACAAACCCACGAGTCAGACCAAAGGCCTCCCTGGCTCCGTGTTTTGACAGCAGCCAACAGCACAAACCTACGTGAAAATATAAAACCCAGGGAAGAAAATACTGGTAATTCACTTAGAAACTCTACCAATCTCAGCTACTTACAAGCTCAGAAACCTTCTGAAGCAGAACTACCTTCTGCCTTTGGACACACAAAGGGAATAAAGACTGCGCAGATTGCAAAATCACAGCACTGCCGAGGGTGAAAGGGACCTTCTCGGGTCACCGGATGCAGGAGCCCTCTCACGAAGGGCCACCTACGGCAGGCTGTCAGGACGGTGTCCAGCCAGGTTCTGAGTATCTCCACAACCTCTCTGGACAACCTGCTCCAGTGGTTGACCACCCTCACAGTAAAAAAGTGTTTTCTGGTATTCAGGTGGAATCTCACGTTATTTTTTGTCTATATAATCGGATTGTCACAGGATGAACTTTCATCATGCTGAAAAGATGACACTAGGAGCAGCTGTGGTGACACCAGTTAGGTCAGTGGTATGCTCGGCTGCACTCAGCTCTCATTAAGACAAAATAAAGCACAAGGAGCACCCAAGAGGCAGCTCTGCAAGCTTTTCTTCTGGCAACGCAGCACAATGCGCAGTGAGGCGTCAGCTTCAGTAGCCCACACCCCTTCTGCTCAGCTGAAACCTGATCCTGTTGGCTCCCAGTGTTGCCAAACCGTTTCCCGGCCTCTCACAAAAACCTTGTCCCTGTTTTTTTCCCTAGGTTAACTGCCACGCGGCACTAAAACCACTGTACCAGCACGTACACAAGCAGAGGAGTGACTGGTCAGCGCTGCACAAACACGCCCCTGGAACTACAGCCTCATTCCACAGTGGGACAAGAGACACCTTAAGTCCTCAAATTCACCTGTTCCAACTTACATCTCAGGCCAGCTGAGAATGAGCGTGGTGCTACGCAGGCGGTCAGCCGTGGTGGTCAGTTATTTGACACTTAAGACATGGGTCAAGCTTCTGACAGCAGAAAGGCGGTGTATCTGCTGCCTACTGCCGCGTGCACAACCACCTTCTAGGACAGGAACCTAGACACCGAGAGCTTGTTGCTCCAGTGCACCCCACTCTTGTATCTGACGCTGATCTTGCTGCTTAGTGGCAAAATTACTAATGCTGATATCTAAAGTAATGAACTAGAAGAAAATTCACACCTCTCAGAGCAAGTCATTCACACTGTATTTTGACAGAAACATTCATGCTGCATTTAGAACTTTTTTGGGTAATGAAAGACTGAATGCTTTTATAAGAAAATTTAAGAAACTAGGGCACCATTTGCAATACATTCAAAAAACCCTCAGCTCTTACTGAAGATAATTCAGCAGAGTACATGCTAAACATAAGACGTAAAATGATGCTACTGTCAATGAAACACTTCATTTACAGTAATTGCAAAAGTGAAAAACCACATTCTATTGGGTAACTAGAGGCCTGCCCCTGACAGAGTGCCTGTACGTTCATTCGAGCATACAGCAGTCAGCTTCGCGTTTTCATGAGGGCGTCTGGTGCAGCAGGCAAGGACACTTCTTTCTGGGATGGGCATGCATGCATGAATTTTGACGCGCTTTGGGACTGGGGCAGGGATGTGCTGGCAAGTTTTGCATTGCTGTTCAGGTGTCGTTGGGTTCCACGTGGTATATGCTGGTCCACAGGAAATTTGTTTCTGAATTTGAGTCAAGTAAGGTTCTAGAGGGAATGGAAGAGGACCTCAGGCAACTGACTCTACAAAAAGTTATTTCAAGAGAGGATCATCTTTATGTATGCAGCAACTGTTCAGGCTAAATTGTTAAAAAAGCATACAGGCATTACAAAGGTATATAGGGGTGACGCGTATTCTGACACTGACGCTGCACCAGTACTTATGCTGCCCACGAAGGAGTCAGTTCTGCCTCCAGCATGGCTGTCCTGTAGCAAATCCATACTGGACGTGACTAAGTGCTAAGCTTTCACACTGCAGTCGTACTGACAGCCACGTAAGAACTGGTAAATGACCAAAGCACATGGAAAACTGATTTCCCAAACCAACTCAGATTACACATGCCAGACTGAAAATTTCAAGAACATGGTGGATGCCTCTGTGCATGCATGCACACTCATGCACAAGTGCAAACAGTGTACATTATCTCACTAAGGGAAAATATTTATGATGAAATACTGGAGGTTTTAATATGCGTTTTGTATACGCTCCAGGCAAGTGAAAAACACCTAGATATTCAACACGGCAAGGTGAAGACAGGCTTAGGTTTAGTTGCCACTGTCTTCTGCTAGTTTTTTGGAAATTCTAAATAAAGCATACACGTGTACTATCTTTTACCCTACTCTAAGAAACACACAGTTATAACCATTTAAATATAAGGAAGTTTTCAACTATTTTTTTTGCATTTCAGGTCATCTCATGGCTACCACAGCAGGCTGATGACTTCCATGGAATTCATCATGGTGTATATTCAGGCGTCAAGCCTGAGTAAGGATAAAGTTAATCCAATTTAATTTGCATAGCTTTGGTTTTAGTAGTGATGTTGAACAAGTAGCAGACAGCACCTTTGCTTACTAACACATTTGGAATATTAACTGAAAACAAAAAAGTATTCAATTTCTGCTAGTGCTAGTCTCTAAGGAACCATGAACTTTTTTTTTCTGCTGATAAACACTTTATAAGGTTGTAACATCAGTTCTCAGTACCTTCCAATTTGGCCCCAAAGGTCCTCTCTTCGTCTTAACCGACTGGAATAACGCAGGGTCTTCATCATCTTTGTAGTCCTGTAACATAAAAAAAAGCCCTGAGAGTCAGAAAAACCCCCACCAGATTCAATATCCCACTGCATTAAGCTTCTGTTCAAGACTAATATATTGATTCTCCTGAGTGGAGCAGGATGGGTGGAGCACATTTGTTGGGCTGACTTCAGTTTGTGCTGAATACTCCATCACACCCACTCCCTCACGGCGTATCACCAGTGGTGCTCATTGCCTGTTGGCACTGTGACAGCACGCCAGGGCTGCCTTCGAGGTCAGAACTTCTGGGTGCTGCACGCTGCACGACACAGACACTATCCTGTCGGGTTTGTAAACTTTCAAGGGGAAGAGAAAGCAACAAGAGAGAAACTAGCGTGCTAACGCTCTCCAAACTGCAGCGTATGCCCGCTCCTGCGAGTGCAGAACAGGGAGGGAGGAAGGGAGCTAACTTGCAAAACTAGAAACTGCACCATCTCAGTCTGTGAGACATCGCCAGGCTAAGCACGGAGCGGGCGCGGGGCGGCAGCCTGAGCGGCACTGCTTCCCAGACAGCACCGTTCCCCAAGGCATGTGCAGTGGGAATAAAGCGAATATTGATAGAGCTGAAAGTGACAAATGCTTCCAACACATGGATCTACTTAGTTTTACTGAAAAAATGGGCATGAAAATGATTATTTGATAAAGATGCTACTTTGGAAATTAGGAAGGATTAAGAACTCTGACCTCAGTAACAGACAACCCATAAGGTTTACATAATGTATGAAAAACTCAACTTACAAATAGCATTACACCCATGCAACCAAGGAGAACTGTAAAAGTTTAAGTTGCTTCAAAGTAGAACAAAGTTCTGCATCAGAGAGTTGTCACGAGGAACTGCATTTGTAGACTGCTTCTAAATGAATTACAATGAAACCTTCACCTTTCTAATGCATCCTCCTATATTTAAAATTAAACACTATCAGCAGCAAGATAGACATAAATTAAAAAATGGCTCTCTGAATATTAAAACTGAAATATTGATGTTTCTTCTGAGTCATACTAACACCATCTAACCACACCTCCGCTGACGCAGTAGTGTTTTGGAGAACTGGTTTCCCTTCCCGACTACGTTGCAAAGTTCTTGCAGACAAAGGCATGAACATAAGCCCAAGTAAAATAAACCTGAACACTGGGACATTACAGAGCAGGAACTGGCAGACAGAGTTAGAATATTCTGGCTTAGTGGCCAGTGACAGACACTTCACGGAAGGATGCAAATAACCCAAGACGGAGCTGTCAATCCAAGCAGTGAACAGTCTGGTCTTCTCTATTCTGTGTTTGGTTTTTTTCTGGAAAGGATATAACTCTTCCATTACAGAGGATCATACAACTGGGTATTCCTCTCCACTTTTATTTTTGGCCTGCATCATTGCACCCTGTGGCAATTAGTGACTAATGAATTATGAACTGCGCAAGAGTATTTCCCTCTCCCATTGTTCTGAAGGGATTTCACATTTATTGTCTGTATTTATTCACCAGGAAAATTCCAAACAAACCTGAGAAAAACAATCCACACAAAAGAATTTCCACCAACTTTCCTCAGTCCTCCCAAAACAGCTCCTTTTCCCTATTTTTCATGTTTAACCCACGTAACTTGAATTCAACAGATGGTACTAGTGCACGTACAACCGAGGAGCTATTAATGAATTCATCGTTTCAGCTGTCAGAAGTATCAAAGATCACATGTAACGCGCCAGTTTTCAAGTCTAGATTCTTCCACCAGCATGGAGGAACGTAGCCTACTTCTAGACTGAAATTCCACATTCTCAGAGCAAGGCTACACAGATCAGTTATGAGTGCTTTTATAACCATTTTGACATTTACAGTGCACTTTTCGCAAGCTAGATGGAACTGGAAAATCCAGCAGGTCCTCTCAGAGAAATCTGATGTCACAAAGAAAATCAGCTGTTGTTCTCTGATACTCTCTTCTCCCACAATTTTTTCTCATTGTTCCCAGTTCTTTTAATGTACCTACCTACAGTATGTATTAAAATAGGCTGAAGAAACCTTTTAACAGATTTTTCCCAGCCATTCTGCAATTAATATACCTAGAGATCATTATTAGGTATTCAGATAAACTTCCATATTAAGCATTCGAATACGTACTTCGAGCAAGTACTTCCTAGAAACATCGGAGTCAAGACATTCAATCACATTGCTAATCAATGTGTTTTAGGAACTTCCACAAAAGTTTTTTCCTCCATTTCTCCCTCTAAACCGAAACATGTTTATTTAAAGAACCCATATAATAGCCAGCCAACTTTACAGCAGGGTGCTCCCGCAGGTGCTAAGATAATCCTCTGTCGCCTCACGGGGACAGTGTGAGCAGTCAGCATAAGCACTGTACATTAACATTTACGTTCAGCAACGCCGAAATGTAAGTCCACTCAAATTACTATAATTGCAGAAAGACTAATAGCAACAGGCTATTAGTTGTCATTTGAATTTTTGTAAAGCCCCACGCATTTACGATTTTACTGGAATAAAGCACACGTCCTTTTTACAGACATCCAAAAGCACAGATCCATTCCTTCGTGTACGATTCCTTCGGCACACAGCCCTACCGCTCACCCACGGCCGCACGTGAGCAATGCCCTGGGCAAGGCAGCCTGCTGGCTTGGTGCCTCCTCCAGGAAACCAGCAGCGAGGTGAGCAGAGGGCACACGACTTACAGCACTTGCCACCAGCTGTAGCCTTCTCACCTCATCAGTTATTTCCAAATACTGGGGTGAAGACAGCTGCAACCTACTTGAATCCTCAGGTCCTGCATATTCTGGACACTGAATGTGATATGCAGTTCTGGTTTGGGTTTGTTTGTTTTTTACAATCCTTGAGTGGGAAAAAAAGGCATTTTCTTTATAAGTAAATCACCTTTAAGAAATCTATGTGCATACCTAGCAGAATATTTTAATAGAAATATATTTAAAGTTTATATTACTGATTATGACTGCCTTTTAACAATTGCACTCAAACACTGGGTGGGAGACACTGAGAAAAGGATCCAGCTATAGTGGGTAAACAATTTTCCAATAAACATTTTGTTTAGATAACTAATTCCTGGCATGAGTATTGCTGTTTTGGGGTAGCGATATGCTAAACAGAACCAGAAAATACAAGAACTTCCATATTTTAGTGCCAGTTTTGTAAATAAAACCAGGTACTGCATTGAGACAACCCTGAATTTCTTAGTTTGATTGTCTGAATATCCTACCAAGGTAGAGCTCACACCGGAGTGCTGCAGGGCATATCGATATCCATACCATACACTCATTTGCACTAGTGGTACTCAGAGGATTCTGTCCCAGCTGTAAGCACAGTCTTGCAGCACTGTATGACATCATCATATTTAGGATGTTCTCAGAGTATCTCCGTGCTTTCTTTAGAGCAAAAAAGAAGAAAGTGCAATAATTATAAAGAGATTGCTGTCACGCTTCCACGGATCACTACAGGCACAACAGAACAAACCTAAAAGCAATAGAAAAGCAGTACTAAGAGGAGCCAAACTTATGTAATATACTGGGATATAAGGAAACCTGGAGAGAATATGACACAAAATATCTTATGACACTAAAATTCTGTGGTACATCTATATTTTGAATACTAATTAATTTTTGGTACCCTTTTCTCTAGGAGAATACATTAGAAGTGGAAGACACACAAAAGACAGCAAGAATGATTAATTATGGAAGCAATTCCATTCAAATAGCAAAGTAGATCATGAATCTTCAGGCTGGAAAAGACATGACTGAGAGGGATAAAATACAGAAATCTGTAAAACCAGAGAGGGAATATATGTAGGTAGGGACTGGAGCTAGTAGAAGCTGAAAACCATAACCAGATGAAATTGTCAGCAACCCGAAACAGAAATCTTAGACAACTTTCAACACAAATACAGGAAGAATACTGCCAATTCCATCAGTGGTTAAGAACAATGAAGAAAGAAAGAAGGCACAGGCAACTTGTAGAAGAATGAAGAAGCTTCCATTTTTTTGAAAGTCTTTTGCTGAAGGAAAACAAATTCACTTCCAATAGGCAGTGTTTGGTTGAGCCCATGTGTTTGTGCTGCAAGCGACACGTTTCCAAACTGTAAAACTTTTTTTCCGAACTGTTCACCAGAAGGTAAGCTGCAGTTCTGACTCCTTACTAAAGCTACAGCATCCTGTATCCTCATGAAGAGTATGGATATGGAGGATGTAGCTGCTGCCTAACCAGCCCTTCCTACACCCGTTCCACTTACGCAGAGCGCTTCCTCTTTTGACTGGGTGACGTTGTAACTAGACTGTACCTTTGCACTAGCTTATAAGATCCAGGACAAAATCATGTTTCAAAGACCAAAACCCTTCACTCTAAACTTGTCATCAAAGTAATTGCCGCCACTTTTTACAGTTCTGTAGTATCCAGCAACTGGATCAGACAGGAAGAACCGACATACTATGGAAGTTTACACAGGACTAATACAAGCTTCGTGATGCCAGCAAGATGGTCAGGGCTAAACACACACCAAAGATGAAATGTCTTGACTCACTACAAGTTGCCATAAGGCATTGTCAAAAATCTGCAATAAAATGGTTCCAAGCATGCTTATAACTATAGAAATTTAACTGATCTACTTTCTTTTGTAAGCACTACAATATGAAATCTACATAAATTATTAATTAAGAAACCCGAAACTTAAGAAGTCAGCATCCTTGAAGAAAGCTAAACAAAGTGCAGAAAACAAGGCTTTCTCCCTCAGAAAGACAGCTTCCACATTCCATATGATGCAGAAGTATAAAAGGTCTTGCCACATGATTAAAGCGGAATATGCTTGGCGATTTCTACATTTGCAAACTCCTTCCTGAAAAAATAATAAAGAAACAAAGCAAAAATATCAACACACACTCCTATTTCCAAGTAACAAGCTGTTCATCCAAAATCCTCCGGAACTTTAAAACTAAAAATCACATTCACTAACAACATCTGTGGTATTTCATACCAGAGTACTTCATACCTGTTTGTTACGGTATACACCACACGAGCTTCCAGAAATGCACTGTAGGATGCAAATTTTCAAATACACAACGATCAGCAAACTTGCTACGGTAAGAACTTCACTTACATACGCAGTCTTTGTTTTGGCATTAAAACTCATCTACATGTGCAACCTTGATCTGCCTGTTTTATGTTGTGGAATTATTTGACTGGATACCACCGGGACGCACAAGTCCACGCGAAGACCTCTCACTGCCCAGGGACAGCGGTAAAAAGCAACTTTGCTCTTGCATTTAGGACCCACATATAAACACACTTGGAAACACTGGGGAGAAACACCCCAACGTTATCTACAAGTAAAATGTGGGAGTGAAAAAAAAATTCAGAGAAAATAGATGGGTCATGGTAAAGTTTTCTATGCTAGAGACCACATACAGAATCTTTGAACCAAGACCCTTCAGGACTCAGTTAACCCAAATCCTGTTAAAAAAAAACCTGTCTAGATTAAGGTCTCGATGGACAAGGGAGCATTGTAGGAACTCTTCGCGAAACACAAACCCTACCAGCATGCAAGCAAGACGACTGGACTAGAGCCAAAGTACAAATAAACAACAGTTCTTTGCAGAGTTTAAGGAAAATATCTGTGCAGCAAGAGCTTAACTCCTGACAGCAACAAGTCCTTCTTAGGAAGAAAATCAGGCAGCTGTTGGAACAAGTACGACCGCTAAAAAACCTTGAAGCCTGCTTAAAAGCTAGAGAGGTAAAACGTCGTTACGCGGCAGCACAACCACCCAGAGGAGCTAAACGCTGCCGTGGCTTAGCCCGGCCGGCAACGAAATCTACAGCCACGCGCTCTCTGTCCCCTGCCCTCGGGGAAGAGAGTTGGAGGGGATGCATGCGGCGTCCGGAGCGCGCAGCTGAGGGGCAGCCTCTGATCGCCCAGTCAGAGAAGAGACGGATAACCCGTGCAACGGCATCCGTAGTTCCGTCCGGCCCTGGATCACGAGCCCATCTGTCACGGCAGTCGTGCAGGGACTTCCTCTGATGGGGTGCGAGCAGCTGTGTGGCCTTTAGCTGCCAGCTGGGCTAAACTGTAACAAAACCACTTCAAAGAAATACACAAATATCGTTTCATAGACAGTTTCTGCTGAAAATCTCAATATAAACACATGAATGCAACAAACTGTTACAAAGAATTACTCAGAGAGACTGTGAACCACTCGCAACAAACCCACAATCTGGGTACTTCTTTACAATTCTCATTTATAAGACCTGCTAAAAGTAGTAACAGTACTCCTGGTAGCTCAGAGTTCACCCCGTGAAGGAGTATAAAACTTCAAAGCATACATACAGGACAGAGTGATTTTGAGAAAACTTAGAGAACCTAACAAAAATGACACCAATCTGATGCCTTATCTGCAAATTCACAAAAAAAGCTTCCTGAACACACAGTGGCTTAAGCCTAACCAGGCAGGTGGGCACAATTTCTGGCTTTTCGACTCAATACTACCTTAGCTTTTTTAACAGGAGAACACTATCAGTGTTATTTAGCAGAGAACTGTGGAAGGAAACACATACCAGAACCTCTCTCCTGCGACCCACAGCTCTGTGAATACCTGCTCACAGCACAATAAGAGATCAAAATCGGGTTGATCAAAGTATGTCATATTCCCAATCCAGTGTGTGATTCCCAAGTCTCATAACTGAAGCAATCACTTAACTGATAGGCAAGAAAAGCATTTGCCTGTTCCGGGCAGATTTAGCTAAACGGCTTTCGATAACAAACATCTCAGTCATTCCCATCTCCTAAGAGTCCTGTAGCTACAGGGCAGCTACCAGGTGAACTATTCCCTGAAATCACCTCTGAAAGAATGCCAAGGTTCAAATGAAAAATAAAATCAGCCTTGTTAAATGAGCACAGACGTGCACTGCGGCGTTGTGCTATGCGCTAGAAGTTAAAGGTCTCCATGAAAGAGATTGTTTTATAAGACAGCCCGGAAGATATGAAGATTGATAAGCACCCAGAACAGGATGAAAAAAGCCTTAAATAGGGGATAGAAAACAGAAAGAGGGCAGGAAAACACTAGTAAGCTAGAAATAAGTCCCATTGTACACACGTAGGTTGTTCCAGGGTTATGCAGTTTACGGGGCATACTTAAACCATCAAGTCACAGGTACGACTGAAGGAATTAAGCAAAATTCAAAGCATGTACAAGTTATTCTATTTTCTAAACCAGTAAATAACATCCCAATATGAAGAAAGGCTGTTTCTGTAAGCAGGCTGAAGACTGGGAGAAAGTAACAGAGCCACGTAACAATCACCTGGTCGAACACTTAATCCTCTGTGTCTTCAGAATAAAGAAGCACTGATGGAGGTTGAACTGCGGAGCATCTATTCAAACTCAGCAATTCAGGCAAGCCTTTTCCAGTAACACAAGTGTCCAAGGCAAAGCAGAAAACACACTTTGGGGTGAAACGTCAGGTCTGTAGCACTCAGTCTGTTTTCCACACATCTCCAGATACTGGCACCTCAAAGAGCCCTGGTGGCCAGGGACACATCCATAGGGTCACTTTCGGGAGTGCTCTGGGCACCAGACTGGCATTTTTGATGCCTGAATCCTGATCACTAATGCATTTTTGAACAAGTCAAAGACATTATAGGGTCCAGACTCCCCCGGATCTCTCAAATGTTTTAAGTCACTGGGCCTTCCTCAGCAGCAGCCATACAAGGATTGCCCGCTCCACAGCCATTGTAGCATTCCTCATCACACACTGATTTTGTAGGCTGGACCGTAAACACCTAAGGCAGTTTGACAGTTGGGGTTGTTCCGCCTGGAGACATGAAGAATAGATTGGATATAAAGAAGGAACTTTTTTACGATGAGAGTGGTGAGGCACTGGAACAGGTTGCCCAAGGAAGCTGTAGATGCCCCATCCCTGGAGGTGTTCAATGTCAGGTTGGACAGGGCTTTGAGCAACCTGATCTAGTGAAAGATGTCCCTGCCCACGGCAGAAGGGCTGGAACAAGATGATCTTTGACGGTCCCTTCCAACCCAAGCATATAACTATAAGCTGGTTAACAAAAAATTGAAAACAAAGGGGAAAAGAACGGGAACTGTTACAAATATTAGCTGTTGTCCTGTCAGCAAAATCTCAGTATGACAGATAAAGCCTAACTAGAATTTCCTTCTTGTATTTATTTCAGTGGAATTTGATACAATTACACTCAGAGTACCACTGTCTTTTCTGTGCAAAGTGCTATTGAAAAGGCAAGTTGAAAGCGTGCATGCCTAGCACTGAATTCTGCCACACTCACTTCTTCATCTAGTCACCTACTTCCATCACACGTGTAAGTGAGCTAACACAGACTCCACACAATCCTGGAAAAGGTGCTCCTTCCAAATGTGTACCTGTGCTCTGCACACGAACTCGCTGAGTATCCATGTGCTCTTACTAATAACATCTGTCCTTCTAAATTTTTGCTTCTCATATCAAGATATTAAGCTTCAAGTTCTTGGGGAAAAGACCACAGACTCCTACGGATGGACCACAGGGTGTATCCAGGACACTTATGTTTGCCAAAGCAATCACTAAAGACGAAACTGAACAAGTAATCCCGCAGCTTTCAGAAGAGATGAGCAGTTGATGAACTGCTCTGATGAACAAAGTTTAAAAATAAAAAACCCCAACAACTCAGGTCCAGATTTCAGTGGCAAAACCTGATTGATCCTCTTGAGACTGCCATAACCCCCAGAGTTAAGGATGTGTGGAAGGACAGAACTTAATTTCAAGAATTTGTAACCAAGAAGTAGCAGCAGAAGCACAGGAGTAGCTTGGTGGAGACACTGTGCTGTCATGAAGGACAGCTGGGATAGATTCTTGCACTTGGTTTCACGTACATATGAGCACACAAATGCTTGCTTGACCAAATCAACTACCTTATCTACAATTAAAAGTAAAAAATACACCTATGTCAAAAGTCTGTTGCCCTTCATGTCTTAGTTGTGCAACCGGAAGTCAAATCCGGTGGCCTGAAGTTATAAATGCATTTACTAAGCAAGTAACTTTAGAATGAATGATTCTATTCAAGACAATTTTCATTCATCTGTTGGGTAAAATCCAGACCGTTTTAGTTTATTCACAATCAACACAGAGCACCAATGGAATTAGCTGCATACTACATCCATATCCCAACAGCAGAGCATTTACTTACTCCTGGTTCTACTTGAGTTCTATCTGCAATGTCGATATGGACAATTTCAACACTCTTCCATGTGTTTGGATCTAAATTGTGCACCTGCAAAAAAAGAAAAAGGAGTGACTTACACACTGTCACCTTACACAGTGGTGTACCTTACGCAGTACGTATGTGTGCCACAGATTTCTTCTGGATTTCATAGAGGTAGCGTTCTCAAAACCTATCCTTTCTTCCTCTGCCTTTCTAAAAGGGAATAACACTTACAGTTTAATTCACCCACCAACCAATTTTAAACCAGCACAAAGCTTTCACTTTTCAGGAAACTTGGGATTTAAGATTAAGCTGTATTCTTCAGTCACAATCATCAGCACTAATGAAATCAAGCTCTAATTAGAAACATTACTCATTCAGTAACCTGCATGAGCGTTTGGATCTAGAAAGACACAAAAATTCCAAAGTGCAAACATGCCAGTTTCAATAACTTGACTAAATCTAGTAGGTTCTCTCAATCCCAGGGCTGCCTTTCACAGGGACCTGATGAAGCAGGTGTGGTATGGAGGTACATAAAGGTCTGAAGATGCGATCAGCTTCACACCTGTAGTCTGTCAGGCACACCTAAACTTACAGTTAGGGCAAGAGCTGGCCAAGAAATAGACTCCTCTGAGGAGAAGGACTGAAAGCAAGCACTGAAAGCGTACTGACGACTATTCCTTTATGGATGGTTTATAAATATGTTTGACACAATAAATAAAAAAATCTCCTGAAGAGAGCCGTGAACCAAATCAACTGTCTAGGGAGGAAAATGAGACTATCGCCAGCCCGGGAAATGTAAATAAGCAGCTTCAATACGTAACTCTACAGAAGTGTAGCCAGATAAACCCCAATAGCTTTGTGAAACCTGTTGTGAAACCTTTTTTCAAACAAACTCGTCAGCCTAAGAAGCACTAGCATGTCTCAGGTAAAAGAACACGAAACTAAAAAGAACTTACTGAAAGTCTATTTAAATATTGGAGTGAGAATCAAGCACCTGCATTGACCTCAACGTAAACAATAAAAATCTTTTCTTGTTCTCACATCTCGTTAGGTGAGACAGCTGGACCACCTCAGAAGGATTTGAATGCTTTTCTTGTTTTACATTTACCACTGGAAGGGCTTTGCCTTTATGCAGTAGTCACCCACCATTACCAGGTACAGACTACTTTATCTGGATGACTAGTGTTGAAAATATCACTAACGCTTGGTACCCGAATCCCAACTCACGTTCTCTGATGTCCCCAAATCTGGTTTATGCCAGGTCTCAATTTTTATGAAGAAGTCATCTTTCATGTACTCATTCTGTAAGAATTAAAATCAAAAGGCATGAGTCTGATTACACCTCTCTGCTTGAAGTTTAGATAAATGGTATTTACGTATAAGTCACTACTAAGCCTTGAGTAGCAACACATTCTACTTAAACTATAAACGAAACAGCCCCCTTAACACAGACAGGGAAACAGGTGCAACGAGACAACTAGTATCTGAATATTAAGTATCAGCTACAGCATTAAGTACTAAATTAAAACCAGTCGTGTTTGGGAAATCCAACTCTAACTCTGCACATGCAAATAGAAATAATCCTGCCGTTTACCATCCTCTTCCTCAACCCTGAAGTGCTTTACCTCTACGTTCAAGTAATTTTCAAATTATTAATACTGCGGCCAAGACAAAACCGCTAAAATACATTTGCATGAAGTTTTTAATAAACAAGACTATTCCGAGAGGCAGGAGTATTAGCTGAGGAACATTCGATGTCACTGTACGATCATAAAGGTCCAGTGACCAATAAACTGTATGTCTAATTTCAGAAGAAATGTGCACAAGCTGAACAGTTTGTTACTCCTGATGTTGCATGCACCTCGTGACAATATACATGAAGTTTACAAGTGAGCAGATAAAGCAATTTAACATTGAACCTATCGGCTCCCTTGAACGGGTCACCAAGGTCTATACAGAGAGAAATAAAGCCTTAATGGTCCCTTTCCCACACATCTTAAAAAATAAACCAAAATAAACCCAACCCCCCAGGTACGACGATCCATTCAGACTCTCAGTTAATCCGTTTTAACTGGGGCAGGATTTCACTTTACAGAAATGGGATTTCAGACAGTTATGGATTGATTTTATTTCACTGTGCTTCCTGCATTCAAGAGTGTAGAAACCTCTGATTTGGCTTTTTTTTTTTTAACATTACGTCTTACCAGGACAGACATTATGCAGCTGTAATGGTAATTAAAGGCATAAAAGATGATGTAAAAAATGAAAGCAATTCTCTGACAAATTATAGCTCTTTCTAATTATAGCTGTGTGCAGACAAATAAGGTAACAGGGAGCTGTATGCCAGGAGCCCTGGCCAAGCTAGCTTGCTAGAGTCGGAGTCGACTGGAGCAGTAACAACAGATAAAATATATTTCAAAAACCCGACACAGGACTGATAGTAATTCAAATACTCACTGTCACAACTGGTCATGGGAAGCACATGCAATGCAAATGGAAAGGAAACACAAAGTGTTATTAGTTACAACAGTTTCTGAAAAGTCTCACACACAATGATTGCTTCACAGTATAAGCAACATTCAAAATCAGTCTAACAGCATCTGTGCGCATCAAGTCAGCAGAGCTCAGCAGACTTTGACTTGCTGGCCTTAACCTTGGAAGTTCCTTGTAAATACTTCAAACTTTCAACAGAAAGACAAAAGAAACAGAGCCCACTCTTAGAACTTGAGCAATTAAAGTATTAAAATAAAGCAGTGACCTTATTCTAACAGGCTCTGAAGAATTAAATTATTTTCAAACAGGTTCTGTTCTTAAGAGAACCACCTCCTCAGATTTATCCTGAGGACGTCGGACACTAAGACTGTTGGAAGGAGTAAACTGGTCTGTTGAGGCTGCTCTTCAGAAGCAGCTCTCCTTTTTGGAAGAGGAGACCTCACAAACACAACATTAAAATTTGAAATGCGTTTTCCACTTGATGGCACCCTCTTTCCTCCCAAACCATTTAAGACCATCCCTTGACTGAACACTGACAGCAAAATACACAACAGGAGACCTACTTGTTCTACAGTAGGGATACGCATTCCAAGCCTTCTCGTGGAACACCAGAGAGCCTTCTGGAGCAAACATCCTTACAAAACCAGGAACTTTACTGTGAAAAACAAATATTGATAACATTTTCAAAATTTTTGCCAGCTGAAATTCCTTATTGATTTCTTCCACTCTAGTAAGAAAGGCACGTTCTACCTAAGCACTTCAAAGGTTATGATGTGCAAGGTATCCAGAGTTAAGCATGCAGGAACTCCAACAATGTTACTGGTCACAAGAAAGGTAGTAATAATTGAGAGTGAGCTAGAAATAATTTTGGAAGCACTGTGATCACGATGCAAGCTGAGCTTTCTTTCCTCTCCAAGAATGGCAAAGATAACTGTTAGATGGATAACTGGAGAGCGCTGCCCCAGAGATCTCATGTCCAAACTCTCTAGCAAAATGACAGGTCCATCAGGGAGCAGCCTGTCACTGGGACACCCTGCAGCCCAGAGGCAAAGCCACGCAGCTGCTTCAGCCACGCCTGAGGAGGGAAACTGCAGCTCCCCGTAAGCAGCAGAATTACCATCTCTGCTAACAACTGCCCTCTCTAACCCAACAGAGTCACCATGACAGTTGCCAAAAACTGGATGCTTGGGAAAAAAGTAACAAAAGCTCATACGACAGATTTGGTACAATATAAAATTTGGTATTACCTAGGGGAGTACTTGAGGCAAGTTTAAGCAAACTACATGTACACACGTGTGTGAGAGACAGACAGAGTGCAATCTACCCAAGTGTTCCATCCTCAGTTTTTCTCCAAGGATTTTTTTTTTTTGTCCTTTTTCCTTTTCGATTCAAGAAAAAAAGCCAACTGATGGAACCTTACGTCCCACTCATCTGGGACTTCTCTTTTTCCAGAATAAGCAAACACAATTCTTTTAGCTCTTCCACATGAGTCATGCTGCCCACACTTCTTTCTGCCCTCTCGTTCCTCTCCCGTTTGTGCCCATCTGAAAGTCCAACCCAAGGCCCACCAAAAGGAATTGCAATCCATACCTTGTGTGCAACAATCCCGCATGGAGCATGGCCCTGAGGAGAGTTTGCCTTCACGTGACTTTCATGGGACACTAAACATTCAGATGGTTCTGAACAGCACCGCTGTGCTGCAGTTATTTCCCGTGTTGTCTTTCGTGCCTCCCCCACAGGCAGCCAACTGTAAGCCTATTCAGTTCTTCAACTTTTCAGAGCTTTTTTTCCCTCAATTATAAAAGTTTGGAATACTAATCCTCACAACTTGACAACATATTACAAATCCTAACACATGGCTACCTTCATGGTTCTGCAGCCCTCTGGAGTAACATCGACTATTTCTCCCTAAAAGTTCAGACCCCAGGTGGGTCAGTTTTCCAAATAACTCAGGTTTAATCCGCTCTGAAAATATTCTTTACCCTACTACTTCTCTCTCAGAAAAACATGGCCCTGCCACACCACAAGAACTTGTGTGATGCCTTACAGAGTGCTTTTAAAGAGCATCCAAGCAACAAGAACTCTTTCGTAAGTACCAGATAACATAAAAACATTCTTTATAATGCAGTAACAATTCTCCTTTTCTCTGTCCTTCTACATTCCTGTCCTTCAGGCTATCTTACAAAGCATCTGTGACACCAGCCCATCATTTCAGCTATATACTAAGAATTCAAATTTTTCCTACTTAGAAATGCAGTTGCCTATTCGCAGATTGGACATTTTGCATGGCTCTCCACTACTCTATCCCACATATTTAAAACCCACTGTACTTTACATGTTTTCCCACTCACCAGAGCATTCATGCACAATTTGGCAAATTACAGAGAGGCAGGAAACCACAGGTACCCCGGAACAGTAAACAATGGCAGGCGGTCCTCACTTCTAAACATTCTGTGCTCGACACCAAGCGACCATAAAACACTGATGCATATTTCTCACCTCTTTAAATGATAGATTTTGTGAGTATATTGTCCCTTCTCGCCATCCTTTTCATAAGGCTCATTTTTCAAGACTTGAATTCCTTCACCACCTCCTGTTTCGTTTTTGCTAGCTTCTGCCACAGAATAAAGTTGCCCAACTTGATACTGAAAAGTCAAGAGAAGAACAATTTCAATATTGAAGTTAGCCAAAACTTTTAATGCATAAAAATATTACCTGTTGCCAGTGAAAATTTGGTAGTACAAGCAAAATTATCAGGCAAGTAAAATACACCATATAAGAAATACTTAGGACAGCATGGCAATCTGCTGGCAAAATTTATCCGTAGTTCACAAGCACCAGCTCTATAATCAGCTTGTTTCACGTTACTGCAACACTTTGGTATAGCAAACCAAACGTGTCACTCTTCATTTTTCTCCTCCTAAAAGCAAAGTATACAGGTTGTTCTTCATTGAATACAAGAAACATAATTTTTAGTTCACAGATTTTGAAATGACTGACTTCCAGTTCCGAGCCTCCCAAATCCGCACTTGTAACCGACCCTCACGGGACCCATACCATGCAAACCGCAGACGAAACCGCAACGCGTTCCCTCAGAAGCACGTTCAGACATCCTGCCGTGGCTTTCACTGAAAGTATCTCAGTGCCAGTTAAATTGCTGCCTTCAGATCTTGGAAGACAATTCCTACCTCTGCCTTTAGGAAAAGGCTTGGAGTCACTCGATGCCTTGATCAGCAGGAAAATTCTGCTGCAGTGCAGAATTGCACAACTTTCTTTCCTTGCTTGCAAGCAGCTCAGAAACAACTGAGGGTTCTGTGCCTGCAGGCATCTGCCTCCTTTGAAATTCACTGAGCTGCAAGAGGTTAACTCTGCCTGACTGGTGGCTCACACATGTGGCAACTCACCTGTGGCAGGCTGGTGGGTGCACAGCACAGGAAACATTTGGATCCAGGCTAGCCAGATTTAAATAAGACACTAACATCTTCCCACCCGTCACCCCGAAACAAAGGCAGGTAGGATGAAGACTTACCTCTTGCACTGAGCAAGGTAAAACCACTCGGCTGGAAGAGGAAAAGAGCAAATTAAACAAAATTAATTACTAGGCTTCATCTGCAGATAACATATAAACTGCAACAAAGACGTTCAAGAAGGAAGTGTCAAAATGAGTTAATTCACGTCTTCTTTTTAGACATGCCCTGTGACAGTAAGGCTGCATGGATATAATGCAACAAACCCCAGTAAAATTCAGTGACAGATATGTTATAAAAGGAAAAAAAAAGGGAGTTAAGAATGTTAGAAGCTGCAGAGAAGATCCAGGAAATGTAGGATCTACTTCCAGCTCTGCCACGACTTCGTATTGTGCTGAATTTGTTCAAACTGTGCGGCGTGAGCTTTCTCCAGGTGTTACACAGCACACGGTCCCACCTGCACAATTTAAAGGGACAAAAGCACAGGCCCGCGGAGCCTACGGACGGATGGTGGCAACTCCAGCAGTCGCGACCCATTTAGAGAGCACCGCAGCTGGCACCGTGTGCCGGTGGCAGAGCCAGTGCGTTCCAGGCAGGCGGTTCCGCTCCAGCCCAACGCGCCGTGCAGCTCACAGCAACGTCAGGGCGCGCACGGGCTGCTTTTCCACAGCAGCAGCGCCCGGCACAGACAGCACCCTTCGGTTCCGCTTCACGTCATCAAACAAAGACAATACGAATCGTTACTGCTGCTCCTCGAGTGGCACTACCTCCTTTTACTGCCAACCTGATGGCCACTACGATTCAAAACAACACGGTCATCCCAAAAGCACGGATACAGGTCAAGCCTGTCCGCCGCTCCGGAGCGGAGGAAAGCTACAGGTGGCTGATTCAGCTCTTACTACCCGCTGCTGCGCCCACACTTTGAGAACAGAGTTTGATACAGGTGGGTTTTAGGCACCACTATGAAAATTACTTCATCAGTTTGAGCGCCCTGCAGAGCAGAAAAGGCAGCAACCTTGAGAAGATGGAAACGATCGTCCCTGCGGATCAAATTCAGTCTTGCGATTTCCACGCAACTTCTTCTCTATCCTTTGTTGGATAAAGATTTTTCTATTTTACTCTACTATGCGCCTCACTGAAGTAGTTTTATCCAAGCTGTGAAACCTTCAGAGAGAAACTGAGAAAAACATAATCGGCCCCAAACGCTGGCAAGCGTCAGGCTGAAAGCAGAGCTTGCATCCAAACACAGCATGGCCAAATGGCAGTCAAAATAAAATGCCCATGAGAAGCCCCACTATTTATCATTTTACTCGAGAAAAAAGTCCTTAAACTGTTTTTAAAGCTGGCTAGCAAGGCCAACAGAGACAGAAGACAACTGTCTTGGCACCAGCGGATGCTGACTCAGTACCTAGAGAGGACATGTTTGTGGCTTGCAAGCAGCACAGGAGACTTTTGGGCAACTTCAGCTTTAGCCTTTAGCAGGACAACATGTAAAATATAAGTATAGTCAGGAAAACCCCAAAAATGCACGGGTACAAGGAAAGGTGAGGAATTAAAAGAAAGTTGCAAGGAACAGGGTTTTTTGAATTTAAGAGTGACAGACAGACAATGCAATAATTCAAAAGAGCTGAGTAGCAAAGAAACCTGGCGAGAAGGTATTTGGAACAAGCAGACGGCCCCCCGCCACCTTTCAGGGAACGCAGACAGACCGTTTGCCCCACGAGGGCCGGCGCGGCTCTCGCCGCAGCTCAGCGGGACACCCGTTCTGCACCGCACGCTGCCGGACAGCCCGCCCCGCTCCCCGCAGTTCCGTGCCTCTTCGGGGCACCCTTGGGAGCTTGTCTGGAACGGGGCGCACAGGCTTGTTCCCGGGGCCCTACGGACCGCCCTCACCGCGCGGGCACGCACCGCCGGACCGGCGGGAGGGGGACACGGACCCGCCCGCCGGCCCGAACCCCGCGGGACGCTCCCCCGAGGGCAGGGAGCCCCCCGCAGCCCCGCGGGGCCCGTTCCGCGCCGCGCGGTGTCCCGGCTCGAGCGCTCCCGCAGCGCCGCCGGGGCAGGACGCCGGCCCGAGGGGGCGCGGAGCTCACGGCGCGGGGCACAGCGCACCGGCTGCGGGCAGCGCTTCCCGGCCGCGCCGCCTCGGCTGCCGCCGCGGGACGCGGGAACCGCGACACGGCAGCGGAGCAAAAGGCCGGGCCGGGCCGGGCCGGGGCGGCGGCAGCGGCGCGTGCCGGCCCGAACGGGCGCGGCGGCGCGGGGAGCGCGCGCCGGACCCCGCGGGGCCCCGCGCCGGGGCTCGGCCGCAAGGCGGGCGCGCGGCGGAGCGCGGGGGGGCGGGAGCGGCGGGAGCGGCCGGCGCGACTCACAATTCCTTGATCAGCACCATCTTCGCTCGTGGCCCCGCACTGCGCACGCGCGCCCGGCACCGCCTGCCCATGCTGCCCCGCGCGCTTCCGGGGCGCGCCCCGCCCCCGCGCCCCGCCCAATCCCGCCGCGCCGTGCGGCCCCGCGCCCGCTCCTGACCTCGGCGCGCCCCGGCATGCGGCGCGCCTGCGCCGGCCGCCACCAATCGGAGGGCGCGCAGGTCCCGCGAGCGCCCCCACCTCATCCACAGGCAGCCAATCAGGGCGCGCCGCCAGCCCGGCTCCGTGCCGCTGCCGCGACGTCATCACTCGGCGCGCCCCGCGGCGCAGCGCGCGGCGGGGCCGGTGTCCGCGCCGGACGCGCCCGCCCTGGGGAAGCCGAGGGGCGGGCCGGGCCGGGCCGGGCCGTGCGGGTGCCGCGCCCCGGTGTGCGGGCCGGAGCGGCTTAACGGGATTGCCGCGCGCGCTCTGCGCTTCCGGAGCCGCCTGCGGCCCCGTGTAACGAACCGGCTGGTCACACCGG
Source organism: Tauraco erythrolophus (assembly GCF_009769465.1). Taxonomy (NCBI): domain Eukaryota; kingdom Metazoa; phylum Chordata; class Aves; order Musophagiformes; family Musophagidae; genus Tauraco; species Tauraco erythrolophus. The sequence continues at coordinate 16,132,413 of NC_141483.1, forward strand.
CCGGGAGCCGTTACCTGCGGCCCCCGCGAGCGGCGCGCCGAGGGGAACCGGCGGCTTTCCCAGACGCCGTGCAGTGACGCGCAGCGGCAGTCGGTGCGCCGCCCGCGCGGGCCGGCCAAGGACGCTGCTCCCGGCACGGCCGCCCAGCACGCGGGAACGGGAATCGAACGGTTACTCGCCCCCCGCCCAGCGGGAGCGCTGGAAAAGGGAGACTTGAGGGCAGCGAGGGGCACCGCACCCGGTACCCGCCACCCCCCCACCCCGTGCGGCCCCGTTCACAGGCGCCACGTGCATCTGCTCCGCTTTGAACGCCGCCGCCGGCACTTCGCCAGCGCCGCTACCGGATCGTTTTCTTGGGGGAGGCGGCGGGTGTGAGGAAACCTGAAATGTCCTTGTGCGATGTGGGTCAGGCACAGTCCTGCTCCTGCGGATCGCGGGTCCCTCACCGCTGGGCTGCCCGTTTTGCCACACGAACCAACACAGCACACATCGGCAGCATCGCTGCCAGCGCCCCGCAGTGCAGTGGGAAACAGTGGGAAACAAACACAGCGGGAAACAGCGGGAAAGGCAGTGGGAAACACAGCGGGAAATTCAGTGGGAAACACAGCGGGAAATGCAGTGGGAAACAGTGGGAAACACAGTGTCACCGTGCCATTAACACACGGAGCCACGATTCCCGGGTCCAACGCTGCCCTCTTGTGAGGGAATTTCCTCTATCCCCATTCACAGGTATCGCCGCCACCAGAAATGAACCAAGGAGCCGACGTACACACCAGGAAGAGCCGGACTCAGCCATTACTGGGTCAGACCCTCCTGCACCCTCCGGTCCCACAGACCTGCAGGTGACGTTAGACCATCAGCTTTTACTAAAACCAAAGAAAATAAAAGAGCCGACAAGTCTTAGACACCAGAGGGACTGAAAGAAGGCTGAAAGGAGCCCCGAGAGTGGAACACCCAGTGAAGCTCCTCAAGCCTGTAAAGAACCTGGAACACTAGTCCTTGGGGAGGGGAATTGCCTTCATACCTCAGAGGGTGCTGGTGCCAGGCCCCCCTGCACTGGGCAACTGACACTGTTCGATTTACGGCAGTGGCAGGAGATGGGACTTACTGAGACGCCCGGCTGGGGGGCTCCCGGAGGGGTGGGACACACCTTCACTGCAGGGTGAGAGAGCATCAAATCTCCCAGCTCTTTTTTATCCAACACATTTCTGTTAATACAACAATCAAACGGCGGAGTGGGGGGCACGAGAAGAACTAGCGGGGAGTAAGCTAACTAAACCCCTACTCTAGGCATTAATCCAAAAAGGGAAATTCACAGAGCTTCCAGGAGTTCCGACAGGGATTGCTCTAGTAGCAACAAATCTTTATGCAGGAGTGTCTCAGGAGTGTCACAGACTTGCACGCTGCATTCCAGAGTGAAACAGGAACATGGAGACAGAGAGGACAACACAGGAGCCAGTGAGGGATGAAGAGAAACCAGCTGGAAGTTTTTTTATAAATATACACAAATGGTGAAGCTTACAGACCTGGAATGAGAAGCAAATAATAAAAACTGGTTATAACGTGGCTGTTCATAGCTGGAGCGCAGCAGAATTAAGAGAATCCGGGTCTATGTCTTGCAGAGAGACCTCCTCATCCCTGGAAGGAGGATCCAGCCCTGCTTACTCTCAAAGCCACTGCTGAACCTCTGGGATATACCTGGCTCTTCAACACAGGGTGTAGGAAGGAAAACACGGGTCAAATTTCCCCAAGTTGCTTCTGTATGTTGTATTTGGCTTTATTGTTGTTTCCACAGTGATTAAAGTTTATCCTGGGGCAAAATTACACCCTAAGAATAAAGCAGCTGGGTAATGATATTTCCATCTTGAGGTGCTGAAAAACTGTAATTCGGGTAAAACTACAGGATTTACTTAAAATAATGTATTCTAAACATATTTATTTGCTAATTTCTGAGCATTAGCTTTCATTTTTTTTCAGGTTTTCCATCATAGCTACGCAGACTACCCACTTTTGCTTTACTCTGGAACGCTCACACAAACGTGAGACTAGGGAAACTGGAAAGAAAAAAAACCTCCAACATTTTAAGATCTGACAAAGAGCAGGGTCAGACTCTGCAGTTTGGCACTGTGGAAGGGAAATGATTTCTCCTCAAGAAATGGAAACTTGTCTGGCTGTGGAACAGTTCACAGCATTCGCACTTGCCGACTTTCCGTGGGACTAGCGCTGCCCTACTGCTGACGAGGGAGAGGTGTCGCTTTAAACGGACGCTTGGGTCAGAGCTCAACTCGTCAGAAGCTTCACTGCACAGCTTTAATTTAGGGGTAGCCACTGCATTTTAGTTCTTCTGAGGGGTAATTGTTGGTGTCCAGAACTGGCTAAGGCAGATTGTCTCACCTTGTTGAACTGCAGTCTCGGCTTTGAGCGCCAGTCTCAGCACAAGGCCGTGTTCCCACGGTTCCGAATTGCATCCCTTTCCCCAGACGCGACTACTGACCCTACTTCCAGGCTCACACTTGAGAATCCATCTTCCCCAAGTTCTGTTTGCCAGCAGCTAGAAAGAATGATGCATTTACACATCAACTCGAGTAAAGGAGAGCAGAAATTCACAGATAGGAAAATTAAATGTTGCCAAACGACCCTCCCACAGGTTTTAAATGGCTTTAAAGAAAATCCTCAACAGGCTCTGCCTATGAAAACATTCTCAATCGAGTCTCTTGCAGTGTGAAAGACGGATGCTATGGAAACTGCTGCTCAGACTTACGCCTGCACTGGCTTAGTCTACGAGGCAAAGAAATTACAAAGGGCTGTGCCAGGGCACAGTGGTGGGGCTTTAAGTGTCTGCTTCCCAAAATTCTCAAGCATTCAGTATTTTCCTTTATTTGGTTTTTCAAAATCCTGGCTGAGTGCAGTCCCCTGCTGCTGCTCCTTCCCCATATGGACAACATTTGTCTCTTGTTTACTCAGCCAGCTGCAACGTCTGCTCTGCCCCAAACCCTTATTCTCTTTGTTTACATCTAGATTATGCCACACACGATAGTATCGCCCGAGTAGCTGCATCCTGCTGATTCCAGACCCCGCGTACAGACAAACCACTTCAGACCAGCCCATGCAGTTTCCCCACAGCCTCTGCTTGTGGAGGGGACGCTTTCCCAGCAAGCTGCTCTTCACGGGAGCCCTCTAGCCCAGGCTTGCCCTGTGTCGGGAGCTAGTATTGCCAGCACAGCTGCACAGCAGCGGCTCTCGGCTTTTGTCAGAGGCTGACCTGCCCGAACGCAGGTCTGCGTGCACGGGAAGCGGCGTGGTGGCACTAAACACGAGAACACAGTTTCAGGAGCTCTGCAAGGGGACCAGGGCCACGGTCCGTCACACCACCAGCTGGGTCCCTGGGCAGGTCCATGCTGTCCCTAACTTCATGTCTGTGTAGAGGCGTTAGGAGACTGCTCTCAGTCTGTGCATGACTTTTAGGAGACCTCAGGAACATGCCCGCTTCTGAAGTTCCTTTGACCCTCTTCTAGTCTCCAGCACTGTGCTGCAGTGCAGCCTTTGCTCTTGCTCCGACACCTTCACACCCGTCGCAGCAGCACAATGAGCTGCACCCAGCGGGGGGGTGAGAAGGCAGAAGCTGCAGCGCTGTGCTGCCAAGGCAGGAGGCATCACTGGGTCTGAAACAAAACTACTCCTCCCTTGGAGCTCCCAGGGCCCTATTCCTCCTCTGTGACAGAAGAGGGATTTGTGACTGTTGCAAGCATTTCCATATAATGAACTGAAAATGGAAACATGTTTTTTAATATTTAAATACTTTCTCTTTTATACTGAAAGACTGAAGTTGTGCACTTCAGCACACAGGTCATATTGCTGACTCAGGAACACTGGAGGTGAGGTCAGTATGCCCCAGCTCTGACATTTCCAAGCAAATGGAGTTCTCCCACCTGATTTGCCTGCTCCAGTGCAGAGCAGCGGGTGCCCACACACCTAATCCCGAGTTGGCCTTTTTCCCCTTGCACCTCCAAGAACCTTTCAGGTGTACCTGCATGTTTGGGCCACGCGCGGCAACACGTGCTCCTCCGCCAGCGTGCTCTCAGCCACAAGGCACTGCAAGTCTGAGGACTGTCCAAGAGCAGGAAAGATGTTTGTGATGGATACTTCTCAGAGATTGCTGCCAGCTGCTGGAAAACAAACGTTCCTCTCCAAGGGCTTCTCAGGAGAGGACGTGGGAGAGACTTGCTATGGAGAACACAATCCCCTGTACGCTCCTGGTTTGTACAAGTGGCAATTGCTGTGGTTCCCTGTGGAATGGCTTTCTTGGAGTCCACTGAAATGCCAGCCACAGCCATTTAGAGTGAAATCACATGCAAGTGATGTCATCCTGTGAAAGACGACAACTGGTACTCTTTCTGACAGGGATAAAAAAGTACGTTCTTCTCTTTGGAGAGTACATAAAAAAATAAGGAGAAAGCCAGGCCACCTGGGGAGAGTAATACAACAGAACCAGAGCTGGAGCGTTTGCACGGAAGTCCACGGCCGTCCGCAGGGAGAGCAGCAGCCGCCCCCGCGGGAGCCGAGATGAGAAGGGCGGCACGGCGCTCTGTGCACCGGCATGAGGGAAGGGCACGTGCAGCACACGCTACCGGTAGCGAGCATCAATCCACAGCACGAACGTGCGCATGGACACACAGCACGCTGCAGCCTGCGCCCGACACACACCCCCTGTATATTAAGCATTCGATGCAAAAACGTGCAAGGTCAGGTTTTAAGACAATTCTCCTCTTGCTTTCGCTGCACTGACGCCGTCCCACGCCTGCTGCTCCAGAAGCACGACGCCGAACGGAAGGGACTCCCGCGTCCCCGCGACACGGTGGCACTATCTCAGTAACAGAAGCAGCAAAGGCACCGGCACCAGCCGCCTGCCGACCTGGGGGCACCGGGTGCGTCACGAGGCTGCAGGTGATCGTACGGGCACCACTAAGCTGAGGCTGCCACCTGTAAAACCTTCGCACCACCCACGCCTTCCAATACAGGGCAGCAGCTCCTTCAGGCGTGCGGCAGGAAAGGTCCCTTACGGAAGAGCGCAGGCCAGGAAGGCCGCAGTGTTGTACATGGTTCAGCCCACCCCGTTCTCAGCAGGTCAGAGATGTGGAGGGTCGAGACTGCAGGCCAGTAAGAGCCGGGGGTGTCATGACTGAGGATGTTCTGCGTGTTCTGTCAACATGGCCAGAGGCTGCCTTTGCACAACTGGGAAACCGGTGTCCACGGAAACTTCAGAGACCATAAAAAAAAGTCAAATTCTGTTTAGTTTGATCTGGTCACCAACACTTCCTCTAAGCACAAGGGCACCTTTCACATGGGGGCAGAAAGAAGATTTAAGTCGACAGGTTCCAGCTGGCATCGGTACAGGGAAAATACATCATACCTTCAGCACTTGGCTCTTCTACAGTGGAGGGATGGGACTCGGTGATCCTTGAAGCTCCTTCCAACCCTACATGTCCTTTTGCTGCCAACTACAGAAGACAGACAGTGAGCAAATACTGACACTCCCACCACGTGCTAGGAGAAGGAAAAGCCATTTCCAATCATTATTTGTAACAGGAACACTACATTCTGCCACAAAAAGAGGAGGAAGTTCTCAACGACCTCTCACTTCCACAGGGGAAGCTGAAGATGGCCGCCGTACGTTAGTCGTACTTCATAATTCGGTAGCCACTGAACACAGATTTACACGAGCTCTTTGCTGCTCGGAAGCAGGCTGGAGGGACAGACCAGCGACCGGCCGCGTGTCAGGACTGAGAGCAGCATGCTAACAAGTTCTTTCCCAACATCATCCTGGACCAAGAGACTGAAGTATTGAGAGAACTCATGCTTTAATAGACACTGAAATCACAAAGAGGGAAGGCCAAATGCCTTAGCAATTTCAATAAAAATATGAAAATCTTTTTACATGGTAAACTTCATAATATAAAAAGTTTAATGCTGTCTGGAAACAGTTTTAATTTACAAAGGAAGTCCATATAGGCCAAACATGGCTAACACTGCATACACAAGGAGAGCAAGTGCTAACGGGCTGCTGCTTGGAAGAGTCTTTGCTGACAGTCCTCTCTGAGTCACCATCTTCAATGCTCTCTTGAAGGAGTTCTGCAACCGAGGGGCCAAGTTTTCCACATACATTTGCAGCCTTCCTGGCCAGCACGGCAATGCAATGAACCCGAAACTGCTCAAACCCATTACCACCACCCAGCCTGAAACTACCAGTGTTTAACAGATCCACAGACATTTCTGTGCACCTGGATCCATTCTGCGACTTGAGAGAGATGTTCACAGAACGAGTCTGACCTCACGAAAGGAAATACGGCCTGGAGTGATATAGGTGGGTGTAGCACCCCTTCAGTGCTTTTTCCTTGTTTATGTAAGGAATGATTAAAAAGAAGGAAAATCAGTATCAGGTCAGAGTACGGGCTAACCAATAAAATCAAACTAAACTGGATTTTGATCCGAGAGATTGTTTACTGTTCCCACCGAGCTGGAGCTAAAGACAGTCAATAAACAAATCTGTAATCTGACACAGTAAAACGTACTGGGCAAAACCGAAGTAAAATACATTCTGTGGCCTTGGGGAATGGTTGCACGTGGCAGGTTTAGTGTGAAAGTGGATAATACCTAATCCTTATTGCTCACTGTATCAAGCAGTGTTGTCACTTGCACCATGCACAAATACAACAACGACAAACGCATTTAAACTCCACAGAAGGAATTCTAATATCAAACGGAGAACATGGTACGTTCATTTCCTGAATTTCTCCACATCTTGGGCAAACCTGAATAAAATTTCTTCCTCACAAAGGGGATGTTTCTCATTCGAGGGGTGGAGTGAGGCACAAGGTGTGTGAAGCATCTCCCAGCCATGAACCAGCATGCATCTTCATGGCTCTCATTAAGCCAGTGGAAGTGCCCTGTGTCAAGTCAATGGGAACACATTTCCCAAAAGACTTTTCTAGTGACACTCACCTTCCATATTTATACAACACCAATTTCCCAAATACTGAACTTCCTCTACATCTCAACCCTTCCATGTTTCTAACGCTCCCCCCTTAAAAGAACAGTAACAGAAGAACCCCCACCCCCCATCCCTACTCCCCCCCAATTTAGCTCTTTCTGAAAACTTTAAGCCAGTACGAAACCTACTGGCAGCATGAAAACGGGTTGTACCAAAATGGCAATATATAATTTCTACAGATTAAAAGATCCTTTAGTTACGGAAGTAAACTACAAGTAAAGAGGCTTATTTCTGGCATGTTATGCAGCACTACAGGGAGTATTTGCTGTTGCTATAAACAAAAAGCTGCCCACTTCCATCCTGGATGTTCCTGGGATGTCGTTTTAAAACAGTTATGCTGGTTAGAAACAGATTAGGTCACACGAAGTCTCTCCGCAGTCTTGTGACCGCAGCAAGTTGCACGATCAGCAGTATCACCGTCTACATGGCTGGTAGACGCTGCACTGACTCCTTTTGGCCCACTATTCTCGTTTTTCCTGCCAAATGACGAGAAGATGGTATCTAGCACCAAACCATCACAGGAAGATGTAATGTACAGACAAATAACTTGCATCATATGAGTTGAACAGATTTACTGAACTGTTTTGCTACATTGCATAATACGAGTAGATGAGTAACTACTCTTCTTGTCTTTCTGCACTGAAGCTTTTGTGATCATTCCTCCCTTGTTAGCCGACTGTAACGACACAGCCCTTTATCCTTTGCCTTTAGTGCTTGTGTTAATTTCTTGTGATGGTAAAAAGGAAAACATTCTCCCAAAACCAGTGGTTTCTAGAATATACTCAAAGCAAGCAGCTGATATATGCACCATGAGTAAGTGGAGCCTAAGTAATTTTATACTCCAGAATCGGAATTTAATCCTCCATCCTGCTATGATGCTTTTCCTCCAAGATCTCTAAGAAATTAGTCGCAAATGATCCGATTCATGTTTTCGAGGAGAGCATCCAGACATGACAAGTGCAACAATGATCGGCATCAGCGATGTGCCCCTAACACGTTTACAGAGCTGACTGCACTCACCATTCAGGTAGTCAGTTGCAAGACTGGAAGTTGACTTAAGATCCAGCTAAAACTCAGGGCCTAATGAATCAAGCCTCACAACACCTCTGCGAGGTAGGTAGGTCAGTATTACTATCCCCATTTAGATAGAAAGGGAAGAAGAGGCACAGAGAGGTGAAGTGATCAGCCTTCAGTCACTCAGTGAATTTCGGGACTGCAGAATAGAAACCCGAAGCCTCGGTGATCCAGTGCTCCGACTGACAGCACACGGCCTGTGAAACGCCTTGCTCGGATCTCAGTGCGCAGCGCGGGGCTGAGTTAACGCTACCGCACGCCCACGGTTTTCAGTGCACGTAAATTACCATTCGGACTCCGATGACATCGCTGCATTCAACAGCTGCTTAAAAAAGTCATCTCCAACTTGATCCCTAACACCTAAACGCCATCTAGCCCAGGAAAGCTCACTTTTACACATCACCCCGGAGTGTTCTTGGTTCTCTCTTCTCCGCGGATCAGAGAGCACCCGGGTTCTGCGCACAGCCACTCTGCTCGTGTCTCCTGTGCGTCTCTGACTGCACCGGCATCTGCTTAGACTGCTCCAAAGGAAACCTGCTTCCACAGCAGGGGAGAGGTGTGCAGACTTACCCACATGAGCTATGGTGAATGATTTAGCAGGATCAGTGAAGGATTTAGTTGGTCAGGTGATTTCTAAATCACATACACTGATGTCCCACTCCTGCTTACTGTGGAACTGTAAAACAACGTTCTGAGCTTCAGTGTCTGTAACCCTTTTCTGCGCACGCTTAGCAGAGAGAAGACACCTTGTGCTGGCAAACACTTGCCAAGATGAAAATTTCACCTTCCTAACACTGTGTTGCAGAAAGACCAGAGCATTCATTAAAATCAGAACTCGTCCCTCAGCCTCACACTGAGGCTCACCTTGAGCGTTATGCCCCAAACACTCTTTTTGAGTAGACCTACCAGCAAAATATCACCTGAAAGGTTTCCCCCAGAGAAGAGTTACCCGAGACACAGGTTTTAGAATGGGGCAGCTCTGTCCTCTTGACTTTGTTTCAACAGCCTCTGAAAGTTGCAAAAGAACTGCCAGTATCATGCTGCTACGGAGTTTTATTGCCAGCAATTTCTTGTGTTGGGCTAACTTGGCAGAGATTACCTAGAGATATGTTACCTTGTCCTCTCCTGTCAGCCTTTGAAAGCAACCAAATAAATGGCTTGTACTTCTCCAGGCAGGAACTTGTGCATACCTGCTTGTGGTACACATGAAAGTTCTGCCTCTGCTCACTTCCCTCTCCAATCCCTGATACGTGTAATTTCTGTACAAAAAGCCAGCTGTGAAACCTCCTGTTGGGTTAGGAAATACAAGTAGGTGGCTTAAAAGCTCGTACTTGATGAACAGACTAGAGGCATTGGACCTGCTGCTGCAAATACTGAACGCTACATAGAACCTGTTATCACGTGAGTCTGGCCAAGGTCCTGATAAGGGAAACGAAAACCCATGTGTGTCAGGCCGTGGTCCTGCACGGGGACAGACGGGGCCGATCCGTCACGTCCCGTGCACTGCCTGCTGTGGGCATGACCACGGCTTCTTAGGTAATGGTTCTGTGCTGATACAGCAAGCGGGCAGACGCGAACACTTGTACAAGGTTTTAAGTCATCAGCTGGTACTCAAGACATTTCAACATTTGGAGGAAGGAAAAAATCTTCCCGGTGACAAAAATTTATAACCGTTCCCGGAGGGCAGCCTCAAGGGGCGTGCAGCTCCTGGAGTGCTACTGGAAGGTGGAGAGTGAGTGGATGTCACTGCGTTTGTAGTTTCAGGGCGCCTGTGTCCATTTGGAGGGTTCTTTTGTGGAGAAGCAAGGTGTTGCTCAAGAGACAGTTCCTTCAGTTCCAGCTTATCTGCGCATTCTTCTTTGCTGTGCCGTGGAGATAAATTGAGCAAGCTGAGGACATCTTTCTTAGAAGTCATTGTTCCAGGAGCTCCTCGGAGAATCTTTATTGGGCCAGTGGAGTGCTGTGGAGTGCTCTGCCAGAACATCTTTAGGTTGTGAATTGCCTGCACTTTTTCATCAATGGCAGCCATTTTCAGTCGGTCTATGTCTGGGGCGTCAGCGGGACTTGAGCGAGCAGAACCAGCTGAGGAGTAAGAAAGAGCAGGAGACGGTGTGCTGCCACCAGGAGACTGATGCCCTGAGCTTGGAGAGATATTTCTGGGTGACTTAGAAATATGAGCACTGTAGGGAGAGCTGGGGTACTTGAGTTTGAAGTGAGGCTGCTCAGTTACGGACCCGTGTGAATCACAACCTGGAGACGGCTGCCCACTGTATTGGCCTGTGCCTTCTCTGTTTGACATCTCCGATGTTGTGGGGCTATTATAGCCAGAACTCACTTTCTGAAGGGATGAACTCCTTGTGGGAGGCTTTGGTTTAATTGCAAGAGGTGAAGACTGATTCTTCTGACTAGAGCTGACTGGCCGACTGAACGCACTGGTCTCTGAAGATCTGAATGCAGACACACCTGCTGGGGTGGAAGCCCCATCACCTGAATTGTTGCTCTTGCTTATTTGGCTGCTGCTTCTCTGAAGACGTTCAACAGCAATGAGGTGACTCTGAGTTTCCTCCAGAATTTTTTGGGCTAACTCTTGCGGATCAAGCTTTGGATTACCATCCTCCTGGGATTTGACAGTGCTGTCAGTCTCAGTACTAGACTGGTCAGATTCCCCAGTATCAGAACTTGCAAGTTTTCCAACTTTTTGGAAAGGTGAATTTGGACTGGGAATAAGAGTCATTTTAACAGGAGAATTTGGGGTACTTATGCTCCCTTTGGAGTTGACAGACTCTTTAATGCTTCCAGTCTGACCAGTTTTAGGCTGTTTGTGATCAGGGGAAAATCCTGGTTTTATGTTTTCTTGGTAACTGGCCAAAGGCTCATTGCTGATTATAGAAAAACCTTCATACTCTTCCTCATCTTTGCTGGCTACAGTGCTGGTTTGTGGTGACAACTGACTCTGTACTGCAGACCTATGTGGATAGATGTTCTTGGGTCTCTCATAGTCCTGGCGTCCTCTGTGTCCCACAGCATCTGGCATGCTCTCTGGCTTGGAAACAAAACTCATGGAAGAAGCAATAGAGCTCAGGCTATACACGGAAATGGCATCTGATGCAATGCTGTCTGGACAAGTAGGAGAGAATGGAGGGTTTTGATACTGGGGTACAGGGTTGGAAATAGACTGAGCAGAAGCCAGTGACTCTAGCGATGAGGAACTGTCCAGGCTAAGGCGCTTAGGCAGCTCTGTAGAATCTAAAAAAGAAAAAAAAAACAAACAACAAGTATGTACAAACATGCCCCTAGATACACAGTAAAATCAAACAAAACCAGCTAATGTTCTTATCAGAATTAAGGGGAAACACTACAAAACCTGCACTCAGACTCTATGCTACTTCGAAACACCCAACTACTACTTAGGTGAGAAAAAATCCCGTGCACAGCCCAGGAAATGCACAGGCAGGAACCTCAGTCCAGGTATCCTAAGTGGAACTTGTCAACTCATTATCACTTTATTTCTCAAACCCAAGGACGGGTTATACATCCTTCAGTTGCTGGACTCTATTCCCAGCTTTGGCCTCAGCCAAGTCTTAGTGTTTATTTCCCATATTAAAATAAGATTTGCTGCACCTGTTGTATGATGTATAGTCTGTATGATGTGTGTGTGATATCGTATGCATGATCTCTGCAAAAGGCAAGAGAGTGAGACTTCAGCAGAAGCCATTCTGATCAAACTGTCAGATGATACAGGAGCAAAAACTACTATCAGTAGCTTTACCAAAAAGTGCCAGCAAGGATTGTAAAGCAAAGTGCATGGTCCTCCTATTAGCTTGTTTCCCAGTCTTCAGAATCACCTCCTCTTGGCCAACTTCACAAAGGTCAAAACCTGCAGTGGAACATGGAGCAGAAAATTAAAGGTCACAGAAAGACTCGATGTCTCACACAAGTGCGATCTCATTTACGACACAAACTGCATCAAAAGATACGAGGTCCTGCAGTGTCCTGGAACGACGACCCTTCGCCTACAACGTGCAGTTTGCTGGTTTGTTTTTATTACTATTTAGCATGCCTTCTGCTAAAGGCTGGTGCTGGGGACCTTATGGTGCTGGACTGTGAACACACACATACGAACAAATCACTCCTGCCCAAACTGACAGACAAAATCCACTGGTCAGTGCTTTTTTAGTTGCGAATCATTTGGAATTGTCAGGCAATGATACACTAAACACACCCCAGGGACAGTGTCCCACATGCCCCTACCATTCATCATTAATCCAAAGTTTTCTCATAGAAGTGGGTCTGAAGAAGAGCACAGACCTTGGAACTTAGCAGATGTGGGCTGGGCTGCAGGAGGCATGACTGTGTGTGAGAAACAATGCCTGGCTTTTACAAGCTCCTCAAGCAGCCTTCTTGGATGCTTCTTTTTGCAGCATTGCCTCTTCCCTGCAATGTCCTTTTACTAACTTTAAGCAAGGCCCAAGCCGGAATAAAATCTAGTTTGATATTTAGTTCTTATCTGTCTTTTCTGCAGGATGTAGACCCTGGTACATACTATCACCCTGGTATGTCCTACCCTTGCCCAGTGCACAGGTTTCCCTGCCAAAGGAACAATGGGTTCACTTCAGGTAGAAGGCCAGAAGCAAACTCAGAAGTATGTATTATGAACAAGAGGGGAACAGGATCCTGAAATAAAACCCGAGGTTAAACCCATTTGATAGCATCAACCTGAAATCCATGTTCTGCTGACTCAGGAGATGTTTTGGTGCACGAGAGAAAAACGCACCTTACCACGGGCTAACCAGCGAGCGACAGAGCTCTGCGCGTGGGGCTGGCAAAGACATGCTGAGCAGTCAGGGATCACATCCAGAGACAGACAAATCCAAAGCTGTGAGTCTTGTCACTACTTCAGGCCACCATATGAGACACCAGCAATAGTTTTAGAAAGACAATGGAAAGAAGTCTTTTCCTACCTAGAGCTGCCAGAAACTCATGACAGCCAGGCAGCCTCCAGAGTTGGACGCTGATGGAAACCTGGATTGGTGCAGAGGAAAAATCTTGCTCCTTCTCGCCTGCCTGAAGTTGAACCAGGACTTGATGCAGCTGAAGACAACAATACAAACATTAGCCATTCCTTAAAAATCACATCGCTGCTCTTCCGACAGTCACGGCTAAGAAATGCGCTGCGAGTACCCCTCTCCCTGCACACCCACACACTCAGCTGCTGCTCCGGAACGGAACAGTGAGATGAAAAGGTCTGGGCAGAGGGACAGTCCAGGGACAGCAGCAACGGACAAACCTGAACAGCAGCAAAGGCTGGGACAGAGCAGGGCTGAGGGGTGGGGGGGGTGGCCAGTGGAAACTGAGCAAGAAACAAGCACAGCAGGAAAATCTGTGAAGTGAGAGAAAAGAGATACTCTGAGGCTGCTGACAGAAACATACTACAGCCCATTCCATGACTGAGCCATACTCCTTACGCAAATCCCAAGAAACTCGTTCTCAGCATTTACCTGGGCAGAAAAACTCATATGAAACCACGGAAGACTTTCCTAATGCCTCTATGGCCTCACGGAAAGAAGTTTCTCAACTGTGCCCAAGGGACAGGAGGAGTAAAGTAGAGGAAAACAGTGTGTTCATGAAGATCTGACACAAATTGAGGTGCCAGGACCCCATGTAATTCAAAACCACAGCCAGGGCAGGAAGGATGGAAAGTCATTAATCAGGGATCAGCTAACCTCAGGACCACCCATCTCTGACAAATCACAAAAGCCTACACAGTCTTTTTTCCACAGTAGCACAATGGAGCAAATTCCAGGCCTGAAAGCGGCTTGAAGACACTCTGCTGTGCAGGGAAATGGGTCTGCAGCGACCAAGGCATTTCTTCCTGCACAGCAGTGTCATTCCCCAGTGCACGTAATACTCACCATTCCCACCATATTTTTAACAGCCTTCGGGCAGCAGGTAACAAGAAAGGAGAAGAGAGAAGAAAAAGAAAGAACACGGGTTATTCTGTGCTACTAAATGCCTGCGACAGGGAACCCTGCAGTGACACATCCACACGCAAACCAGCACCCTGACTGCAAGATGCTCTGTCCAGACAAGGAAGGGAGGAAGGGAAACGGCTTGAGCTGTGAATCCAGAGCCCGACAGTGTGAGAATAGGCAGCTGGAATCTGGGAGTGCCCAGCTCATTACAACCAACTTGGACACTCGGCAGGCAGACACTCAGGCCAACCCACATTCCAGCAGAAGGCTGAACACAGAACAAGTGCTTCTCTTGTTTTCTCCGAGATATGTTACTGGCACTTAAGGCAGTCAGCAACCCCTAACTTTTCCTTGCACACGCGGTAGTACTGAAGTTCTCTCTTTTGCGGTTCCTGCTTTCTGTTTTGCACGAAAAATAAGCATCTCCTACCCAGAGCAAAAGATTGGGCTCCTTGCCTTGTTGCTTCACTGATGCCCAGAGCACCTGCTCCCTTGTGACACCTATCATCCACAGGGGAAAGACAGCAGGCAGCAGCCACTGCCTGACCTGTCAGTCATTCCGCTTCAGTTTTGAACGGTCTTTTCTCCGTTGGGACAGGCAGAGCTGTAGCTCCTCACTATCTGAACTGCTCGGAGGAAGGAGGGGAAAAAAGCAAGTAACCGCAGAGGAAGGGAGAGCTAAGCTGAAAAGCCCTAACTTGTAACTGGACAGACTCCTGTGCAAAGGAAATTCTGCCCGGGGTCTGGGCTACAGAAGATTCGCAAAAACAACGCAATATCCCTGCCAGTATTTATTGCGCGGGGCAGCTGAGGGAATGGTGAGTGTGTCTTTTGTTAGTTGTGTACAGCCACCTGAATGTTTTTCCTTGAGTGACTTAATTATCTGAGGCAAGAAGGCAATCATGAAGTAATCTCATGGACACGGTAGCACGTTCGGATCTACCAGAATCTTGTCTTCTACTCATCACATCCGTTCTACTCTGGGCCTCCCTTCGGTGGCCACGAGGAAAAAATAACCCTGCTATTCAGTCACAGAAGCCTCAGGCACTGACGAAAGAGCCAAGGCAAGAGAGCAAAATGCCACAAAGGACAAGCCATTAAAAATATCTCGTGCGCTACTGTAGATGATAACGAGAAACCCTTTCCTTGAAGCAGACTCAGTCCAATGGACAAAGCGGCTTCTTAGTGGGCAACAGCAAAGCTGGGGCTGTTATTTTGCATTTTGTGCAAAGACACTCAACAGAATGAAGGGGAGCCCTCCGAAGCTATGCAGAGATAATCCCAGCCACCCACCACGGTACGTCCCTAGAACACTACTGCATGGGGAAAGGGAAAAAGAAAGCGAGCTATAGGCCCATTCATTATGTGCAGCGTGCTCATTTACTAAAGCAGGCAAACGATCAAGATAAACCTCATTAGAGGAGCAACCAGCACTGTAAGAAACATGTAACGGAAAGCCAGTCAGGCTGGTGGCACAGCCAAAGGTTAGGTTAGGCATGCTGGAAAGACTGGGGAGAGGGAGGCATGTGAAGGAGACTGGGGGGGCACAGGGGAGTCCCATAGCCACAGGTGGCACTGCCGTTCTCTTAAAGACTGTGAATTCTTTAAGCGCACACACCAGGAGAAGTACAGGCCCAGTAAGTTCTCTGACAGACCAAAGTCAACTGTAACTTTGGTAATTACAGTGGACAAAGAACAGCCAACATTGGCCCTAGACAGGACGGCCAAATAGCAACTACTCCCCGTGTTCTGCTTCCCCCTCACTGCAGTAGGTATCATGTTTTCGCTTCTGTGGCTGAACAGGGAGATCAGATGCCATGCAGCCCAGTAACATAGCTGCATTTTTCTCTTCAGGACACACACCTTCATTCACACAAACACGCAAGTTTAGAACTTCAACCCTGAAGTCTCCTAGCAAGCTCTGGGTTGATAAACCAGGGCATAAAGCACTCTGTGCATTTCTGAATTTACTGACCTGGGAAGAACCATTTGGAAACTGGTACTGGAGGAAAACCTCCCAACTCACCCTGTTGATAAGCTGTTCTCCTGTTTCTGAAGCTGTAATAAGTTTACAAAGTGCCTGAAGTGCAGGGTTAGGCAAACCTGAAAAACATCAACAGAAACAGGGATTGTTCAGTATCTGTTTCTTGACTGCTAGAAATGCAACAACCCGAACAGAACACCAACTCCACTAATTCCTAAAACCTCTCCCTCACATCACTGAATGATCCTGGAAGCAGCAGCAATTTCCAGAAAGCAGGTTTTCCCACTTTGCATCAGATTACACATTTTATGATTGAGAGCTGGGAGAAAGGAAGAGTCTTCATGCTTCTCAGATACTGGACCCAGTAGTAAATGATTCCCATCTATGACAAAATTTTCAGTAAACGTTTACTTCTAGAACCTCTACCCTGTGAAATACTTTTATTTAATTGATGTAAAATATCACAATTTTACAGACTTGCATCAAAGAAAGGCCTGCTGGGACAGATGAGGACAGAGCCCACAGCTGGCCTGTTTCTTACCAAGGAGGGACTGTATGGTGGTGCTGCACTGCTGTAGCCGGTCACCAGGGTCAGAGGTTGGGAAGAACACTGCTGCCGGGAGGCCACTGGCTGGAGGGTCCAGCCGAAATCCTACTGCAGTGAGTAGTGCCTGCCAGCCTGGAATGCCACCAACTTTATTCTCCACACTTTGCTGGGAGGTATACATGGAGTTGTGCTGCCCGTTCTGGATTCGCTGCAGTGATTTCTCCACCTTTGAGGAAAATAGAGCATTAGGTTTTTTTATAAGAGATTTTTACTAACTGCCTCTTCTTACCCAGTGGAGAGGCAGGAAGAGCAGGCTGAGAGACAGCAAACCAGACGCTGAACCTGTCCCATCTTACACAAAAAGGATGTTAGTGCCATTGAAAACAGAGGCTCCAGTAACTCGGCACTCACAGCTGCAAAATCACTGTGATGTCAATATTCTCTGGGATGCTGGGGAAAGTAATGCCACAGGAAACTAAGTACTGGTTTGATTGTCATAGTTTCCTATAAGCCTGACAGCTGCATTTCTCCCCAAAAGACAACTCACGTTCAGGTTCCAGTCTCTCACATACACTGCTCATTACCAGGCAAGAGTCTGCAGCTATATGGTAAACAGTAAAGAGAGATGAGATGTGTGGCCACAAAACCCAGCAACTGGGATGACTAGCAATATTCACAGATTTCCATCATCCTATGGATATTCCACATTCCTGTGGGACCACAGAAGACATATTGGAAAGAAAAGTATTAAAAGTCAGGAGGGATTATTCTAGACATGTGGCAGTCTGGCCTCAGTCCTGCTGCACCCCACAAGAGGCTACTGGCACATATGGGGACAAAAGTGCCTCTTATCTTCCAAGTATACACGGAGACAGCCGTCACTGCGCTCTGCGTCTCCACGGCGGCAACATTCACGGCTGTTTTCTTGCAGAAACGATTAACCCCAATGATTGTATCATTTTTGAAGCAGAGACCCAATTCAACAGCTCAAGCAAACCACATGCGTACGGGGAGGATTTTGTCACAATACAACGGAAGGCTTCGCTTACTTTGCCTCTTTTTGCTCTGGGCATTCCATCAGGTGTCCCAGTCTCTTCACACTAACCCAGAGTTTTCACAAGAGACTACACTTCCCGTCCATCATTCACGGATGCATACAGGTGTTACCCCCAGGTAACACGATCTCACAACCACGTGGGGTGCCATGGCCCGCCCCGTGCGTGCCGGCTGCGGCAGCGTTCCTTTTCTCTTACCAGATGTAGTAGGACACGCAGAGCATCCCGTGCCCTTTCAGGGTGCTGCAGAATCTCAGTCAGGGCCTGTCCTACTAGCGAAGAAGGGCTGTTCAGCTTCATGTCACTCCCAATAAGCATGAAGCCTGCAGGATTCAGAACACGAGACGCTCAACCTCCTTTCGTTACAGAAAACGTTCAGAACAGAAGGAGAGAAGGAGATATCCTCTGCCCTCTCAGACTAATGCAGCGATGGTTTACTGCGCCCTGCAGTGTGACACTCTGTTCCCAGAGCAGCTGCCCGCTCCTGGCCCAGTCCCATAGAATGAACTTCCAGAAAGCTTCTAGATGCTTCTTACTGTCCTCCTCTATTAAATCAGTGTTTTCCTGTTCATTGCAGCTAAACTCGTCCTACTATGCTCCATGTCTCCTCTACAGCAGCAGAATCAATAGATGCTAAACAGTGCTTGCAGAAACAGAACTAAGAAAACAGAGTTTTCCCTGTCTCGGTCAAAAACCTGTCTTGCCTTAAGCACCATGTGAACGTCAGATTTTCCAAATGTCAGCACAAGGAGCTCTCCTGGCCCTTATCCACTGCAGACATGTATGTGGCTGACCGTCCTCACTCTGGTGCTCTATCCGAGACTCACCACCAGGAGTCAAAGGTGGAAGTCAGGGATTACGTGCAATGAACTCACTCACATACCACGGAAGGGGTAGTACTAAAACAGCCTGAGTAGCTGGAAGTCTTTACTTGGTGGCGATGCCAAGCACCCATGGCCATGCTCATTCTGTTTTGCCTAGGAAGCAGTCACTTTTTTGTTTTCAAATGCTTTTCTGTTTGAGACAGAAAAATCTTACTTGTACATAATTCTGTAACAACACTATTGAATTCCAAGACTTCATCTTTCTGATTCTCAACTCATCCACCTAATAGAAAGGGAGCAGGCACCAGCAATCCACCTTGGAGCTTACACTGCTGAGAAATCTCCAGTGGAAGCAATGGAAACCTTTCTCCTGAAAGGATCGAAGGAGGAGGCCCTACAAGGTTTATGTCAGAAATCCCAGCTACTGGTTGCTGCTGCAACTTCCAGAGGTACCACTCTTGCCTCCTTTTTAGAGTTTCACTACGTTCTCAGTAGAAGGTTCTGTAGATTTGCTCTAGCTAGCTCCATCCCAAGTACCCAGGAAACTCTACTCTATAGATTTCAAACACAGGGAACGTGTTATTGTATTGCACATTATTTCTTCCCAGTCATAAAACCATTGTGATGAAACACGGTTCACCTCACAATTGCTTTAAACTATACTGAATTCATAACCCACTTAACTATGCACAGTGAAATACTGATGCTTTCCATGACACTGACATTCACTCACTCTCAGCTGAACCAGGATCTGAAACATGGGGGCTGAATTGTGGGAGAGCACACAGCTACCTGCTAGTGCTGCTCCTTGCTTAACTCAAACAATTTGGCATAAGAGCACTTCCTAGAAACCCCGTCTTGTTTGTGAAAAAGCAGATTCTTCCTACCTGCCCAGTTGGATGGATGGGAGAACTGCTTGCTGCTCTGCACAGTTTTCATCGCTTCTCCAAGGGCTGCGCTGGCTTTCATCCCGTTTAAGAGGGAGGAATAGAAGGCATGCACAAACATTTTGGAAGCAGCCACAGGAACAGGCCAGAGTGACACTAGGACACACTGAGCCCCAGCAGCCAGGAATGCTCTTGTCAAGCCAATGACTCCATCAGCAGTGACTTTGCTGTTGGATTCTTGGTAAGAGCCAAGAACCACTAATTTGACGGGAAGCCGCAGATCCAGGACATCAGCTGCAGTAAGCAGAAACTCCTGAAGAGGAGGGCAGTCTGAGATGCTCTCCACATCACTGGCATCATCCTGCATTCGAAGGGATTCTGGGATTGTGTAGGGGTTCCCAAAAGAACTCTTGCTGCTGGCTGGATTGCTGTCAGTGTTGGGTGTCAGGACCAAAGCAGCCAGTTTCCAGGAGACATGGGTTGCAAAATGGACACATTCTGCCTGAGTGAGGGCACTCATGACCCTCTCTTTTGTTGCTGCACTGCCAACTAAGGGCTGGCAGCCAAGTAACTCAGATACCATATATGCTTCCTCTTCTGCAGAGGGCATAGGTCCCCACAGCCACCTATCCATAACTGCTGAAGGGAGCTTGGGATTTCCTATGACAGCTGCCATTGAGGTAGAACTGGAGTAAGCAGGAGTATTCTTCCTCGCATGGGACTAGAGAGAAAGAGAAAGAAAACGGAGTTCACATATCTGTTTGTTATGATGCTGGTAATAAAATATCCTGTCTCTCTGGCTCTAAACAGAAGCCTGGTTGTCACAATTACAAAAAACCACTTTGTGTTTCTTTAGTTTCTTCCATTTAACTATTCCAAGGAATATCTCCACTTGAGTCAGGATTTCTATCCTCACGTCTTGGTGAACAGATACAAAGCAACAGACTTAGCAACAGACTTGAAGGCTGTAGCAGGGCTAAAAGCATAAAGAAGGTCCAGCTTCACACCTTACTGGAAGACTGCTTGTAATCCCTCACTCACTGCTGCTATTCTACCATGTGTAAGAACCTGCACCCCACAGCAGAGGTTCTAGGAGAGGAGGTTTCATAAGGCAATGTCAGACCTTGGAGCTGGGATTCAGCGACTGGATGGACGGCACTGCAATGAGGCTGAAGCGCTCATAGAGGTACTCATTGGAGGAACTGCCCTTCAGGAGAGCAAAAGGAATGAGGTACAGTTCTCCCTCCAGAACCAGTATCAGCTGGCGGTGGCGGCCAACAGGCCCACTGGAATGCATCAAACCCTGAAAAGAAAAGAGAGAGAATCAGTTCAGCCCTTTCCCTCCATCAGTGCCCTACCTGCGCTTTCCAAGCATCAGGCTCTAGTCTGACCCCACGTCAGGCTTGGAAATATCCATATCAGAATCACGCTCCGTGTGAACACAGCTGTGGTGACAGGTGAACGCACCTTGGCACTGGACCCATCTGTACAGCTGGACTGTTGCTCACCTGCACACAAACAACCCCACTGAGATGAAAGAGCCTTGAGCTCGCTGACACGCTGCCCAGATCTCGGTCATCACACCCGGCCTCACCACAGTACAGCAACTCCTTCTGCTCCACTGCAAAACCTCTGTTAACCTCTACCACCCACGTTTTGTCAGTATTATTATCACTTTATCCTTTGAAAGAGAATATTCTTTCTGATACTGAATTTCAAAACAGGAATTTCCTATATAAAAGCAAATGATCTACAGACAGACTGTGTGCATGATCTGTGCTTCAAGAAGCTCAACACTGTAATCAGCCCAGAGTCACAAACAGGCTTAAAAAGAAAGTATCTTATGGATGGAGAAGTGAAGCAGAGGGATTAATAAATAGGGAACACACAGCTGGCCATGAAAATTGGCAACTGCTCCTAATCCCATGTAACTGTGGGAATTTCACTCTTATTTATCTAGTGTATTGTAAAAACAATGAGTTATCACCCAGGAAAGAGTAACTTCAAAGCACTGAAATTTGCTCCAGCTTAAACACTTGCAGCACACACATTAAAAAAAGTCTAAAGGACTCTCCTGCAAAACAAGCAATTTTTCTAAGCAATTCTACACCTTGGAGTAGCAGCATAGCTTGGTGTAGTAAATAAACCATCCATTTGAAGACAAAACATTCAGCGCAAGCTTGGACGAGACCAAGTCCTCAACTTGACATGGTTTTGGAGATTACCAGTTCAACTAGTGTAGTTCTGTTTCTGTCCAGACTGCTTATGTTCCCAAAGGCAAGCTAACTTTGCAGTGTTCACTGCAGGACGGAGACAAGGATCTAGTATGCAGGACTAGATCCTTGTCTCTAGACTCTCAGTTCTTTTGAGAATTTTAATTTTAAGCCATTTTAATTGCCATCAGATGTAGCAAACACCTATTTTGACAGGAGAAAAACAGCTACTCAAGCTGCTCAGCAAAGGAAGACAAAATTGCCTGACTCCATGCCAAGTGGATTTCTGAAGTAGCTTCCAATGCCTCCAAACATTACCTCTTCCTGATGCAAATTCTGGGGCTTCAAACAGAACAGCAGTAAAGGAAGCATATTTTCCAAACATTTGGCTTACATTTCATAAATAATAATTACCAAAACCTCTGAGGTGCTAGCTAAATACGTTCTTCTTGGAAGAAATAACATCAGTGTTCTACCTCTCTTCAGCTATTTATCAAACATTACTCCCTTTAACATCCCTGCTTTAGAGCACGCTCATTTCAGTTGAGTCCCCATTTAACAGGGAGAGAAGAATCTTCTTTCTTTTGCTGCAACAGTGAACTACTACTGTGAAATGGAAAACTACTAATGGAAACACAGATTTCTGAAACAAGAGGGGTGAAGAAGTAATGCCAGAAAATCCTGAAGTGCAGACATGTCAGGTAACCAGACAATGCAACAGAAAAGAAAGGGATACTGTGCATTTTGAGGGTGAATATTACTACCTCTGCCAAGTTTTGTATTTAGAGCTCAAACAAACACACCCTGGTCCTAACACACAATTCTTCCGCTCCACCTCGCTCAGGGTCTGTCCGGAGCAGACTTCCAGCCAGCACTGACAGCTAACGATTAATTTGTGATACACTGACCCATCTCACTACTGATCAAAGAATAACAGGAATCTGCAGTCAGTCTCAAGCTTTGGTTCTCAGGCAGCAGCAAAGATGAATGAACATCACTAAAGAAACAGAAAAATCAGCTGGGCAGTCTCCTCCAAAGGGAGTCTGGAGCGAGTCAGAGATACCAAAAAGCAGGTCAGCTATGAGGGAGAACGTCAAACGCAGAAAGTTGAAGAGAGGCAGTGAGGTGCTTTTAAAGGCTTCTTGCCATTTGAAGTGGGAACAAAACTGCTGAAGGATAAGAAAATTTTCATTTAAAAGGAGTTAAAAATAGTTGCTGACCTCTTGCTGTTTCTCCTGTCCTCCTTACAGCTCTGGAGCTCACCCACCGACTGCAGACGGAGCTGAAGGGCAGTCGCTGACACACGGCAGCCTCAGGAGCCATCCTGCAAACCAGCTCCGCTCCGTCCCGACCCGCTGCTCACAGCCCCGGCAGCACCGAGGGAGGCGACCCCGGCTCTCGCTGCCGGGGGAACCGGCACGTGTGCGCCGCGGCTGCACCCACCCGCTGCACTCAGCCCGGCCTCGCTCCGCACAGCCCGAGCTGACAAGCAGCAGCTTCTCACCAGGGCAGTTGTTTCTTTCCAGAAATATTTTTTTTTTACTTGTTTTTTTTAATACATACTCCATTTTACTTACTGCTCCAGGAGCTTTAGCTCTCAGCAATACAATCAGAGCATCTGAGCCATAGTGTCATGTGCCTAGCAGAATTTTTAATTTGTATGTAAAATCCCCTAGAGTTTAACATTTTTTTCCCTTGTAGTGGCTGTACATGCATTACAGAAACAGAAATAAAACTATGAGGATCACTTGCATTTCATATTACTTCAAGAATTAATTTTAGGGTGTGTTCTAACAAAAAAGAATCTCTTCAGTGAGAAAAACGAGCAAAGCATGAACTGCCAAGCACCAGCACACGTGTGCTC
This sequence comes from Tauraco erythrolophus, assembly GCF_009769465.1. Classification (NCBI taxonomy): domain Eukaryota; kingdom Metazoa; phylum Chordata; class Aves; order Musophagiformes; family Musophagidae; genus Tauraco; species Tauraco erythrolophus. The sequence goes on from NC_141483.1 coordinate 16,155,881, forward strand.
TACTTCACAGCAACGATGCCGGCTACACCGCTGATTTGTCACGAAGGTGGAAAAAGCCTCTGGTCCATCACTGGCAGGCGGCATGGCCGTGCAGGGTTACGCCAGCTGCTAACTGCTGGCTTGGGTGAGACCCTCACTTGCAGCTGCCGTCGCTGTAACTGGAAGCTTCCACTGCAACGGGACTGCCACACCACACACAAGACCTGAACTGCATCTTCTTAGAAAGAGGCGAGTAGGCATTAAACTGCCAGGTGAAGCTTTCTCAAGAACCTCGTAGAAAACGACAGAGGAGATCCCTGAGCAGGGCTGACCTCACTCTGCAAAGAGGCTGCGTGTGCCACCTCTGGAGCAGAAGGCCCTCCTCTCCAAGATTCCCAGCACGACTGTGGGATGGCAGGCTGACAGCTAGCACAGGCTCAGGCTCACAAAGGTTACACCTCTGCAACAGAGGCGACCTCTGCAGACAAGATTAGAGCATCCAAACAGCCTTTGAAGTAACTCAAGGTAGAGCTGGTTTTCCCTCTCACATGGCAGAATAACGACGTTTCCATCTGTTTGTTCAACTGGCTACAAATTGAGAGCAGACTCATTCTGGACTGAGTGACTTTACTTCTTCCAGCCAGCGATACCGCGGGACAGAGGCAGGACTTTCGAATTCATCCTGCCACTGCTCCGCGAGACTAAAACCAGGGGCTGTGCTGCTGCTCCCGGCCTCCCGCGCGGGCCAGCCGGGGCTGCCGCAGGGCACCGTGCCGCTTCCCTCCGCTTCTGCATTCGCTCTGGATCCGCCAGCACGGGACGCCCAGTGCAGCACCGCCACGTGCCGAGCAGGGCCCGGAACGGGCTGAGCACGGGGACACCGACCGCGAACCACTCGGGCTGCCGAGTGCCCGACCAGCCCCAGCAGCAGCTCCCGCCCGCTGCTGCTGGCACCTGCTGGGAGCATGCCCATCTCCTTGCAAAAGCACCACGGCCCGGGATGGAGAGGAGCAAAGCCCAGCCCATCTGGCTCCAGCCGGCTGCCAGCACGGCACTGCGCGGCAGCCAGAGGCACCGGGTGGGCCAGTAAAGCTGCTGGGCTCCCACTACTGCTTCCACCATCTCCCTGACCTGTTTGTCCCTAGACAGAGCTGCTGCATTTGCCAATTAGTGTCAGTGAATTAAGGATACGCTTCCTGCTTAGGTTCATTAAAAGCGTTATGGCCGAAGTGGTACCAACAGCGACATCCCTCGTTTCCACCTCCAAACACAGCCAGTCTCACCATCCGGGAAGACAAGTGAAACCACCATGCTTCAGATACGATCTCCAAGCTGCCTATTCTTGATTTCCCACATTTGACAGAGGATTTTGGTAAGTGAATCTCTACATTCGTCCGCGCCAAAGGCTTACTCCTTCCATAGGTCCTATCAGTAAGTCGTAGAGTGCACGGAGCGGGGGTTTGGTGAAGGAAGTCTGCCTCCTTTGAAGAGATGATGTTCCATCCTTAACAGGAGACACGGTACTGCTGAACAGACTGGTCATGCTCTGACAGCTCCTGCGGGCAAAAGGCAAGCGAGAGGTTAGTCGCAGACATCTGAGGTCCACTACAGGTTGCCCTGACTCCATAACACTGACAATGAGCCAGTCCCTGTCCGCCCAGAGGACTCTGTTCTGTAAGATGCTTCATGACAGGGCTTCATTCTCCCATCCGGCTTCACACCACAATGAACAACGACATTAATGCCAGGGAGGACCAGTTGCAGACAGTGTATTACATTGCTATGGAGCTTCTCTACAAACTCAAGTGCCTTAAGTGCTCTTCACAGTTTTCACTGCACACCCACGTATAGTGGTTGTGCGCAGGCAAACATGAGACCCATGAACAACTGACTACAATCACAGCAAGATTTGCACTCGCATTTTGCACCAACTAATCTAGTATGGTACCAAAAGGAAGTATGACAACAGGCAAACAACAAGGCATGAAGATTACACCTGCACTTGCTTTCACTTCTCTGAATGGCTCCATGAAGTCAGAGGTGAGAGCTGACCTGGAGCTCATTTCTGACATCCCCCCTAGACTGAACTCTGCACATGCTCTCCTGGCATCACGAGCCACCAAACACCATCACTCCGAGGAGACTGAGATGGTATGGCTACAAAAAGTTATTGCCCTGTTGGGGAAGTGATGTTGCCCCATTCTGGTCTCACTAATTCAGCAGCTGTACTCCCCAGAAAGGTTACCCTTGGCTTGGTGCCATGAATAACCATTTTATGTGAGAAGGGTAACTTTCCAGAAAGTTTTAACAGGTGGGCCTTAAAGAAAAGGCAGGGAGGGAAGTAGACATTGAACAGTAATGGTAGTGCAAGGTCTGAAGTGTAACCACAGTCACCAGTGGGGCTGTCCAGTAATGAGCACAACAATTTCAAGCATAAAAGGCCACCCATGAGGCAACACATGCCTCGTTGTCCTCAAGATGCCAAATGCATTCGATGGAGGGTTCCACGAAATCCCAGTCCAGATCACGCTCGGATGCTGCTGTGCAGAGAAAGCCTTCCTTCATTCTTGGTCTCTATGAAGTGCAGCGTTGTTTTGCCTCTCAGACACCTCCCAGTGCTGTACGTGCCTTTGGCAATTTACACAACAGGAAAGCAGCTACAGTTTCGTGATTCATGACCAAACTCTCATGCTTTATCAGGATGCTAGTCTGCAGTGCCTTTTCTTTTTAAGAATGTTTACTCAGAAGAAATGCCTTGTCTCTGTTCCTTATTTTTACCTCTTGCCTGGATCAATTCTTGGTTATCAACACAGAAAAGAAACAAAAGCAGAAAGTATTTGCACATCCATGAAATCAAAATAAAACTCAGCATCCAACAGATAGTTAATCAATGAGATACATTAATAGTTGATTGCATATTTGCTATAGGCATCTATATTCCCATATATGCATATATACATGCACCTATAGAAAATATACACACACACCCCTATAGCCACAGTGTCTCTTCATACTACCAGATGAAGCCAACATGCAGGAAAAGACAAGGAGAGCAAAACCACTGTTCGCTGCCTGGCTTCGCGGCAGCAGCTGAGCCAAGCACACCTGGAAGCGCTCAGTTGTTTCAGTACTTTACGTAGCACAGATCTTAAAATCAGATCAGGAAATAAAACCTGTGCTTTCCCAATCTCACACGTTTCTAGTGCCCTGAACCCTGTGCTCAAAGCACACACCTCTAGTATATCCTGCCTGATACAGCAGTCTAGAAGGGCAGGGATACCCACTGCTTATCTGGGAACGATGGAGCATGTGGAGCTTTAGTCCGAGCACAACAGCCCCGACCTTCCCAAGAAGGAGCTATTTGCCAGCAGGTGGCACGCGCCCGCCTCACCTTCTGTATTACGCGATTTCAACACACTGATTTATTGCAGGGAATAGAGGCTTAATTACTCTAATCAGCAGAGCCTCCTTCATCTTGGTTTCATAGCCAAGCAGCTCTAGATTTATTCCTTCACCACTCAGATTGCTTTTTATTAGAACAAAACCAAGGGAGTATCATAAATCTTTCACATTTCTTGCTTGTGTGTTTGTGTACACAAAGGAGAGTGAGAAACTCCATAGCAGGAGGATGGGCAGAGATCTCTTGCAGCAGGCAGAGCAGACCTGGAGCCCTGGCCAGCCCACTGCCTTTGCTCCCAAACCAGTGCAAAGAAACAGCTCTCCGGGTGGCTTGTCAGGCTCCTGAGTCCAGGTGATTGCAGTGAGACAGGAGGGAGACTTTTGAATCTTTTGGCCAAATGCCCCTTCTACAGAGTGTCAGTGCTGGCTTCTGGAACACTGCACTGATCATTTCTACCTTGCAATGTAGAGGGGTCCTCTGATTTCTGCCAACAGTAAAATCTCCCATTTGGAAGTCTGTGCAGAGCTGCTTATTTATAGCCCTTTGTATAAGGCAGCCTGACCTGCAGCGAGCAGAGGAAACAGCACAAACTGGGACTCAGGACTGCCTGCGTGTATCGGCGTTAACTCTGCTTCCGCCCTTTGTCTTGGAGACGCCAGAGCAAAGCAACGATCCCACGACAGCCTCAGAGAACAGGGAGGACGCCTGCGTCGTGCAAGCCTTGAGCTCAGGCTGACTTGGCTACCACCAGCCTCACGGGGCCCAGCTCTGCTCGTAGAGGATGAAGGTGGCAGGGCAGGAGGCGGGGGTTCCCACCGGCATTGGCACGGAGCAGCTCTTGCCTTGGCACTCCTGAGGGCTCTGGACAAGCCAAATACTACTCATGACCCAGCACAGCCGTTCTGGAGGGCTCGGAGTCAGACTTCCTGCTGCAGTGGTCTGACAGCCTCCGGACAATGGATATCCATCCCATCATTCTGCAAGTCTTTCTCAGAAAGTCCTTCCTAGAGACGCAACCCCGAATCCACATTCAGGGCCTGACACACCCACACCACCAAGCTGTGGGAAGCTCCAGAAAACACTGAGATATGAGCTCCCTGTGGGTGCTTTCAAGGATTCACAAGTATCTCCAAAACCCACCAGTGGTTGCACAAAGCGCACAGACCACCCAGCACTCCCTGCTTGTGTGGTCTGTACTGGGGCAGCGACGGCACTGCACCCCGTGCGGGAGAGATCCAGACAGACACGAGTCTCCAGCCACTCCGTTCCTATCTGCCTTCTGAAGACCTCGCTTCGCCCTGGGCCAGCCAGTGGTTCCAGTACACCTCCTTCCCTCTGCTCTGGAGGGGTCGGCTGCACAGCTCACCAGGGCACTCTGGGGCCCCTGAGGGCATGAACAGGCTTTGATGTCCTGACCAGCCTGAACTGGGACCCAGCAGCTCCACCAAGCTGGGCCCTGTGCCTTCACTCTCTGCTTCAGCTGCGCTGCAATGGACTTGTCTCCAGCTCCACCACAGCCCCACCCGTGCCGGCCATGAACCCAGCTCTGACCCCTGCTGCGACTCCTGTCGCAAACTTGGCCGTGACCCTGTCTGTGACCCCTGCCAATCCAGAGCTGATCTGCCGTGACCCCTGCTGATCCAGAGCTGACGTGCCGACCAGCATGCCCCCAGACCTGCCCCCTCCTGACGGACCCGCACAGCCACCGGTGGGCTGTGTCTGATGCTCTCCTGGATGCAAGTACTCATAGCTCATCATCAGTGCATCAGCTTGAACAGACACACATGTGGATTCTGGAAAGAAAACAGGCCAGTTGCAGATGCCAACAGGCAGCTCCCAGTTTCATGGGGATGCTGTTACAGCTCACAAGCTCCAGTGATGGCTCACAACACTGCAGGCTGATTGCGTTTTCTCTTCTAGCTGAGAAAGGCCTGGGGTATCCTGTGCTCACAATCCATGCTGAAGCACAGATCTAGCCAGAAACCCTAGGTTGCATCATGCAGCCACTCTCCACTGGGGCAGTGGTAACACTGGAAAAATTCTGTCTTCAGTTTTCATTTTGAATGCTTGCCCCAACAGCACAGTAATGTGAAAGACTGAGACCTGAACAAGTTGTAAGAGGCAGAAAACGAGTGGAGACTGTGCAGCTAGCGCAGTCCTGTAGCTCTGAAAACGCAGCATACCGCCAGCTAATTAATTAGTACAACAGTTACGATCAACTGAAACAGGTATTTCCGTAAGAAGTGTGTGGCAGAGAGCTCCAAGTTCCACACCTCACAGACAGCAGGTGTGGAACCAGCTGTTCCCCTGCAATTGTTTAGATAGTCAAACACAGCGCTCGGTCAGGAGAAGAGCCGATTTGAAACAGCTGCCCCTCAGGACAGAGCTACCAGTGAACAACTGCTGGCAAGTCCTTGCTGGCTATCACCTTAAGCTATTCTAATTCACCTAGAAACACCATGAAGATGCCACTCCCTACATCTCCCAAGCCCAGCTACTGAGTTCTTAAATGAAATACATAGTCCTATCTAGGTTTCTGCCTGTGCCTGGGGCCTTTCCTCCTGCAAGAGGCACAATGATGCTTTCAGTCCTCGTCCTTGCAATTCAGAGAAGCCCATCACCAAGACGTCTCATTCCGCTTGCTGAGCCCCACAGTGCAGTGCTGTATTCTCACCTGTTCAAGAGGTTGTTCCTGCTGACCATCCTCAGGAAGCCAGTGGGATCAGTCATTGAGTTCAGCTTGTTATTCATCTCCTCAAACTGTTGGTCCATGATATCCCCAGCTTCACTCTCGGTCTCACTACTGGCGCAGGCTCTGCAGGAGAACAGCAGGGTGAGGGAGTCATTGATGCAAGTCAGAGCGACAGCTTTGTCACAAACGCTCTGCTAGTTTGAGAGAAAATGTTTTTCAGACACAACCTCGACTAAATGCTAAAGTCAAATTTTCCCTGTATTGCACTACCCCCTCCTGCTTGGCACACAAGAGAGAAACCCCATCCCCTTCTCGTCTCTTAGCCGTTCTTCAAGATTTAAAGGGTGGCACACACTGATGGAAATACAGGACTCAAATTCCCATGCGCTGCAGGTACGGACTTTTGAAGCTGTAGCACAACACAGAAAAGCTGAGGTCTGCAGGAAACACCAACTCAGCCCTTGATTTGCCTAAGGACACGTGTTTGTGCATCCTTTTCAGATTTCCATAATAATACCTCCAAGCTCTATACACTTCCTTCACTGGCAAAGTGCAACACAGAAAATGGAGCTGTGTTGCTGCTCCTGTTATACAAACAGGGAAAGCACAGAGAAAACAATTTACTCTATCAATGCCACCAGGACAGCAGCAATACAGAGCGAAACAGAGCCCCAAATTTCTTAATTTACCATCTCCTGACATTAATACCTAAATTATCATCTCAGTGTAAATTTTCTGTCAAATTGCTGTTAGCATTTTCTCTTCTTTCTAAAAGCAGAAGGCAAACATAGCTATTGTTTTTAACAATACCTCTCACCTTTCATCTAATAAATAATTTGCCTATTACATGGCACATCACAAACCTTGGACTTTGTGCTAAGCTAAACCTGCTATGGCTACCTGCTGAAGCTGCCTTCTCATTTCTGTTTCCTTTTGGGTTCCTAACAACTTGAAGACTTTCCTCAAGGGCGTATTTTCCAATAGAGAGCACATGAATTCAGCTAACGCAGAACATGTACTTGTGCAGGCAACTAGGGCTGTCCCTGTGTTGCTGTACGGACCGCAGGATATCTTGTAAGCATACTTCCAGGTCAATATAATCTAATAACCTGAAAGATTAAGTCCTGACAGAAGCCAATGACTTCATGAACACTGAAACAGGGCTAGCTGAACAATAGTCAAGGCAGGGAGGGGAAGCCGAAAAAAAGCAAAAAAAGGGTGTCCACAGCTGCCTCCTGCACGTTTTTCCTCCAGCTGCAGGCATGCTCAGTTTTGAGTCCTGGCACAGTTTTGAGTTAACACTCACAATGAGTATTTGGAGGTCCTTAAAGAGGCAAAAATCTGGAGTTCATGAACCCAAGAGAGCAGGCCATGTGCTCTCCCTAAAGAGCACAGAGTTTGTCTCAACAGAAGTTCAAGCAGATTCTGAAGTCCCTCATACTTTACTTTTTTGGAAGTATGTGTTATCTGTCAGCTTAATTAGACCAGCTGAAAGGAATCCTTTCCAGCACAAAGCGAAGGCTGCAGTGTGGAACTGTACACCACCACAGCAAACCCCTGATGACACATCCCATGACAGCATCCCTTCCTCTCCAGGAGCAGAAAATGGGAAGATGCGCCAGTCTGGAGAGACAGCAGTACCTATAAACACACTATAGACACACTTAGAGCATTATGGAAGGCAACGGCACTTAAATTTAAACACAAAAGCACACGACTACAGCGCGCTTAAGCAAGCTATGAACTGAGAAGTCAGAGTCAAACAGGAGTTTTCACGTGTGCCATACATATTTAAATCCCTCTGTTCTTCGCTGATAGGCACAGCAGATGACAGCTTCTCCTGGGGGTCTGGTGTGCCAAAGCATGGTGGCAGTCAGAAATGCTGTAGGGAAGCACTTGATCCACGTGAAGAAAGAGTTTCAAAGCAGAACATGATGTTCACCCACACGGAACAGACAAGATTCGTTTAATTCCCAGCACATAATGTTGAAGTGGGGAAAGAGCTTCTGCCTGTGATCATACCACACCAGCTCAATGACCTCAGAGACAAGCCTTAAAGCAGAATCCTTAACCAAAAACATACCGCGATCATCACCATAAAGAGAGGAGGAAGCTGACATCACAGTAAATTAAAAACTCATCCCAAACCCCAAAGGCTGAAGGACTCCCTTTGCCAGGAAGAGACTCTGTGGTGACAAATGGATAACGGAACTGAAAACGGTGTCTGCAGATTCATGACATGAGGCGTAACTTCAGATTTCAGTTGTGTATAGGCGGATCTAGAGGGTGAGATTCAACCATCAACACATGGAGATAGATGTAACTTTCTGAATCACACAACCCTGATGCTTTAAGAGACGGGTAGGTGGAACCAATTTAGTCTGGTTTTTTTTTTTCCTGCTCTTGTCCCTCCTGTCAGTACTCACACCCTGGAGTGAGTGGCTCTATTCTCCCAGAAGGAACAGAGAGCTTACGGTCCACATGCACACACAAGACAGAACTGGATGAAGCATCAACATCCAGAACACATCTGCAAAACCCAGGAAATGCGAAGGCTGGAGGGAGTAACTCTTCACATTTCCTTTAATGGGAATCACGCAACTCATTTTCAAGCCAGACTTGAAACACTTAATTCAGAAGATGTGACCGAAGCTAACAGAGGCAGAAGTCTCAGAACACATTTTATGTAAGAACCCAAAAACTGTAGACGCCACCCCCACCACAGATAGGTACATTTTTCAAATGTGCCATTTATACGTGAGCAATCATTTAATGACTGTGATCGTTTGCATAGCAGTGCTTACGTGCTTGTAGCTTCTCGGCTTCAATACGCAGGAAGCTGCCCCCTGTGTTTGTCTGTTCCCTTACGTTCCAAGTACTCAGCTGGCTGAGAGACCCTTTGCTCTTTCTCGGAGTTCGTAATAAAAACCCCAGACTAACGAGCGGTTTGTAACTGCTCACAGTGAAATGAATAATCCAGTCAGCTACAAAAAAATATTTGTTTCCCTTCAGAAGGCCACAAAAGGTTGAGTACCTTTTCAAAAAGAGCAAATCCAAAATGCATCCAAATGAGACAAAACTGCAAATCCAATACACACAGATGTGGGGATCACTGGAGATCAGTCGGCTGTCGCTGCTCCTGGTTTCCAACTGTCTCAGCATCACGAGTTAAGCACAGAGCCATCTCAGCAGCATATGCTGTTTACAGCACTCGGCAGACACGATCTGCCAATGCCCTTGTGAGACTGGTGGATAATTTCACAAAATGGCAAGCTCAGACTGAGTTTAGGACAAAGAGTGGGTCCTAATGCAAGTCCAACCTGATTGCTGACCATAGGCTCGCTGTGCCAGATCCACCATTTTGGCTACCAGTAACAGCAATTCACCTTTTCATGCTCAAAATCTGTTATGGATGAGGGACTGGAGCAAGCCCTGAGGAAAGCAACGAGGAAATCTGGGACCATTCTGCATAGTTGAAACACCTAATGGGAAACTTCAAACCTGGAGTTATATTCTTATTTCAATCCCACGGAAAATTCTCATCCTGTCAGCTTCAGGTGTGAGCATCAAGGGGTGGAAGCTGAAGACACTGCTGGTGAGCAGACTACAACGCACGGCCTGGTTTTACTGCTGCCTTCTGCACAACAGTGCGCCGACTCACGCCACCGCAGGCAGCTACGCGGCTGCACCTGCTGCCTATGGTAGCTATTAACAAAAGATGAACAAGGATTAATTAGCTTCTGTGGGCAGCTTTCCAGTTGCCCACAGAACCTTGAGCACAAATTGATTCGAGATCCTTGCCATCACTTCCTCTTTCCTGGCCAACATCACCACCTGGCACACCGGGTTCGGCGGTGCGCTGCTCCCAGCGATGTGCAGGGCGGGAGCCTCTAACACCGGCTGCTAACGGCTCACGGCGCTGGGGCAGCACTGCTGGGGCTTTCGCCTTCAAAACTGGGCGAGGAAAGGACACTTGTCCACAGCCTCAGGGACTCAAGAGTGTTTCACTCACAAATCTCGGTGCTGCAGAAAACTACAAAATGATTTAAAAAAAAAAAGACTAAAACACAGTATTAGCCAAAAGAGCCAGTTTCTCCACTCCCACCAGTTTTGGGGGCTGGTTAACAAGTCAGTAAATACCTTGAAGTCCCTTTGCACCAGCAGTAAACTAGACCTGCAAACTGCCAGTGTGTTACTAACTGACCCAAAGCGAAGCGATTTCTGATTACGTAACGTGGTTCACTTCCAACAGCAAGCTAAACCGTCGGTACCTCCTCCACCCTGTACGCTTCACTCACAAAGAACATGCAAGGACAGAGACAGCCCCAACTCTGCTTTTCAGACAGAAGCATTCAGAGAAAAACTTGTAAATATCAGCACAGAAACTATATTCATACTCATCCGATCAACAAATCAAACCACATACCACAAGAGATCATAAGATTAAGTATAAGCAAAAAAGTCTGACTAGTGATAAACCCACAGGATAAAAAAAGTGAGGAAACATAGTTGTGGGACCTATCTGAGTAATGGATTGGAGTAAAACTCCTCCTTCTTTGCTGAAATTCATGAGACTGATTAGTTCACTCTAAATTATTTACTCAGCTATAGCCACAAGGGAACATATTTGGAGGCAGGGTGGAATTCCTATGGTATTTGCAGTTTTTCATGAGTAAACCTTTGAAAGGGAATTAATTACACTGAAAACTTTAAGTCGGATGGAATCTGCCCATATACAGTCAGACATGGCATCTGCCTCCTCATCCAGTCTACAGATTCATTACCCAGCCTATGGGTGCAAATCTTATTTGCATGTGCATATAGAGTCACCTGGCAATTTTTTTGTTGCTGTAATGAAAATTTGTCCCTACTCTGACTCTCAGTTCTCAGACTTCTCAGCCCATTAGCTCTTCAGCCCACACAGTTATAAACTGCTGTCGGTGGGAGAGCAGGAAGCAGGAAGTTGGACCACCCCTCTCCCCAGCTTACCGGGTATAGTAGGAATCCACACCCAGAGCCTCCCGCACACTGGCGATGTACTGTTCCAGTGCGGAGTTTGTCGCTGTTTGCAGGGTCATGCTGTTGGCTTCATGGAAGTCCCCGGCATTTTCCGTCAGGCTGTCACCCAGATAACACTCATGAAACTTCAGAATTCCTGCAAGGCACCACAATCATGAGGTTATTTCTGCAAGATGGGAAGAGTGCTGCCAGCACTGCACATAGGCAGGTGGCACAGCCCCTGGCATTCAGCACATCCAGCACAACTGAGGCAAGGCATTCCATGCCATGTCTCCACAGGGCATTTCCAGCATTCTGTATTACAGCCTTGCTTTCAAAATCTGGTTTTCTACTTTGCAGATGATGGCTCAAAGGAACGAAGGAAGAGCAGTGCTTTTATGAGATGCTCAGAATGCATTTGCTATTGCAGCACTCACATAAATTACAAAGCAGATCTTTCATACAAGCACCTACCAGAGTAATTCGCATTTCAATAGATGCGTATGAAAAATACCTATTAGCAGCCTCTGACCACATAAATCGAACACACAAGTCACACACTGAACAAAAGTGTTATTTCTACAGCAGAACCTCCTCACATCACACACAGATTTTTCATTTCATTCATATGCATGAAAATACATTATATACAAAGAAAGAAAAAGATGGATTAACGCACAGTAAAATACCAAAATATAGCACTTCACAATGGGTAAAGCGGATAAAGGACACTCGCTGTTTTGTGAGTGTGAATTCTTAATTCAACTATTACTGCAGATAAAACCTTCCTCCACTCAGAGCAGCATATCCTTCCTGATGTAATTAATTCCACAGCCTGTGATCAACAGTAAAAGGCTGCACTGGATGCCTTGTTTGCCTTGACAGCATAAATTATTAAACCAGTTAACAAGACTGGAGGAATAAACAATAAAGCAACTCTTTCTGCAGCAACAGCAGCAAATACAGAATCAGTGAAGAGGCTCTAAGGTACCATTTCAGTGGGACAATCAGGATCCTGGGCTGCCACTGAAGCTACTCTCTCCACCAGCAGTAAAAGAACAAGAAGAGGTCACTGTACCTGGGCTGGAGTCACTATTGAAGAGCTCCCCAGCAAAGATGCTCAAGTGGAACCCCTGAAGCACCGCAGTCCCTCTCCTTCCCAACACCTGACACTGCCTTCGAGGAGGCAGTCACAAACCCACGTACTTAAAGAGTGCAACTGCTTTTCTGCAAGACCAGTCTGGGCAAGGAGGATGCTGGTCATGAAGCCTAGTGGCAAACACCACACTTCTGATCCACGTAATTTCAGTAAGCTCAGCTTGGTATTAATACTACAGAATTACTGGCATTTTACTGTGCAAACGACAGACCTGAAGAGCCACTTAGCAACAGGATCATAGAATCATAGAATGGTTAGGGTTGGAAGGGACCTCAAAGATCACCTAGGATGCATAGCAGGACAACACTATCTTACACTTACACATGCAACATTGCAAAACGCCCCCAAAACATGTATCTTCCAATCACTGTCATCCCATTGGAAGTCTGCCATGTGTGAATGTTTGCTTCCCTTCCCAAAGCATTTTTGGTGCAATCTAAATAGTGCTTTTTATCTCTTTAGCTTTGTCACGGTGAAGGGCTGCAATTATTAAATTATATCCAGAAAGAACTCATGAAAATTTACAGTCATCGCTTTATTAGATAATGAACAACAGCTGTCTGCAAAAAGCAATCCTCTTCAAATTAATCCTCCTTGCTCCTCTGTGATAAGTGTTTCCACATTCATACAAGGAGAATTCAGAGGATCAGGCAGTTCAATGGCATATCAGGAAGTGGGGATGCCCTTCTGTTTTCTGCAATCCACTTCAGTGAATAAATGTCAAAAGCTTTTGGAAGGATAAAGCACAGAAATATAATTAAAGTAGGGATTCTTATGCATAGAAGATTCTCACAGAGCCAACATACTTAGAATCTCATTACTGCTCTGCTCTGCCCTGTGGGAAATATGTACAGATTGGAGGTTGAAAAACTGAAATATTAAACACATGAAACACTTCCTTCTCCAGGTGAACATCAAAGCACTGAATAAGCACTTCTGTGTCGTTACTGCTGTGGCTATACCACAGTTTTCAGTCTACTCAGCTCTAAGGTACTAAATGGAAAGGATTCCCTCATACATTCACTCTGGTCCCAGATGCACTCCTACCTACAAATGGTACAATCCTCCCTTTGTAAGGCTTGTTCACAGGCTCTCACCTCCAAAAAGGACCTCACCTGCCCCAGGAGCCAGCAGCCAGCTGTACAGATAACCTGCAGCCAGTGAGTAGTAGAGAACAAGTCCCCGCTGGCCATTCACTGTCTCCAGGACCTGGTCAATGGTCACTGGAGAATAGGGATCAGAGTCCTGCTGCCCAGTCTGTCGTTCCACCAGCAGGTCAGCAAATGCCCTCGTTCGTCCTCTCTCTGCTACTGCCAAAGCTTCATCGTGGTGACCTGAAAAGACAAAACCATCACTCAGACCTGACGCCAACGCGGTCTGCAGCACAATGTGCAGAGACAGCTGCTATTCCAACTCAAACTAAAACCTGGGGAAGCAGGGTCACAGCTCTTGTTTCTGCAAAGAGTAGTCTCTGCACTGTAACACAGTCCCACAGATCATGCTGGCTGCAGGGAGTAACACGATGTATGGGAAAACAGGCCACAGAAAGGCAAATGAATGGAGGAAGCAAGAAAGAAGATCCAAAGGTGCCTGAAACCCAAAGCAGGAGACCCTTATTTCTGTCCTGGCAAAGAAAGGCCGTGTGTGTTGGACAGACGAGGAGTGAAGGACGTATCATGAACTGCCTCCCCACAACTCCACTGGAACTCTTGGCATGAGCTAGCAGTTCAGACTCAGCACACGACGGCACCTCTTACCGAGACTGACAAGCACTCGCTGCAGGGCCTGATAGGAGGATGTCTGCAGGTCGAAGAGTGACAGTTTGTAATCTGTGCTCAGCTGCACCTCATGTCGGATGGTTTCGAACAGTGCCGAGGCGCGGTACAGCTGGGAGGGAAAACAGCCACAGTGACTTCCTTACCGACACAGCACGAGGCACTGGCTGCGAGAGCACGAGGATCCAGGATCCTCGGGCAGGGGAGGTCTGCCTCGGACAGCCCCTCGGCACGGCAGCATCCCTGGCACAGGGGAGGCGACTGCGGATGGAGCAGGAAGGCACATGGGCCTGAGTGGGCTCAGCGCGTTACACACCTTTCCCAGGACACAGCAGACATTCCCTCCCCTGAGAATGGAATGACCCGAAGGGCTCAGCAGACACGACCCACCAGCACAGGGCAGCCCACGGCATACCTGGTGCTGAGACTCCTCCAGGTTCCCACTCGCCCAGAGGGAGAGGCCAAGGCCATGGCGGATTTTGGCTTCATCTTCTCTGCGCCCCAGCTGCTCTGCCAGCCTCAGTCCTGAAAAGGAGTCGGAGTGAGAGAGGGACGAAGGGGAGAAGGGGCTCGGCAGCCGGGCAGAGCGCTCCTGCCCCAGCAGCCCGGCCAGCTGCCGGCTCAGTCCCCTGAGACACACTCAAGTAAGCCCCTGCCAGGAAGTTCAGCTTCTAAACCTTAGAAGCTACGCAGAAAAAAATCACCCTGAGCTGCCCAACACTGCCAGGAAATACACGTCTTGCCACATCACTGGCTCGTTTCCCACCAGCTCTCCCAGCCTTCTGGCAGGCTCCTCGTGGTGCACAGACTGAGCCGGAGCAGAGGGCAGGGTTCCTGGCGTGACAACCTGGAGTTCGTTTCACTTTCAGCAGCACCTTCTTGTGTCATCCCCCTTCCACCACACTCCAAAACCTCTCGCCTCCACAGGCCCTGCTGACACCAGGGACACCTCCTCTCAGGCACCTCAGCTTTCCCATGGACTGGGGAGCGGGGGCCCTGGCCATGACCACGCAGCTCAGCAGCAGCCAGCATTTGCAGGCTTTTCAGGAATTCTACATCACACCAGGAGAAGGAGCTATGTTTAATTTCTCCCCCTCCAACTTCACTGAATTCCTTCAGCATACTGGAATCCTGCCGGGGTCAGTTTCAGGAAAACCAGACTAACTGATGTAATTAATCCTTCAGCTTCCAGCTTCAGCCAGCCCAGCTATGCTGCTCCTCTCCTCCATCACAGCCACCACCCTGAGCAGATGCCGCCTGCACGCTGGAATCCCTTGCAGCAGCACAACTCACAAGCCAGCACTGGCCCAGCAGCAGCAGATGGATTCTGGACACGGGGCTGAACCTCCCTCACCTCCCTATCAAACCCAACTTGTTTTCACTCACAGCTTGGAGGATGCTCATCAACCTGGTCTTGGAAAAGCCAGGTGGCCATCAGCAAGGCACATGTTAGTTTGAGACCTGCTCCAGGAGCCGAGATCCATCACGACCTGATGTGGTTTTCCCAATGTGGTTTTTTGCAATGCTATTTATGGAGAAGGTTTACACCTTCTAGGCTCAGGCCCAATATAAACAGCCTCTGCCAGGTGCAGTCTGGATTAAACCAGAAGCCCTCAGCAAGGCACAGACTGTGCTCTGCGATGCTTTGTCTGCAGGATGCCAGGAGGGCTCCAACTGACATGGGGTGCTGACCGTAACAGCCCGCTTGGACAGCTCCTTACACCGATGCTCAACAGCAGCTACGGACGTCTGCAGGAGCTTTTGCATCAGAGGCCACTGTCAAACACGTCCTCTTAGTGCCACGCTCACAGCACCTCGCTTCTCTCCATGTCTTCAGGCCTCCCTCCTGTCCCCCCGCACCTACTGCTACATGCTGTGCCGCGTAACTCAGCCTCTTACCTTCCTGCAGGTACATGACAGCCTGCGAGTAGTTCTGCAAGGCGTGGTGAGTCCTCCCCAGGCTGCTGTACGACACAGTCTTGGCGACAAGGTCGTTCATTTGCGCTGCAATGCTGAGGTGCTGCTCCTGGTACACCACCGCCCTCTCGTAGGTGCCCAGGGACTCGTAGGTCAGGCCCAGGTTGCCGTAGGCCCGGCCCTGGCAAGTGGGGTTGTTGGTCTCCTCCGCGATCTGCAGGTCCAGCTGGTGATACTGCAGCGCTGTGTCGTACTCGCCCATCTGCTGGTACACCCCGCCGAGCCCGCAGGCAGCATCGCTCTCCAGCGCGCGGTCCTTCACCTCCCGAGCGATGCTCAGCTGGCGCTCCAGGCACGAAATGGCTTGCTCGTAGTTGCCCAGCTGGCTGTGCAGGCTGCCCAGCTCCCCGTACGCCTGTGCCTTGTTGAATGCCTCCCCCAGCTCGTGTGCCACCACCAGCCTCTTCTCAAAGCACACCAGAGCCTGCTGCAGACTTCCCATAGCCCTGCGAGGGAAGAAAACAACAGCGTTTATTTTGCCAGTTTTCCTGAAAGAAGATGTGTTGTCATTTCCTCTAGAGGCCAACTCAAACCTTTCAGGCAGAGACAAATGCTCCCCTCAAGAGACATCGCCGGTACCTATGGATCAACCTCCTCCTTCTGCAACCCTCTAAACTTAATCTTCCTTGCAGGGCAGAGCAAAATCAGTGTCATTACTTGAGCCAGCAGCACAGTCCTCAGCACCCAGAGGACTCTGTTACTATGCCACACCCCCATGCACGTGTACAAGGGCCACACACGGACACTCCACTGGTAACACAGCGCGTCCATCTGTACGTGTACCCCACTGTCTGTCATTAGAACACATACGCCGTGCTCCTTACCTGTGCCCGCTGCCCAAGCCCCGGTAGGCCTTTGCCTGATCTTGCATACGGTTCAAGCTTTGAGCCACGGACAGGTACTGTTCATAATACTTTATAGCTTCCTCAAAATCTCCCAGAGCCTCATAACAATCTCCCAGGTTCCCATACGCTCGTCCCCGATCTAACACAGATTCATTTCCGCTGAGCTGCTGCAGCATGGCCAGCTGCTGTTCAAAGTAGCCAATAGCTTCCTCCATGACATTCATGTTCATCTTGGTGATGCCCATGTTACCATAGACTTGGGCTTCTATGCTGGGGTCCTTCAACTTCTGCCCGAGCTCCAGCTGCTCTTCGTAACACTTGAAGGCCATGGTGTACTTCCCAAGCGACATGTACACTGCAGCAAGGTGACCATGTGCTCTGCATTCACCCGGCATATCTCCCAGCTCCTGGTACACCTCCAGCTCCTGCGTGTGGTAACCTAAAGCCTTGTCACACTTCTGTATCATCCTGTACGCAGAGCCCAAGGCTGCATAGGCACTGGCTTCCAGTCTCCTGTCTTTAGCGTGATGGGCTAAGCTCAACTGCTGTTCATAAAACTTTATTGCACCATTTACGTCTTTTTTACAGACAAAAATATCCCCCAAGTTTCCCAGAGCTCGGAATTTGGCCTGGGAATTGTTCAGAGACTGGGCCAGGGACAACAGATACTTTTGACACTCCTCTGCTTTGCTGAAGTCCATCAAGGCTTTGAAGGCCAGGCCCAGGTTGCAGTAGGCTTTAGCTTGGCTCAGCTTGTCATGAAGATCCTTTGCTAAGGCAAGATCCTGCTCGTAGTACTTAACAGCTTCCTCGTAGTTCCCGAGGCAGTAATGAGCATAGCCAAGGTTATGGCAAACCTTCCCCTCCCCTTCCATGTCCTGCAGATCCGGGGACAAGCGCAGGTACTGCTCATAGTAGGGAGCTGCCTGCACGTACTCTCCACGTGAGCAATGGAAGTTGCCCAAATTGCTGAGGGCCCGTGCTTCGCTCTGGATGTCTCGCAGCTCCCGGGCAATGTTGAGGTGATTTTGGTAGTGTTGCAGGGCACGGTCATGGGCACCCAGCGCTTGATAGGCAACCGCCAAGTTCCCGTGTGTAGATGCCTGGGAGGCACGGTCGTTTACTTCCATGGAAATCTGCAGCTCCTGCCGGTGGTACTTGACAGCCTGGTCGTACACGCCGAGCGCGTTGTAAGCGTTGCCCATGTTGCCGTAGGCCCGGCCCTGCGCCGCGTAATCGCTGAGCTCCTGAGCTATGGACAGGTGTGCCTTATGCAGCCGCAGTGCAGTGTCATAGTCGCCTTTCATCTGGTGAATGATTCCTGAAAAATAACAGAAACAGGCTCAACAAGAACATTCCGACCCGTTATCCCTTCCGCAACACCTGCCTGCAGCCTGGCCCGACCCAGGCTCTGCCCGGCAGCCCCGCGCCTCCTCCGCAGCACCCTGGCACGACCCTTCCCAAGCACACTGCTCCCTGCTCCTACCAGCCAAATCCCACAGCAGGTTTTATGTTACACATGAAGTACACGTTCACCACAACAGCTGGACAGTCTGGCCTTATAAAATGCCCGTTTTCTTTCTTAATTACGCTACTTCTTTTTTTTTTCATTAGTGA
This sequence comes from Tauraco erythrolophus, assembly GCF_009769465.1. NCBI lineage: Eukaryota > Metazoa > Chordata > Aves > Musophagiformes > Musophagidae > Tauraco > Tauraco erythrolophus. Next base: position 16,174,323 of record NC_141483.1, read on the forward strand.
TACCTGGCAACGCCAGAGCTCCGACTCAACAAACTGAGCGAGAAAGATTTGCATTTGCTTTTCAGTTTCAGTCAAAACAAGTTGCACTTGCTACGAGACGTGAGAAAAGGAGCTCTCAATCTGCTGATATTAAAACTTACGCTTCAGTTAAACTCCGTGCTAACAATACACGCGGCTCCTTCGCAAACCCTCGTCAACAGGTCTGGAGATCCAAGAGCTACTGCAGGAGGCCCTGCAAACACGGATCCTGCGGATTTGTCACAGTTACTTGATAATCCAAAGATAACTTCAGGTCTTTCCCTGCCCCTAAAAGAAAACAGCTTCCGATTTCCATCTCCATATCACAACCCATGTGTTGAGAGGGAAGAGACGTGGAGGGTCAGGAGGCAGCTGCCTTTTGCAGCCATTGGCAAGCGCAGCATCCTGCCACCAGGCCCTGCGCATCAGCCTCCTCGTGGTTTGTGCTTTTGAAGAGAAATTTGAAGACAGAGCTTCCCAAGTGAGCCTGGAATATAAGGGCTGAAACTTGCTTTCTGGAGGTATTTGGACCTTGCAGATTCATTTTTTAAACTCACGCAGGATCGAAAGCCCAAGCTCCATTATGTCAGCATGAAGCATTCTGGCTGATTACCTGTATTTCTATTAAAGCAAGTCAGTCAAAAATTCTGCTCACTTTACTCCTAACATGAGGCTTCGGGAGAATGCAATCTGGAAAACACAGGCAGAACAAAGGAGGCTCAAAACAGCAGATACGTGGCTGCTTATGACAGTTTGTTTTTCTCTCCCCCTGCACTGCAGTCACGATCAAAGCTCCAGCTCATGGCAGGAGGGACCCCCTGGTGTCTTAGTCCAGCTCATGGCCAAAACTCTCCTTAGCTCCAGTGAGCCTGCAGCTCTAATTGATCAGCATCAGCTACTGCATCTCTAGCTGATACATGCTGATGTTTCCCTCCAGTATGATGAGGGAAGGATGGCATGAACTATGCTAAGTGACCCCACACAAATATTTGGCCCTCCATCTCCCATCTGAGAAGAGAAGAAGCTGTCCAGTGAATTGATGTATTTCCAGTAAAGAGAGACAAATGCGATTCCTGTTAGATGCAGAAGAGTTAACCCATTTGCAGACCGACGCTGGTGTAACCGCAGAGGTGCATGAATCCTAGAAATTATTTTCACCATCAGAGCACCAAGGCTGCAGAACAGCCCTACAGTAGGATAGTGAAGCAAACAAAACATGGTTAGTTTATGAATCACGGTATTAGCATCACATGGCATGTGCAGCAACAGAAGACTGGATTCAATGACTCAGGAGGCATCTTCCACTTCTCTTAGTTTAATCATAGATTCCCCTGGTAACTATGAGCTTCTACAGCTTTTCTGGGAGTGTATCTGAGGGCAGCAACGACCACTCATGGGCCAAGGAATTACAGTGAGAACATGGACATCCCTTATTGCTGGAGCACACACTGCCTCAAATACACACTGTTTACCTCTGCGAGTTGCAGCTTCCACTGCCATGGTGCTGCACAGCACACAGACCATTTGCTCTTGGGCCACCCTCTCAAAAATGCTTATACCACCAAATCATGACATCAGCAATAAATATCCCAGGCAGAAGTGGCTGCTGTAGGATGTGAAAGAACTCATCAGCAGGACTCACTATAAAATCACATTCATAGATCATTTCCTTATGCTTCATTAATCCCAAGTGTGTCATGCTGAGAAATAAAACAGAGTCTTACTTCTCAAGGAACAGAGTAGGAAAAATATCACCAGGACACTGCCAGGAGCTACCAGCCACAACAGCATTACTGAGATTCACAGATGCCAACAGCCTCAAACAGAGAGGAACCGGACAGGCTGGAAGGTCAGACACCTGGAGGAACTCAGAATAGCATGCAGACCTTTCCCACTACACGGCTGGAAACATCCACCCACCCAGGTCTTACAGAGGTACAGGGGCGCAGTCTGCCAGAGACACACGGGCTCCATGGACTGGCTGCTGAGACCACCGAGCCTTGTTGTCCTAGCTCCTGGAAACAAGAGCAATCACCAGTTCACTCCCCAGCTGTGCTGTTGCTACTCAGTGGGGTCCCATCATCCTTTCTGCACAAGCTGCTGTCCCTGCCCTGATTTCCAAGCATCCCGTTCTGTCTCTCTCCCATCAAACGGCAGCTGTGTTTTCCCACCCTGAGTCCATCCTCAGCTACACGCTTAAACAAAATTCTTGTCACAGCCAGAAAGAAACTTGGCCCTGGACTACAGACATGCAGCTTGCTCCGAGGCGATGCAGGCTCTACACCTTGCTACTAGTTTCATGTACGTTTTATCTGCGATCCATGTCAAGCGTGAGCTGTTTCATGTTCTTTCCCATGTCCTACACGATGCAAAGTCCTTAGCTTCAATCTTTGGCAACAAAACAATTGCAAGAAACAGACCAGATGCCTCTTAGGAAAGAAAGAGGCTCATTTTGGGTTGCAAGGGATTCTGCTCAACTGGAACATGCAATAATTATTTAAAGTTCATCCCCTCAAATCCAGATCAGTTTCCAAGTTGGTATCTTAGAAATCAAGACGACACCCAAGCAGGTCTGGCCTGTGATTTGGTGCTTCTGCTGTCCACATGGCACTGAGATGGAAAAATTTGGGCTGAGAAAAACATCTGCAAAGCTGACTGTCTGCAAGAGGTGTTGGAGCAGCGTGGAATTCAAGTTCATGTTTTTTAAGGTGCCAGGTGCTAAAAGCAGATTACTGCCTTATATAGCGTAAAGCACCAAAATGGAACAAATTACATTAATTCACAAGCTTTCTTTCCTTAATGATGAATACAGTTAGAACTGAGTAGAAACCTGTGTAAGACATTGGCAAAATACTCAAAAAATTTACATTCTGCCTATGTAAATCACTGATTTTTCCAATTCAGGCAACAAATCGGTAAGATGAGAAAGTGTCAGACCAACTTTGGAACAGCCGTTGCAGCTCCTGTGCTGGAGCTCAGCAAGTGGTTACAGAGGAAGTCAAAGGGACCTCCAGTCTCCCACCAGCATCAGCCAGTGCAGAACAAACCTCTGCGTCATGATGGGGTCATGGCTGCACCACGGCCTCCAGCTCAGAGAAAGGTAACACCGCTCTGGACCGAGCCTGCTCTTTCGGAATGAAAGACGAACAGCTGAAAGTTGAAACAGAGCAAAAGTGCTTCTGAAGCTCACCCGTGTGGTGGGACAACCACATCCCAGCGCCCTCGGGGTGGGCAGGAGAGCCTAAGAGCACCCACCGTCTGCCACGCGCTCCGATAGAACACAGCGGGCTGAGCGCCGTGAGCGGTGCGAGAGGAGGGCGTCAGTTAGAGCTGGTCCTTCAGCAACGAGGGAAGAGATGGTGAAATAACCACCAAAAATGCTTCAAGACAAAGGATCTGGCACCTTTGGACAACATGCCAAGCACACGATGGTAGGAATAGGGCGCTAAGCACCAAGGGAGAGACTTTAAACTGTGTTTTATTAATGATGTGAAGTGCTCTCTCTCCGTTGCAACGGGAACCCCTAAGGGCTGCGGAGGCTGAACAGCCAGCTCTCTACACGGAGCCTTGGCATTCGGAAACACCATCTGCTTTGTGAAGGCTGACAATCCGAGACTTCTGGTTAAACTCCACATCTCCTTGTTGTGAAGGGCTTGATAACTTGTGACTTGCCCTCAGTCCATTACCTTCCGCTTACCAAGTCACAGAGCGCATTACATCTCCCTGCAGAGCACTCCAGCAGCTGGGCCATGTTACAGCCTGTTCTGTCTTGCTCGGCATTAGATACTTCACTTCAGAGAGCTTTCCATCTAAATCAGGGAAATGCAAACAGAAAATTTCTGTTGCTTCAGCAAAGAGGCCAACTCTAACATTCTGGCTTGGAAACACAAATTTTGATACTTTTTTTTGCCTGTCAGCCTGGTTATTTCAATGAGGTCTTGTTTTGCATGTGGATTAGACGAAAGAGACAATTAAGACTTGACTTTTTAATTGGTACTGGATGCATTCTGAACAACAGTAACAGACTTCCTCAACAAGAACTGCATGTTCTCTTTCTTCAGTATAACTTAACTCTGACAGAGGAGACACGAAAATACAGCCAAATAACAGCTGAAACGTGAGATCCTGCATTCAGAAGCTAGGAAAACTATTCTAACACAAAGTGTAGAGTGGCTGAGTCAGCATACCAACTGAAAGTTATATTTAGGCTTAAATCCAAAAATCCAGCACAAGAAAAACCTTCTCTGCTGCACCAAATCTCTTTTTTTTTTTTTTTTTTAAGAAAAATTTCTGGAATTACATGCTGAAAACACCATTAAATCCAAAGCTGACATAAGATTAAAAACGATATTAAATGAATTTTCTAGTCCCAACTTGACTGATTTGAGCCTGCAAACCAGTGAGAGAATTTAACCCGCTACTGAGTACTGTGAAGGTGGAGGAACGAGAGCAAATTGCTTCCGCTCGCAGCCGTGCTTGTTTCATTCTGGGATGAGGCAAAGCGACGCGGTGAGCATCAGCACTCGCAGCGATAACAACCCATCTCGTCTCAACATTTCTGGTTTTTAATATGCTGAGTCAGACAGAAACAGACTACGCTGAACACACAGGCAGATCGAAGAAACGCTACAGAACTTGGATTACACTCTTTCTTCTAGCAAAAGAGCTGTGGTCTGCCCAAAGGCAAAGGGCTCACAAAAACAGGAGACAATATGGAAAACCCCAGATGGCTCATCACCACACTGATGGAGGGAATTAAAACAAAACCAAGTGACAGCTTCCACTTCCCCAGACTGCATTTCCTCCATTTCCTGGATTTGCTCAGAAAGAATCGGGGCAATTTCCCAGGAAGCAGCAAGTGCTTAAGAGGGGACGCGAATGAAGGCGGTTCTGATCTCCGAAGGTTTGCAGTGCTCTCAGAGCACATCCGCCCCCGTTTTGTAGGTGCTCACTGCTGAAAGCAGCTGTGCCATCTCCTGGTACCTATGCCAGCAGAACAGCCTGCACGCCCTCCGGTCAGCCTCCACTGGGAACAAAACACATCACATTAAGCTTTGGAGCAAGGGGAACTTTCCCCAAGTCCTGACCATGAGCTGGGAAGCCAGTGCATACCCCGAGCAGAGCCAAGGACAGAATCTCCCTCTCCCCCACCAAGGACCCAGAGTTTACACCTCCCCTGCTCCTCGCCTGGACAGCCTAAGGTCCCGTTCCTCCATCCTTGTCACAGACCAGTGGACCCCTCATGTCTCTGCATCTCCCCCCAGACCAGCCCCACACTGGCAGAAGAGATGGGGGATGTAGTCTGTGCTTTGCCAGATGCATCTACTGCTGTTGCCTGCGAAACCCCTCACATAAACACTGGAGGAAGCCAGAGGCAAGGCTCATCGCCATCCCCCTGCCCGTGGGGTGCCCTGCCACACACAGAAACCTTATCAATGCTCACTGCTCTCTAACGCTGAGCACCCACAGGCAACTTTTCCTCACAAACCTATTTTGCCTCACACATTTGCCCTAATTTGTAAGAAGAAGGAGATTTGCAACACTAATTAGAAAGCTAGGACTGGTTTGTGTTTCTTCAGTTCACCTTATCTTCTTCATTCAGCTCCTGAAGACTCAGCTATTAAGAGAAATTAAGTAATTCATCAAGCCCTTTTCAATTACCTGCTGATGATAACATCAGAGTACAATTAGCATCTAACAAATGAACCAAGTGCCAACTGCCAAGCAGAAGCTAATTTATAGCGTGGGGCAGGCTGCAAGAGCCGAGATTCAGGGGCTGCCAACAAACAGGTATTTTGTTACACCCCAAGAGCCCTGTTCTGCCACTCCCAGCCAGCTGAGAACAGCTGCAACATCAGCAGCACAAACACCACATCCCACGGCAGAGATGGAAACGCATCTTTGGCTGCTTCCACATCTGGCATTGCGAAGAAGCAGCAGGAATGGACTCCACTTTGCTGCAATTCAGTTCTTCCCAGCCTGCCAGTAGGATGCCGATGTCTCTCCGTAGAAGGACACGAGACTCCTACGCTCTATTATTTTTAACGCGTACATTCTGAAAACAAATGTAGTTGGGATCCGACCCACGTGTCTCCCAGCTTACAAGGCAGCAATACCTCGACACACCGCGCTGACAAGCTCCCAGGGAAACGGCCGGGTAACAAACCGCGTCACTTCTGGCCCTAGTGCAAGACTTACGTTTATTTCTGATACCTGAATGGCTCTTTGAATGCACTTTACCTTCTCATTCCCCTTCTGCCATGAGCTTGTGCTTTCTGGTGCCTTTCTGAGCAGGTTAATAATCGAACATGGGAAACAGAGCATGACCACACAATCTGCCAAGTGCCTGTTTAATTTATGAAGACAGTCTGGTAAAACTGGGCTAACTGGGACGACAGTACACAGCAAACCTCCTGCATCCTGGCAACGGCTTTGATAGTCACGGCTTTCCCTGACAAATTCTGCTCCGTGTCAGGGCCTTACCTAGATTGGAGGAGGCTCTGCCTTCAGCAGCTCGGTCCTGCAGGCTCTCAGCAATGTGCAACTGCTCTTCATGGTACTGCTTAGCCCTCTCCAGGTCCTGCATACATCTCGCCGCATGGCCCAGGCCAGCATAGGCTCGCATCTCAATGGCCTTCTCAGCCAGCTCTTGGGCCAACTCCAACACATAGTTGTGGTAGGACATGGCTTTGTCGAAGTTTCTCCGGTAGTGGTAAGCACTGCCTAGGTTGCTGTAGGCTCGAGCTTCCTCCCGCTTGTTCCCCAGCTCCTTGGCAATCTTAAGATGTTGTTCATGGCACTGCACCGCGTTTTCAAAATCCCCCATTGCGATGTACACGGCTCCCATGTTGCCCAGCTCCCGTGCCTCGGAGAGCTCATCTTTGGACTGCTTTGCAAGGAGGACACACTGCTTGTGGCTAGCCAGTGCGTTCGGATAGTCCCCGATGGCTGTGTACACGTGGCCCAGACTGCTCAGCGCTGAGGACGCTGCCTGCAAGGACAAGAGGGAGAAATTAAGTACAAGTATTCATGGAAATGAGTCAGATGGCCGCAGTCCAAGAAATCAAAGCCACAAAAGGCCATTCTGGAGAAAGAATGTGACTACCAGCTAGAAAACCTGCTCCCTGCAGTTCTGCACCCTTCAGGGCAGCCCCAACGGAGGCAGCAGGAACCAGGCTGGCTCAGGAGAACAGGGCTGGGATCACCTCTTTCTCTGAGGCGTACAGAGTGCGTGTGCACCTGGCGGACGGGAAGGACAGCACTGCAAAGATGCAGAGACCAGTGAGGAAACAGAAAGCGATCGCTGCAAAAACCTGTGCTCCAGCACCAGCCCGAGCTGCCTCACAGAGCTGCACTTCGCCTGCCGGCAGCCACAGCTCCGCTCCCCCCTCGCCACGCCTGAACATCTACACCGAGTCCCGCTAACGCAGCACACAATCCTGCGTACAGCAGCTCGTCAGAAAGCAGACAAATAACGATATTCACCTGCAGAGAACAGCACAAACGGATGCCTGTCCTGTTCCACCCTCCACCCAGTAAGCTCATGTGAAAGCAACAGACTCCTGAGGCCCTGCAGGCTGATCGAAAGCACTGTCAGAGACCAGCAGCAGAACGCGTGACTTCGCGTAACCACGCTGCAGGCTGAGCCACCACAAGGACTCTGCAGTCTCTTCTTTCCAGGCTAAAGAGCCATGGAATACCTGCTGCTGGAAAGCGCACACAGCTGCAGCCAGCACTCAGCTGGAAGAAGGGAGATGTCTCTGCTGCTCATCCTGCAGCACCAGTGGGCCCGTGTGCAGTCACCAACATCTTCAGGTACTTCTGCCTGGCCGACCACATCGCGCTCTGAAGAGCGCAGTTCTTACTGTGCAGCACCAGGGTCCTTCTAGCACAACATCACTTGTTACTGAGCCCCAACCAACCTTGGGACTGCAAGAAAAACAACAGTATTTCAGCAGCTGGAGCCTCTGTCCCCTGGGGACATCTTAAATAAATATGGATATTTGAAAAAATCCTGAGTTCTTACCACCAAGAAACTGCTGTATTTAACAAGACGCATCATCTGAGAATCAGATTCTTTTGCCCACTGCATCTACCAGGATGCAGGTCTTCCTTCCACCTGGCAGAGCCACAGCCTGCAAGCTGGAGAGTGAGGCACAGAGCCAAGAGAAGGGATGTGTTCCTTCTGCCTAATGCACATTCCGAAGCCCTGACCCCGCATCCTCCACGCTCCCTGCACGTGCATCCCCTTTGCTACCCAGCTGCTGCTGTGACCCAGTTCCACAACAGCCATCTTTTCCAAACCCCCAGAAAGGAGCAGGCACGGTGAGGGACAGGTACGTTGCTGCTTGGCTCCCACCCCACCGGCAGATTGGCTATGCCCCACAGAGGCAGGATTTAAATTCCTTTCTCCAAGGAAAATGATTAGCCTCTTCCTGGCCACACTATCTAGAGATCAGATATAAAAAGAAGGTGGATCAGAAAATCTCTTCTACAGGAGGGGAACTGGCTCAGCACCTCTGAACTGGAACCACATTTTGCTACTGCCCTGCAGAAACCAGCCTTTCATGACTTTCAAACACAGTGGCAGGAGGAACCTTCCTGAAAATTATTTTTACTAAAATTACATCACGACTGGAAGAGTAATGCCAAGCCAAGAAGATCTATGGGCCAGAGCAAGAGGCAGAGAACACAGGTGCTGCATTATTTTTGTGATCAACAGCATTAACAGAGTAATATTTCCACACTGAGGAACTGTAAACATGCTGTGCTGATTCAAATTAATAGGGAAACGATCTTTTCTGGTATAAGAGCCTGAGGTGACAGATTAGCTATTAAACACAATTTATAGGTCATAAGATAGAGAAGTTACAAGGAAGCTCTCCCTTGGCCAGCTTTGTAAATAGTCAAGCTGCATTTGTTGTCCCTCAGGCATCCTTTCAGGCAGCTTAATTATAATGGAAGAACTGCCAGAATTCAAAATGTTTTCATTTTTTTTTCACTCAGTGCCGCAGGTGAACTTCAAAGGCAGGGGACAATGCCAGAAGAGCAGTGGCAGAGCAGCAGCCGTCGTTGGGAAGCCCTGCAGCATCCCTGCAAGGCCGTGGTGCCCTTCCGCATGACAGTGGGACAGGAGAGCCTGGAGCTCGGACCCGCAGATGGTGAGCGCAGCACTGGATTGCACGCTGCAGCACTGGATTGCACACTGCCAACACCGCTATAATGAGTCAGAAGTGAGCCACTTCTGCTGCTATTACCACAAATCAGAGAGGGAAGCAGCGAACAGCAGCTCTCCAGTGATGTACACCCCAGTGACAGGCTGGGGGCAAAGCTACTGAACACACTGCCAGACATTTACAGGCTGCCCAGAGCTGTGGCTGCCCCATCCCTGGAAGTGTTGAAGGCCAGGCTGGATGAGGCTTTGAGCAACCTGGAGCAGTGGAGGGTGTCCCTGCCCATGGCAGGGGGGTTGGAACTGGATGATCTTAGAGGTCCCTCCAACCCAAACTGTTCTATGATTCTATGCTGCCACATGTCAAATGGTTTCTTGGTCTTGGGAGGTGTTTCTCCAACAGTGAGCACCACAGGTGGTGTGAAAACCAGCTAAACCCTCTAAATGATTTACAGCCTCTGCAGAAGCACAGGCACTCATGAAGGGGGAATCACCTCTGTTGGGATGAGCAAGCCGACACCAGTTCTTGCTGGTGGCACAGGCACCTGGCTCAGAATACCAGGGACCAAAGTCACGCTCACTGGAAGAATCACCTCTGCAAGACACCCTGCAGAGCACTGCCACCCTCACCTCACTCCCATCTCCCACAGTTCCTCCTCCTGCTAGAAAACTCCATGTCACCAGCTAGACCTGGCACCCAGCTGGCCGCCGTGAAATGGGCACCCATCGGACAGCGGCACCTGAGGCAGGGAGCCGGGCTGCCCAGCGCGGCGGCCACGAGGGCTGCAGCCCCTCGTGCCCAGCGGGCAGATGCCCTGGCTCCTCCTTGGTGCACGCGGGCAGGAGCAGCTGCCTCCATGCACGCGGCAGCCCGCGGAGCCGGGAGGAGGCCCTGCTCCATCCCGGTCACACTCACCGCAGCGTCAGGGCGGCTTGGTCGCGGATGGGCTCTTGAGCAGTGCAGGGAAGGCACTTCCAGCTGACAACAGTCAGGAAAGGTTCTCATCTAAAAGAGGCTCTGGGGGGGCCTGTTTTGAGGCTGCTACAAAACCAACACGAAAATTGTTGCTCTGAGTTTTATTCCATTTTTACACAAATCTTCATGAAGATTAATATATACATAGTATTGAGTCATTTGCAGTCTCGCTAGGAATAAAAAAGGCAAAAAATAAATACAGACATCTTGCTCAAGCCCAGACCAAAATACTGCATGAGGCCCATTACGGGCTCCAAGGTGCACCGGAGCTCCCTCCACCTTGCTGGCGAGCAGCACGCTCGCTGCGGCACGGGACGAACCCGTAAGACGTTGGGAGCAGAGTTAAAACCCGGCACAACGCAATCAGCAGAACTGATTCAGCGGCCTCAACTAGTTCTGGAAGACAGGTCACCACTACCAGCAGCACTTCTGATATAACCAGGAAAAGAATGGAAACATCTTTCTGGAAAACAAGGAGTCAGTAAAAAACGGTGTCTCTGGGGCTGCTAAAAAAAAAAAAGTGGACATTTACACTTGCAGATTGCTGGACAAGATGAGCGATGGCAAAGAGCCATGCAGACAGGGGCTCAGGTGAGGTTAATGGGCCATGGCTGGGGAAAAGAGGCAGAAAGGGAAAGCAGCAAACCTCAGACTTTCTGTGCACAAGAGAAACTTGCCAGATGCAGAGACTGCTCACGCTGTACATGGGAAGAAATGTTTAGGTGGTTTCCTGCGCTGGGAAGTGGATCACGGGAAGTGAAGTGTGTATGACTGGAAATGTTTACTCTCAAGGCCCCTAATCCCTTTGCCCAACAGCATTTCCAGGCTCACAGTAAAGGCCTGGAACGAAGGGTATAAGCTTGGCACCCGTTCTCAGGGTACGCAAAAAGACTTGGCTTACACATCTGAGTGTCCAGGGCCGGATCATCCAAACCAGGATGTGGGAGGACAAGAGAAGCAGAAAAGAAAAACAATTAGGAGACAAAGAGAGAAATGGAAAACGAAAGGTAAAGGGCTGACAAGAAATAGCCCAACTTGGTTAGAAAGATGGGGCTGTTTCCAGAGGCTCCGCTGTTGCTCACACAGACAGCTGGACAGAGGCAGGAAGGCACCGCGACCCTCTGACATGGCCTTCACCCCAACGCTGCCCACGTGTTTCACCCTGCAGCAGTTCCCACTGTTAACTGATCCGACTGCGGTGAGAGAGGCGCTGCTCAATCACCTTGGAGTCTCCGTGAGCAGAGCCCATGGCACTTCTGGCTTCTCCGGGGCCGGCTGCCTGCAGAACCTCTTCTCTAGCCAGATAAATCTTGGTCCTCTATGTGCTCATGGGGGCAATCAGCGTCAAGACTGCAGAGCTTGACATTAAAGCAGCGTTTAGGAACAATTTGGTGATTACATCTGCTGGGGGACATCAATGACTCACCTCAGGGGGTTAGCAATAGGATTGCAGAAGATAAATTCATCACTGTATACTTAATAAAATCCCCGCATAATAGGATCCACCGGGAACTCGTCAGTGGCTCACGCGCCAGGCCAACAGGGCAGCGGTATTCCCATACGTGCTGGCGTCAGAGTCCAAATGCTGCACTGAGAGCACAAGGTTGACACATGTGAAGCAGACTCCAGCTGTGCCAGCACAAACCTCTGCTTGGTAGCAGCGTGATGGGAGACTACAGCTCCGCACCAGTAGGGTTTTGCATCAGCAAACAAAGAAAAATCAATGCTTCATATATCTGACAAAGACAAATTTTACAGTGGGGGTTGCTTACACCTTCAATTATGCAATTTATCACTTTAATAGAAAGCAGATTCTTCTGCCACTGAGCTGAGGCACAGAAGGATTTCTGAAAAAGGTTTCTAATTGCTCTCTTTTTCTTGGGAGCAACAGCAGCTTAAGTTTTTCAGCTGAATAAAGTAAAGAGTCTGATGTTAAGCAGATATGCATCACAGAATGACAATTAATAGGGACCTGGTGACTTGGAGAGATGTATTTCTTGGATATTTCACCTCTGCCAGAGAATGGTCATTTCCCAATTATGTTACATTTAAACAATTCTTTAACTGATTGCAGAGTCTCCTTAAATGAGAACACTGTATAATAATTCTAAAATGGGCAAAGTGAAAACACTCTGCCTGCTACCTCACTCCAAGGGGAGCCTTAATCCCCAAACACAGGCACCAGTTAGGACGGATCAGAGATCAAGCTTTTACAGCCAAGGTGGAGAAATAACTGGCATGGACTAAGCACTTGTGAAATTCAAAAGCCTGACTGCAGCACACTTTGCACGCTGCTTCTCTGCACTTCCATTCTCCCTCTGGGCATGGGGTAGCAGCAGTGCCTGATCCTACACGATACAACGGAGCTGCATCCAAAAGATCAGCCACGCATGTTCGTAACACCTGCACTCAGGACAGTCAGCAGGACGCTCTTTTCAAGAGCTAGAAAGCTTCCTCACGTGCGTGCTCTCGCTCTCCAATGCCAGCAAAGGTTTCCTGGTTCATTGAGTGTATTTTGGGGGTGCTGAGGGGAAGGCAGCTTCAGTGGATTGTTTCTGAACAGACACGCACAGAGAAATACTTAAATCTGAAAGCACTAACAGGATGAGTTCTGCTGGCTTCACTGTAAAATCTCGCCGTATCTCACATCAGTGTAATTTTCCGTGTGGGAAGCACAGAGGTTAGCTTACAGCAATGCAACATGTGGAAGTATTTGAGCTCTTTCCGTACGTAAGCTGTTTTATAGGTATGGGCTGTGTATCTGCTGCACACAGACAGGACAGTAGCCTAACAGGGGATGAGTACTTTCAGGACCTGACAAAATGATCCAGTGGCTATAAATTGAACCTTATCTTTGATTCTCTTAAGCTCCTTTATCATTTCCCCAGAATCCACCGGTATTCCACAACCAGCCTTGGAGATCTACTGATTGATGCCAACACTGAAGTTGCCCTTCCCTCCTCCCTCAAAGGCAGGGCTGATGTGCCAGTACCACGTCCAGCTTTTTCCTTTGTGTAGCATGCTTTTGAAAATAAGAAAGGAAGCAGCAGGCAATATTCTCCTCCCCTACATTATCTATAGGCAGAAAGAAGGAACACGTTTGCTTTTTGGTAATTATTTCTGGGGGTGGAGGTGCAGTGGGGGGGGAAATACACTGGAATCAATATCCTCGTCAAATCCAATGTATTTGTAGAAGGTCTCACTTTTTTATGCAGAAACTACCAAAAAGCAAACCCCAAAGAAGCCAAAGCCATGGAACAGAAGCACTAGTATCCGAATGTCTGGAAGGATCTTTGCAACTACTGCTAACTGAAAGGCAATACTCAGGAATTAATGGCACAACAGAAAAACTCAACAAATATAGTGCGAAGAGATATCTCCAGTCCCCTCTGGATTAATGGATTAAATCCATAGCTCTGTAGGTGTTGAGGACTTGCTGTTTAAGACAGAGACTGCCATGGGTTTTGCTTACAATCCACTCTCAGACTCCTCTTTCCTTACATGTTCAGGAAATTGCAATGATCTAGAGGACTGATCATTCTCCCTGCTTCATGGCAAAAGAATCAAGCAAATTACGTGAATCCAGGCAAATCTGAACAGCAACACGGCTCGGCTGTCAGGTTATTCAGTTGGTCATCTTCCTGAAACCAAATGCTTCAAAGGGAATGCTGACTTTCAGCTGCTCATTTGGAGATCAAAATAACACTGTTCCAGCGGAAAATCCACTTACTCAATCATCTCCTCTATTATCATGTAGGAGTCAGGTGTCCAGTTCTGCCTGGAAGACTTGTAAAACCAAACCTGAGTTACTCCCTTAACAGGAACTGCAAATATTCTTGACCAAGTCAGCAGGGTTTTGCAGGAAAGCAGAATCAGCAACTAGTCCGCACTGATACTCGTTTCTTAGGAGTAGAACTGGTTGTCACTCATACTGGAAAGGCTGTTCACGTTCACTGCGCGCGCTGGCGCGACACCACTCCCTGTGCGACGGCTGGGTGCCCGGGAGGAGCCCGCTGCTTTCCTGGGGTTGCTCTGCAGCACTGAATTCTCATTACATAAAGAAAAGGAAGTCATGCAAAATACACCAGCTCAGGAACACTATAAAGTAGACCTCAGCATCAAGTCTAGGTGTCACCCGGGGCTCACACATCTTTATCCCAAATTTGGTTAGCTTTCTGGGCATAGTCTAAAAGGCTCCTGCGTGAAATCACTCTAGGGAGGATGGCTGAGTTGACATTTTCAGTAACAATGTAAGAAAAGAAGCCCTCATTTAAAACCACAAGCTTCTCTGAGATGGGTGACACTGAGGAGTGATTCATGCCCTGGTCAAAGTCACTCCTGGAAGAACAAGCGCGCACGTTACAAACTTGGATCTCTCAGAATCCAGAGCAGCTCTTTGCGCAGGCAAACTCCCACAGCGGTGTGCTGACCTGTGCCAATCCCAGCACTACTCTTGCTCATAAAGCTGGATAGCACTTCGCTGGAACCTCAACCCGGGAAAGCCTTGGCTGAGGTGGGCCTTCTGAAAACCCAAAGAGCGCTGCTCCCCGAGCTGCAGCTCTTCCACAAGTTTTCTGCTTCATTTCTTTTACTACAGTCAGGTACGGGCCGCAGCAGAGCGCGACGTTTTGCAGATACCGTGAGAGGTAAGTAAAACCAGAAGACTGCATTTCCTTCAGCTAAAATCCATGTGCTGCGGAGGTCAAGCGGGGACATTTAAAGGAGATCCTCAGGAAGTATTACATTTCCCCTTTGAGCCACAAGTCCAAACAAAACAAAGCATATGGCCTTTAAGTGCGTTCCCAAATTTCCTGCACTGGTCAGATTTCCCTTTGTTCTGCTTAATCCCATCACATTTGAATGGGACAAACCTGTACAAACCCAGTCACGCTGACCTTCTCTAAGAAGAGCTGCTAAAGACAGAAAGAGAAAGGCAAAGAATCTGTGCTCTCACACACAAACCCAGCTACTTGATGCTCAAGTACTAGGGCTGCTCCCATCACTGAACTCACCTCCTCACCCACACAGGTAATTCAGTCTAAGATGCAACACAGCGCTAGCACCCTAGAAGACCCAGAATCCTCAAGTGAACTCACGCTGCAGTGTTTTCCTAGCAGCTGGTACTCAGCCTTCCTCCAGAGTACGAGGGAGTTTGCCCCAGACCCCTAACGAAGCAAGGCTACCATCTGCAAGGAGAGGCTGAAATCAATGAGGCAAACGACAGCACCGCACTTTTCAGTGAGGGTTTCCATGTATAACGTACATCACAGGTCAGATTTTCAACTGCCAGTGGTTAATCAAAGGCCCCCCAAAGACCAGCTTTTTGAAATGTAAGCATATATGGGAACAATAGGAACTGGAACGTGGATGTAACTTTGTAAGCCCAACAACGAAGCCAAACATCTGGGCCAGACAAAGACTGAACTTTAGTGAATTGAACAATGCTGCAAAAAGCGTCCAGGAAGACATTCTGCAGACTGAGTCAAATCTCTCACAAGTTCTCACTAAGCTGAAATCACAACACCTGCAGAACCTGAGACTTCAGGAGTAGCAGGGGTAAAAATAATGCTTCTGTCCTGTTAGGAAATCTGGAAAACCAGCTTGAGATCAGCAAGGCGGTTCTGTGATGCTAGGCATCGTGCAAGGGCTCAGATTAGACAGCAACTTTCAAAGGAAAAGTGATCCTTCCTTTCTGCAAGTATCCAGTCCATGGACTGCAAGGGCCTGATCTTTTTACCAGTTTCTGGTTTCTGCGGGTAGTTTTCCACTGAGTTCTAGAACTGACACTGGTCTCTCACCTCTTTGGACAGCAGGGATTGGGAGCAGTCTTTTGCTTGAGTGGTTAGCAGCCTGATCAACCATTCTGTTGTTTGTAAATCCTGCCTAAAGTGTCAGGGGATTTGCAAAGCTGTTTCTCACGCAGAGGCTGAATCAAAAACCAGCTTGTTTCAATTTCTTGAAAGTACCTCCAGGACCCAAATAATCCCCTAAAAGAACCCCAGAGAAAAACAGAAGGCATAATGGAGAAACAAGAGTGAAGAGGTAATCCCATGCACCAAAAACGTTTATGAATATATGCACACCACTGTCACCCATTTATCTTCTTGCTGCTTGACCTTTTTGATACAATACAGGGGCTTTTTAGACACAAGGAGGACAAAGTCACCATCCCTGCAATACGTACATACAGTGCTTATGCAGCAGGCTTGATGTTCTTGTGGTATCGGTAACAAAGAGACACTAATTTCTGAACACGAGCTCTCACATCATTTCCAATCTCTTCTCTCAAAAAAAGTTCAAGAAGTGAAAGCTATTTGCTGTTTAACAGAGTAGCAGTGGTCACGTCCTAAACTTGTCATTCCTGCACTTCTATTAGCAGTGGCTGCATTAACCACCAATATAGATTATCAATTAGCAAAGCCCTCCGCGGCTTGTTCCTTACTTCTGGAACTCCAGTCAGATGTGATAAAGCTTTAAGAAATAAGGTGTAGTCTTCTCTTGCTCTTTCCTGTTCATGTTACTACAGGCAGCAGGTAATCCACTCTGGCAGATAACTACATAATAAATTATTTTGAAGCAGTGGCTTCACTACAGAGAGGAAAAGGGACAGAAAACAGAAAAGCAGAGAAACAAATATCTTATCTGTCTGTTTTCTGTCACTTACTCCAGCAAGTACTACTTTCCTACTTTCGTCTCCACAGCCTGTTTCTGACATCTTAGTCAACGTTTTCATGCATGACAAATTGCTTTAGCCTGAAGACTCTTTCCAGTTCTCATTTGTTAGGTATTTATATCCTGTCCTCATTTTCCAGACTGTTTGCAAATGTAACAAGACAACTGCGGTCATAAGATTTTAAGATTTTAGCTTTCTGAAAAATTTGGCAGCCCCTGGGACAGACCACCTCTTCATATGGCTGAGTCTCACACAAATGCCCTGGGCAGAGAAACTGCTGAGGGCTCCCTCAAGCTGCAGTTAACAAAGGAACTTGATTCCCAGTGCTCCATCTGAGTCTGATGAGAAAGAAGCACAAATAAGGAAGAATGTGACCAGGTGATGATCACTTCAGGATTTTCAGTGAGAAAGAGACAAAGCTGGCCCTAGGAGAAATTGTATCTTAAATACCCGAAAGCCACTTGAATGCAATGGGAAAGGATCACTGCTAGGAATGACAACCCATGCAAAGCTAAATTCTGCATAGAAAGGGAGCAGCACCCAGCCCACCGCAGTGCACCCAAGGGACTAACAGCACATGAGCAGAAGGGTAGACAGAAGGGGTTTCTCAGCAAAGATGCTGCTCAGAAGAACAGGCAGACACAGTGAGTCTGTTTCACTACGCAGTACGGAAGGGCTGCGTGTGCCTTCTGCTCTCCCAAAGATGTGCTACAGAAATCAGAACCTAATACCACTGAGATTTTGGAAGCCAATGTTAGCTAACCAGAGGAGTCTTTACCTCACTGCATATCTTTCTCAAATTCTCTTAAACACTCTCAACAATTGTAAGAAAAATCACACACACGCAATGTTTCATTCCCGTTAAGCTTGGGCTGTGATTAGGAAGCAGAATGGGGCAGCGACAGACCAGCCATCCCACAGGACATGCAAGGCAGACGGGCCACAGGACACCAGCCAGTCTTCAGTGAGCTGCTGTCTCATGCAGCCTTCCATGATGGCCTGGACCGTGCCAGGCCAGGCGACGGTACGGCGTGGCATACAGCCACGCAACAGAAGCCTGGCAGCTCGGGCATGACTGCAGGGGCTAAATCAGCAAACAGCCCTCCACCACCTTCCACACAACATCTCCAGCCTGTACAGGTAAGGGACGGGGAGGTACACCACCCTCTCTGGAAGCAAAGGGTCAGTGTTTCTGGCTGCTTTATTGCCCCCACAACCCCTTTTTAGTGGATTATGCCCTTTTCCGGTTGTTCTCCTGGCCTCCACACAAATAAAGGATGTAGCACATGTAACAAGACACTTTTGTCATCAGTTCACTACATCACACAGCTACAGAGACCGAAGTGCCACGTAACTCGTTAGTGGAGTCTGAATCAGCCCCAATTCACACTTACGAGCTGTTCATCACACAACTGAACGTCTCTGTTAAAAACGCACTGGACTGATAACCAGCAATGTGGACCCTGAAGAACAACAAATTAATTGGGAAAACGTTCCGTACCACAGCAATACCATTCTTTGCTTCCTGAACGCACACGGCAGTACAGAGACGAGCGCACTGCTGTTTGCTATATGCCAGCTAGGCCAGGTTTTTCGTACAGGCATGGAAGCTGTTACCAGTATCAAGTCAAAAAATACTTCTTCCAGAACCTCATCACACAGTCCGGACAGTTCCTGCTCAACACATGTACCCTTAGCAGCACGGATGTCTCCTGAGGCCTGGCACATACCAGGATGCCAGCTGTGCCTGCCCTGAAGGGAAAAGACAGACCTCTGCATGCTCCAAAAACGCCATGCACAGGCTCCTCTCTTGCAGGGGCCAAGTAGCTGCAAAGGGACTGAGGAAGCTGTTCACAGCTGGAAGAGCAACTCTCCGTGAAATGACTTGGCTTTTGCTCCAGGGAGATTGGCAATGACAGTGCTGGGCGACAGCAGAGCAGCACCAAGGACTCTGCAAGGACGTGGCACAGCGCAGCCAGGCACTGCCAGAACATGCAGGCTGCTCACATTTCGGCTGCGCGGTCAGGCATTGGCACCATGGTCCAGAAAAGCTGTGCTTGCTATTGCGCATGAGTTCTTCTCCAGCTTCATCCCAGAGACAGGCTGCAGCAGTGAGAACCTGGGGGAAGTCTGCGCAGCTGTGGAAGGACTCTGGACGTCTGACAAGGTAACCAGGAGGGGAACTTGGCCCACAACTAATCAACTGCACGTGTTCTGATGAGCTCACTTCATGCTGACATACCCCATGATGGTTTCTCCAGGGAGGAAGGGTTGCACAGATTCACGCTTCCAGCCAAACCTGCAGCACAACTGCAAGCACAGGGACCCTCCCAACTGAAGCTCAAACAGCCATAATGTCATCTCTGGCAGGAGCCCTGTGGCTGCCAGCACAGACCAAACACAGAAACCATTCTGGGCCAGGAAGGGCTGTGGGCAGGCAGCCAGAGAGGCACTCCACCTTTCAGAGAAGCTCTTGTGCCATTCATTCAGAAAGAAGTTCAGCAAGGGGCACATGCACCTTGCTCAAGCATGAGCCAGAGCTGATACCACCCCAACACATTTGCTCGGAGCCCTTCAGCCCACAGTGCCCAGGGTGACCAGTTTACAGCACTGATAGCACCCTGGCCTTTGCACAACCCGCTGGCGAGGCTCCGAGCACCGCCGGCGAGGCTCCACAGGTTGTGTTTTAGGAAGAGCAAAGACTTTGAGTTGCTCCTGCAGGACAGATGTGCCACTTCTAACTCAAATTACGTTCTAGTCTTTTTCCTTATCTAACTCAGCAGAATACTTCTAAAATGATCAGCAAGGAATACAAAAAAAAATACATTCTTTTGCCTTGTACCATACTGCACACAAGGATGACAGGCAAAAGGCTAAATACTTACAGCTTTACTATTTACTGAAGATGTGGTTTGTACAAACAAAGCACGGCAGGAAGGACACCTGGAAAGCATTTCCCCTTCCCTTCAGGAAGGGGCAGAAAACCTCAGCTTTACAGAATTTACGGATTTCAGTAGAAAGGAATGATCTATCTTTCCTTCTGCATCTCCTTCTGGAAATCAGAAAGTGAAATTTGATCTCTGACTTGCACAGCCCTGACAGTAAGTAGCTGTAGTTTACAAAATGTAGGAGCTTTATGCCGTGTTTCACTGCTGGCTCAGGAAGGCTTTAATGGGGACTGGGAAAAGCTACTAGAAGTGCAAACCCAAATAACCACCAGTGGCTGAGCTGCACACAAAGTATGTTCAGACAGTTGCAGAATCTGCAGATTCCCGGCTGAATCCAGACACTGATTATGTCTGTCACAGCAATCATATTTCACTACTCCTCCTCCTCTGGAGGTGCACAGCAGCCAGTTATCCCTGACACCCTTCCATCGTGACAATCCTCTGATGCCAACAAAGGCCTCTCGTCGCAGTCAGCCCCCCAGCAATGCTCTCTGCAGCAGAACTGGCTTCTTGAGTCGCCGGGGCCTTGAGCCTGGGTTTCTCTTTGCAGTAGGGATTTCTGCACTCTGATGTTTCACCTACCACACAAGAACTTTCACAGATATGCAAAAGCAAGGTGGCACAGAAAAACCCACAAAAGCCTGCTTAATAAACAGCTTTCTTCTGTGTTGTTTAGCCACTTGGTTCTAACCATCACCTTCATCATCCTCTTTTCCCGCAAATAGTCAACCTTTCTGAAAAAAAATCTGCTGAAGCTGCACTAAACATGAACTCTGCGCCTTACACCTGCAATTGTTTTAAAAAACCATCTTGAGACAGTAAAATCTAGTTCATCAGTCTGGTTACTGAGCATATCCACCTGCTGCAGACGATTCTCAGAGTCACATCTGCTGGTGGAGATACCCCAGTGCAGCAGCCAGCGGGGCCATAAAAAGAGTCAGTAACAAGAGGGCATTGAGCCCCAGCCAGTTCTGCAGGTGTTCCTCCCAGAAATAGCTGCTTTTAGAGGGAAGGTGAGGGGAAATCCCTCCAAAACCGGGCCAAGAACAACTGCTGCGAGCTGTTGGGCATCCTGAGCCAACACAGAGGGAAGCTGACACTGACAAAGTCCATCAGTCTGTCCTCTGCTCTCCTCCGGGCTCCACTTCAGCCACAGCCCTGAGAAAAGGAGCAGCAGGAACCAGACGAGTCGTTCAGCTGCATCTTCGTCCCAGCCCCAGAGAGAGTTCAGGGACTCAAACAATCCTCGTCCTCACCCAACGCCTTCTGTTCATTCTCGCCAAGCAAAGGGAGATGATGCATCTTCAACAAAAAGCCCGGTTCAGCTCCAGAGGCTCCGCCAGCCAACACACAGCTGCCAGCACCCACTGGCTTCCTGGCAGCACCGTCCTTCCCAAAAGCTCAGCACTGGCAACACGCTTTCACAAAACCATTAATTTTATTATGGTTAGTTTATGATTTTGCCTTACTGCCCTGCTATTTTCGAATGCGGGGCTGTAATAGAAGGCGTCTGACGGCCCAGGAAAGAGGGGAGCTATTACACTGCGGCGTCTCTACGGTATCGGTGGCCTCTGCAAGACAGGATTCCAGCACAGCCTACGTGAAGGTTTGGACACTGAACCCAAGGAGGGGCTCCACAGCTTTCCTTTCCCTTTCCATTTCTGCTTGTCAGTCCTCACAGCTTCAAAACACTCCCTCAAGTAGTACCTTTCCAAATGAAAGGCTTTGGAAGGAACACAGGTTCTTCCAAGTGGTGATCAAAAAGGACCATGCCAACCAGTCCTGAGACCACCCAGCATTAGCTCTACCTTGGAACTCTGGCCTTAGAGAAATCCTAAGACAGTTCTGCACACCTGCAGAGCAGCTAGAGATGAAGAGGAACAGGGATGCAAAAGACTGGTGTTACAGGCATTGAAAACTTTCACATTTACTCTTTGACTCCAATCTCTCCTAAACCACAGCTCATGATGTGGCATCAACACACACTACATGGGTTATCTGACGGCTTTCAGAAGATCAAGTTACTTAGTGTTAAAAACAAAGTAATTACTTAAAAAAATATAGTACAGACCTGACATTCTGCATCTGTTATTAAAACCAGATAGATTTGTACTGCAAGACAACTAACATGCACCAGCTATCTTATAAACCCCAATGGAGGTGAGGCACAAACTGCTTCTACCCTGAGGCAGTGAACTCCTGGTCTTGCTCCTGCCTTTGCAGTGGCACAGACAGACCCATATGGGCCAAAACTCTGCCTGAGAGCCAACACCTGACAGAAGTCATCTACATATCTACATCAGCTTCACTTCTGCCAGTACAGGAGACATCACTGTAAGAGAAGCAGCACAGACTTCATCGGGATTCTCAACCTGAGTACATTTCCAGGGTCTGCAGCAGGTCGAGACAGCCCACGCTGAAACCTGCTCAGATTCATCTTCGCAGAGAAATGACAGACTACCAAAGCTGCACTGCTATTTCCTCTTTAACTGCGTCTTAACAACCTCAGAGCTGAACTCCCACATCTACATCCATCAGAAGAGAGGCAACTCTCCTCTTAGATGGTCCTGGCTACCTTCCCCTCTTCTACTGCACTTGTCTTCTGCCGTCATCCTTTTTAGGACGGTATCCTACTGACCACAGTGACCACTTGCAAAGCTCCACAGGAACCAGAGAATGCATGGAAAGAAAGACCAAGTCCCTTATGATTTCTAGTTTCCTGAATCAACCGTACTTTTAAGTCTGCTAATTATTTCAGAAACAATCTCACAGAATTAGCTCATCTCACTGTGATGGAAAGCATTGAAATGACACTGGAGATGGCTACTTCGTGGTGCCTATTACAGCATCATGCTAAGAACCAGTCTCCTTACCCGTCTGCACAGACCAAACACGCATGGTTGTTCAACACCCCATGGCCTCTCTTGGAGACACCAGAGGTACGGCAAATCCCAGCTACTTCTGCTCCCTTCTGTCTCTGGGCACTAGTATCACCAAACAGCCTGAACTTCTCTCCACGCTGTGGCCACAAAGAGCAGATGACCTACACAGACTGCGCTCGGTGCGATATGGCGCTTGTAACAGGAGCTGCGCAGACCCCCTGTGCCAGGGAGAGAAAAACGTTTAAAACCTTCAGTCCGCCCGAGCAGCTCCCGCGATTCCCCACTCCGCTGACCAAGGCCCCCTTGTCAGGGCTCGCGTGGGGCAGGACAGACCCGAACACCACAGCCAGACCCTCCGCAACTTCAGCCCGGGTTCGTGGGCGCGCGATCCGGCAGCCGCCCCGGTACGAACATCTGCTCCGGCAGCGCAGAGCCCGGCGCTCGCCCCAGCGCAGCGGTCTCCCACGCGGAGCAGCGCTTTTTGCCTTCTAAGCCAATTCTTTGTGCTGTCGGAGGTAAAACCATTACCTCATTACAGTCACACACCAAACTCCCTTCTGGTGGAATTCACATCAGCACTGCTGCAACTTTATAACATTTGCATTATAAAAATGTCTGCGAAGGAGGCCAAGAAAAACAGCGTTTTGTTCAGAGGAAGCTCTGTGGTCAGGATGATGTCATCAGAAAGCGCCAAATTAATTTCCTGTGGTTACATCCTACAGGAAATCCAAGGAGTTCAGCTTTCTCACTAAACCAAGTAGTCATTTGTTGTCAATAACTGTTAATTATGTGCCCAGATGTGTCATAAACTAAGAACTATCACGATCAGTCTTCATTCCCAGGACCCTCTCAGATGGACCGTTGGGATCCGTTCAGACCAGCAGCCCAACGTCAGGGAAAGGCACTGGCACCGTGTCCCGGGTCAGCCCAGGGGCTCCGAGGCTCACGGCTGCTGTGCACCGCCAGTCTCCTGCCGCTTCCTTCTGCCCTCGCCCCGCAACGGGGGGATCTGCTGCTTTGGGAAACACCATGGAGGAGGAGCAGCTACGTGGATCAGACCCTTAGGAACAGGGACCCCTAATCAAGAAAACTACAAAAACGATGATGAGAAACAGCTCTTCTGCTCTGCCTGAACAGAAACAAGGAAATAGGAGTGATTCGGGAGGTTTTTCCAGCTGGTAAAATAATCATGAAAACTCCTAGCAGGACCCTCCCCTGTCACAGCCCTTCCACAACCTACCGAAAGACTCGTCTCTCCAAGGCTTACTTGGTATTTAAATTATAAAATAACACTTCAGTAAAGCACCTAGCTAACTCAAATGGATTTTTCCAATGACTTATCAGTGGGAAACTGATCTCCCCCAGTCTTCAGATCTCCCCAAAACTACTTGCATTTACAGGAATTCACACCTGCCCCGCTGCCTCTATCCGCTCCCTTCACCTGCCAGGCAACCCACAACCCTCCCATTTCCCACCCACAGTAGAGGGGAACTCACTGGAGGCGGCTGGAACAGCTTTCGTATCTGTAACTGGCACTAAAATTATGACTCTGTCCTTACACTGAACTTCCAGTAGAAGTACCCTGGGACGGGCTCTTCGGTCCATGCAGAGCGCGGCCCTGGCCTGGCAGGGAGCCCAGCACAACACCTCCCGAGCTGAACGTAAGCGGTCAAGGCAAATTACATCCAGTCCAAGCAATCCCTACGCTTTACACAACACTGTGTGCTCAGGTTTGCATGGATGCTTTTTCTTTTCACTCCTTTTTAAACAAAGCATATTTTACAGGAATATTTGGGATGGAGCTAGCTCGTTACCTGTCTGGAAGAGGCACAACACAGGATGCACCCAAACAGCTCAAATTGGAGCACCTGTATCACTGGGAAAACAAGAGCTGATGACAGCCAGGGCCCAACTGCAGAGATGTCACATTGACATCTGCTCCGCAGTAACTTCTGCCCCCAGACCCTGGAGCCTTTGCGCTGCGGGCAAAACGGACGGGCAGGGAGCGGGAGGCAGGACTTGCTCAGACCACACGGGCACTAGAGGCGGCGGAGGCAAAAGGACAAAACAAGCGTCCTGCCACTCGCACTCACATACAGTATCTACTGGTAGAAACAATTTCCTTATCAAAAGGTAAGTGAAGGGCTGGGAAGAGAAATCACACAGCTTCCAGATTCTCAGAACAACGGAGCAGACGGACAAGGCTTCCCGACATGTTCATCTCTCTCTAGAAAGCCACGCAGTGCTGACTCCCAATTCGGGCTATTTAAAAAGCTTCCTACCTCTCTGTCCTTGAGTTTCATGGCGAGCACCAGCTGATGTCTGTGGTTAGTAAGGGCCTCCCGGTAATTTCCTTTGGAGAAGAATGCGGAGCCCAGATTTCCATGAGCTCGGCATTCTCCCGTCTGGTCACCTGAGTCACATACAAACAAAACAAAGGTTAGCTAGCAAAGGCGTCGCTGGAAGTCCAGCAGAAAGACTGGAACATGCTGTACAAGTGATCCTCCAGTGTGAGAACCAGTATCAGAACAAACTCATCCTTATGTTTAATACACAGCCAAAGCTCTCCTCCCCTCTGGCCTTCAGAAACTTCTACAATTGCCATCAACCTTATATTTAGACTTGGTTTAATTTCTTCTTTGGCCTAACACTTGGCAATTTTCCACTCTTCTATGTTCATTCTTTGCTTGACATTAGCAATTTGTTTGTGAAAGTAAGTCAATGGCCCAAGGCTTTAAAAACCCAAAAAGCATGCCAGATTTCTCCAGAAGGCAACTCTGCAGCACAGCTCAGCTCAGACACAAAGCACATCTACTGCTGTCTCCCAGACAGTTGTCCCTATACTTACAGTGACCTCTCCCAGCTTGAGCCCTCAGTCACTGTCTTCTCCACCTCTGCAAGGTTATGCCTCTCTGTCTCACATATTGTCTCCTCTCCTACGGCACTCTGAAAGCTTGAAAGCTGTGTTGTTTGTGCAGGGTATACCAGACACGAGAGGGATTTTCCAATTTGTTTATTATTTAAACCCTCTTGTTAAACCATTGTCTCATTCCTGATTTGTTCTTTCCCTGGCAACTGCCTTAGAAGCTCAGATTGAGTACCTTTCTCCATCTAACTCTTGAAAAAAAACCCAAACTGCTTAACATTTAAGACTCATTTAAGGTTTTGAGCCCAAGTCTACACAGGGCATAAGACCAGTTCCCACATACATGACACCAGAAAATTAGAGGACCCTGTAAAACCTTGGCATATTCATCGACCATCTGCCCCCTCACGCACACAGGTGTAAGGGCTGCACAAGCCGGTAGTTTGCACATTTCGGAAATTTCAGATTTGATTTAGCAGCTTGTGAAATCCCAGAGAAACCCGAGCATAATAAAGAGATGCTCATCATTAATACAGCTGTTAATTTGTTCCGTCTGTATCAATCCAGCACTCAAGCAAGTGAAAGGAGAACTCTCACCTAAAGTCTTGGCTACGTCCAAGTCCTGCTGCATGTATCCAGTGCTTTTCTCCGTATTCCCAAGGGACCAGTACGCGCTGCTCAGTGCAGAGAACACTGATCCCCGCAGCTTTAGGCTGCAAGTGCCAATCTTCAGGGCAGCCTCCAGCACCACCACAGAGGCCCCATGGTGGCCCGCGGTCAGAAGTTCCTGACCGATCACAGACACCACAACAAAGGGGCTCTTGTCCAGCTTCATCTTCTGCAGTTGTTGATAAGTGGGCTCCAGGGACTCTGAAACACAAAAAGGAAGGCAGTTACTTAACAAATCAAGTTACTTGCATCTAGAAATGCAAGTCTTCCCAACTCCTCCTAATTTTTTGGTAACCAAATGGCATATGAGTTAAGGGTCAGACTGCCCAAATCAAATCAAGATTTATTACAGGAACTCAGTGCTCAAAGGCATCATCTAACATCTAGTACATCAAGCCAGATCAACTAGCAAGCTAAGGTCTTTCTTGCAGAAAGCAATTCAGGAAGACAGCACAAACATGCAGAGCAATCTCATACTGAGCTCTGAAAACTGGCCTAATGGCAGAAGGAACACAGACAGCACCTGTGGAGTTTTGTAAGAAACTGGAAATGGGCCACCAGCAGTGTCCAAGAGCACTGCAGTTTCTCCTCCTTCAGCACAAACTTTCAGCTGAAAGTCTGCAAAATCTGTGCCTATCCAGATACCAAAGCATGCAATGTGCGCTAAGAGAGGTGACAAAAACTGCAGAAAGAAGCTGCTCCTTCTTCTGGAGGAAAGGGTGCTCCTGCAGAATGACAGCACTGGACCTGCCAGACTGCTTATAACTGGCCCAATTGCTTCCATCATTGTCACTGAAAAATGCAGCCAAGATGTTTTATCAAGGACACCAACATAACACGACTCCAGAATTTGCTGACCAAGTGGCGTTTCTTGATTAGATGCTCTCACCTGAACCAATGCTACCACAGAAACCTCAGAAAGCCACTTGCTCCCTGTTTTCATCACTTCTGCCCCTCTACAACCAAGTGTGTAAACAACAACAAAAGAAGATTTTAACTCTCCTCTGAAGATGCAAACAGTGTGAATGCGATGCTGGTTACTAATATCCAGTTAGATCCTGGGATTAAAGGTAGACATAAGAGGACAAACAGTTGCTGTAACATGCCACTGCTTACCATGCTTATCATGGTATGAACAGGTATAAGCTCAGTTCCTGTCTTAAGGAGCCTATTTACTATTTCAGCCAGGTGATCCTGGCAAATATAGGGAGAGAAAGGGGTACAGACAAGGAAAAAGGAAGAAAAAGGAAAACACAAGGGAAGTGCTCCTGGTAACCTTGAGCTCCAGTAGGAAAGGGAGAACAAGCATGGTAATAGAAGAGCAGATATGGAGTTCATTACTGCTCTTGTGCAACAGCAAATGATAATCGAAGAAACAGCCACCGTCAGGTGAAAGATGCAGCAACACGGATCCTGCTATTGGGGAAGGGAGTTTCACCTTCACCTCTACGTACTGCAGACCCATGCTTCCTCAGTCCCCCAGTGCCTGCATTTAATCATCTTCAGCACACCACTGACACTTTCAGCCCTTTGCCTTTCCGGTTGTTCCTCTTCTTTCTCTGAATGCAAGTATCCTGGAAGCTACTGCTCACATCAGTCTCTCTACGGCTTTGAACAATCTACTATCCTGGTCGAATCTAGTTAGGAGGGACTGGCTTTGTACCACGGACAATACCCGGAGAGATCTTCTGTGTCTCTCCTAGACAGCAAGCTCTTGGTAAGGGGACCAGAACAACACACAACAGCTACTTACGTGCTTGCAGAGTGCTTAGCACAGTGGGAGCAAGGCTGCACAGTCATGACAGTAGTACAGTATATACACACCCTCAAAGTAAACTAGTACTTTATAAGCATGGCTAATCCAAAATCTGCCAAACCAGTCAGTGGGAGGATAACAACTGGAAAGCAGCAACACTGAGAAGCACAGCGGGGAGAAGCAGTGTAAATACACAGCTGCAGTGCAATAGGATCGTGAGACCATCCAGCCGGATTCGGAGATGCTTACACAGAAATACTGTATCACCTGCATTCTAAGCAGCGACCGCAGTACCTTCGGGTACCACGTGAAATTAGCTTCATGAGGCAACTGCTATATAGGACAGCAACTTCAAGATGAATTCATTTTAGAGGATGGAGAAAAACACTACAAAAAAGGAAACACCAACAGGGATATTTTTTTCATTTCAGCACTTTTCAACCCCTAAGCCCTGGGGCGCCCAGCAGCATCTGCTGAGGATGAGAACTGCCATGTTCCCTCCTAGGAAATACTACTAGGACAATGCAACACAAAGTTTGCAAGAGAAACAGAGCAAAGAGGAGGCTACCTCCTTCCTCTATAGAGGAAAATCCTGGAAATGGGGACATTACGAAAGTGAGGAAAACAGTGTACAGCTAATACGGCTCCAAGGTGCAAATGATTTCAACACTCTTCCTGCATATAAGTGAATCAGCAGAGCAGCCTTTTGCCGTCTGGAACACAGTGTTTTGAGAGACATTAACACCATAGAAAAGCTGCTGACATACTCTTCTGGGCAAACAGTGGCCCGGAGCATTTAAAAATCCCTGTTCCCAACGGCCAAGCACCAGACCACTGTGGGAAGTTGTTCCAAGCAATATTAATGAAGCCAGGGCCACGGTAGCGCACACCTCTCCATCTGCACTGGTACTGGACAAAAGACAAATGAGCACAGACTTCACTGGAACTGCTGCACAACACCAGTCTGATTCATTTCCAGTGCCCCTCGAGCTGAGTATCACCATCTTGCTGTCTCATTGAATTAGAAGAATTTTTTTGTTTCTCCTCCTACTTTGGGCTCGTTTCTCGTCTGCTGAGTCGGCAGGTGATAAGTCAAATCCAGAAATCTTTCCTTTCTGGCCTCCAGGTTCTCCCCCTCTCAGATGCTGGCAGTCACGCAGAAACTACAACCTTGAAGTACCCCAGCAGCATATCACCGTCCTTGCGAAAATCTCCCGGTGCTCACCTCGCATGGGAGATTTCATGGCGGCCTCGACCATGCCAACCAGAAGCTGAAGACTCTTGGGATCTTGCGCCAGCCCTGACGCAAACGCTGCCAGTGCATCTGCATGACGTCCGAGATACTGAAGGGCCACACCCTGTCGGAAGTATGCCTGAAAAAACAGAGGGAATAAGAAGAAATGCCAATTAATTATTTGGTAGAAGTCACAAATAACAAATCTGCACGTGACCTCCTGCTGGTGGACGCTGGGCTACACAATCACATTCTGGCTTCTCTGGTCATGCTAGCTATAATCAGAAAAACCCAACACCACGGTGACAGTCAAAAACCAACCTGAGTCGCTTATGCCCTCGGTGCAATGACTTTCGCAACCTCTGCAAGGCATCTGAACTGTTCTGGAGACCAGGGATGGTAGTAATTACCATGAAGGCAAAGCGTTCCCCTTGGACTTGGCCAATTACTACTTCTTATCTACTTATAAGCAAATGCTCATTCTCAAGACCTCCATTTCTGTTCGCTTGGCTCACACAACATACAAGTTACTTGCTTCCCTTCTCATCAGTTCTGGCCAATGAGCACAATTTAAACATGTAGTAGTAATAGAGACCAAAACGCGCTGAAAGCTCGAGTTGCAAAGAAACACAACGCAAAGATCCAGACAAGAGCCAAATCTTCTTTCTCCACCTGCATCCCTTAATGCAGACACCATGCAGCGTTGTCCCACTAATTGGGTGCAATATATAGACACAAATATAATACACATATATGCACTACTCAGACTGAGGCAAGACATGCATAATTTTGAGCGTGTTTACAAGAGCACTTTTCCTCGTTTCTTCCTTTCCAAGGAAACCATTAATGGGATTGTGCAATATCTTCAGGGTAACTTAAATCTCTTGTCACCATAAGTTTCTATTTCTACATCAGCAACATCAATATGCAGCTGCAAAGCCTTAGAGCTTCCACATCTCCCAAAATTGGGATACCAAGAACCTACACACAAAGGAAGACCTGGAGAAATGGGTTCTGCTCACACATAAAGCAACAGCGAAGCTCCGTCTCAAAGGGTATTCAGAAGATCCTTGAGATCACAGAAACCACAATCCAATATTTACTCAAAATGTTCAGGTGTATTTTGTAGCACGTACATCCGAACACTATGTTATAAAAACATGTGAATCTTCAAGCACCTTTGATGCCCATTATTCAGGTTTTATCTTCATGTCCAGCTAATACCTTTCTGATGCAAACTTTGCTGCACTTTTGGTTCATTCAAAGATATTTCAATAGCACAAAGAAAGCTGTCAGAACACAAGATAAAACACTTTTAAAGAAGCACAAATAATGTTTTAAGAACATAATACTGCTCCCTGAGATTGGCTCCCAGTACTGTTTTCATGGATAAGACCTCACCACTGTTTCTCTCCATCCGTCATAGAAACCTGCACTCAAGATACATTTAGTACGCGTCTGTGGAAGTCTTTTTACGTAAACAGGATAAATCTCCAATTAATATCCAAAGTGGTATTTCATTAGAGCTTTCAGACACTTTTGGAATACAATCCGGGGAGGCAGAGATCAAGGAAAATCAGAAATGACATGAGAAATTATAGACATGAATATTTAATCTCTTTTCCATTAGTAAGTCTTGATTGTAGAACCACTTTTAACGAATTTGATGAAAGCAAAATTCTTTTCATTAACCTTTAGTATAAATGTGTTTTTATTGAACCAAACTGTACTGTACTGGAAATCCAATTCAATGTTCATTAGATTACTAGCATGAAGCTTTAAATCAAAGAAAATACAAAGAACTAACAACACACAGTGGCCATCAAGCATAAGTCCTCCCAGCAGTGAGCGTGCTGTCACCTAAGTCATGGCGTACACTTAAGTGCTTTTTTCCCCAGAATTATCATTTAATTACTTTCTTTACCACCTGATGACAGAGGCAGTTTGCTGCAGCTTGTCTCTGATGGGGACCTTTCCAGCTAACAAGGCTGGTCCAGGACAAACACGCCTGCCTGGATCAGTTATCAGGGATGAGGGCACAGACACACAGCAGCCAGCAAGGGAACCTCACGCTGTGCGTAGGCGTCTCCAACATCTCACGCTTTAGGGGAAGGCAGGAGCCTGCCATCTTCTCTCTCCGAACACGTACCACCAGAACCCATGGCACATCAGACAACACATGGCTTCCTCACCACCGTGGGCAGTCAGCTGAGCCCAGAAATCCCAAATTCCCTTGTATTCAGGGTTTCGAGGAAAAGGCACGAGGGAAATGGATGCTACAGGCAAGGCAGACAAGCCTCCCACTGCCTGCAGAAGACAAGAATACTATGGCTTCTGCTTCCAAGGTTCAGAAGGGACCACGATCTTCTCTCACACCCCATCCTATACACACCGAGGCTGTAGGACAAGTAACATACTCTTCAACTACAGGTACTGCAACAACGAGCTTTCACGTCTCCCATGAAGGAAAACTGCCCTTGTGAGGAAAATGGAGGAAAAACAAGCTAAACAAAATACAGGTGAAGCCTCTGCCCTACTTCCAGTTCTCATACAGAAGTCCAAGTGAACATCAGTTCCCAGCTGGAGAAAACACACCACAGGTGCGACATCACAAAAGTGGGGACAGGAATAAAAAAGCACTTTGCAGAGGAGCAGCAGGTCTGTTGTGCTCACCCTCGCCTGCCCAAGAACCCCACCATCCTCACGGCAAGAGAAGGGCCCAGCCGGGACGCTCCAGCAGCTGCCCTGCGGGTTTCCAGCACCTGCCCATCCAACCCCATCACCACTATGGAGCACCAGGCACATCTCAAACACTGACAGAAGAGAATCCTCACCCTGGGTCCTGCAAACAGAGGAGACACCGCAGCCTCCAGACGGCAGAAGAACACACGACAGGGACGAGATGCACAAATGGCATCCGATTCAGTGCCGTGCACTTCCAAGGTTCTTTCTGGAATGTGTTTTTATCCCCTCCCCACATCTATTCCTGGACGTTCCCCCAGAAACCACTTAATTTGAATACAAACACAGCATTCAGAGCCCAAAAGAAAAACCTATTAATCACAACTGAAAGGAAGATTTTTGCCAATTTTTCTCCTGCAAAAACCCCTTCCTTCCTTTCTCCTCTACTTTCCAGTGTACACAGAATGCCCAGAGACCTTTCGCAAAATTAAATAAAAAGCATTAACATCACCTATTTCCTCCCCAAAAGAGGCATTCACAAGTAAGTTTAGCATTGGAATGAAGACACCATATCAAGGGA
Source organism: Tauraco erythrolophus (assembly GCF_009769465.1). Lineage (NCBI taxonomy): Eukaryota > Metazoa > Chordata > Aves > Musophagiformes > Musophagidae > Tauraco > Tauraco erythrolophus. Next base: position 16,206,779 of record NC_141483.1, read on the forward strand.
AAAAATCTGCAAAGAGGAAATGGTGAGAATCACCCTTTGGAAGAGCAGAGGAAAGGGAAAGGCAGGGAGCCAGCAGCTGCAGCTGAAGGAATGAGACAAGGAGCGGCTTTCCAGTCCCGACACAGACAGGGTCTTCCCACACTTCAGCAAACTTTACGTTTTTAATCACACTATGTGGAGATAGAAGAGTACTCACTCTACAATAAAAGTTACATTAATTTTCCAGTTATCCCAGGTAAGAAAAAACCCTACTTATTCCTTTTAAGAAGAGTAAAGCCACCAGAGAATGATCTGCTGAGGACAGGAGAAACAAACAGCAGGTCTTTTCTAATCTGTGGCTCTCTGCATCCTCAATGTGAAACAAAGCACTGGAACAATCTTTTTCTCATTTTTTTCAATCTCTGCATCATACTTCCCAGAAACAAGGCACTGTGCAAAACCAAAGTCCCACTCTCAGCTGAAATTTGGCACTAGATGCATCTCCCTCGGTGGGAACTATTTTCTCCTCTCCTTGCATTAACACGTGCTCTGCTGTTGCTCTCCCCAAATCTGCTGCCATGCTACAGGCTGGCAGCACCTGTGCCCAGCACCGCTGCCAGAGCCCGCTCGGCCTCGCACAGTGCGCCCGTCGCTGTTTCCACTGCCAGCCCCTGGGGCAGGAGCAGGGAGAGCAGGTATGGCACTACCAGCAGGAGCCTTTCAGGAAGGGAAGAGGATTAAGAAGCAAAAGGCAGCTCTGTCAAGCAGCCCATCTTATCAAGTCACTGGTACTAAATTTGAGAGGTTGTTAGTGGGTAATCCGTAATCCCACGCACCTATGGACCTTTAGTTCTGGGAAACCAGACCATACTGTGGTCTCATACAGTCATTTTTCAGTCCAACTCGCCTCCCCTCGGCCAGCTTACAGATTTCATACAGCCAAGTGGAGATGTTCTGGGAAGGAGGACAGGGAATAATCACTGCTTTTTATCCATAATACCACCGAAAGCACTGTTGATACTCTGGAAGCAAAAATTAATTATTCTGATTAATTACCTTGCAAAATACATTTGGCACTTGAGAGTTCAAACCATGCAGCACATTGGCCCTGTAACAGTGGCCGCTCACAGCCCAAGCATAGAATGCCAGCGATCCGAAGCTGCAACGCACGGGACCCACCAAACAGTATCAGTCTTCCTGCCTCATTCAGATTTTGCCCTTCCTCCTCCATTTTTTCAGACTTGACTTTTGTCCCACGCATTTCAGGACATGCTGTGTTTACATGGCAAAAATACAATTTTTAGTGCTTTTCTCTACCCTCAACTTAATTTTAGAAAATTTGTATGAACAAGAGAAAGCGAAAGAAGAGCTTCCTGTCGGACACTCCGGTTTTACGGAGGCAGCTAATGGCTGGGCTGCAGCAGAGCTGATGCCTGCCTCAGCAGGCACAATCTCTCTCTACAATTGCAAGCACGAGTCCTATTTGCTCTGCCCAATTTTTTGACCCGTGCGGTTTCTATTCGGGCTAGTATTTTTCATCTGTGTTTATTACAGCCCATTTAATGCACAAGGAGAACTTCTACCTGTCGTACTAGGAGCTGCCCCTGGCCCAACTGCTGCAGAGCCCAGGCAATGCGAACACAAACGCACTCGTTAGTTTTTTGATCCTCACCACTGAGACCCCCGCGCACGGCTGTCCCCCATGCACGGCCGCCCCGTGCTGCCTTTCTGTGCCCCCGTGCCAGGCCATGGGGCAATCCTGCCACCAAGCTTCACACTCGGAGACTCAGGTACATAACGAATTGCCGGGCCATTTGTAACCGGACAATGGCGGCAGAAGAACGAAAGCGGAACGGCGTCAGAAGAACCTGGAGCAGAAAACTACTGTCAAACACACAGAGAAAACTTGAGAAAAGTGCCTCAGCCTTAGACAAAGACTCCCATTGTACACAGGGGAGGAAATTCAAAACACCTTTATATTCGTGTTGGCTCCGGACCCTGGACAACCAGCTATCTGGACAGGAAAGGCAAACGCAGAAAACGCTTTTTCCACAATGCTCTCTTGGTTTGCCAGATCAGGAGATGATGCCAAAAATAGCGCAAGTAATCTATGATGCATTGAATCGGCCTGTCCTGAGTCTGCAGAACGCCTCCTGGACAGACGGCCCCAGGCGGGACCGCTCCGGGCCCAGCAGGCAGCTCCCTCGCACGGCCCGCGCGAGCCAGGCCAGCGGCTGGCGAACACGGCACGCGGGATCAACAGGGAGGAGGGAAACGCAGGAACGGCTTCTCGGGGCCAAGCACCACGTTGAATCTTTCCTCTCCCCTTGTAACTGCTTTACAGCCAAATTCTGGAGAAAAATACAGGACAAATCTCTGCTGTGGGATTTCAGGAATGTGAGGAGAGGGAAGAATGCGATTTAATTCGGAACACATGCAGCGCGTGCATAACTACTGCTTGCCATCCACACCAGTCGAGCTCCCGCCTTCACCCAGTTAAGGCTGCACCCGTACAACAAAGTGCCCTCACCATCCGTACACTCAGCTGGCACCCGAACCTGCATTAACCTGTCCTACAGAACAACCAGATCTCTGACAAACTCATGGTCTCTGCAGCACAGTTTCTTTCTCTTCGAGCCATTTCCAAGGTGTCTCCTACAACAACTACAGTACTCGGAAACAGAAATTTCCTCTAAGCCCCATTGAGCCTACACAGAAAAACAGGATGGGGGCTGTGTGTTAAACACCATGCCTTGTTTTATCCAAAGAGCATTTAATTTTTCTTACTAATTAATCTTAATTAATCTCCAGTGGGAAACCGTGCACAGATCACTTGCCCATCTGAATTAAATGTAATCATCAGTAGTAAGGAGTCAAACCCTTGCTTAGTTGCCACAGAAGGTAACAGCCCTGCTTTTCATACAGCTTATCGTTGTTGCTGCACTCTTGCCCTCTTCTGGGCTCACTTTAGGAAAAGCAGACAAAATTTAGATCCCCTCTTCAGAGGGCATCCCCCACCTTTCATAACAGCGTGTCGTTAACAGACAATATTCCTGTTTTTATCAGCTACAACTCTTAAGCCTTATTTAACAGCGAGACCTAGCCATGAGCAGAGACAAGTGCTCTAGACAAATAAGAACCAATCTGTTGGTGTCCACACACAGCACAGGGAAAGCACAACCAGCCTCTGGTGGTTGAGGCTGACAGCCACAGATGCAACTACAGCATCTTCTAGAATTCCTCTGCAAGTCAACAGGGACAAAGTTTTGCCCTATTTCTGGTGAAAAAACTTGTTTTAGAAACTGCAGAAGAAAAGATAAGCCAATGTTCATCCTACTCAGAAGAAACAGCAATCTTGGTAAGATATTACTGCAGGCTTAACAGATACAGAATCACACAAAAAATAAATGGATTAGATGACACCTGCGGGGTGCTTCTCAGTAAAGTTTGGGGCAGTGGCAGGACTGTTTTTAACACCACATTACCTAGTGCTTTGTTTAGTTTCAGCACTGTACCATGATTTAAATTGTATTAACATTTGGTATTTAACTGTCAGCGCACATCCACACACAATTCTCCCAATTCTAACATGCTGAAAGCATTGAGAACCTTTGCAGAGCTCAAGAACATACAAACATATGCTACTATTTGTTCTTATATCCTTAAAAGCAAAAACAAATGAAAAAGCAGTACAAAGGGAAAAGAGGGAATAATAAAAATCATGTCCTAAACTGGAAGACATCCACCACAAGAACTCTCTTTGCTATTCAGCTTGAGTGTTCCAGCACAGAGTTTCATTGTCTCACAGAATTACTCATCTGAGTAGCAGCTCAAATGTCTGCCCCCCCCCCCTTCAGCATTTCTCCATTTTGCACTCTGGCAGGCTGTGCAAGTTTAGGTGGATCACACTGAAAACCCACAATAAAATCCAGAAATGAGACATTAAAGCATCTGGTCAGCCCGCAGTCATGAGGCTTGGCATTCATGCCAAATCCAAATCCAGTGGGGGATATTTCAAGGATCCAAGTTAGCTAACGCAGGACTCGGGGTCTGGACGGTCCCGACACAGGTGATCTGGATTCCCAGTTAAGACAATAGGTCTTTCCCCAGCTGCACAACTGCTGATTAAAGTAATATTGTGCAATGATTTGTAATTGCCATCTTGCAGTCAGACTACTGAAGATGACGAAAATCCTGACACCTGGACATAAGAATAAACACTACTGTGGTTGTTGTTGCCAGCATTACTCTATTCTTTCTCAGCCAGCAACTCCGGCAGACATTACTGGCACATCTGCACATCCACATGCACATCTGTGCAGCACACAGTCACCAGCCAGCTCTCCGGCCAAGGGAGCACTCGGCTCCAGCAGCGCACAAACCACAGGACAACACGCTCGAGTGGCACACGACTCTCATGGGAAAGCACTGGCGAGCGTCTGGCAGCAAAGCCTCCCTCCAGCCTCACGGCATGAAGATGCCAGACACCTGCAGGTGAGCATCTCCTGTGCAACAGCACCTAAATAACCAGGACAGTCCTCATCATCCCTGTGGCAGAGCTCAGGCAGCCTAGATGGAAGCCATCAACAGACCATCTCATCCAAAACCACAGCCAACTGCTTTGCCACCCACCCCCTTCCACATCCCCACCCCCAGCAGGACATGTCCTGTTGCCCCCAGCTCCTCTTCTGCATGGCAGGTGAGCCTCTCAAAACCATCTCCAAGCTTTTGGTTTTCTCCAAATTCAGATACTCTCCCCTCTGCCCAGAAGACTGGACCGTCTTCCTTTCACACTCTGTCTGTAAAATCCCTCCGTGCCCTGCACGTCTCTCTTACCCATGGCACATTGGCCTGATTTCACCTGCTGTTTCCTTGCTGCCGTTCTGAAAACCACTTACAGTTGTTTTGCAAACGCGCGCACTTGCCCTCACCGAAGTAAACTGAGATAAAATGGGATTCATCAAAATCAAGACAAACGGAAGGCAGAGATGGTGACCTGCATATCAGCAATTTGGAACTAGAAAGTGCCATCTCCAATTTTGAGTCCAATACCAATAAAATATTTGTTTTCTGTCAGCCTTCTCCTGCTTTGTGATTTCAGCTGTAACCTCTGAAGCCGAGTGCGATCACATCTAACAGCCACAATAGCTGGCCATCCCAAAACGGATGGAAAGCGGAGGTCTCCTCAGGTACGGAGTGCCTGGTCACATCAGCAGGCATTTCAGGACTTTGCCCATTTACAGAGGCACTTAACCAAGCTGAGTGCTGAAGCTCGCCAGATTTCAGAAGGCTAAAATCCAGTAATTACAACGGAAAAGTACTGAAGTAATTGCAAAGACTAGCTAGTCTGGCGAGATTCGGCCGTGACAAAAAGAAAAGTGACCTTCTTAGAGATAAAGAAAATCTTAGAGAGAGAGAGGCTCCAGTTACAGTGAAATTTCTTTCTATATCCCCTTCAGCATTACAGCAGAGGTAACTAAAGTCCCTTTAAAAACCACAGCTGCTCACCTGGACTGGTTTTAATAACAAAATTCTGACAAAGAAAACAAACCACACATTTAATGCAATCCATCCGCAGAAGTTTCACGCTGGCCGAAAAGCGAACGCGGCGGATAGGCGTTTGCTCCAGTTAATGGCAATTAAAAGCCACAGACAGGGAAGACAGTTGCTTGATTTTTTAAATTATTATTTTTCAAATGTTTCTAGCAGACCCTTGACTTTTCTCTGAATCTCCAACTTAGTATCTGAAGACTCTTGTTTCTCATGCTGAGTCACTCTGACATGAGCTCTGAACGAAGACACCTGACAGTTATTATTGAATTTGGTGGCAAGTGCAACTGGTTAGCTCCAGCTAGGGTACCCAAAAGTTCAACCTCACCAGAAGAAAGAGAAGAGAGCAGGACATACAGATTCTGCAGGAAATGGCCAGGAACAGCCGAGTTTTAGCATAGTATGTTTTACTTGTGTTCCAGTTATCATTAACGATGAGGTTAGAAGAGTTTTGATAAGCACAATCTCAAGACAATGCCTATTTGCCTTAATTCTGCCCTTGCTTGTTTTAGTGCCTGCAGTGAGATCTAAACTATTTAGCCAGCGAAAATTAGGAGAAACATACTAGAAACAATAACAAAACACAGCAGAGAAAGTTCCCTGGGAATAATACCTTTCAAAGGAAGATCAGTCAAGTATCCCTTACCTTCTTTCTCACATGCTTTACCATCTAGATTCAATCCCAATCAAAGTCATTTCAGGTATTTTGATTTCAATTCGAAGAAAGAACAAGTAACTTTTGGCCAGAAGCAGCGACACAGCCAGACTGCACAAAGCGAACGAGCAGCACCGCAGAAAGGTCCTGGGAGTCTGCACTCAGCAACGGGCAGCTCTTAAAAGGCTCTGAGCACACTAGTAACTTTGGCTCCAAAAAAGCCTTCATTTTATTTAATCCATCAAGCACTATTGAAAATAATCACTTCTGAGTGACAAGACAATTAGTGACTCAACTAGCAACATCTGCTCAAGAACACAACCAGGGTAGGTGTACCTGGATCCACGTGAACAGCCACGATTTGTTTCTTGGTCTGTTATCCGCCGAACACCACGGTGCTGACCCAGCTGAGCCGATGAGCACATGGAAACGGCAGGGTTACTGCCCGGGGGCAGGAAGGCTGCCGAGAGGAACGACAGACAGCCCAGGCACAGCTTCAGCTCTGCCGAGTCTCTCTGGAGCCCTCAGAAGGACTTCCAACAGAGGACATTTCTATCTCCAGGTCTCTTTCAGCAAGAGTTGTTCAACACCACGAGTTTTTGCTTCCACGTAAGTGATGAAATCAGTGTAACTTTGTGAAAGTTTTAGACTTTAAGAGCAGACTTTCCAGAAGTGCTACAGCACCACGTACGGCAATGAGGCAGATACAAACAACGGGACGTAGATTAAAAATGTTGGTAAGACACTTCAGTATGGTTACACCAAAGAGTTACAAAACAGAAGACTGACTAAATGGGTTGTGGAAAAGTAGCATAACAGATCTCCACAGCTTTGTAGTTTTCCTTTGTCTATCGTAAAAGGATAGAGCTCAAAATTAGTTCAGGATATTGAACCACCTGCACAAACTAACACAGCAGCAGCTCAGCCTGCCTTCCTTTCAACCGCATGGCTGCGGCTGGCCACATCACCTAGCAAACATTTAGCTGTCAACCCTCTTATGAACTTAACTCAGACACATCAAAGACGATCTGTTCAAAGCTGGCTAATCAGAACACTAAAATTACTAATTACATATGCTGTGATCAGCTTATGGTTTCAACATCACATCTCTGTGGCTTAAATGAACACTGGGAAATCAAGTGTCATCTTCCTGAAGCATCCCATCTGGAAATCTGTATCAGATGCGAAGGAGAGGTGACAGCTCAGCACTTCCATGAAGCATGCATTCACTGACATCTCCAAAGCGTATTATGCAGACTCCTTCTGACCTCCTGCCAAGTTACAGTCTCCACGCAATCAGTGAAGGAGCACGGGGGACTTCTGGGGTCGTCCAGCAAGTTTGCTCCTCATTTTCAACCTGGAAGTATTTGCTTCAGGATCATTAAGAGAGAGATGGATGGATATTAGGTGTAGTGGTCAACAGAGTGAAAAGATCCAGCAGAAATCCTCCGAGATTTCATTAAAGCTGCCATAGTTCTAAGTGTGTATACAAAGCAGGGAGGGGAAGTTTCAGACAATCGGGTCTCTTACCTTACCAATGTATTTTATCCCAATGACTCAAAGCCTCAACTGCTGAAAGTCAGATAAACTTTGATCAGCATCAAACATCAACAGCAATTTGAACGTCAAAAGGATGAGTGCATTACAGTATTTTAAACAGGCATTTCAGGATTTTAACACAGACTGTTTTCCCAACATACAAGACACGTTCCACTAAAATAACAGCTCTGCATACAATCAAATTATTTCAAGAGGTGCAAGTGTGCTAGGACACACCTCGAGAGCCTCCAGAATTATGCTGGGCTTTGTGGTAAACAAGTCCTGAAGCCATTTTCCTAGCACACATCTCCATGGGTCCATTCTAAAGACCGCCCTGATCGTGAGCTACACTTCTATCTCAGACTATGTGCTGGGTTTACATGATGGGAGTTTTGGTAGCACAGAAGGGGCTGCAGAGACAGCCCCTGTAAGAAGCTACGAGAACAGCTTCCTTGGCTCCCAGACTAACCTCTGGCCAGGTCAGACCCCCCCACCTCTTCAGGCCAGGGCGGAGCTTATCAGTGAATGCCCTATTCAAGGCAGGGACAAAGGAGCAGTGTACCCTGCAAGACGGAGCTGGTTCATACCCCTCAGAGAAGCACCTTGTGCTCAGGAGGGCTGTGACACAGAAGCCCAGCACACATCCACTGCGTACGCAGGCTCCTGTCTCTTGGCTCATGGTCCCCCATCCCATCCCACCCCCATCTGTGCTCAGTCAGTGCAGCCCGCCAAGAAGGACCAAGCTGATGATGTGGTAGAGGGGAAAAAGCAAATTTGCAGAAGTACTAAATATACAAATCTCTTTTGCCAAGGTGAACGTGGGAAAAATTGTTCATGAGGGGCGTAATGTTTAGCAAGTTTTGCCAGATCATTACTCTTGCAACACAAATGGGAGAAACAGCAACACTGTGTCTTCTTATAATGACTCCCCTCCTTTATCATAGATCTCTGAAGCACCAAGTAATTTAGTGGTTGCTATGGAAACTGCTAGTTTTATTGAACATCCCTGAAAGGGTCAAGAGGTACCATCAAACTGGTCAATTGTAAATTATTTCCCTGCTAAACAACTGCTTCATTTTAGTTCCCCTACCACTTCCCTGTTTTGTTGTTAAAAGAGTATTTGGACTGAATCCAGAATAGGTGTCATTCCTTAGTGAGGCTGCAACAGGTTAAGTCCAAAAATAGCAATTTTCATGCTCTAAAGTCCTTCATACAGAGGAGACACACAGAGGGCAGACAGGCTAAGGGACTGTGGCCTCTTCCTTCTCCCACACATCAGCACCGATCTGAGAGAGAGGAAACTGGCACCAATAGTTTTCACCGTGATCCCCAAAGGTTTCACACTGCTGCTTACAACAGCCATGAAACAAATGACCTACCAGACCGACCCACATGTGCCTTCGGAGAAGGGACAAATCCGAGCAGTCGAAGAGTGCCCGTCCCAGAGCTCAGCTTCGCAACCCTGAGATGGGATCGTCTCCCTTGCGGGCACGGCTCTGTGCTCTAGGAACACAAAACGTCACCTCGCCTGCACTGGACTGCCAGAAACAAGATAATCGACCTTCCTTTATTCATCACACCGAAACTACAACGCCACTTAGCAGCATCTGTTCCTACAGGCAAGGAGAAAAGCAAGAGCATGCTGCATTTCCAACTTTGCTACTGAACTCACTAGACTTGTTTCAGTCCCACAGGAGTGCCTTGCTTCCCAAACTCCTTATTGACCCCTTTTCTTGAATGTGTGTCTATCGTAACCCGAAAGCATCAGCAAAAAGCACCAAGGGTGTAGGAGCAAGGTTTCCTCTGTGGAGGATGCAAACAGCTTTGCAGTGCAGAGGCACTCCTTGCTTCTCTTCCATGGAGAGCTGCCCTAGGCAGCATCACCCAGAAATCCCTATTCTGACATCTTGCACCTTCAAGCTACAACTGTATTTATTTCAAACAACTGGGGTGGACAAGAGAGAAGAGCTTTTTACAGAACACACCTGAATTTAAGAGGCTGCACGTTCTCTAATGACAACCATGCCCAAGCTTAGCCCAGGGCAGGCCAGTAAAAGGCAGGCTCTGTACCTCCCCCACACGTTCTCTCCATTCTTTGTCTAGCTGAAATTATCCAAGTGATGATGAAGAAAGCAAAAGCTACATCTGTGTAGACAAGTTCTGGTCTCTCTCATATATCCTGTGAGCTCCATTACTTCTGTAAAGCCCTGGCTTGGAAGAAAACATTCTAAACTGCGGCATTTGGCACGCCTTAGTACAGAGGCTTGAGCCTTTTTTTCAGACTTTCCATCCCAAGGAACACCAGGGAAAATGAAGACATTTCTCTGTACATCCACAGGAAAAATTTCCCCTTCGTCAGGTGGGAATATCAATGCTGGTTCTCTTTTCTAAAATTATCCACCATGCACTGAGACTTCCACACCCCAGAAGACAGCACACACCTTGGCACTGCTCTGTCAGGACACACGCAGAGGAAGAGGAGCTGGAACGAGCTCTTTGCAACGGCCGCTGCCGCAGCCTGGAGCAGGGCTGGTGAGCACCAGTGCCTCACACGACGCTGGGGCTTTCCTGCTTGCAGAGCAGGAGTCTGGGCTCATGGGAAAGGGATCAGCGGCTGAGTCTGTTCATCAGGCCTCTATCCCTGAGTGGACACACTCAAATTGTTGTGTTACCACACTCTCATTTAAGACCTGCAACCACAGTCTGGAGTCTCTTCAGAAAGCAGATTCCCAGTGACTTGTGAGGCAGTCTGTAAAAAACCTCTCTACCCCACAAAGACCAACAGCCTTCACAGAAGTCTCACAACTGCTCTGTCACTTGAAGACAGCAAGTTGCCTGCACAGCCCAAGGGCACGTGGTGTGCCTGATGCCCATCTGCCCCACAACGGCACCACAGCACTCCCAGTCTGCAACAAACACCATCAGCCAACCTCTGACACATGCGACAGCGCAAGGGACGGTCTCAAGTACAGGGTGCACGGCTGGAAGTTCCTTAGAGAGAAGCAACAAAAGTGCATGCTTGGTTCTTCCTATGGACAAATGGACTCCTCCCAGAACGAAGGACCTCATGGCAGGTGGAGGAAGGAGCAAAACTGAGGTCAAGTGAGAGAAGTCCAAATGGCGCAGAGGGTGACAGAAGGGACTGTCTTCTCATAATTGCTCGTAATGCTAGGACAGCACGAAAACTGCAAATTGTGCAAATACAGCTACCTGAAAGCAAAGAGGAACACTCACGTGCCACAGTTACTTCCAACTAACAGGAATTCATCACAGTCGGACTCTTGATGCAGGCAGGTGCCAGGTAGCAGAAAAGCTTCTCTACATACAAATAGGTCAGGACGTGCCCAGCAAAGAGAGGTCACGCACCGCCAGAGGCACGGACTCGGAAATGCAGGAGGAGAAAGCCAAGAGCTGCCTTCCTCAGGGTCAAAGCCAGGCCAGAGGACAGCAAGTCTCAGCTTACTGAAGCTGCTCAACAGTGGAATGATCTCAAGCGTTAATTCTCTCCTGACAGACAGACACAGCAAGTGCCTCTACAAAACCAACAGCGCCAGGTTTTCGGTACCGAGGATCCTTCTGGCATTCAGCAACTGAACGCCTCGCGGTAACGGCCACCGCACGGCCAGCTCGTGCTTCAGCCAGGAGTCCTTCCGGAAGGGGCGGAAACCACGCAGGCCCTCCAGCGCAAAGCAGGCGCCGCCTGCGCAGACCTCGCCAGCAGTGCTCCCGAGGACAAACCCTTCGCTCGCTGCTCCTCACATCTTCCCCTGCCGCTGGCCTCTGTTTCGGCGTTTCCACAGGAGACTTTCTGAAAAGCAGTATGCTGCCGTTTCACTGTGGCATTCTTGCAGGATAAATGCAGCCACGGTGAAAACCAAAACGCATCTCCAGGGAAGGAGAAAGTTCATAATAACAATCACAGTTTGCTGAGGAAATCTCCAGACAATAGGGGTGGCTGTGGCCTCTTCACTTTATATGAACTATAAAAATGTTAATAACCTTGGGAAAGACATTTAAGACAGTAAGCAACAGGAAAATTTCCTCCACGAGGTACCACGAAAAAGCCATGAGAACAAAGAGCAGAAAGCACGGTGTGCTGCCTGCCACCCACCTGCCACTTCACCAGGGTGCCAGGAGGTGAACAAGCAGTCCTGGTGAATAATTGAAGACAAAATAATGAAACTTCAGAATCTCAGAGACATAAGATAGTTTCGCAGGTTTCATCATGAAGCTTTTGAATTCCCAGATAAGACAGACTGAATAATTTATCCCTGTGTCAATACAGGGTCAGCAGCTGTTCACTCACAGCTAACGATGGTCCCGCACGCTCCAAGACACTTGAATGGGTCTGAACGGATTAATGAGCCGAGTCCAGAGGGACGAGGTGATGAAAACTCAACCCACTCACCCTTCCAAACACTAAGCTCAGATAAAAACGTCCAGGCCCAGCATTCATGCCACGTGCATGAGGCCCCACAGGTTCTGAACCTGCTTCAGTGCCACCACCTCATCCTGGTGCTCCAGAGAGATGACCAGTGCCAGGAGTTTCACCGCCCCATCACCCAGACTCCTGCTCATCCCGTCTGAACCCAGAGGCTCTCTCTAGTTGATGGCGACCAACCAGCTGCACCATTCGCAGCTCTGGGCAGGAGGGAACCCAGCCACAGGAGCCACCCCGTCCCTCTGCTCTACAGCACGCTCACTCACACAGCTAATGGAGACTCATCCCAGGAGCCCGACTCACCTTCCTGTTTAACAAGGCTGTTAAGTATATTTGGGGAAAAATAAGCATGACTGACAACATGAACTATGAATCTGCTTCTTTTAATTTGGAACACTCCCTGTGGGTCCTGGCTGCACAAAGCTGTGTCTGCGCCCATCCTTCGGCTGCACACCGGCACAAGCTGTCTGCAGAACCGCTCCGGGAGGCAATGGAACAAACCTTTCGCACTGTGTTCACACACAAGTGCTGCCAAACAGAAATGCTGCACACAGCATGGTGGCCTGACGGACAAAAAACTGTGAGAACACACTCATGCATGCAGTGTTATCAGAACTCCGCATTGGTTTCCCAGTTCTGCTGCAGCAGCCCCAAGTACGGCATTCGCAGCTCTGACAAACAGTCCGACTTCATTTAATCATGCATGTTCTTCCCAGCATCCAAAATGAACAACAGCAGAAAAACTGTCACTGTCTGTAGCACCTAGAGGTCCCCAGTTAAAGCTCTATGATATTAAATAATACTTACAGAAGAACAGGCAGTGTCCAGCACAGCAGAACTCGGCACACAATTGTATGTGAAAAAACAGGTAATATACCAAGTCAAGAAGAAAGTATGAATGAGGACAAAGACCCCACTGAAATATTAATTCCAGTACAATGCACACTGCACAGCCTTTGTCTAGCCATCATCTGGAACTTGCCAGGTATTTACATGCACTCAGGTTTTAACAGCTGATTTTATTGGTTTAGTTTTCATTTTTTCCCCATTTTTAGTATTCACTGATGGGCAGGCACGCATGCAGCAATCTGTAGCTGGTCTGTTTAACCAATAACTGTATGGCAGCAGGTACAAATCCCTGTGTCTCTAAGGGAAATCCCACAATTACCACACCCAACCACCCATGATAGGATCAAAGAGCACAGCTCAATCTGTCCTGGAAATCTGCTTTCAATAATCTGAATATACACACACAACAAAGCCTGCAGGATTTAAGTCAATTCTCAACTGCCAAGGATTTATCCACATCTAACAGTCCTGAAGCAGCACCCATCAATACTAGCTGACCTGGTGGCATAAGTAATTACCTCCTAGTTCATCCTTTAAATGACAGAAGAATTCTTCTGAGCTGAGCTATTCCCCTGAGCATCCCTCTGGGGGGAAAGAGCAGTACGCCAGAAGCAGAGCTGTGTGCTTGCAGCTTTTCCTACAGAAAAGGCAGGCACTCACTAACAAATTCCTCCTTCCACCTATGCTTACATTAGTTTTTAAAGTATCAGATTGTTTTATTAAAAAAAATAAAATATAATACAACTACATTGTGCACATGTGCTTTTGGCTTTGAAGACAATAAATGCTTTCTATTGTTTCTCTTAAAAATTTAGCATTTAAATGAAAAAAATCTAAATATTTGCAGTAAATTTCATGAGGTATTAGTCATGTCCATTCATTTGTAAGATTCAAAAATTCTTCTATATGAGACCTCTTGGTTTGCTGTGCTGATCATCACTGATTCCGCACCATCTTTCAGCAGCAGCTCTTTTCCTACTGGGCACATTCAGAAAGCTTTCACAGACCCCAAGCAGCCCAGCTCTGCTATCTGCTGCTAAACACGAAGCAATCGAGCACGACCGCACCGCAGAACAGCCACACTGCCAAGGATTGCGATTCACATCTAGGGCTAATTCTTGGCAGCATCGCTTCAGTAAGATGAGCTACACACCAAGTTCTGTACTTGTCACTGCTTTAAGCTCTGGCTCCCAGTTGCCCTGTGAGGTCTGTAAGCCACATGCAGGATCTGACCAACAACACTTGACCATGATCTTATTTATGATCATCAAGATAGTTGCAATAATGCTGAGGAGAACATCAAGGGCCCCAATACCTACAGCTGGAGAGCAATCAGAATTCACTGTTTGTGAAGAGAAGCCAAAAGCCTTGTTGTACACGGGGAATGTCCACACGCTCTCTGAGGGTCCCGACCCACAGCCCGGAGTGATCGGCACTCAATTCAAAGGTTCCTAGATGCCACCGCTGATAAACCAGGTAGCCCAGAGATCTTCAGTAACTCAACACAGAGAAGATTCGTTTTTAAAAGCACTGTAATGTGAGAATTAAGAGTCTGGAAACATTTGGTCATTTAAGTGATGACGTGTCAGACAAAGGCAAAAAGACAAGGAATGAAGAAATCCCATTCACCTAAGTGTGCACATGTGCTCGTGCATATGCAATAGGGAAAGACATCCAGCCATGGATCAATCATCAGAAAATTCAGCTTTGTGTCAGTGTGCGTACACCAGTACAGAAACAGGGACGTAAGGAAAGGTGTAATTGCCACAATCGTGCCAGAGTCACTATGTCCCTGTGCTGCTCTGCAGCAGCTTCTTCTGCAGATCAGTTTAGCAGCCTATCCATTCCTTCTTGCATAATGAAGTGAAAAACAAGAGCATCATTATCTAGGCCTTCGTTAAGTACTTCCGTAAATAATTCCAAGCTTTTTGCTCTTTATAAGGCAATCTTTCAAGGCATCTATTCTTTCTCACAGTACATCTTCAAGCGTACTTCTAACCGGGGTGCCACGTGTCCGACGAGGTCCATCCAGGCCTGCACGTGCTGCTGGCAGCAGCCAGCAGTGGATTCCATGGGAGAACAGTGCAAGCATGCAGAGACTGTCCTCAAAGCACTTCCCCCACTCTCCACCTGTTTGTGACTCCATACAACCTGAAGTGAGAACATGTGCTACATTATTTCTTTCTTGTATTTTTAACTCTCTTTGAAGTTTTAATACTGTATGTTTCTTCTGAGTAGTAGCTGTATGCTACTACAGCTGCTGGAGATTACGGGTGTACCAGTGATGCCCAGGAACTCAAGGGAGACAGAAAGCAAAAGTTTCTCCCAATTGCTTTAAACAGAGGCATAACAACACCCTACCTCAGTAACTGGAGACATGTCTCTGTCACGAGGCAACCACGTTTCACAATCAGGAACTCGGACAACCAAGGAAGTGTTAAGCATAGGAAATACTGTCTCATTTGCTTACTAGGCAGGAGTGCTGGATCTCACAGGCTCCTGGCTCAATGAGATCTCGGCCAAGTCACTTTTCTCTGTACTGCAGCTGAGCAGATCTGCAGAGAGTATCTTCCATTCGCTGCAAATGATGCAAGGCCCAGGTGTAAGGAAACACTTTCAAGCGCTGCTAAGCAGGAGACAAGTCTCATCATGGCTCGTGGCATTAGGCAGGAGAGTTCTGCAGAGGTACGTTCTTGATTTAACCAGACAATAAATATGTGAAAGATAAAAACTCTTAATTGAATAATGAAACAATTAGGAAGTGCCTTTTTCAGGGAACATGCTGCTTCCACTGCAGTGTGACAGAGGCTGTTTTGAACTTATTACTTTGAATGGATTCAGCTGTAAGTAATTAAATTTAGTCATAGAAGTCTGATCTATAAATGGAACCTACAAAAGCAATTACCAAAGCTTCCATTAGATCAGTAAGCAATGGCAGCTCTGTTTGATGTAAACTGAAAGGCACATTACTTATGCTGCACAAGAAATCACTGTAACTCAGTTCTCTTGCAGAGATTTGCTTTGAAAATTACAGTTTTCAGTGAAGAGAGTCACAGGTTATAAATTACGGCCATGCTCTGCTCCTTCCAGTTTAAGTCTCATGGGCAAAAAAGACAATCGTTATCATATGATTCAAAGGGTCTATTTTGGCTCCTGTTCTGTACTCAGAAACCAGATGAAGGAAAAGCTGAATTAAACATGCAAGAGATGGGGTGAACAAGCATCAAGATTTAAAAAAAAAAAAAAAGTATTTTTATACTCGCTTTGGCTCCTGTTGGAATCTAGACTATGCAGTAGCTGACGGACCTGTGAACCAGTTGGTATTTCTCAGCCCAGACCCCCAAGCATATATGTTTTCTCAAATGGCCACTGTAAAAAAATCAACTCTAAACAGCAATTTTAGAATGGAAATGAAACAACACAAAAACACCAAAACCACAAGCTACCAGCTAGGACACTGGGAAGCACAGCCTTCTGCTCCCACTTCTGAGGGCACCAGAAAGGACATGCAAGCAAATACCAGTATCTGACAAAAACACCTATTCCAAACACACCAGGAAGGTGCAAACACAAAACCACGCGTCGCAGCCAGAGCAGACGGCGTGTCCTACAGCCAAGATGACTACCTGACATTTTCCGTTACAGAACCTCCATTTTCTGCCACTTACAAAATTTTGCCAAACTGATACAGTTGAAATCTTCCACACGAGACTACCTAAAAAAAAGCACTAAATGGTACAAGCCTGTGCCTGCCCCAGGACGCACCAGCGCACCAGTGCCACCGGAGCGTGCGGGGAACAGCGCTTCGCACCCTGCACGCTGCGGCACGAGGAGCCGGTCCCAGGCACTGCCGCCTGCCCGTGACCTCTCCTTTCCCCCCATTTTCTACATTTCTGCAGAGGGAAAGAGACGTGCTGGAAGCGCAGCACTGACGCATGCCGCAGAAACAGCTTAACGGGCTCTCTCTTGTCAAGAAGATGAAGAGCCTGCGTGCTGCTGGAAGTGAGATCTGCCACATGCTCATCAAATTGGAATCCCCAGCTGGAACTGCAATCCAGGGACCCAGGCAGCAGAAGGTCATCGCAGTAAACCCCTCTGTGCTCAGACATCAGCATCGTTGTCAATATTACGATGCTCACTTTGGTGGTACTGGCAAGGATAGCAATCTGCTCTTCTTTATCGCAATTCTTTTACGTCACAGAAGAAAGCAGAAACAATAGAGTTTGTTAGCAAGTACAACATAACAGAATAATAAAGATCAGAACCACCGCATGTTGAAAAATCTTTGTTTGTTTTTAAAGGAGTTCTTTGACTATTAATGACATTGTGCAATGAGGTCTGCGGCAGCATTAGAAACAATTCACTGTCACAAGGTACTTCTTGACCAATGTATTCAGGAATGCACAATTCTGCAAACTCTTCCTGATCAATCTCTGCACATAAAAGTGCAGGAAAGACACAGGATCTGTGAAGAATGAACATAGATCCTCACAGACTAAAAATAATATAAGGAGTTGTTATAAATATCTTATAGGACATTCACTATCAGATGTTCTAATTTTATATGTAACACAAAACTTATAATTATTGTTCGGTAAGAAATCTGCTAGAGTCAGATCCCATCTCCTCAATGGGACTGAATACACAGATTCTGCACAAGGTTATGCTACTGTGGAAAAATTTCAGAGGTTGGGTGTGTATTTGTGAAGTGGGTCTTATGACAGTTTTCACACGAGAGAGTCCGCAATTGGAAAATAAGTCAAACGTACATTAGTAGATCAGGAAATCCTCTAACAATCTCTTCAGGACAACTGCTTTGAACCTGAAGCCTGTTAAGTGTGACTAGGACTAAATCGTTTTGAGGACCATCCCTGGTCTTTGCATTCTGACATTGTGTTAGAAGCCTCTCCATGAAAACAAAACAAAACAAAAACGAAAACAAACCACCACCAAAACCCTTTAACAACAAACCTGAAAAATTTACTGTCTGGAAAAACCTGGTCACCACGAGGAGACTGCCTTCTCACTAGCTGAACACCAACTGCTGTCCTACAGCAACAGCAGCAAACACCACCTTGGTTACTTGGCAGACTTCTTGCACAACAGATCTTCCTTTGGGGAGATGGAGAGCTTAGAACAGTGGCACATCAAACAATGATGTCAACGTGTAGTTTTGCAACTGTCCATTTCATAAACAAGTGGGAAATCCAGTATAGCAATCCGGTGGAAAAGCGGCCAACAGCCACCACATGCTCAGCAAGATCATCTGCTCCGCATGCAGCAAACGCATCAGCCTCCCAACAGCGGCGTTTTCTGCCACACACAGTGTTTGAACCCTGCAGCCTCTTATCACCAATCCCTCCTGGATGGGGATGCAGCAGAAAGATTTGGGCTCCTTCAGTTTGTTCCTTCAGTACCAGAGTCTCATTTAAAAAAACGAAAGAGTAATTCAGCAGGGTCTGAAGGTTTAAAATTTTAATCAGCTCCCCTTTGCCTTTTCACACCACTGTTCCCAAAGGAAATTCTGCTCCAAAGCATCACTGTTTCAGGCCCCTGAATCAATAAGCCCCTGCTCTGAAACACGCAGTAGCAAGGGAACACACTATCCCCACTGCGTTTGGATACACACGCCCCTACTCTACACACACACCGACCCCCTCTCTCACATGCTCCTTGCTCAGCCTGCTACGCGCTCCCTTCCCGCCAGCCGCACGCACGACGCGCCTCGGCGTTCCCGAGCGGCTCCCAGCCAGTGCCGGCTGCGCCGGAGCGGAGTGCGGCGGCCGAGGGCGGACAGCGGAGCGGGCTGCGTCGTGCCGTCGCTCGGCTGCACAGCCGCAGGGTGCCCGCCGGGAGGTCTCGGCCTCGCCTGGGGGAGCCGCAGCCGGGCACCCGTGGCTAATGCCACCGGCACTGCCCTCAGTGCCCAGAGGGTCACACGCCACGAGGACAAGGGCCGGACGAGCTCACGCAGCAGCACTTGGGATTTGGGAACTTGAGTAACACCAAAGAAGAGCCATTTGTAAGCCCAGTTTTCTTGCTCTCAAGCTCTGCCTGCTGCTTGAGAAGGCACGGGTACATCGCCGCGGTCCGAGCACGCTGCTCGCACCCCTGTAACTGCCGTCGGACAACAAGCACCACTGTTCCACTGAACTTCGCACAGGTTTAATCCTGCTTTACTGTCACATGAAACGTACTTGTCTGGAGCAGTTGTAATCTCCTCAAACTGGAGACTTATTATTCCCAGCTAGACAGGAAAAATTAGAGTGCTATGGCAGCTTATACTGGCAAAGATATGCTGGAGCAGAGTAATGCAAAACATTTGCTTTAAACTCACAATGGCATAGAAAAGGCAAATTTAGTGACGGCACACAACCCTGCTCCCAGGCTTCGGCAGCATCATCAGGTGGGAAAGAAAACTTTCAAACCAGCCCAAAAGACCCCACACAGCCACCACTTTCAAAACAGATTTTAGCTTGAAGGCAAAGATTCAGCTGGAACTTAAGTCTGGAATTTCCAAAATGTGTTTTGCATTTATTAAGGTATTATTAACACCAGTAGAAAAGATAACCAACCAGCTCATACAGAAGCCCAGACTCACTTAGAGGTTGTTAAGAAAGTGATTCAGCAGGAGAGGTATGAATGGAACTGTCGTGAGATGCAAGAGCATGGGATGTCTGGCAGAAGGTACACTTTTAAAGCAGCGTCCTGGAAATACCATCTAAAGCTACCACTAACTCCTGCAATTACTAATTCTGAAAGTAAAATCCCATATCCCACTTTAAAATCCAGGCTGTAGTCCAAATTTCTGAATCCAAGTGACACGACTACTGACCCTGTGCAGTGCTTATCTCTTGAAATCCCAGATAACTGCAGAAGGACGAATGGCACAGACCGGTGACCTCCATGAACCTGATTATGTTAATCCTGAGGAAAAAGCCGGGAAGGGCCTGTTTCTCACCATGTCCTACCTGCTGCTCTGTTCAGCAAGTTCCATCTAAATCAGATGTTAGATCTTGCAGCCATGGCCACCAAGGCCAAAGATATATACAACCATGGAGTCATTTTTGCACCAATCTTGGCTTTATATTTATACCTCTATCTGGAACATTTTATGTGTGTTCATCAGTGTATTAAAAAGCAGTAGCTCAAGTCATTGGATTTATAGCAAGAGACAACTAAATACTCTAACTTATGATCTTTAAGGTCCCTTCCAACCCAAACCATTCTATGATTCTATCATTACTGTTGGGAAATTTCCCTATTTAACAGCTGTTTTCCCCTTGCTAATGTAACCCCATTCTCCCCATCATCTCCCCTGAATAACCCCTCCCCAACCCTTCCCTGTTTATCCACGTTCAATAATCACAGACTTTCATGTTCCCTGTTCACTGCCAGTTATCCAAACGATACAAATTTAGCCCCTTTGATCTTTCCTCATACATCAGTCCCTCCGGGCCTCTAATCACTTTTTTCACTCTTCTCTGAACTCCCTCCAGTAATGATGTGATTCTAATCCTCTGAAAGGAGAGTCTTTTGGCTTCAGTTCTTCATACAGATGCGTGCAAACTAATTCAGAGACTTCACAAACCCCATGCGTAGTACTGTCACCAGCCGCTACGCATTAAACCGACACCGAAACAAAGATAGTATTGTCTCATGAGCACGAGAGATATGCCAGAAGCTGAAAGAAAACAGAACGAAAATTAAAAGGATGAACTGATCAACATACTACACAGCCATCAGGACTCTGTGTGAGCAGAAGCCACATTTAGGAGAAGGCACAGTTGTCTGCTGGGTGCTCTGAAGAAGCCAGGGTGACAGTCCCAGGATCTTACAAAGCTGCAGTTCACATAGCAGCTGCATGACAAACACAGCAGGTAAACGCTGTTCAGAGTAAGCCCTGGGGTCTCGCCCGCAGCACCCGCAGTTTTCCTCCTCCTATTACAAGTTGCTTCCTCCACCACCTATGAGACAAAGGGAGGGGATCTGGAGACAACTTCCTTGCACAACAAAGAACAAATTTGTGTTCCATACACTACTTTCACACACTTTCACTATATCCGCACTGCAGCAATCCTACAACAGCTCCAGCTCCTGCCTTTTCTCTCAAGCCAGCGCCGACGAGAGCGGGCACACGAGCTTCCCAGCCACCCCAGCCCACCCTGCGTCTGGCCGCAGTCATCCCTTGGCTTTAGCAGGCAGGTTGCAAAGGAGGTGGAGGAATAACATCAATCATGCTGCACAGCCCAATTTGGGATGCAGAGGAAAAGGAATTAAGTGCATTAAACAACAGAACCAGATGAAGCTGCGGCTCCTTTTGTCTCCCTTCAGCACAACTTGTCTGGAGAGCAGAATAAAGCAGCTGGCTATAAGCACCGATCACCTCAAAGGGGTGGTTGTACCACTGCCAGTGCCCAGGAGACCCAGGACTACCAGTCAGAAGTTAATCCTGACGCAGGGAATCTCATGGTGAAGAAAGACTTTATGTCGAAACCGGCAGGCATATTAGGGACATTGCATAGGGTCGTTGGGCTACAGAGACCTCTGAGCCCACCTGAAGGGCAGAAGGGCGTGAAGTTTGACCCATTTCAGTGCCAAGCTGAGCTAGGAACAATGTCCCACAGCTGAATTCAAATGTACAAATGACTGACGAATTGAGAAGCATTACAGCGTGTTTCCAGGTAACATAAGGCACACTTTAATACAACAAAGAGCTCAACAACAAGGTGTTCCTGCTCTCCTGCCTTACAGGGAACAGATCCAGGTCACACGAACACAAAAACGCACAAGCACATGCACAAGACCTGCATCTGCTTCACTGACTTCATCAACAGTACAGCTCCACAAACCTCTGTGCTGGTCCTTCTAGCACAGAAACTATCCCTGAGAAACAAATACCCTACAAGAGTGCTAAGCAGCATTTACCTGCTTATTTTGAAACCACAGTCAGCAAGGAAGCCGGTATTTTCAGAACACGATTCCTGGCTTTAAGCACTGCCTGAGGCAGACTATTCCAAACATGTTGCACATCACGACACGTATCTGACCACTGAACGAGTTTTCGTATCACACCAGAGCACCAAAGCCTGTTCTCTACCTGCCAGTACAAAACCCAAGACAATTCTAAGCCATCAAACAAAGGATTTTAACTTTGCTCAGTACTTCTGCTTTGACTTAAGGATTCTTCCAACTATTCTACATTATCCTCTCCCTGGTTAGAAATCCATCAGCAGTGGTCCCATATCCATTGGAACTACAGCAAAACCAGAGTTTTCCCTAGTCTTATCACCACCAGATAATTCACCACTAAACCATTCTAACCCTTTCAGTGTATCTCACATCTACACGGAAGTGTGATCAGTTGGTATCCAAGCATTTCAGTGTCCCCAAATATCAGACTTGCAAATTACAGTTCAATTGCTTCACCACAGTCATGCTGAAAATAGCGTACCTGCAGCCTTCAAAAATTCCTCATCATCAGTGTCAGCAGAGGCAATACTGGAGACTGTGGATTAGGCACCCAAAGGCATTGCAGATACAACAGTGTATAGCATGGCTATCGAGATTTCAGAACTAGACAGTAATAGCTTTGAGACTTCACCTGCTTCATCAGAAAGGACGCAATGAACCGTCCATGCTTCACGCAGCCCACTCAATAGCCAGCTCATGGTCAGGTAACCAGTGGCTGGTGAACCAACAGAGCCAAACCACAGGCCCTGCACACGCTAAGTCTGACCAAACGAAGGGGAAGTTGGACTAGATGACCTTTAAAGATCCCTTCCAACCCAAACTATTCTATGATTCTATGATAAGTAAACTAAGTTCAGAGACTCTGTGGTCACTGAAGAACAAAACCACCTTAACAGAACTTAATGAATTCTCAACAGAACAGCCTCTCAGTGATATTTTCCATGTTCACAGATCACTATTCATGAGGCTCAGAGGATCACAATCCTCTCCCAGCTTTTACACGAGTCAAAGTGTTTATACCACCCTCTGCCACTCCCTCTAATTCCTTTGGTACTCTTTGCTACGCAGCAGCAGCCCTCGACACTTCAGATTGTTTCCCTTAGTGCATTTTCAAGTGAGCGCATAAATAAACTACAGCAAATTGACTCTAATTTGACAACTAGTAAGTAAATACGCTTTGAATTCTTTCCACAGATGTGCCACCTGATTAGCGTATTCTTCACTGCAGTTAAGAGAAAAAAATCCTGACAAAGGAAGGTACCTTTATCAGAATCCACAAGACACTGCCTGTTGCATAAAGCTTCCCATTTTATGCACAGGGATTACACTGGGTCCCTGATCATACTGGAATTACACGTACTCCAATGTGATCGGTTACCCTCTCACAGCTGGATCCCGTGCGCACACCACCACTTCTCCTCTGAGGAGGATGCAGATCTCCTGCCTTCTCATGTGTCATGTGAAAGCCAGGAGGAGCCTTATGCAAAAAACAGATGGTAGAAACAGCTCAAAATCCTGCATTTCGATGATTAAAAGGTATCAAAGCAAGAGACAGCTTCTGTTGGGCCACAAAGCATGACATCTAACAGCCAAATGCCTGGAAGGACACAAGGTACAGTGCTATGTGCACAGAGGAGATGGAATTCATCAAAGCAGGATTCAAACCAAAAAAACGCTGATGGAAGTACGACAACAGGAATCACAGCAGCAGGAGCTGCCATCTCAGCGCCAGTTTAATGGCCACTGGTGACACGTCTCCATGGCAGCAAAGGCTGCCGTGAAACGCTGCCTGAGAAAGGATGGGTCTGATCATGGGAGCACTGGGAGACTGAACAGCCAGCGCTCCAGCTGCAGCAGCCTGGCGTTCTCCCTTCCGTATTTCTAAGAGAGAGACTTGAGATACATAGAAATGAAAACCCTTCTTGGACTCGGTCCATAACAAGGCCAGGTTGGAGCCTCAGCACCTCAGACCTTTCCCTTCAGATGGACACACAATAGTGAAAAACGAGGTGCAGGGCTGTAGCCTCCAAACCTCGGGATAAGAACCCCTTAACAGGCTCAGGTGATGCAGGGACAAGTGATTTTAACGCAGCTTTAAGCGATCTTTTGCACAAGCCAAAAGCTTCAGTGCTGCCTGCATCCAAACCACCTCACAAGTCTGGGCTGAACGCCTCAAAGGACTCAATGCTGTTCAAATGAGAGCATTATTCCCCAAAGAAAATAAGTATCAGGCAAGAAAACTTGCCTGAGTTCCACCGGAACCTGCATTTGTTAAATGGATTCAACTGGACACAGTGAGTCGAACAGCCGCAAACACAGCGGTGAGTGGGGACACCTCCGTGTACACCTTTGCCAACTACCAAAGGCCCAGACACAACTGGGATACAGCTTGACATTAAGACAATTACTGCTTTGCCACTTGATCCAAATGGCACTAGACATACTCTGGCTCCAAAGGGATGAACTAGCACATCTGTGTACACAGCATAGATTATCTTGGGGTGAGGCCCAGGTTGTGTAGGATTTTCAGAAGCCCCAGATTTTGCACAAAAGAGGATAGGTCAACCACCAGCAGGACCATAAAGATTCTTACAATCTTGCTAATAATGTCTCTGGAGATACCTGCAAGATCTGGGGTCACTTACACTGCAGTGAAACACAAGTTTACAAAGAGGGTACAGGTTAACGTAGCTAACGTGAACATCTATAATGGGGGGAATCCTAGTTTTAGCTGCTTATTGGAAGAAAAATATTAATCAGTCAATGCTGAGATGATTAACAGGGTAAGATGAAGGTTAAAACTAGAAAATCGATTAACCTATTGAAGATATAAATGTTGTACCTGGCAGGTCATCAGTCTTTTAAGCCTCAAGGATTTCGATGCTCTAAGGAAAGAGGAGACTGACTCATGCAGCCAGAGGCTCTGTGCAAAGGCTAACTGAACTGTAGTTGTCTGGCCACATCAGAAGCCACATACCTTCTCCCTAAACCAAGCAGACTGTGCCATAGATCATCACTTCAGCTGCAACAGACTCAAGGTACCACAACCACTGTGTGGGATGGGACTCGGGAGGAACGTCTGAGCTAGTCAGAGGTTGCTACATACAACAAGAAGCAGGGAGAAAAAAAAAAAAAAATCAGCATCTGGAACAGCAGATTTAACTTCATGTCCAAATTATAACCACCATGAATTCAGCTCATAACAAAAGTTGTAGTCAGAAAACTAAAGTCACCCAGTCTGCCTGTTCTAGTCTGTATATATGCTTGTCATTCAACTGTCACACCCATTCACTGTGTGTTGTGAGAATAACTGGAAAGAATTTTAATTATGCCTCAGAAGTCATACCTTCTCAAAGAGACAGAGACACACAGTCCACCTACATCTTTCAGTCTAATTTTCCTTAGGAAAATTTCCCTCTGATACATTATTTCACATCAGACAACCTATTACACAGCGAAACTCTCCAGACTGCACTAATTATTGAAGTTTGGTGCTTATCGCTTCCTGCTTTTTAAAGCCATGAACAGAGCCAGTGAGGACCGTGAGAACCCAAAGATGACCTATTCAGAGGGATGCTGAACCACAGAAATTAGAAAAGAAATGCTGAAGGTGCCAGGTCCAATACTTTCAAAACAAAGATTTAAGAATATCAGGAACATTGTTACACCAACAAAGAACGTGTCTCAATGCACAACCCATACATGAAATTCCATAATAATCCATACCCTGGTACCGATGAGAATGCTCAGTTATGAGATGATAATGTAAACATATGGTTGGTTAACTGAAATCAAATAGTAATATAGTGCCTTGCACTTTTCACAAGTAACTGGAGGTTGTTATGCCTGCTGGATTTTGGGGCGGGGAGCGGGGAAGAGTCTAAAAGATTCAGCTTTTAGTATTTACTTTGAGATTTATCACAGATGGTTTTCCTCAACAGCAGAACGAGAGTATGAGGAAACAACAGGAAAGCAAGCAGAAGAGCTGTCAGTCCTGGCAAGGCAGCCCCTGCAAGTTGTTCTGCACCCACTTTTCAGCAGGGCTGCCAAGCGTCTTACAGACACCACCATCCAGAAGACACAACAGTTGCCAATGCTTTTGTAGTCTGGACTCTGGAAAAATGCAGAATAAAATGACAATGACTCAACCCGTACCCAGAAGTCCCAACTCAAGCCCAACTGTAACTAGCCAGTTACAGTCACAATGGCATTAAGACCTTGTCTCAGGTGAAACTGAATATACACATTTTTGCTGCCAAGAGCCTTGCCCTGTAACAGTGGGAACCAAAACACATTCCTACTCTCCCAAGACTTCTCCTATGCAATTAAGAAAACTAGGGAAAAGCTAAAGTAATTTCTGGGGAACTTAGTAATAGGAAGAGCACTGGACTGCTCTAGACCAGAACTGCAAAGAATTTACCCTGCCTTCCTTCTTTACTTAAGTATCACGCACCAGATTCTCTTCTTACAAAAACTGCTTATTAGCCGCCAGCCTAACGAAGCACATGGCTGACGTCGGTGACGTGCCTCCCCACAGCAGCTGGCTCCTCTACCCATGTCAGCTTGATGCAGCTGCCATCATTAACTTCCCAGGGAGAGCTCTTCCACTTTGCTGGTGACCAGATGACAGTCTGATCCTCCGTCGTTCCCCAGGTGCCAATCACAGGAACATTTGTCAGCCTTCCAGACTGCCCTGAAAGGCTGACACCGAAGCTCCAGCAAATTCCACCTCCAGAGCCAGAAGGGCTGGTTACAGCATAGCCTGACCCTCACGCAAGGCAGCCCAGAACCAGCCAAAGCACTGCGACACTTCGCTCAGCTTCCACGCTCTTCCTAGAAACACACTCTTGATGCACAGACACCAAGTGCAGAACAAGCAGCCGCATCCCTATAGAACTTGTTCAAATATTTCTTTATGGCTAAACCTGTAGGTTTTTCTGTTTGAAATGAAACTTTCAGCCATGAGCCCTTGTTCTGCCTTATCTCAGGAAAACAGTAAGGTGGCAACTTCATGGAGGACTTCATAGGAAAAAGGCTTCATAAGACACTAACTGGGTCACTGCAGCACCTCCTTACTAACTATCCCAGAGCACCCATTTGCTGTGTAACTGAGGAATAAAGTGTGTCAGACTTCAGCAACTTACAGAACGCTTCTCTAAGCCATGATGCAATTAACTACCGAAAAAGTGCTGAGGCAGGAGGAATTAGGAAGCTATAACAAATCAAGTATATAATCCTACACCATTTACATTTAAAACAGCTAAATTGCTTATAACTTGAAGTGCTGTAGCATGTTTACAATTTTATGTCATAAGATCTAGATGTCTTATCCCCCAAGCTGGACAAATTAAACAATCCAGCTCCAAAGCCAAAACAGGAAAAGACTCAAAAAAAGGTGCAGCTCTCCAGAGCTTCCTGACCTAGAACGTAACACTTGCCATCCTGAACCCCCTGCACATCCCCAAAGTCACTGTGAAAATTCAGAACCGCTCAAGAACATCGTCACCCGAGTTGTTCTCGATTAGCTCATAGGCAATTTGAAATGTACAATATAGAGACCACCAGGTTCAGAAAACACCTTGGCATTCAAACAAGGGTGTGAGAGTTTCAACATTCTTGATGCAAGGACCAGTCCGCTGGCAGAGAGAAAAGCAACTGTTGCTAAATTGTTAAAAAAGGCTCGAAACCTCGTCTGTTTCCTCAGCATTGCAACAGACACCAAACAGCACACAACAATCAAACCAGTAACTATCCTTGAAACCAATCTACAGTATAAAGTCTATCCCTTCTTGCCTTAACTCTCTGAATTGTAATTGTCAGCATGTTATCCTCCCCAAGTTAATGCATTACTCCATAACAGAACACCAAGTGAGCTCTTCTGAATCACTAAACTGTACAAAATTTCCATTATCCTAAAAGTCTCACAGGACAGCAGTTTTTTTTAAAACCAATTTAAAAAAAAAAAAAAAAAAAAATTAATTTTTTTTTAAGCTACAGTATCAGAAAAAGGACATCCCCTCTCCAACACTAAGGCCTTCAGCAGTCCTGGCCTAAAAGCAGCCGGGCAGACCCGGATCCCACAGCTACTGCAGACGACGGGAATTTCTCCACTCAGACGAGTTTCACATCGGACTGCTGAGCTGAAATTGCTGCTACTAGTCGCTCAGAAGATAATGGCAGTCAGCAAGGAAAGCAACACAAAGACCTCACAAAATGCTTTTAATTTCTGCCAGCTACACAAAATAAAGAATAAATGTTTAAGAGAAACATACAGAAGTGATACCTGTACTCAGAAAACTCATCAGCATACAACCAGCTGCACTACGACGTGTGACACACTGCGACCTAACGCGGGCAGGTTTGGCCAATTCCAAGGGATGGCCTTACCAGCCTTCCCGGGACAGAACAAGGCACGGCGGCGCGCTGGCCTTCCTCCCCAGCCCCGCAGCGCGGGTCACGCCGCTCCGGCAGCGGAACACCGCCGATTTCGCAGGAGCAGGTACTCGTTCCGAGTCACCAGAGCAGAAGCACAGCTGGGGCCTGTGTCCAGACGGGAAGTTTCTCTCTTTAATGTAACTCTGATACCGAGATGCGGCAAATCTTTGATGTTATTGGCAGATGCTGACTGTATTTGCCGAGCCTCTGAAGCCTGCCGATTGGCAGTGTTAATGCGCTTTTTAAGGGATCAAAAGGGAAATGACAGCTTCTGGCTCATTTTCAAGAACATTACTGCAAAATACCCCATAGCTCAACCTGTTTTTCATGCAACCTAAGAAATCCATTCTTTCTTGTGTTGCTAATAACTGATGGTACTGAAGAAAACAGGAGCTGGATAGGAATACTTACCGAGGGACCTACTTTATGGCCTGAAATGATGTTTTCCTCTTTTCTTTAATTTGAGCTGCATTGGTCTGATTTCAGAAAATCCCAGATGGAAGTTAAATATTACTTCAAAATAATTTCTCAGCTCTTTCTACATCGAATAAAGTTTACCTTTCTCCATCTGTGTGCCTTTCAACTTTGTAAACAACCTAGGAGCCTACCTTAGCAGTATCTGCAACTGTCTCTGCTACAAGCAGTTTGATTAGCAATCACAGAAAACAACAAGAGGCAGAACAGGTCCAGCTTGTTCGAGCTGCCGTCAATTTCCAGTGGATATAAATCTATAAGCAAACAAAACTGTTCAAAAATCCAGCCAGATTTTTTTAGTATCCAAGAAAACTGGGTCAGAACAATCTTAAAGCCTCCCTAGGAGAGTAACGAATTTCCCTGACGACATAATTTGCCATGGACATCTGCAGCAAACTGGGACATCTCTTTTTGGAGACAGCAAGAAACTTCCTATAGTATGTTTAAGTGATTCTGTTGAAGAAATAGGTTAAACTTTAACGGAATCTCATAAAATGAGAAGTCCGATACAAAAGATTCTCCCTCTTTTTCTACTGGCTCATACCTGAAGCTCTGTCAGCCCCGCATGAGCTGTGTTCTGTGCGTTGCTGCCAGCCTGGTCACAGAGCACACTGCCATTGTCAGGGCTCTCAAGGTGGGGAAGGCAGTACTGAACCTTCTTGTTAACATGTCTGGAAGCCCACCAGTCATCCTTCACCCATCCTTAAGTCTACAGAAAGCTATTTGCTCTTTTGCATCCCTGAAACAGTCCTGGGGTCTGAGCCTAATCATGAGTCTCATTTTACTCTATGAATGTCCACCATGATGGCAACTGTCATCTACAGCGTCCATTCGCCAGCAAGAGTCTGGCATCTTATGCAGAAACTGTGACACGGCAAAGAGGACCATTAGAAAAAGAGCCTCATCTAATTCAACATCTGGCTGTAACAGTGGTCATTTATTTTGAAAAACTATCTCCTATCTAGAAGATAATAGCAAGAAGAAAGGCAGAGTTTTCTTTTAAAACTGCTTTTCTAAACACAGAACTGATTTGGTTATGAGAGGGCTGGCTGGACGTCTGCGGGACTTCGACCAACCAAAGCTCCCATCATAGTAAGATCGTAACGATGGATGCTGTGTTCCAAAGTCTGCTGCTTTTCAAAGTCCTGTAACTCTAGTGTCTTTTATGGCAACAGGACTTGTGGCTAAGAAAGTCTCCACTATGCCAAAACTCATGGCTTTACGGCCCCTTGGTACTTCACAGGTGTAATTAGGAAACCAGAACTCCCACTGCCAGGAAGGCATCAGGGACATGCCAAGAATCTAGTAAGTCTGGGGAGAGAAGGCACTGTGGTATGCATCTGCATTGCGGCAGACTGGCAACGGGGCTCCTCTGCCCACATATGTCAGGTATGGGTCTGCATCTGAGCAAGAGCTAAGATTCAGAACCCAGAAATTCATGAAAGAGCTCTCCAACCATAACAGATTAACATTTCTATGGAAAATGGGATGGTGCCAAGTCGTAACAGTCTTTGTAAAGTCCTAATTAACATGAATAACACAGCTGGATATTTTATGTATCAGCCTTCAAAGTCCCCTCTTCCTGCCACTTAAGAGTAAAAATAGTGGAATGTTTTATGGAGGTTACTCATGGCTGCTTTGGTGTGACTGCCCTTTAAGAGAAGGCAGAACTGCCAGTCCCTTGCAGCCATCCATACGGGGGGCGTACGGACAGTCTGCTGTAGTGCTGTTTGCTGAAGGAAGTTACAAACAGCAGGTTTGTCAGGGAAATTTGGATACTTGGCAGAGTATCAATGGCATTACTTTTTCTTCCATTCTAGAACTGGGTTGCAACGTAGATGAGCTGGTATCATCACCTGGCAGGTTACAAGATAATCATAACAGGAAAAAAATAACAGTGACAAGGTAAAAAGAAAGAGAACGAGCACACTTTACCACGAGACGAGACAGCTGTTTTATCACTCTGATGGCTGTTTCATTCAGAACATATTTTGGCATGCTTCCTTGCAAACATACACCATCTGAAATAATGCCAGGAGGCAGCAGCTCCCAGAACCGCACCATTTCAGCCGGGTCCCGAAGCAGCAGAGCCGTCCGACGGACGCACCTCGACCGACCAGCGCCACGCAGCGCAGCCCACGGAACCCAGGCAGAGCCTGCCTCCTCCCAGTGCCACCCCCGAGTGCCCGGAGGTGCGCGGACACGATCCCTGCCCAGGCCAGACCCCGCAGACGGGCCCCCCGCCACGCCAAGCGTCCCTGCGCTCGTGCTCCCTGCAGCAGCACAGGCTCTGCCCGCGCCTGCCGCGAGCGGCTGAGCCCGCGCCGGCCAGTACGGAGCCGAACACGCCGGTCCGTGTCTGGCTGTCTCTGCCTTAACAGCTTCAGCTCAGAGGAGCTGTGAGCAGCCACCTGGACACACAGGGCCTGCGGAGCGCTGCGCCACGCACCCGCCCGGGCCGTCGGCTCCGGTCCCGCCGGACCCACGGGTACCATACCCAACTGCTCCATCGTGCCAGCGGCACGCCACAACACCGTGTGTCCAGGAAAGATTGAACCGATGTGTACGCTAACTGCAAGTGCTTTTACAAATTATCTTCCATTAAAAGGACAGAAATTATTTGCAACTAAGGCCACAAAACAACATTCTGATTCCACAATGTCAGAGTAGGCTGCCCCATAAACGTTCCCATCTCAGCTGTGTAATTTTGTTCCAATGTGGTGTATATCAGGCAAGAAACCAAAGGCTGGATCTGGGTTACTAAAACAGCTGAAGTTGCTGCATTGTTCATTCTCCCAGGAAAGGCACATAACAGTTTGCAATAAGATGTCACACTTCGGTTCATCTCACAATCCTCATTTACTACATTAAATGTAGCAAGCTAGTAAACAATAAGAATAAAAGAAATAAACATCTTTGATAGGAAGAGTTGCATTTCCAAATAATGGGAAAAAAGGACTTTTTAGAAAATATAAATTACTACTCCTTATCAAAAAAAAACAAAAAAGAAAAAATCGCAACAGTAACATCAAGGCTTAATAACGGTTTTTCATCACCATTCTGCAGTTCCATGAGCTCAAAGCAAGCTACAGTAATACCTCTAGATGCACAAAAGTCTATGAAGAGCTTAAAAATTAAATATTCTTCTGATCTAATAGGCAGCATCCATTTCATTGCTTAAAAAAAAAGGTGGTAAAACGAGTAGTTTTGATACCTAAATTAGTATCATCTACCTCCTAAGCAAAAAGATACCACATTCCCATCCTGCAGCACTCCTGTCCATTCAAACTGGGAAACGTTGACTCTAACCTGTCCGATGCACGCGTGCAAACAAAAGCACGAGTGAGCCTCTTTTCTCAGGGATGTTCCTCACAAACTTCAACACAGACCTGGAAAACAGATTCTCCAGTTTGCCCTGCACTGAAAAGGCTTCTTACCCACACGGCACACAAACCACGCCTGGCATCCCCGATTACCAGAACACACACGTACCATGTGCACCTCTCATACCTTTGCTACAAGGACTAAGTTCTTACCTTTGCTGAGTACCACAGCCTCTTCTTTCATCTTCACCCACATCTAACTCGCTTCTCGTGCTTCTGTATGCTCATTTTTGACCTCTCTTGTCAGCTCTTGAAATAACAGATGCAGTTTAAGAGAAGCTTTGTGCATGCTATTGATTTTTCTTCTAAACCAAACTAAGTTTTAGTAGTAATTCAAATGGATGAGCAGGATTAAAAGGGTGATTTTAGATACAGCAGAAAGTTACAAAGTCCATTTGCAGTAATGAAGGAAGACTGCATTAATCTCCTGAAAGAATTCAAATGCTGCAACTAGAGCAATTCCATTTCTTAACAGGAACAAATTAAGACAATTTCCCTTGCAGAAATTTCTATAATTACAAGTAATTATGTTCTACTCTGAAATTCTCCAGTACAGCACTTACTGCAAAGAGTATTCCTATCAAATGCTCTGTTTAGGAAATACAAGAGGAATTGTTTCTTGGTGAATTGCATGTTGTCATCACAGTGATTAACCCACAGTTCTACTCTGTCAGAACACGCATCTATCTTTGACAATAACAACAAGAATCACCAATCCTTATCTGATGACCTTATCATTAAGTTATTATGAAAGCCTAAAAGATACAGACTTTTTAAAGCGAATGCAGAGAAGAAGAGGAATAAACCACATCCACAGATTAAGCCAAAGGAAGATCAGGTTCTAATACTGCATTGTTCAATGAAGTTCTTTTCTGCTGAATAAATCAAAGGCTCAAAGACAGCATTTTGATGTGCCTTCTTTTTGGGCAATAAGGACAAGTATGGCAATCGCTGCTGCAATATTTGTTGAAACTGTAAAAACTCAAACAAAATACTAGAGGTTACAAGAAACTAAGCTTTGCATTTGTTCTTTTTGTGCATAAGGAAAACGTATGTCAGGAAAACGTAGTGTCAGTTATTCACTATTTTTCATAAGCAAACATGTAGAACCCCACAGGTCTTGTCACCAACCATGGGAACAGAGTCTGCTGGAATGCTGCTGCCTCTGCACATCTCTGCTGCCACATAATATCCCTGGGTAAGATATTTATACTTTACTCCCAATCCTGCGCTGCCAGGGCAGACTGGGGTTCTGGCAGTACAGCAAAATGGAGCCACGACAAGAGGCAGTGCAGTGTTCATTAAACTTCTGCAGTACCTGAAAAATCAGTGATGGACTGAGCTTGCTCACAGCACAGCATCTTCCAGGCATTTTGGAACATCGTTTTCAAATGAAGCTTATTAGAGCTCACGCTCTATCCAACAGTTAAATAGTATTACCAAAGGGACAACCCATACAGCAGAAGACCCTGAAACACAAGTACTACAGATGACGAAAGGCAACAGCAATCTGACAACACAGGACAAAATGATATTGTTTGGGCGGTTGTCCCTTCAAAAATTGCTGGGTCTTTACTGTGTCTGCAGTACGGAGAGTCTCCTATATCCAGAGTTGCCTCTCATCTGCCCTGCGCACCTCCGAGGAGGGTGTCTCAATCCCCTCTACACCCTCTCGTTAGGTGCCTCCCTCTGCTCATACACCAGCGAGATAGCCTTGAGCAGAAAAGGCTCAGAGGGTTTCTCCTTCAAAACTACAAACAGACCAACCCACCACAAGACCACAACCTTCAGAAATCTTAAGCAAGCAGGCCTCCTGCAGCCAAAGCCTGCAAAGGTTTGGCGACAACGTTCACCATGAGGGCCGAAAAGCAAAGCCCTGAAATCGGCAGCTAGTTCAGGTGCAGAGCCTACACCTCCTTAGACCTGACAGCTTTGGAAGAAGCTTCATTCCAGGTCACTGCTAGAGGAAAGCAGGACAGAGCCCTATCACTGCAGAAAGACGGATTACCAGCTCAGATGGCTATGAATTCAGGCATAACATCATTCCAGAGCCAAGTACGGTATGGCCTTAAATGGAAAAGATCTACAATATTTAACAGGTCAGGAATACTATCTATTTTTGCTTATTTAAGCATATAAGAGGGTAGATTTGATTTTAAAAGCCTCTTCAGAAATACGAGATAGGAAGGCTTACTGTGAATGCCTTAAGTTTAAGTGCTGTCTATTAACTGTCAGTTATAAAACTAGGGGAAGAAGCAAGGGTGGGGAAGGAGAGGAGGAAAAAAAGAAGGGGGGTAGAAATCTATCTGCTTATTTCCACCTAGTAAGAGCAGAATTCTGCAAAAAAGGTTTGATTTTCCAGGTTGGAAAATCAGAGCACTCGCTATATCGGTCAATCCTGATGCCACCGATCCCACTACTGCCCGTTACCCGCTCATCCGTAGAGAAAGGAACTGAAGGGTCAACTAAGCTCATGCTCCTCTGCAGAAACTGTCATTGTCTTGCAAGGACTTGTCAGTCCTTTTCTGTTCACATCACGCAACACAGAGGGAAAAGGTTACTTTTAAACAAGCAGCCCACCTGGGAGCCAGCCCATTCAGTTCCCTATGGAAAAGAACTCTATAACCTGTGACATCTGACAAGCAGTACAACACAGACTGCATTCACAGTATCCTCCTAACAGCGCTTCTGCGAAGAGGCCACACAAGCACCATTGCTGACAAGAGTAAGGTCACAAAAATATACTCCATTGTTTCTAATGAAATTAATAGCGACTGTGTCATAGAAGGTGTTTGGATTCGTTCAGACTCCACTTCGCTTCAACTCTAAATTGCACAGGGAGTAAAGGGCTCCTCTGCACCCACGCAGAAGCGGACGCACATGTCCAGATTAAGTCGCGGCATGGATACATGGAGACATGAACTGTGGCACACAGTTAAAGGTAAAAGGAAACCTAAAAGAGTCTGAACTTTTGGATCCTACTGTTAACACTTTTTAAAAACGACAATGATCAAGATGAAATGCACTGTTACATTCTTGAGCATGCACTTAAAATCCTAACAGAGCACTCAGACGTATCATAATACTATGGATCGAGACAAAAAACAACACAGATCTCAAAGAGAGCAGGTTATGGCAGAAATATAACGAGACTGGCATTAATTTCCTAAGAGAATATTTTTTCCATACTGTAGGGAAACTGAAAAAGCTATTTGCTTATAGAAGAGTGCGTATATACAAATGAATCCTCTTACTGAAACCCTCTCAGTCAATATATCTGACTTTTGCATCTCAGTAACAAAGGGATATTGCAGTTCATCACTGTGTTGTTATTAATAATTTATTGAATCCTTCATGAAATCTGCACCTGGTGTGGTTAGTGATTTCAGGTTTTGCCCAACATTTAGTCATCATAACTGAGTAGCAAATGACTCCTATACGCAATTTTTTTAGTATCTAAACCAGTTTCTGTTATCAAGCTTCTTAAGCAAATGAAATTCACCACACTGCTCCTGCAAAAGAAACAAGGTACAGTCAATAAGTGAGAAACACTTTTTTTGACTTGCTAGCTTTAATAATTTTGAAAGGAGTGCTGTCAACTTCAGTATCCTGTTATGTGATCGCAAGCATAATGGCTTTGTTATTATTACTATTATTATTCACAGATACAGCATTAGCAAACAAGAACACACCACCATCCAAGCCATTTTCTTCTTCCCTCAGCTGAGAGGCTGCAGCAAATCCCAGTAAATGATGGGTCGCAGCAGCCCAAGGCAACTCTAGGACAATGAGATCCAGCAAAAGGCATCGTGGCGCAGACTGTTCCATTCGCCAGGGAGCCAACTGCACCAGCACCCCTAGGATAGGGCCTGCAGCACCCATCCTGCCAGCAAACCACATCCTGAGGCCAAAGGCAGCTTCGAAAACAGGTTGTGGCAATGAACAGATTGGAAAGAAAGATATAATTCCTGCAGCCTGAGCCACTCAACATATTAACATGGCTAATCTTATGCTTTTCAAATAACATAATCAATGAAACCCATCAGCCATATCTGTATCAAGATCATATATAATTTAATTACGAGCCTCCCGAGAGTTTGCCAGTGCAGTTGTGCTCACCCTAACACACTGGACATCTTATGCTTGAATTTTAGCCTGGCTTCCCAAGGAAACAGGCTTACCCAACGCACCAGGAGTCCATCTGTCCCTCACCCAGCTCTGACGGCCTCTGGCCCCACTGACCAATCGCCAGAAAAACATATTCCAGCGGCAGCGGCTGCCATGGCCACCAACATGAACGCTGCCTGGAACCAGCCACCTGCTACACGGAGACGCAGGGGCAACCTGAAGGGAAATGGAGTCAGAGGCAAGTCACCGAAGTCCACAGGAAAAGAGTCTTTATTAGTTCTGGTGCCTGTGGAAAAATTTAGTAAACAATAGTAACTTTCTGAAATTAGAAAAATATACATAGCTTAAGACAGAAAAAAATATTTCAGTCACATGCAAACTCTTTTTTTCATCAGCTGAAGGCAAGATAACGCCTTACGCACTACAAGCAATAGTTGTACCTTAGCACCACCAAACAAAGGAGCTTATTCCAGGTTTAAACACAGGACTAATAAACTGCATGCGATCCCATCCTGCAGTTTAACAGTTGTAACAGCAAAAATCCCTCAATGAAAAACACACCTTAAACATTTAATAATAAAAAAAGAAGCGGGTAAAACAAAAGAACATGAGCACAAATCTAATAAATCAAACGACTCCTAATTCAGCACAGCAGCTCACGTGTTCAGCCTTTGCACTGACAGCTCTCATATCTGGATATTTTAACAGGGAAGAGGCAAGCAAATCACTTCTCAGAAGCCGACTTCTTAAACAACCAACAGCTATAAGCCACCAAGGGTATGGGAACACTGGCTACTATACCGTCTCATTTCGTGCCCTATTAAGAAACGGAGTACCAGTGCTTTCTCGAGCGGTTTGCACGAGTCATTATCGTGAAACTGCTCTGCAAAGCACATGACTGCAACATCACAAAGGCGCTCAGGCCAGGCCAGCAGAAATCCTGGCTACACTCACGTGAGTGTGCTGGCAACACCGACCAAATAACCTCTGCTGAGATTTTACTGCTACTACAGTTGAAAACAGAACATATTCCAATATGAACATAGTTTCCATCACATCATAGCAGGAGTAGAAACTATTTTTTGTTCCAACTAGCAAGATGCTTGACAGTTCAGATGAATTCAGCTGTCTTCTGTACCCTCTACACAATCAAATGTGGTTGCCCAAAATCAAGCCAATTTAGACACAGACGATAAAGCAGAGAAAAAAAATAACCATCTGACATCGTGATTTAAGCGTAAGCGGGCGAGCCAATACTGCAGAGTGAATCCTGACACTCGAAACAGAACCTTCCAGAGCTGAGGAGTCCAGCCAGCAGCCAAGAACAATATTTCAGTGGTTCAGTCGATACTGCTGTAACCATGGCCTGGAGGGGTTTCCATAGCCATAACCACAGAAGTGACTGCACATTCAGTTGAAAATAGCAGAAACAGACATTTAAAAATCTATGGCTTGTAGACACCTTAAAACCAGTTTGAAAAGAAGCACAGAGGGGCTCAAAAAACACAGACACTCATGTCGGACTTGCCTTTCATCTATTTATCTGGCTGAAGACATAATGATTCGAAATAAGAACTCCTCTCACTAGAAACAATTACCTGCTTGAAAAAATTAAACAACGGCTCCAGAACAGCTGAAAAGATATGAGGTATCAGTGACACAAAGCCTGACGGATTACCCAGAGAGGAAGTGGCAACACACACTCCAATCAGGAGGTTCTGAAGCACCATTTATTTCAATGTCTAGTGCTCAAAGCGAGAGACGCTCTCACGCATTTCACATATGATTTCTATTTCTTCTCTGATGTAAAACACAGTATCACACATCATGCTACAAAGAAAGAAAGAGCCCTGCTGGTTCCAGCAGGTTTTTCCAAAAGGGAAAAAGAAAAAGAAAAAAAAAAACAGAAAATAAATAAAATGAAAGCTCTAATAGTCCACAGCTGCCAGGAGCAAGGGGTCACTGCTGGGGAGGGGCAGCACAGCACATTCAGTTTCCCAGATTTTTCCCTTAAAAGAATGTCAATAAAAAGCACTGCCAAGCGCCTTGGAAGAGCGTCCTGCCAGGCGTCGAGCCACCGGAGCGGCCGCACGGACAAGCCCAGCGTGCCGCCGGCCACAGCGGCCGAGGGCCGCCCCTCCGGGCACGCCGCGCACCGAGCCCCGCGAGCGCTGCCGCCGCCCAGCAGCCATGTTAGCACACGGCCCGACAACCGGCCGGACGGCCCGACAACCGGCCGAGCACCGCCAGGGGCGCCGGGGCCGAGCGGAGGGGCCGGCGGCTCCGCAGCCCCGCTATCCGGCTCGGGCCCCTCGGCGCAGCCAGCCCGGCCCGGCCGCCGCGCCCCGCCGGCGGCGGCCGCTTCCCCTCGGCGTCCCGGGCACGGCGGAGCGCGACGAAACCCGGAGGGGCAAGAAAAGTTCGCGACGCCTCCCGCGGCGGCACCGGCCGCGGGGCGGGCAGGGCAGCGCGGCTGCCGGGGCAGGCCCCGCCGCGGGAACCGAGCCGCGGTCTGGGTCCGGCCCCGCCGGACCGCGCGCGGCCCCCGGGGAGCCGGCCGCGGGCCCTGCCCCGCCTCGTCACCCACCTTCTTCCGGGGCTGCCATTTCATCATATTTGTAGAGCGGGGACGTGGAGCATCAAGGTCGCGCTTGGGTGCTGGCGGCGAGCGCAGCGGGGCCGCAGCCCGCGGTCATGCTGCCCGGCCCCGCCGCGAGGCCCGCGCCGCGCCCCGCCGCGCCGGGAGAGGGGCTGGCCCCGCCGCGCGGGCCATGGCAGCGGGGCTCTCCGCGGCTCCTCCGCTGCGCTCCGCCGCGCCAGCACCGCTCACGCCCGCGGCCCGCAGGGAGCCGCAGCTCCCGGGCACATCGCGCGCGGCCGCCGAGCGCGGGGCGACACCCAGACCCGGCCCGGCGCCGCCCGCCGCTCCGCCACGCACGGAGGCAGAGAGAGGCGCGGGCGCCGGCACAGCCCGCCGCGCCGCCCCCGCCGCGCCGCCGGCAGCCCCGGGCCCGGCCCGCGCCCCGCCCCGCGCCCCGCCCCGCGCCCCGGTGCCGGGGCTGCCGCGGGCCGCGACGCGCGCGCCTCCGGGCCAGCAGGCGGCCGCGGCGCGCACAGACGCCGGTGCCGCCCCCTCCCGGCCCGCAGCGCGGGGCCCCGCCGCCAGGGAAGGCCTCTGCCCGCCGCCGCCCGCCCGCCGGGGTCCCGCAGCCGGCCTGTCGCTGCGCCTCCGCTCCGCCGCTTCGACCGACTCGGGTGGGACGGCGGAGGGCAGCGGCGGGGCCGCAGCGGCGCAGACGGGAAGGGGGGTCGGTGCCCCGTTGCTGGGCCGCGGCGCCAGGGAGGGCCCGTCCGTCGCGCCCCGCAGCCGCCGGGGTGCGGGCGTGGGCTCACGCACACCGCCGTGCTCTGAAGCCGGGTTGAGGGGCGGGTGTGGGATGAGTCAGGGAAGCCCGTGGGCTTCTACGCTTCTAATTTTGTTGCCACAAATAAAAACCGGAAACAAAACCTGGCTCTAGAGATCTGGTCGCTTCCACCAGCAGCGCCCGTCTGATGTGAAGCCCCTCCGCGTCCCAGCCTCACGCAGGTAAAAGGAGCAGAACGCCACTGGTCTCCCCCCCAGCTACGGGTTTGTCCCAGAACAGAATCCAAGACAGTGGCTTAAAGCGCTCCGGAACGTGGTTTACTCATGAAGGTCCAAAATGCAAAAGCTCAGGGTTCACCAGAGGAAAGTGTTTTGGTTCTTGGAAATATTTTGAGGCAATACGTGGAAGGGTAAGAGCCATGGACAGAAAAGCTCAAGTCCCACCATGTATTAATGCTGAACAGACAAAGCAGCAAGACCAAAGCAAGCACCCCAAAGTTGTTGGGGTGCTTGCAACATAGGATAAAACATGATCTACAGAGTGGACAGCAGAGGATATTTTGAAGAGAACGGCCTGTTCTGTCCTTTCAGCTCATGTCCAGCAGAAAGGGATAAACAAACTGGGACAAAACTGGATTTTCCCATGTAATTTCCAATTCAATGCGTCTGTTTCTTAGGGGTCATCCTGGATTGTCTCACATGCATTGAGGGAAATCACCACTTTCTCTCCATGTGGCTGAAGTATTTGGACTGTTATAGTAGAAAACCAAAGGAAACATCCTGTGCAGGTTTTGGCTGGCATAGAGTTACTTTTCTTCCCAGTAGCTACTACGGCGCCGTGGTTTGGATTTGTGCTGAAAACAGTGTTGATAACGCAGAGATGTTTTCGGTACTGCTGAGCAGTGCTGACGCAGAGTCAAGGCCTTTTCTGCCTCTCACCCCACCAGGGAGGAGGCTGGGGGTGCACGAGAAGCTGGGAGAGGACACAGCGGGACAGCTGACTCCAGCGGACCAAGGGATATTCTATGCCATCCGACATCATGCTCAGCATATAAAGCTGGGGGAAGAAGAAGGAAGGGAGGGACGTTTGGAGTAGTGGCATTTGTCTTCCCAACTCACTGTTGTGCGTGATGGAGCCCGGCTCTCCTGGAGGTGGCTGAACACCTGCCGGCCGATGGGAAGTAGTGAATGAATTCCTTGGTTTGCTTTGCTTGTGCGTGCAGCTTTTGCTTTACCTGTTAAACTGTCTTTATCTCAACCCACAAGTTTTCTCACTTTTACTCTTCCGATTCTCTCCCCAATCCCACTGCAGAAAAGGAACTAACTCCATCTGCTTTTACTCATCGGAGCTAGCGTACTATGGAGCTATGCCCTTCTGTTATACTAACAATAGAGCCAGTGTGCCCTGAAACTCAATGATTTCCATAAATCTAAAAACTAGCATTGACAATTCAGAAGAGTTCTGTAAATGGCAGAGTTGGTACTCAAGTAAAGAAAATAAACGCTCCGAATCAGACAATGCCATTTACCATGATGCTGTCAGAAAGAAGCTTAATTTAATTCATGGACAGATTGCAAAATGTGTTGTTTTGACATGATCAACAGGAGGTTTTTGAAATTCTTCCTGAGTAAAGATAATTGCCAGGAAGCAAAGCAGGAGCTGTGCATATACACCTGTCACAAAAGGGAGCTGGTTCACTCCTGATCTTAATTCTTACTCCATTGATTGGCATTTCTGCTATATTTAAACTTCTTTTTTTTTTCTAATGTTGAAAAAAGAAATAATGTAGGCACTATTTTCAAAGCCATAGAAAATATCCAGAATAAAGGCAGTATAAATGCCTGGTATCTGAAGGAAATGGCAAACATTATTCACTCTTTCAAAGTCAGAGTTATCTGAATTCTTTAAGATTAAAGAAAATGCAGTATGATTTTTGTGTGTTTTTTTAAGGTCCCAGTTTCTCTTCCCAGGTCGGAAGCCACTCAGTATGTAGTCATTCAATTGCCAGAAAATGCTGAAACCATCATCTTAACGCTGGCAGCTTCCAGCTCCTCCACGATGGGAACAGGATCCGCATGTCCATTTCAAAGTGAACCAAGTCATTTTCTCAAGTAATCAGCAAAGCCAAGAAAAGTCAAGTGTGAGTGCTTTGTAAAGTTCAGTCTGAATCAGTGGACAAGTTGTGGAGCAATACGGATACAAGTAGAGGATAATGTTGGTCCATCAAAGTTAAATGCCTCTCAGTTCACTAAAGGTGAAATGGCTGCAAAGTAACAATCAGGTTCCCTCCCCAGCATCCCCAGCTCAAAATACCACTTGCTCTGGAGAGCCATGTGCCATCATTTCCACACAGGCCCATGGCCCATCCGCAGAGCCTGTCGCAGGTTCCTGACATCTCTTCTCCGGGAGAAACAGTACAATGAATCCATTCTGAACGAACGGTCAGACTTGTGGCCACTGTGACAGGAGCTTTCAGGGAACAGAGTTTCTTTTTCCAAACATACATAAATAAGGAATGAGCATATTTTATTCCTTCCAATATTTATGAATGAATAACGGTCAGCATTTTGGCTGGTTGGCACAAAACCATCCAGCAAAATGACCAGCTACACCAATACCTTTTTTTTTTTCCCCTTTCTCTGCTGCACTGGTATTTTTAAAATTCAGACTGTGGATTTGAGAGTCCACTATATTGTGCCAAAGACCTGTTCCTTTTCTCCTAAAGATGGTGACTATCAAAGAAGAAAGATGTGTCTCATTAAGACATATCTGATATCAGATCTCAATCGTACAATTCAATGGAAAAAATCTTTTAAAATGTCTTTTTCAAATTAGTATTTGTCAAGAACCTAGAACTATTTGATGTACTATGTCCATTCACCCATAACCCTTCATTTTTAATAACTTTTAAGTTCTAATACTTTTGTTACACCTTGAGATTCCCTCTACTCAACTGAAGTGCATCACCTAGAAGCAATCACATATACTGCAAGTAGAAAAAAGTCCTGTTGGAGATTTCTTGGTGAGCAGACTGCGAGTTAGGCTATCCAAAGCGTATGAGAATTCAGTTTGTTGTGTCATTCCACAGTTTAGCAAGCAGCTAAATTGGACAGTATTCAGCAGGTACATAAAGATTTAGAGTAACAACTCGATCTTTCGGCGTACGCTTTCCTGTGAACTCACTGGAGTGGCAGTCTGAAAGACGCCAGCATTTTAACAGTTAACAATACACCAACCCAGGAAGAGGGATGTAGATGAAGCTCCTATTAGCCAAGTCCCTTGGCAAATTCATGAAGCATAATAAAATCAAATCCTTTTACTTCTGAATTTATTAAAGCAGCTTTCAATTCATTACAATGATTCTGCATCTATCACTTTGTCTGCCTCAAACTATCATGGTGAAGGCGAATGTGGCACCTTGCAGTTGTTTAGAGATGAGATACAGCACACTTGATCTGAGCTACTGCAGCTGCTAAGCAAGTGTGGACTACGAAAGGGAGAAAGTATTTCAGAAAATTCTCCTAGTGTGGGAGAAAGGAACTCCCTTGAAGTAGTAATTGGTGTGTTGGAGTTCTGAAAAGAATTACCAGAATTACTAGATTACCAGAAATCCGCTCTAGATGTTGATTTATGGTGAGTTCTCGTGCAACTTAAAAGCAAAATTTACTTCCACCTTCCACACTGAAGGTGCTTTGGACACACGATCTGCCATTCCTTTCTTATATAGGAAGAGAAGTACAGTGTTCAGCTAAAGGTGCTGGAGTTGCTTAGGACCTTCATAGTACGTGCAGCAGAGAAAGCGCACAGTAAAGGGCACGAACACAGCAGACTAGGAAAACAATTCAAGGTCCTACCATATCATTTGCATATCATGCTGGTCTTCTGGTCCATCTACCTTTTGTTCCTGTTGCATTTCGCTACTCAGCTATAGCATTTGGGCCTGTTCGCTTGATAATAAAGATTGATTGTTCTATGCTGTATAGCAGTAGCACGGATTATTTTCGTTATTAGGTTACCTGGGGTTCACATCTCAGCAGCTGACTCTCTTCAAAAGACTGAAAATCACTTCAGAAAATACTTTGTTTAGTCAAGCAGAAAAAGCTCTTTTCACAGGGGTATAATCCAGGCTGAAAAACGAAGGAGAGGGCTTTGAAAAATGAGGATATACTTATCTGGAAAATACCACTTCTGACAGGAGAAAAAGCTGAGAAAAAAAATGGTCGCTTAACACTAATTAGGGAGTTGTAGCACGATTTAGTTCAAAGAGATGCAGAACTGAAGATAAGGAAAAAGCCTACAGCATTTATTACTGGCAAGTGGATTCATGAAGCTGGAGGAGCAAGGGAGGGAGGTGGTCACACAGGCCAAATTATCTGAGGGCTGAAGGTGGCTGTTACTAATTACGAATTATTCAGAGGTACCATGAAATGATCGAATAGGTTAACACAAGATTAGGGCTAATCTGGTTGTGATATCGAGTCCCCTCTCAAGTACCGATACC
Organism: Tauraco erythrolophus; assembly: GCF_009769465.1. NCBI lineage: Eukaryota > Metazoa > Chordata > Aves > Musophagiformes > Musophagidae > Tauraco > Tauraco erythrolophus. The sequence goes on from NC_141483.1 coordinate 16,251,051, forward strand.
TGAGCTAGGAGTTGGGAACGGATTCTCGCACAGATCTCTCTTCCGTGCTGGTCACAGGGAACACAGGACACCCGCATCGCATGTTTCTCTCCTTGTGATTCATCACTCTGGCTTCTAGGCACTTATATGGAAATCTTTTCTTCAGAAAGCAAATCTAGCTTGGAGTGGTAATTTGCCTAATACCGCGGAGGCTGACTAGATGACCTTCAAAGGTTCCTTCCAACACAAACCATTCTATGATTCTGTGGTTCTCTAACATGTATCAGTGACAAGCAGAAACATAGGAAGCAGCAAGTATTTCCACCGAAGATTTGCGTACAGTGCAGAGATGGGTAAGAAAGGAACGTGTATGGAAAATACACCCACCAAAAAACACTTTCTTTGGAGGGCATGCAAATGCATGTCCATATTTTCTATCTCATTTGGGGCTTTTGCCCTAAAATTAGGCAGTTCTCTTTTAATTAATGGACCAAATCATGTGATAAAACTGCATTTTGACACTGTCCCACACAACATCCTTGTCTCTTAATTGGAGAGACACAGACTTGATGGATGGACCACTCAGTGGATAGGAACTGGCTGGATGGTCGCACTCAAAGTGTTGCAGTCAACGGCTCGATGTCCAAGTGGAGGCCAGTGACGAGTGGTGTTCCTCAGGGGTCAGTACTGGGGCCAGTGCTGTTTAACATCTTTGTCGGCGACATGGACAGTGAGATCGAGCGCACGCTCAGCAAGGCTGCTGATGACACCAACCTGTGTGGTGTTGTGGACACGCTGGAGGAAAGGGATGCCATCAAGAGGGACCTTGACAGGCTTTACTGGTTTGGTCACAAATCTAAAACAAAGCACTGTACAGTCTGCTATGAAGAAAACCAACTCCATCCCTGCCAAACCCAGTACACTCCATGTCCAATAAGGAAGATGCACGTAGAACACACAAATAATTTCCAAGTCTCCCCATGAGGAAATGGAAGGAATTCTGTCCACACAAGAGTGAGTCTAATATTAACAGAATAACCATTCAAACTTATCTGCAGTAGGGACAAACGGCAACAAAACACAGGGAAGAAGTAACTACACTCACATAGAGATGGCACTCCGATTCTTCATGGACATGTACTTAAGTCGATACTCTAAAATATCCAGAAATAAATATGGGGGGGCAATTCCTTCTTTATTTGCAAGGGAAAAGCTAATTATATACTGCATCCTGCAAGACAGAGATGGGGAACTTCCAGATCAAGAAGCCTAAAGATGAAAGTTTCAGTTACAAATAGAAGTTTTATGGCTAGTGACTGAATTCATCAAGAGAAGCATTATTTAAATGTAATGTTGTGCCTGTGAAATAATTATGTGATAGTCTTATGGCAAAACGTGTATTTCTGTAGTTTATTGGATAGGAAATATATCCTAAATTTTAACTGTATCTTACTAAGGAAGGTGTTTGCTTTCAAACTGTTGATTGTGACTCTGTTATTGGCTTAAGAAACTTCAACTCTCTCATTATATGATTCTGAGCAGAAAACATCATGTTTGAGACCTGCTTCTTATTACGACTTCCCCCTGCCTTTTCCCGTAGGAAGCACAATTCCTGCCGCTATGGAGACAAGTGTAATTCAGTCAAGATGTGAGTCAAAGTAACACTTGGAAGGCAAAGATTTACCAAAAGGTATTCTTTTTGCTATCTGTCCTCTCCTGGAGAAGAGTCTTCTCCAAGTCTTCCCTTGCTGACTTCCATCGCTATCTGCTGTCTCAAGTGAGAAATTCCAGGAGCCAAATAAATCACCTATAACCATTAACACATGCATCACACCAGGACACTCAGGCAACCAGTCTGCCCCTCTCACAAGGCCAGTGACAATGGGGGATCTGCACGTGCCACAGGGGAGCCGCCTGTGACACAAAAGGACTGGCACCCGCTGAAGGACACCTCCATCCTCGGCACCTCCTCTGCAAGGATATTTCTGCACATTCCAAAGGAACGTAGCTTGAGGTTGAAGGGGGAAATCTCCTTCTACTCAGAGCACTGAAACTGTGCCTTATTTTTCAGGGCATGTTTTTTATTGTTTATTAATGGTAGAATTAGCTGTGCAACAGAAACCTTCCAAATCTTTAAGAACAGTGCTTTTTCCAAAGAATCCACAATACTGCACAGACAGCCAAGAAGAGACATTAAGGGAAGGAAAGCAGTATTACCTGGGCATACTGGAAATGAATTGGTTGTAACTAGTACAGGATGGCCCTATGCATGCCCATAACAGAAGTGAAGTGATAGAAAGTCATTGCTGTAATTCCAGCCAAGCAGTTAATATCAAAGGAGGAAATTTCATTACTGAAGTTGTAGCATTTAGATTCTTTCTGAGCAAGGATAAAATCCAGGCAGACCAGACTGTACATTCACCCCAGTAGGATCATCTCATCCCATCTTCTTCCTCTCCCATCTTTATCCCAAGAATATAAACTGTCTGTCACTATTCACATAAATAAACTATAAAATGTCTGTCACTATTCATTGTAGAAAAAACAACGGATTTTCCATGACTCTTTGGACTTTCTCACTTCATGTCGTTATTTCCTAGGATGCTCTGAGACTTGTGATCAGTTTAGGTTCTTCTTCCCCACATTTTCTTACACTATGGATACACGGGTAATCTGATCAAACTGCAGGTGAAAAGTGCTACCCAGCTTTAAGAGCTTTTGTCTTTCTGCCTTTAAAACTGAGATTCTTGTGTACCTCTTGCTGACTTCAGTTTACTTTTTTTTTCCATGACATCTACAAGTTACGTAGGTCTACTTCCAGCTGGTTACTCTAAAAGGACTGGCAAGTGGCTTTTAGTACAGAAAAGAACAAATCAACACCTGAGAGGAGGAGACTGGTAGTAGGAACCAGCTCTCAAGGAAGTTAGTTGTTAAACTGCTCATTTGATCAAAAAACTTGACAAACACAGCTTGACCTCACACGCAGGTGAGTCTTCTGGTCAAATCTGCACTGCTATTCCAAACCAGACACAGGCAGCAGGGGCTTTCCCTTGCTGGAAAAACAGAAGTGTCCTGTCCCCACGTAGTTCAGTTCCATGGGACCTTTCCTACTGTGCAAGTTTAAACAACTCCATAAAAACCCCAAAGGAAGCAGGTTCAACTCACAGGCCGATTCTCTTGCTTCTCCTGCCAGAAAGCAGGGCAGGAGGAGGTGACGTAAAGAGTGGGAGAGAAAGAGCACCAACGGGAAAGGGAGCAACACGTCGGAGAGGGAGAGAAAAGAGGACGCGCCGGGACATGTGTGTCTGTGTGCGTGGCTGTGTGTGCCCGGGCACGTGTGGTATCTGTCCTGGCACCCCTGCTCCATGGCACCCCGCACCACCTCGTCTGCCCGACTAAACAGCAGCACCGACGGACTCCGAAGGACTGGCAGCAATGCTGCGGAGCCATGAACGCGGATCAGACTGGAGAACACACGGGAGTACTGTCGCTGGAGAGGGGAACGGGACCTCATGAACGGGAAATTTATAAACAAATATTTTTGACTGTAAGTAGCAGAATTTAAAGGCAACTACAATTTCATTGCATGTTCCAATATTCACCATATTCTAACACATCCCCAGGAAACGTTCCCAAATGCTGTACGCCTCTGAGGACACTCTCCCATTTCACACGCCAGCGGTCTCACTGAGGGGATGCTGTTGTTCATAGATTCAGAAGCTGCTCTTTCTTCCCTGCCTCCCTCCCTGCTCCCGCTCGTTGCCAAGCAACTCCAGCCATTCTGCAGGACCTGCCTTTTAACCACCAGCAGCTTAAACCATTACCATTTACCGAAAAATACAAATTTAACAATGAAAACAGAGACGGCCAGAACAGAAAAGCATACTTTCCTTCAGTGCTTGGATCATTTTGTGGGAACCTTGGAGGTTGCAGTCTGTCTGTAGGCAATAAACCACAGAATTTCAGGACCGTTGAGGTGGGAAGGGACCTCTGCACGTCACCTCATCCAACCCCCTGCTCCAGCAGGGCCACCCCGAGCCAGCTGCCAGGATGGGCTTTTGCCTGTCTCTGGGGAGGGAGACTCCACCACCTCCCTGGGCAACCTGTGCCAGTGCTTGGTCACACCTCTCCGTGAAAAAGTGTTTCCTATGTTCAGAGGGAACCTCCCGTTTTTCAGTTTGTGCCCATTGCCTCTGGTCCTGTCCCTGGGCACCACTGAAAAGAGCCTGGCTCCATCTTCTTTGCACCCTCCCTTCCGGTATTTATATGTTACCAAAACTAGCAAGTGTTAAGAGCATTTAAAAAAAAATTGCAAGAAAGCTTTTTAAACTGCTAGAAAACTTCAGTAGGTCACCCCTGCTACTTAGATGCACCTTAAAAATAACAAGAATGTGTGCTTTAGGCACTGCTGCAGATGGCAGAAGAGCCATCCGTGCCCCACTAGCAGCAGCAATAACGAACGCACAGAGAAGATCAGTTATTCAAAAGAATGTCAGCTGATCCGTGGCTTCTTGTTCAGAAAACACTGTCAATGCATTTACAGATTGGGTCTGCATTCTACTATCTGGAGAAACTGCATTTTCTAGCTCACTTTAAGCACTGATATTTCCAATGAACTCACAAGCAAGATCAATAAGATGTGCTTTGCACTGGTCCCTTCTGTAAGATGTCAGCAAGACGACTCAAAGAACACACACAGTTTTTGAAATTCAGTTTAGCCTGTTCTGTATTCCTCTGATACACACAACCTAACCTTTCTTCTCGTGGAGCAAGCTTTATCAGGTATTCACAACACAATTGAACCAGGTAGGTAAGAGCATGCTCTTAGCACTGAAACGACACATGGTGCCCAGGTACCCTACTAAGCACACCTGACTCACACGACAAACGGTAATCGCTAACTATATAGGTAGCACATAAATGCTACATAATTATGTAGCATTTTTTTAATACCACAAGGGAAAAACAGAAACTTTGGTTAATTTGATCACGGCCACAAAGGATTCAAAATGCTTAGAAATAGCCTGTTTATCGTTTCCACGACTGTTGCACAGAAGTGGATGGTACCCACTAGACCACAGACCACCAACAAAAGGGATATGCTTCTGTAATGTGTCAGAAAGAAATGGCCATTAGGACTTTTGGGGCTCTGAGTCTTGGTTTGGGGGCTCTTATGGGGAGGGGAGTTGTTTAAACGTTAGGGTCTCCTGTCCTACCCTAGAGATGTCTAACCCTCAAGAAAAGCTTAATTATACCTGATTTTGGGCACACACCTTCATCACTGCTGCTTATTTATTCCAGAGAACTGCAGGCACTTAATTGTTCGGAATCTGCCTCTGCTCAACTCTGCAGGATAGTTCTTGTGCAATGTACAGGAATTTTACAGAGCACAGTTATCTTCTGATCACTAGAAAAAGAAATTGGGTTGGTTATGGCTTGTTAAGTTTAACAGGATAGTGCCATTGTTGCAGAACAAACACAATGCACCCATACAAAACACATTCACATGGAACGTGTTGTTCCAAGCACAGGTTTATATTTGGATCATCTGAGCTGCAGTTTTATTTAAATTACACTACTCAAAACAGCATTCAAGAAACTGTTTGTAAGAAACGTTCTGGCAGTAGTTTATTATATACAGGCCTGCAGAGCTCCTGTAGTGCTCCACCTGCTCAACAGGGTCTCAAAAGCTACAGTGAGAGTCACTGCAGCACAGTGATTACTTCTAGAAGTGCTCTGTGTTTTTAGCAAAATACCCAGAGAATATTATACAGATGTATTAAACTTCCAAGCCTTCTGCCCAGAGCATTCTCAATGCCTGAAAGTATTCGGGTTGTTTTCCAGGATGAAACACTGTTGTTTTTTCTCTGTGTGTGCATACCTGTACATACATGTATGCACTGTTATCCCACAGTGCTCTGATTATTTACTCAGGAGCCAGAATGGAATCTCCAGTGGACACAGCAGTCTCAAAGAAGCTCTTACTACCCCAAAATGAGAGACTTTCACTAATTTAGTAGAGAAGGCTATATAAATTAAACCTTTGTCTAGGTTACAATGTTACCAAGTTCCTGCTGATTCCCAAACATCCAAACACTGCTTATATTCCCCAAGATCCAGATGAGCCCCCTTTGCCTGCTCCTCATAGTATGCCTTAAACATACTTGTACGAATTCTTTCCAAGGAATCCAGTTGCAATTTAAATTTTCTTATACACAGACAGTAGCAAAATTGAAAATAATCCTACTCTTCCCAGTACGATGGTGCTTGGACTAAAAGTCTGAGATGATCGTTTGCTGGAAGCAGCAATTATTTAAAAGAAAGGAAGAAAGGTTTGAGTTGAAATGAAAGAATTCTGTGTCTGAATATGAAATAACACCAAGCAGGAAAGCAGACAGCTGTGGTAGTACCTTTAAGGAAACACCAGCACAGTGGAAACAGATCCATCAACACACTACAAGAACCGGAACAACTTCCCAAGCCCTAGTAGCAAACTCTCAATTAGGGTTTGAAATCACATTCTCACACAGACTCTGCTCCCAAAGAGGTGCACTCCAGCCACACCTGAAAATGACATGAAGAAACTGAAAGATAAAATAAATAAGTCAAACTGCCAGCATACAATCCCAAATGTTGCATCTTGGCATGTTACTATGCAAGACACAGGTGATTACACAAAAAGAAGCAACACTACAATACCAGAAAACTACTGTTCACTGTGTTCACTTATCAGCGTTTCAGAACACGGAAAGCTTTAAAAAAGTTTATGAAATATGAAAAGGAAGGACAGCAAAGTGATAAAGAGACTAGTCACAAAAATAGAGGTAGGGAGAAAAGACAAATTGTGTTAATTCATTTCATGTAGGAAATGCAAGTAGCTGTATAGTGAGATGAATCATCTCATTTGCCAAGAGCCCCAAGAGGCAAAGTCAAGTAATGCCAAGTGGTAGTGATTCCCTCTTAAAACAGTCTGTCTATCAGAAATCTATGGTGCTTATCAAAAAAGAAAACACACAAACTGCTTTAACAAATACCTTTTCTGGAGCTCACAGGTTTCTTTGGAAGAGGAAATGGAAGGAGGAAGTTACAGAGTTTTGTGACATACTCTGCATATTAAATTCAGGACCCAGATTTACCTTCTAAATCTAAAGAGATGCAAGGTTTGATTTAAAATTCTTTTTTAGTTTCCTCTGAAAGGGCTACACAATAAAACTATTGTATTGAAAGATCTGTTTTGTCTATTCAAAATTTCTCTTCCATACAGTGGAAACGTAGGGATATTACACCAGCTACCCTACTGCCGAGCCCTGAGATACTCAAAAAAAGATCCTGTAACAGCCAGAAACAGCACTTACAACTCTCTAAGGAGTCTTCTCTTACTGATTTACAATGATAGACAGTTCTACTGCTGAACTTTCTTGTAAAATGTGGAACAGGAATTTCGTTTGTGTCTGTTCACATATTCAGTTGGGACTGTATGAATAAGAGATGTGACACAACTCATTCATATGCAGTATCTTTTCCCCAAACACGGCGTGCTGAAGCTATACAGCAGCCCTTTTCCCTGTTACAGCATTACGAGAATGGAAGAAAGGAATAAACTGAACTTCTGCACAATGACGAAGTGTCTAGATACACAGCCAACAAGCTCTCAAAAAAACCCAGGTAAATCTTCTTCAGAAAGATGTTCAAAGAGTAGTTCTTTCTTTAGGCTACAGCTAATGTGAAGAATAACTTGTCACTGCCATGTTGGAGATAACCACTTTAAAAGTGGGAAACAACCTTGAGGTGCTGTAAAACTATACAGCATCACTGAAATCATTGGGGCAGGGACAATTCCAGTTGGAAGGGACCTACGACGGTGATCCAGTCCAAGTTGCCATTGGAGAAGCATATCCAGGTGGAGGTTTAACTTCTGTTGTCCTCATGACTGACACTACTGTTAGCCCAGATCTTCTCACAATCTGTCCACAGTGATCAGATATGTCCAATCCTATGGGGTGCAGCACACCCTCAACTCTCATAGAGTCTGTTCTTTCAAAAAGGGGTTATCTCTACCAGAGGAGCAGACATAGATGTAGTCTTGCACACTGCACCACCATGATGAAGAGTTTCTGATACAGTTTTACTTAGCTTCACTACTTTGGACAGTAAGCTTAGAAGAGCTCATCAAAATAAGAACTTAAGAATCTGCCAGTGACCAAGGCAAGTCTTAGTCAGCTTTGTTCTACGATGGAGAGGCCAGCACACTGCTACATCACAGGACACTTACTCAGAACCTGACTTGCAATGACATTTTTTAGCGTAAAGTTGTGAGAGTACTTAAGAATAATTAGGACAGCTGTTGGCTTCAGCCATGGTTCCAGCCTAAAAATACAGAAGAACATAGCTGCTTCATTTAATGTCATGTATTCAAGCATCCAATACTGAAAGAACACAAGGCTTAGAGAGGTACTAAAATCTTTCTACAAGGAGAAACAGAAGAAGCCAACCATGCAGCAATTTCCATCCAAGCCTGACGGGAAAGGTGAGGGGTGAGCTATTTGTAAGAAACAAAAATAAGAAGCTATTCAATCTGCATCTACCTAAGTGGTTACTGATGAGAAAAGATGAATTTTAAATACTTTTAAAAGAAAAAAAAATCATCCAATTAAAACATATGTAAAGAGAAGTTTACTCCATAATCTATTTTGGCAATTAGTCTCTTTTCTTACTAAAGATTTATTACAAGGGGTGATCCCACAGCAGACCCAAAAGCACAAACTCAATCTTGAAGAGTCACCTGCACTCATTTTACCTTCCTTTTTCTCCAGCACGGATTTTGCTATTTAAAAAATGTGAGATGATCAGTGGATACCCCTGAAACAGAGGCTCTTTGCAAATGCAGAGAGCAGACAGAAGAGAGGGAGTCATGTTACATGCTTCCCCATAACATCATTGCTGACGTGTCTAAAATCCTCAGAATAAGGACTACTTGTGTCTGCAGCTTCAACACTCAGGCTCCACAAGCTATTTCATGCACGACCTCAGCTTTGACTACCAGCCAGACTTGCTTAACGCCAACTCAAGATGCAGTTTCTCCCACACTAATGCTATCTGAACAGACCAGCACCCCCATTCCACCAAGCAACTAGCAATTTTTCACAAACTTACACTATTTCAAACCAGTGACCTGTGAGTCTAAATCTATATAATACATTACCAATTCCCTCAGACATCCAACCAACCTGAAACATCTTTTTTTTTTAATCTTTATGTCAAAACAAATCACACTGAACTTGTACCATGATAATACAAAGTACATTGTAATGCAGCTCAGTAGTTGAAGTGGTCTTTTCAAACCATGCCATTACAAGTAAAGCTCAGCCATCAGACTTGAAGGGATCAATAATTTGTTATATTTGCTAAGTTTACAGACTCACCTTTAAAATAGGTTTGGCCATTAAAAATATCTGGTTTATGCTCCTAGACTTCATAAAACTACGACTAACTCAAGACAAAGAATGTTTTTTTTCCTTTTGAAGACAGAATATCAGAGGGGGAAAATATGGCTGTATTTCCTTTCCAGAGTCAGCTTTCAGCAAGCAATGGTAAAATTCCTTATACAGTTTCCTTTCTTCAACTCACATAATCACACAGTTAGACAGAAGTAACTGTTCCAATGACTGGCAGCTCCAGGCTCAGCATTAGCATGCACAGAAACCAACGCTTTATCCAGTTCACACGATTGCTGAACACAGGCAGCAGGAGCAAATGAAAAAGGAATAAAGATGGAAATAATATAATGACCTTCTTGGGTCACTTCTGAAAAAAATTATTTTCTGGCCATGTGTAACATCAGCAGTTTAGCATTAAAAATTCTGCTTATGCAAACCAACTAAACCTTGATATTCAGTGGCAGCACCAAATGCAGAGCAACTGGGAACTGAAAAAGAGGTAAGAATTATAACCCAAAGTTAACCAACCCTGTGCATGAATGCAGCATGGCTGCAATACAAACCATTTTAGTCTTCTACTATATATATTCTCTCTTGGATAGGATGGTCACGATAACATTTTATTCCAGTTGTATGGCAGCTTCGCCACTCCTCTCCTATTGCACTCATTTCTGAGCACCTCATCAGCAAGTTATTGATAATCCAGAAGCAGCACAGAAAACACAATTAGAACTGAAAATGTAATGAAGGAATTACATATGGAAAAAAGACTGCGATGAATATCTTTAGCCTGATATGCAAGAGCTCTCACAGCAGGTATTGAATGTGTGTCATAAATATTAAAAAAAAAGTATGGGAAGGAATTACTTGACTAGTATAGGCAAAAGTAAGAAGGAAAAAACAAACTAAAAACTTTGCAAGCTATTAAGATCTAGGAGAGATGGAAAAGGTCCTAGAGACCTTGAATTTCACTGTTACATATGATGCCTTCTGTATGTGCTGCATATACAAGTGATGACAGACAAAAGAGACAAATCAGTTGGACATATTCTGTGCCTGGTCACAGACCCTTACCCTGCTCCAGCTGACAACGCAGCAGGCTTTCAGGCACAGAGCGACTGTCCGTGTCCCACATCGCTACCCCAGCGCCATTCTGTAAGCGGCGTAATTTAGGTAAAGCGCTGCCAGTAAGTTCATATTTAGACTTAGGAAACACTGTTATCCTCTGGTTAAAAATCCCTTCTGATTAACAATTAACCTGTGTGAAGGCTTAGGCCTAACAAGCATAACTTTAAAGTCCTAAAACTAAAACAGTTTTATAATGGTTTATTCCAAATCATTGCCGTCTCAATTTTTTTTTTTTTTTTTTAACAAAAAAGGAGTTCTTCTTGCTGGACTGAACTGAGCTGCTACAGGAACCATATACCCAGATTAGACAAGTTGTTCCCTAAATCTGATAGCCTGGCCTGTTGTATCAGTCACTTAGTCTGCTTGGTCTTGATCCTTCTGCCATAACAGACAACGTCAATCCAATCAGTCTGGAAACATAACTCCCGGAGATCTTCCTTCTACAGAACAAAGAATACAGCAAATCACTTCCATAGCAAAAAACTTTCTGATGCCACTTTTTAAGTTTATGCCTTGGATTCTGAGGAGCATTTACCACATCTATCCAAGCACAGCACTATTTACAGGACTGTGCTCTTCCTCATTAAAATGGCACAGAACATAATTTGCCTCCTCAGTTATCAAGCCCGAGAGGCACCAGCGCACACTGCTGACGCGGTCTCTCGGACTGCCGCTCGTTACCGTTTGCACGGCACAAATGCTTCGGCATCCCAGAGAGAAGCGGATCCCTTTGTGGTGCACGGTCTCAAAACTCAGCAGAAGAACCATTTCTACTCAACAAGTACAAAATGTGAATGTCTCAGCAAGTCACAGATTGCACATTCCTCTGCGGCAAGGATCAGAGCGCATCTTAAACAGACCCTTCAGAATCGGCACAGTTCCAAACACTGCAGAGCGGCGATTTCTCTGTGTAACCGTTACAGGAGACTTCTTTGTCTGACCAGCAAGATTATAACACCATTAGTTAGCAATAATCCTTTTAGTGGGAAAAATAATCAGTAAACATAAAAAATAACACAAATATACAAAACAGAAAGAAATTCCTCAAGCTTGAAATGCTGTCTCATTTGTATAAGGAGTTCCTGACTTTCTGTAGGCTTCTCTTGTTGCTGCTTCCCAGCAGCTCCCCTCCTCCCTTTAATCTCTCAGAGCCTTTGCAAAAGGAAGGAGAAGCAAAGCTAACTTTAACTCTCTGTTTACTGATGACCAAGTAACATACACTGCACTGAATAAATATTCTTAGTCGACCTCAAAATTTAGAACGAAATTGTATTTCCACCCTGAAGTAGAGAAAAACATAAACCCACTTTTGGTTTTATTGCATGTAGAACACTCTTGAGTAAGAGATTCAAATAATCACTGGAAGCATGTTCAGCTCTAGAGCAAGCTGTGCACCAGTAAAGAGAACTTCTGGCTGGCACCAGAAGCCTCTGCTGTAACGACGGGGTGACCGTTCATAACAGGAAGTAAGAGAGAAGTGGAAATTGGAGTGAATGGATTCCTTTGATTCTCCCCTGCTGCACATAATTCACACTAAGAAGCTTTAGATATGTTTTCTGGATAAAATAGGAGCTTCTCAGAGCTCATCTCTGAACAACAGAAAAATGTTGAATACAGCCTTCTATACAGACCGCTCCTGAGAGGGGAAACCTGGGGTCTGCAGTGAGAAACCCCACAGCAGATTTGTACTCGGCAGATACCGTGGCTGAGACCAGGCTCAGTACAGGACATTCTTATATCATTTCTTAGTATCTTTATAAAGATGGTTTTTCCATTTCTCAAAGTGCGTTCCAGCACACACATCTGGCAGCGCACTGCGGTGTGAACAGCATTTACTGGCTCTCCGTGCATATGTTATGCATCCAATGACATCATGCACTCTTGCTTGCCAAAGCTCAGTCTCTACTGTACAGACCACCAAAACAGAGCCTCAGAATCCCCATGGGGAAAAAGGGCTAACTTCCAGCCCAAAAGGTTCTCCCCTTGCAAAACCTTATTTAATGCTTCATCTCTTGTGCTGTGTTCTCTCCTACTCACACCCATTCTACTTCCCATCTACTTGAAGACAGTTTTCAAATCATTCCTAGATTGCTTATATTTTATCCTGCCTGTAAACGTTTTCTCTTTGCACAAGGCTGTAACTTCTCTGAACAGAACACACATTTTTCTTTTTATTCGCAGTGGGTTTTTAACTCTCTAACAACCTGACAACTGGAAAAATCTTTATTTCACAAAAAAAAACTATATTAGTTTTTCTTTGCTGTAGGTAATAGTAGGTGACGCAGTACAGGTTCATTGTTCTCTGGCGGTGAAATCTTGTGTGATACTCATGACTTCTCACTGTCCCAGCAGCAAGGAAGCTCTCCAGTACACTTAAGAAAATAGGTTTTATCTTACAGGGCAAATCAGAAATTTTCTATTCTCTGAAAAACGTTCGTGTTCTTTTAAGGAAAGGCAGACATATACAAAGATGGAAGGATCTGACAGCCCATGACTTACATACTCACCCGTGATGTGGAAAGCCCTGAAGAGAGTCGACCAATCTCAGTAGCTTGTCTCTGACAGTGGTGACTTGAAGATGCCCACAAATCGAGGCAAGTATAAAGCGACCCTTCGCAACGCACTCACCCAGTTCCTGGCAACCTCGTATTTTTGACACTTCCTAAGATACATTTGGACAATCGTGTATCCTGCTCTCCAATAGTCATCCCGTCTATGAATTTATCTAATTAATCGTGGAACCCAAATACTTCTGCAGGTTTCTACAACATCCTATGTTAGCATATCCCACCATGCAATTAAGTTGTGTGTGGAAAAAACATCTTATTTTCCACACATGCAACCTGAAAGCTAATTACAGCAGAGATTCAGCCTTTACATCATTTATCAAATGCAAGTAATTAAAAGAGACTTTTCTTTCATTTGCTACTTGAGCCATCTTGACTTGAAACCCTCATTGCCTGCTTCCTCTAACTAGCTGTCCTCCAGTCTCTGACTTTGAACAGGTTATCAGAAAAATACCTAAGATGTTATGACAGAATCAGATTTAATTTAACCTACTGCTTAATCATTTCATTAGGTGCTCTATTCTTCCTGTATTATGAAAAACTCTAAATAATCATTCATTATTTGTATTCTCTACACATTGATGAGTTTATAGACCTTTTTCAGATTATCCCATCAGCCTTTTTTCTAAGCTGAACAGTCCAAGTCTCAGTCAAACGGTAAGGAGGATAAATTCCATCTCTAGACCAAGGATAAGGAGTTGGGTCTTTCAAATCTGCTAGAGCTCTCAGACTGACAGAGAGAAGTCTATAGTCACAACAGTGATGAAATGAAGACAGCAGCTCTAGGTAACTGAGGAAAGTTTGATATGAGCCAGAAATTTTTGAGAAAAGCAGTCAGCGTTCTAATAACAGCCCCTGAGCAAAGCTAAGAAAATTTGAGACTGAAGGACAAGAAGCTGGAAACCAGTTGCTTGAATGACAAGCTCTGGAGTGCTGTAAATGCAGAATATTGTGCAGTTTTCAATGCTCAGGCATGAGATACCACTCAGCTTTTCTCGTTTTCCTCTCAGGTAAGTGGAAGAAGCTAGCAGGGACTTACCACTCCCTGTGGGACACTGAGTTGCCAGGACAGCAACAGAGGCAATACCGACCACTTTTAACTGTTTTACCAGCTGTATCTCTCACATTAATACCTTTTAGCAATCAAGAACTGATACCAGTTTCAGATCATGAATGATCTACGTTTGTGTATATCTGTATACACATACTACCTCCCACTACCATAGAAATTCTGGAATTTACCAAAACTGGCTCTTCGCTTCACCTCCTTTTATCAATCCCTAAAAAGTCAGTCGGAAGGAAATATATATAGTTACTGCAGCTGGTGATGAGAGATAAGCAAGGTTGTAAGATTTCACCGCAATAATTTCTCTGACAGAGGTGAAAAACACAGTTTCCAGTCTAATTCCACTCAAATAGGCTTAATTGTCAACTCTAAAGCAGTTCATAGGGTGGAGAAAAATTGCAACAGATTGAGGCTTCAAAATGAAAAATTCAGTTTTCGTCTCATGCAAAATAGTTTCATGTGCAACAGAGCCAACTCACTCATCAGTCAAGGGTCACTCAAAGGTTACCCACAGAAACACGACAAAAGCTAGAAGCTAGATCTATCACAAATTAACAAGCATGTTGGCTCAAGGCAACAGCAGCCCATAAATTCATTTTTCCCAAGATACTACTTGCATTTCTAGATATAGCGATTCTGTTGAAATCTCCTTTGCTTGCAACCAAAGTGTTTCCAAATATCAGTCTAATGCTCCAGAACAGAAAAATGAGGGCATTTGCATGATTTCACATCACTCTGCTTCTAAATGAAAAAGCAATTTTTTTCCTATTTCCTACCCTAACTAAAAGGCTTCCAAGCTTCAACTGCTGCATTTGGCAGCAGTCAATTGTACTAATTTATTGTAGCTACTGATGGTTGCTTCAGACTACTCTTTAAAAGGTCAACTATAGAGACACAGTTAACACCAACAACCCTGGCTAAAATAGCGAAAAAAGAAGTTTAAGAGCAATTAATTAAGTCTGGTGTTTCCAGATTAGTTGGGCCTGATGAAATCCAAGTTAGCGACGCAGAGAGAACAGGCAAGCAATCAAGAGCAACGTGCAGATAGCTTTAAGTATTCCTGAAAGATGGTGTGATTAACATTAATTCCCAGAAAAACAATGGAACAAGAAATCCTACAAATTGCCTGTAAGGATACAGAAAACACCATGACAAGCTTAACCAATCGCCAACAAGCGTTCGTGGCGTTTGTCCAGAAGAGATCTCAATCTAAGCTATTTTCTTCCTTTCCCACGATAACTGCATCACGGATAGAAACCCACCGCAGGGGCTGCACTTCCCCTGCCGTGGGGCTTTTCGACAACGCTGCAGATGAGCCAAGCGCAGGAGAAACATGGTCACGCAGAACAATGCCAAGAGGCTTGGTGAACTGCAGAGAAATGGTTCCCTACCAAACTGGAAATAAGTACCAGTGAGAAGTGAAGAGGTTTACACTTGATCAGTAATTAATCAATACATAATCAAATAGCTTACATGATAAAACAGAGGGCATTTCCATTAATTTTTAAATTATGACATGCTAGATGAAACTAAAAGCAGAGACGAGGTCAGAATAGAGGATATTTTTAATAAAATTATAAATCGTTATCAAAACCAACCAACAAAATTTAATAAAAGATAAAATATTACATTTCCATGAAGGAGAAAAAGTAAATAAAAATAAAGCCAACAACTGACTATGCAGCAGTACTAACTGAAGCTTTTAAACAAGAAAATATAGCAGACTGATTATCAACAATGTGATATTAGAGCAAAAAAGGGCAAATATCTTCACAGGATGAATTTATATAAGTATAAATTCAAGGCATAGAGTAATTATTCCATTCCACCAAGCAGTGGAGAGCCTATTGGCTACAGTAGTCAATCAAGTTTTGTGCAATTGAAACAAGCCTAAGAGAAGATAAAAAATATATCATTTTAAGAAACGTAACATAAAAAGACTGTTGAATAGCATAAAGAACAGGTAGAAAAAGTAAAAACAACAGAAAAGTATTTCTGAAATTGACTTCAAGAGGCCATCTACCTAATCCCATTATACACAAGTATCATCACCAAGGCCTGAACCACAGTTAACAGAAGTTTGTTCACCTCTTCCTAAACGCCTTACTTGATTGGTGTTTAAGAAAGTAAAAATTGGAAGAAGCAATCATTTCTGCTTCTTCTGAAATAGCTTTTTGATTGGAAAACATACCATGCAAGAAGCTCTTTTACCAACTGCTGCACTCTGCGTCAGATATCCCTGGGCACCAAACCATGCCATGTCCTGATGAATATCCACAGTAACGTTGTGAAAGAGTAGATGGTTTCTTTGGATTGTTTGGAAAATGACAAAACATTCAGATGAAACAGATTTACATGCACTCGTAATAACTACTTTAAACATATCCACTATCCACTGATCAGCTTATAATTAATTCTGACTGCACTGATTCACCTTGCAAAGTTCGTTTTCACTCAGTGTTATGCCACATAATGGATTATTGTTTTAGTATTTTTTACCAGCGATGACCAGTGTTTAAATGAAATCATTTTTTTATATTCATTAAGATTATGATATGCTATTTATTTAGAACTATGTAGTGCTTTCCACATTGAAATCTGGAAGGTTTTTTTATACTACCTCTCCAACTAGAAAAATCTCAGGTAATTAATTGTCACATATGATATTCCTGTGATTATGTATTTTCTATTTTACTTTTGGTGGCGAAATAAACACCTTATACAAAGAGAATCCCAATTGCAGATAAAGTAAAAGACCTTAGAAATACCAGATTTAAGAGACACTGAAACAACGAAGAGATCATAAGGGTCAACCTGCACTCCTAGACCTACTATTACAGGGTTTGTTTGTTTTAACAGCACTTTGGGGAGCTCTACATATTTCGGGTCCTTCCTCACTTGTACCAGCAATTCAAGGAAAAAAGTGGTACCCGTCAGAGGAACGGAAATTGTCTTCCTGAATTTCAGTTCTGCATCTGTTTTCATGGCAAGTTACTCCTGACAGTCTTTACAGAAGGTTTAAAGAGAAGTTATCCTGTGATCTTAGAGATGGAGCACTAATGTCTAATTAGAATGCAGTGCAGCAGTCCTACATTGAGACACAGCCCAACATGATTAATTTTCCTGTTGGAATGGCTACTGCAAAACAGAGGGGGCCAACGAGGCTGTCATTTAATAGCTGTGTCCACTCACTTTTCTCCATGTGCCTGAAGAGGTACTCTCCCTCACCATATGCTTTACTATCACTGTGACAGCTGTGGACGGTGAAAGTACCAGCTCAAGAGAAGATAATCTTAATTCATCATCTTCTCTATTAGCAATTGCCCTTGTTCATTTCAAAATCAAGGTCAGTTTTATTTACCATATTTATATTTCAAAATAGCATCAACGTTCCAAGTACTACTGGCTATTCAGCATCAACTACTATTTAGTTACACAAAAACGTGAATCTTCACAGATTCTTGTTTCCCAGCTAAGCTTAGAATCACGTCCGATCAAACTAATTAAAAAATTATCTCAATTAATCCTTTGAAATGCATCAGTTGGTTCCCTCAGTTCACTCGCAGTTATAATAATAACAAAAATCTAGAGTTGAAAGTGTATTTCCTTGATTTTTACTTTTCAAAACATCTTGGAGAGCTAATTTATTATAAAAGATATCTAAGCATATTTGGAAAGCAAACTGCAGGTTAAGATACAGCTGCTTAAAGCTTATCGGCAATATCCTGAAAGCTATCACTTTCTGTAGTTTTGAGATGTCCCTAACAAGGGTTTAGCCACGAAATGTTAGGCACCGGAATGCACCGCCCTTATGCTCCTCAATCATTGCAGACAGCAAATTGCATCCTGAATGCACAGGTCTCAGCCCACTTCCCAGTCAGGCACTGAAACGAAAAGATTTCAGTTATAAAATCTCCTCCATATCTTAGGCAAACTAGCTTGTTCCAAAAATTGTACACCTCATGCAGAGGTAAAGCATCTACACTACACGTTTGCTTCCAGTAGTATATGTTTGGACCAGATGGTCTTCAGAGGTCCCTTCCTACCCAAACCACTCCATGATTCTGTGATTCTATGTTCTAATAAGCACAGAATATAGACTTGAATTTCACAGAGAACTGAGTTTTATATTGTTGTGAATGACAGAAATTTCAAAATAGTCTTCCAAGGGCTTTCAATATTTAACATGCCTGCAACATGTGGCAGAGGCCTCCTTGCTGGCTATTAAACTTGCTATGCGTGCAGCAGAGGCATTGCTGGAATGCAAATAGTTCTCACATGGTTATATTATTTCTGATATAGGCCTGTCTATACCACTTATTATTACTGAAAAGTACTACTAAGCTCTACTTACGTCTCTCAGCATCTGCCAAAAAGCTGCAAGCCACACTAGTTCCATTTCAGCTCTTCTATTTGTAACACATCTAATGAGCAGACGGTTAATTTTTGTGAGGGGAGAATAAAAAACAAAATTACTTTTGCTGGTGCAAGTGATTGAGGGTGCTTTAGTTTGTAAAAAACAGTTGTTTTGGACATCTGGTCTAATTCTTGACTGCAAATTTAGCTTTCTGTGTATTACTAGAGAAATATTATTATCCCGTATTTGTTTTCAAGTAAAACAAAAACCTGTTAGATATTGCTCAAACGTTTTAGATACTTAGCAGTTGGAAAATACTCCAAGACTAACAAAATTTTCTTTTGTGCCTGGTTCCTGTGTATTACCAGAACAAAGTCCTCATACCTCTTGATCACAAAGGGTATGTGTTTTTCCATCTTTATTATTGCCACCTCATTAAAAGACAGTAGACGAAGTTCCCACACAACTGTAAGTACCTCATCTGTGCAGTGAGTTTCTCAAAGTCCAAGACTAAACCTGAAGGCTACACAATACTTGAAGTGTGAATATTTGAACAGCGCTGCTGTTTGCTTCTGTAGTTTCTGAACTTCTTTCTTCCTTCAGAAGAAACTAGACCTAACGAGTATACTGGTTCCCAATTACAATTTTTTTCGATTCGACTGAAGAGGCCAGGGTGTCATTCAGACATTGAGGGACAGGAGCGTTCACCAAAGCAAGGGGAAAAACATTAGGTAACAAACTTTCTGTATGTTGTACTGTTAGGGTTCTAGGCGTTTGTAGCAATATGCAGACATTCTCAGAGGCACCTAAAGTAAAACATAAACATCACCTTCTTTATCTTTACTGTGATAAAATGCAAAAAATTAAGCTAAATGAACATACAAGCCCCTTCAGAAGCCTCAGTATTTGAAAGACCAGCTAGCTCACCGCACTTACCTCACTGGAAAAACTGTCTTCATTTATCAGATTAATAGAACGGAGACTGGTAGATCTGCAACATTCAAGTTGCTTCTTTCTGTTCTATGATGTGACTTTATAAAACATGAATTCAGAGTTGCTACAGTAAATTTTTAGTTAGTAAAATCCAGATGGTTATTTTAATACAAATTCTAAATTAAACCTATTTTCTTAAGCACCAAAACCAACACAATGAGCAACATATTTACAAATGTATAAAAATATTTATAGCTCCAGAAATTACTTATCATTGTACTTAATAGTAATGACCACTCTAAATTACCAAGAATAAAAATTACTTTTCAGTGATTTTTTTGGTCTTACTTTAAGCCAAATTTTGTGTGGGGAAATAGGAGGAAAAAGAAAAAAAAAAAAAAGCAGAAGTATTTAGGAGGAGAAATTCTGTGAGAGCATACAAGACAATGGATGTTTCTGAGCCAGAAGTGAGTTGCGGTTTTGGATCATTAACTAATAGCTCCGATGCTTCCTACTCCTCTCTACACAGACTGCAGAATCAGTATCATTCTTCAATGTAGCCCAAGTGTGAGACAAAGCAGAACTAATGTGAGAGGGAATGAAATCATACAGGCAACGGATTTATTTTCTATTCTCTGGAACATTAATTTAGGCTCTTTAACAAGCTATGTTTACTATACACACTCCTCTTATTCACATTCCTTTTCTGCTGCATTCCCTATTCTGTTACTGCTTTCCAAAGCCTTGATGATTGTACGGTGCAATACCAAACACTTCCCTCTGCAGTTAAGTGCACATATTTTCTGCTTTTAAACCTAGGAGAGCTCAGTGCTATAGCTGTCCTTTCCCAAACAGTCACAGAATCCATTATTTCTAGGTGCACTTTTATAGTGCTACCAAATCCAAGAAGCTGACATTTTTTATTTAGTACCCGTGGGCTATAATCATGAAAAATTTACTCCCTGAAATACAGTTGCATGCATTTCATATCCACCATTCTCATGATAAAAAGTAATTTCCTTGAGCACACTGGTAACAATGGTAACTTAATGAAATGTATCAACATAAAATAAACATGAGCGTGTAGCACATCTGAATTCTGCACAGTGAAACTACTATTCCATGTTCCTAGCAAAGATTTAAATGAGTAAGAGGCTTTGAAGCTTGACACATATCTCTAAAGGCATGGGAGAGGATTCAGGGAAACTGTCATTAAAAATAAAGTGCTATTAGTGACTACAAACCTCCAACAACACTATGGCTCACTGCAGGAGAGCTACCAGAGGCAAAACCAAGATGCCCAAGCAATGAAAAACAAGATAGTCAAGAAGCCCACATGTATTCCTGAGTGATAACTGAGGGAGGCTAAAGGCTACGTTTACAACGGAATCTGATATTAGATTGGTTTCCAGTTCCTATCCATCTGTCAAAAGCAAACGAGGACGATTATTTCTTATATTACACCAATGAAAACTGAATTATGATCTAAGAAACAATAACAAGAAAATAAAAATACGAGAATCTGTCCTGAATGATCCTCGAAGCCCCAGTGCGAGACAGCGGCCGGACGGCCGCCGCGCTGCCCCAGCCACGGGGGAGCTGTCCAGCAAAGCACAACCTGAAAGTTTCCACCGTGACAGAAATAAAACCACGTTTCAGTCAGGTTTTTTCACACAACACTTCGAAAAATAATGAAACTAAATTCTACTGAGTGATATGGCTCTATAGGACAAACAAATTATGAAGCCCTATTATTATAGGGCTCACAAATTATGAAGTTCTTGGGAAGTCCATATGTGATCATGAAAATACAACAGCTCAGACGCAACCTCTAGGTCAGAAAGCCCCTGAATCTCTTTGACAGCTATCAGGTAGAAATGTTTGCTCGGAAAACGTTCACCTCACCATCCTGCTTCCTTAAACATCTCATACCCACCAGAGTTGAAACTCCATTATGTGGACCTTCAGTCTGATCCCCCATGGCAGCTCTTACGGGAGAAGAGTTGATATTCACCATCTATTACCTGAAGGGAACAGAGCATTCAAAGAGACAGAAGGTGGCTTTTTCCACTCTTCATTGACCACCCTGTACTATACTGTAAAAGTTTTTCATGTTATTAACATTATTTGTTCTTTTTTAAACAGAATAAAAATTGAAGCTGACAAAATAGATCCTACAAAGAGGAGTTTAGAATGAACTGATGTCAGTATTGACAGTCATGTCTCCTGTGTTCTCAGCAGGACTTTACACCTACCTCTCTGCTAGATGTGCCTAGTCTCGCTATGATCATACAAAGGCCTGCTGCTGTCTTGCAGTCAGAATCATCTCGAAGGACCGCTTTTCAAACAGACACACTCTGTGTGTGCCGTAAAAGTAAATTGTTCTGTTTGTCTTCTACTTTGTTTTATGACCCTCATTTTGGATCTGTCTCTAGCACCTGACAGACACAGCATAACCTCAAACAGCAGCGTAAGTAAGGTCAACAAAGAAGTTTGGAATATTCAGTAGTCTGAGACATACTGGGCATTTCATGCTGTATGACAAATTTACATAAAGATACAGCCATAACCATTCATTGCAGAAGTTCGTAACAAAAATATTAAGATTAGCAGGAATTTGATATGAATAGAAATGTGCATACACAAAGCTTTGGAAGAAACATCAGAACAAGAGGTAAAAGAATAGCAGAGATAAAAAAGGAAGAACACCATTTTCTGTTACTTCTCCCAGCTGTAACATTGAGGAATGTGTTGTATGATGTTATGACCACAAGGTCTTTAACCAGACCACGGCACAGATGACTTATGAGCCCAAGACCCTGTACTTTAACAACACGAGGATAACAACAAGTTTGCAGCACACCATGTATGCCATTCCTTCGCCTATTAGCCCACCAGGAAATCAGATGACGTATATTTCAACCAAACATGGAAAACAGACAATAAAAGCAATTTTGCCTAAAGTTTATGGAAAATGAAGCAAGTAAGAGTTTGAAGCAAAGGACCGCACCATAACAACCACTGACTTCTAAGGCATATAAAAACATCTGTCCAAAGGCTTGTTCTTTGCTGCCCATTGAGAGGGACCCAAGAGACACAGTATGGACTAGACAGTCAGCATCCTTCGCCCTTCTGTTGCACAGAAGTGATGCTGGACAAACTACTTGGACACGTGTGCCTTAGTGCTTGTGAGTACGCGGGTTTATAAAATCATCACTATACATTATTTTGTATAATAACTTACATTCTTACATTCCCCTTTCTGCTAGATCTTGCACAGGTGGTTGTGCTTTGTTTGTGAAGGACAAAAGCCTGCAAAGTCACAATGAGTAAATATAGACTATACAACCCATGGCAAAAATGAAATCTCCTTTTTCACTCTGAAAAGGTGGGAAAATTAAGCCCACAGTGTGCATTTAATGCAGCGTTTCAAGAAGGTTCCTTTCCACTTCACATATGAGATGAGGCTCTGTTAACAAAAGGTTTCATCAAAGTACATTCTCTCTCTGTTAGCATCCAGAGTAACTAGGACTCGGTATACATTTTTGAAGAAGTCCATTAAAAATGCATCACAAACCCATAAATTTAACATTTGTTAAAATAAAAAATAGGTTTTCCACTAGGAGAAGCGAGCAGAGGTCTGACTAACATGACTGCACTGTATTAGTTCTCATACAAGAAATTCTAAAGGAAGTTTTCAGTTGCAGGCCTATCAAGCAAATGGAACAGGACATTTACCAATGCCCAAGGCAAGACTAAGAAAACCCATTCGATACATAGTTTGGTGAGAACATTCTCAAATACTGGAACACTAACAAAAAGGATGCCTTCATTATACATTTTTTATATACACTGACATTCATATGATGTATTATTTCTATGAGCTGGTTCCTCAACAGCTTTAGAATGGAAAAAAAAAAAAAAGCAATACAAGAATTTGCATACCACTGCCAATTTCTGGAAAAGTCATCAGAGATTACAAAAATAACTGCACTGAAGAGCTTACAAATCTTGTATTTCACGTTTGGGATCTTATGATACACTTCTAATAACTTCTAGAGAAATTCAGTTACTTGACTTCCAGGAGGCAAACTTGACATTCTGAACTAAAGGGAAGAAGGAAAGAGTTCAAAACTAACTTAAATCCAGAAAAAATCAAAACTAGAGTATCTATTCACTATATGACAGAAACTACAGTATTGTTAATTTTTTTTAAAAAAAACTTCAGGGGTAAACTCTCCATTAGTGGATAACAGCTGAACTACTAGTAATTTATTTCTGTTGTTCCATATAACAGAAGGATATTTATAATTTGCTCTCTGGAGCAAAGGAGAAAACGTGCAAAGATGCTGGTGGCAAAAGAGATATGTGACCCACTTTGTCTGAAAATTCAGATGAGGGGCTGAGACCTCAGCACTCTCAGAAACAGAGCAGTGACTTTGAGAGAACATTGGATTTATAGAAATAGTAAGAATTGCTACACATTTCTTCCCTGCTTTCATTAATTTGAACTGTCATCATGCTTTTGAATCAGAAAACGTCTATGCCTAATACAGCAATTATCCCTGTGCTACATTTCCTACCTTTACATAATCACGTACTCTTCATATCCTACTTGGCTGTAGCCAAGTGAGGTGGTAGGAATAACGTTACCTGAACAAATCCCTGGTGTGTGCTGAAAGGGCAGCAAGGCAAAACTGTCCGGCCATGCACGTACCCGCAGTCGTTACGCAGCTCTCAACAAGCCCCACCGCTAATCACTTGGGTTTTCTTGATCTTGACATCTGTGTAAATGGTATATTTAAGTGTTTCCTACTGACTTGTTAGTCAAGGCAATTTTCTGCATTCTCCATTTTTAGTATTTTCTCTTGTCTACTTGTTCTCTCAAACTCTCCATTCCATGTAATTTCCGCACAGACTGGTTGAGGTTGCAGGTCTGTGACGAGGATCCAATGATGTTCAGACATGCCATGATGTATCAGACTCTACCTAAACAAGAAGTGCAGGTTTCCAAGGGCCTTTGTGTCTATTACAGAAGAATCTCGGTCCAGCACCCTAGAATCCCTCCTGTTCTTTATTACCATACAGCCACCTATTGGCAGCTCTCAAAAAACAGGAAGTCTCGTTGCAGACCTTTAACCCACAATGTCTAAGACACTCTCCCTCGTGCTGCTCAAATTCTAACCCTTGGGCAGCCAGAACTACGTCACAAATTCTGAAAGTCAGTATAAATCCAGGATGCTAATCACCTAACAAAAATAGGACTATTTACTGCAGAAGAAAAGCCAAAAAACCAAATCCAAGGTACAGCTGTTTGCGATTTGATTAACCAAAGCAGCAAGTAACATAAATGAAACAAAAGGAACAATAAATGGGAATAAGGGGCTTACAGACACCATGTTAACAAAAGTAGAGCAAACAGTAAAAATGCACAGGAAAAAAAG
Source organism: Tauraco erythrolophus (assembly GCF_009769465.1). Classification (NCBI taxonomy): domain Eukaryota; kingdom Metazoa; phylum Chordata; class Aves; order Musophagiformes; family Musophagidae; genus Tauraco; species Tauraco erythrolophus. The sequence goes on from NC_141483.1 coordinate 16,275,962, forward strand.
TGTATATGTACCATAAGTTTTAGAGCAAACCATTCTGGAAAGCACATATAAGACACAGCTGCTCTCTTTCCATTGCTCTGTACCAGTGACACACACTACAGTCTCAGGAGGCCTGAGTTATTAGCACTCTCATGCCAGCATTCCAGTTTGATGTCAGAGAAAAAAAAAAAAAGGCAGTATCAACACTATGGACTTTGGAAAAAAATTTAAAAATACCTCTTAGAAATATCTAAATTTGCAAATATCTCTATACAACTTAAATTAGATCCCAGCCACTACTGAAATATCTGAGCACTGAGCGCCCTCTCATGTGCTTTGTTCAGTGTAATTCTGCACAGTTCCTCAACTTCAGGCTGTGAGTCACCATTCTGATAATATTAAGAAAGAAATTAATTCCCAAGATGAGGAAACTCAATCCTTGTATGCTGAGAAAAAATGAGGAATAAATATCTTGGTTTTAAGAACAAGTAAATTGAAAAAAGAAACCACTGAAGAGCTGAAAGTTGATCAGAAAAGTCACCCAGTGAGGCGAGAAAAAGAGGTAAGAACACATGCTAAGGTTTTAGTCCAAAACTACTGGGTAGTTTTAAAATCCAATACTGTGTAAGCAGATGAAGACAATCCACATTTCTTAAAATGCTATCCAGTGGCTATGTGCTTGGCTCTCAAAGAGCAGGTAACAAGACACTTCTTCTTGAGTACTACCCTTGCAGATCAAGCTTCATTTCTGAAATTCAGAAATACTTCTTTCTCACAGCTGATCTCTGCAAAAAAAATATCTGTATTTGTGCATTGGCTATACTGATATATGAGGAATAAAAAGCACTATACCATTCCTACACAGTAGTATAACTAGTTCTAGTGGGGAAAAAAAAAGTGGAGTAAAAAACTATCACCTTCCAGAAGAGGAATATACATTACAGCATTTAGACTAAGTAGAATAATTGTAGTTCAATTCCGTAAGAGAAAATTTTAAGTTGTTTTCTTCCACATACAAACAAGTTCCAGAAAATGCAGAAAGGAATAATGAAACCCAGCAGTAAATGTTTAGAAATTTTGTGTTGATTCATTGCATGCTGAGACTCAAGTACCTCTGTAAGGTTTTCAAATTCTAAGGCAGTAAGCTGATTTCTTAGAAATGAGCAGATTTTCCTGCATATTCATCTCAGAAAGACAACCATTACATGGGAATGTAAGATTTTTTTTTTTCCCCAGGATGCTATAACTATAGTGTCATCCGTCTGTGTCCCTCTGTCCCACTCCCATGTTGTACTACTGCTACTCTGTGAATTCACGAATTATGGAAAGGAACACGTATATCGCTTATCTGCAGAACAGCTTTCCCCTAGCAATACCATAACCATCACTTCTGGTGCAGAGAAAGTAATGGAATACTTCTCCCCTGAACTTGTTAGGAAAAATGTTAACTCTGTAAAGCTGTGAAAATACTACATGATGCTCATTATTTAAATACTGAATTAGAAAAACACCTGACACAGAGAAACGGATGATCCTGTGACTAGGGACTGGGTTAAACTTTATATTTCACAGACTCCCTGCCTGACCTTGGAAAACTTGCTTAAAGTGTGTCCAGCTATCCCAGGTCCAGAACCAAGAGCAATACAGCCACGTCCACGTGGTGCAACGCGCAAGGCCAGATACGTTAGCTCAGGTTACGGCACCGCGGCCACGCAGCTGTGCTGCCTTCGGAGCCACACTAGCAAGACCATGTTACATGGATGCAACAACACAGCTTGGCACTAACACAAATTATCACTAAAAACCAGAACAAATACTCTCCATCTCTCTACTCCCAACTGGTAAAGTGAGAACAGAACAACCACACCCACTTTCCAGACAGTAAGAATGTGTTATATGAAATGTGAGGGGAAAATTATGTACACATCCTACTACAAAGGATACACAAACTTGCCATTACATTCAAGAGTACTCTCAGAAAGCGGCACTAAGAAAGAGGGAGGGTGCAGAAAGTTGAGACAACTGCATTCCCTTAATCACAATAAACAACACACTCTTAATTTGGAGATCCACCTCAATACAGACCAAAAAGAAAGAAAGAAAAAAAAAAGTAAGTAAAAGTGACTTAATATAAGTAAATAGACCAAGATGCAGAGCATTCTTCCACCACTGGATTAGTGATGCTTACTTTAGCACATGGCCCTGCTTGACTCTACCAGAAACCAACCAACCAAACAAAAAATTACTCAAAGAGGAGAAAAGGGAATGGATGCAAAAAAGGCATTGAAAACAGCAACAAAAAACTCTAACAATAAGAATACAGGATAAAAACATATCTGGAGTGCTGTGACCAGTTCTGAGCTTCCCCACAGAAGAGAGAGGGATAAATTGGACCAAGTCAAGGAAAAGGTCACGCAGATGATTATGGGACCGGAGCATCAGTCGTATGAGCAGAAGGTGAGACACCTTCAGTTGTTTAGCCTGGAGAAGGGAACGTTTCAGTGGCTGGGGTCTTACTAATGAGTATGAATGCCTGATGGGGGACAATAAAAGAATGGAACCATGCTCTTCTCAGTAACATCCAGGGAATGGACAAGAAGCAACGGGCACAAATTGCAATACAATAAATTCCAGTTAAATATGAGGAAGAAAACTTTCTGGTGAGGGTGGTCAGACACTGGAACAGCTTGCCCAGAGAGGTCGTGGAGTCTCGGTCCTTGGAGATACTCAAACCCGACTGGGCTACATCTTGGACAACCTGCTCCAGCTGACCCTGCTTTCAGCACAGGGACCGCGCTACAAGATCTCCAGAAATCCCCCCCAGCTTCCACTATGCTGTGACTCTGCAAGATGAAAAGATAGAAACAAACACATGAATCTCAAGGTAACGTAGCACAGCAAGTTCTAGCAAAGCAAAAAAAAAATCCGCTCAACAGTTTTATGTCCTGAAAAACTGGAATGCATCTTTCTGCAAATTAAAGTCAGATTTTAAGCCGGAGGACAGGACTGGAAAGTTCCTTGCTCATCAAATTAAAAACAAGAGGCCTATTCATGAAAAAAGTTACGTGGTCAAGTCACATTCTTTGCTCAAAAGTTTTACATGCAATTGAGGGTGGGCACTCTACTTGCAGCTCATTGAGAAACTTTTAGGTCGTTGCGGATTGCTGCAGCACACGAGGGTGCTTTTACAAAGATGTGCGAGCAGTCAGCACAAGTACAAGAGGAGCCTCCGCAATGTCCCTTTTCCTTTCGAAAGGACTGCTCACGTGTCTAACAGCTGGAGTCACTTAACAAAATACCAGTGCAAGCTATTCGGTTGAACTCCCCTACAGTTACATGACATCATCTAAAACCCTCCTGCATTTCAAACACCCAAAGGCCTCATGGCTCAAAATCCCCCCTTCTTTCTGTTCTTTCAGATTTCTTCTCCATCTACACATACAAAGCTACATTTTTAGACGAAGTGGAGGAGATAGACAAAGATCGTAAGAGAAACTCCAGACTGATGAAAAGTGGCAGTAATTCATTCCAGTTACTTCTAGATAGCGTATGCACAGGGCATTCCTTTTGCATCAGCTACATTCTCCAGACTATTCACCTTCTCTCTAAAAGGTGTTGCAGCTCAAAAACAGTTTGATATGAAAAAGTGTCACTGTTTCAAGAAATAGTATTTTCACCTGCTCTGTGGCTTAAACAGTTGCACATAATCACAGACCACTGTTGAATCCTGGTCTTCACCTGTTAGCCAGCTTGGTTCCCTCTCATTCAGTCACCTATTGTGCTCTTCAGGGAACACTGCTACTCAAAACACCAGTACCTGGGGCTTCAAATAGCCTAGTGCTACTGAATTTTTCAGTCAGCATCCTTCTACTCACATAGAACAAAGAAATAAAATAAAATCAAGGTAGCCCTCAGAGTGCTGAAAATATTAATCCTTGTGGTTCTTGCTTCCATGTTAGAGTCTGGTCGTGAATGTCCTATTAGCCAAATGCATTCAACGAGTCCAACAAAGTCATTTCATCTCCTGTTAATGAACAACTTTTCTGTCAGGAGATTAAGATCATAAATCAATGCCAAAAAGCATTTAGTTATTCTCACCCAAATACTGCCTGCTCTTCCCCAAAGACCAAATCTTAGATCAAAAGAGGTTACTTTGGAATTTCACTAGGCACAGTTCCCATCTACATTCATACTTGCGGATTATCTCTCAAGAACAGAGATTTTTCTCCTCACATTATCTGAGGGTGGGCTGGGAAGCATAGTCCCAAGTTTTTGAGCTCGGACAGCACAAAATGTTTGCCAAACCCCTCAAAGCAGTATAGAAGTTAACCATGTGTAAGTAACAAGGCAAACGCAGCCACTCCAAGTGACATAAAGAAGGAAAATGGCATGGTTATGTATTAGAATTACGGAAATTCAACACATGCCTTAATTTGGTCAAGGTTAAATTAACTCCTGTTTTTTGTACAATACTCAGAAAGAAGTTGGGCATTTGTTTTATGTGGTTCGTTTGGTGTTGAAAATCACTAGACCTCTTGTCAAGGGCCTGGTCAAACTGTTTCCACTTGTGAAGGGGCCTGTTTTCCCATGCAATCAAAACTAGTATCTAGTTACTGCTAAATGAGTTACCGTGCTATGAAAGCATTAAATGAACTTGAACGTGATGGAGTTTGCTCAGATCACATTTGGCTTTCCTTTTGTATGTAAAAGATCTTATATCAACCAGAGGAGGCTGCTTTCTATTTGCATCACCTGCTTTACTTCCTATGCAATCTCTCAGGTAAACTTAAAATAAATTAAACATCACCTGTTTAACAGAAATTCTGATTTGACAAGCTCAACAATGAGAAGTTTCTAACCAACTTGTATATAAACTACCATCAAACCCCTACAAAATAAATATCTCTGCATACCATTTATAGCTGCCTGACAACCTACTTCCATTACCGTGCTAAAACACTAAAACAACCTCCAGTTCAAAGAACTGGGATTTAAAAACCTACCTTGTTTCAAAATAGAGTTGGATCGATTTATGAAAGGGATTGTATGACAATTGTCTAAATGGGACTGGATTAAATTATTTGTTTCGGTCCTTTTCAGTCACATACTACCTGTATCACTGAGTATGCAGAAAACAAGGTTCCAAAACCAGTTCTTCAGTTATGACAACTACCTATTTGGTGGGTTCTCTTTCTTTGGGCTAAACAGAATAATCCATGTTTCTAAAGACAATAAAACCCACAAACACAAGTTAAAAGCTCAGAGTCTTTCATAAGTCAAAACAGAATATCTTCAACTGAAAATGTTTCCTCGATCTCCATTTCTGTACCAGGACACAGTGGACCAAACCAGGCTACTCATCTCTCTCAACCAGTGACTTGTTGATAATCCAGAAATAACATGCCCTCTCTACCAGCAGAGCCTTTCATCTGTTCAACTGCACAGACACATTGCAAGAGAGCTTTTAAAACTTGGCAGGATTTTACTAGCAACTAACATGAGAATGTCTCTTGACATCAAACAGCAGCAAGTGTTCTGTCACTGGGATTTTCTTTCTGATTCAAGGAGAGACAGCAGGCTGAAAAGAAAACTCCAATCAAAAGAGCAGTGAAAATACAGTTTCTAAAAGATTATCAAGTATCTTTTTTAATTCTTCTGTATAAATTCACAAATTATCCTTGTGTAACTGTACTGATGACCCAAAACCATAAAAATATCCATGTTCTTGCTAGATTTAGGTTGTAATTTCTATCAGGTAACAGTTTTACAATCTGCTTCAATTTACTTTCTGCATCAGGTCCAGCCTTCTTTCCCTCTTTATTCCAAGTAATTCAAAGTGCTCATTTAGAAAACTCATATCAATAAAGACTTCAGTATGACAAAGTCATCAAAGCCAAACTTGTAATAGCATCAGCTGGAACAGGAGAAAAATAAATTCAGAGAATATTGCATGTTTGAAGACTGGATACTCAAAAAAAAAAAACCCAACCGAAAAAAAAACCCACCAAACCCAAACCAAACAAACCACAAACTAAAAAAAGAAAAAGACGCATTGCAAGATGATGAGAATTACAGTGATGGATGGAAATATCTCTGACATCACATACCTAAGAACCACCGTGAAATAAAAATATTAATTTCCACATCGTACACATTTCACAACTAACCACACATGGCTGGACCTGACTTTTAAATATTTACCTACGAATCACTTTGCATAATTCTACTTCTCAAAGGCTCTTATGAAGTAGCTATCACTCCTCAAGTAAAATGAGTCTAACAATCAGATTTAGTCAGTTAAACACGTGAAGTTGCTTACAGGTTTTGAGCTTCCCCTGTAAGAAAGGTGACAAAAAGGAGCTTTCATGCAAGCTACAAGCACACACTCGGTAGTAGAGCTCATGCTTTCATTTATGCTAGTAGGAAAGTGATGAAAGGCAGTATAGTAACAGAAAACAAGCCTAATACTTGGGAAAAAAAACATGTATCCACCGACACTAGCAGAACTAGCGAAGACGTAGCACAAGAAAAGGAACAGCATGGGAAGTAGTCTTTTTACTGTATCTCCTGGGGAAAGCCATAAAAAAAAAACCCACATCAGTAAGTCTTACCAGATACCTCTAGTCTCTCCAGCTTCATGGAGAGGAAAGAGCCTGCAAACCTGGGGCAACGTTTTAATATTCAAGACCAAATATGTTGTGCTGGCCTGTGCCCATGGGAAGCAGCAGTGACAAACCTGCACATGTCACAAGAAATGCAGATAGGCAACAGCTGTTACATAAAATTATAAACAGCCACCCATGGCATCTTGTAACCAAAGCAAGGTTGATAGTTATTTTTGGGAATTAGTCACAATTATTTCTCCCTAGAAATAAGACAAGATCTTTATTGCAATTTCAAAAATTACACCCAAACCTCCTCAGTCAACACAAAACACTTATTCTCCAAGAAAATAAATTATCATAATAAGCCCTATTTTTCATTACTCAAGTTTTTCAGTACTAAAAAGTTTAGACATTCAGATGGTAAAGATAGAATAAGTATCTTAAATTACTTTTTTGCCCAGTGTAAAGTATCAGAAATGTAAAACTTTCCTGTGCTTCTGAGAACTTGAAGTCAGAGGCAAATCAATTGGTAGCAGAAGTTGGGAGTGTAACCTTTCCCCAGTGTTACATGCAACATTATCATTAAAACCTCCTTCTGTTCTCCCTAATTAGGTATAAAGACACATACGAATTTATTCTTATTCTGCCACATGTTCATAATTTTTTCCAGTAGCCTGAGAACTGGAATGATGCAAATGCTCAGACATTTATTTTAAATAAAGCCAGCTTTTTTTTTTTTTTTTCCTTTTAGGCACTTTGAAAACCAAAGGAAAAAATACTCTCACCACTATGTTGTATTACCTCCTGTGCTGGCACCTGGACACAGGTTACCTTAATTAAACCCCCACACATGCCTCCAGGGCTGCTACTTTCCGATTACAGAAAGGTTTTTGAACATCTCCTTTCCCAGCTGGTCAAAGGCAGAAAACACTTAGGCAGTTGGAAAATTCCACAATACTTAGAAAATGCTACGATAGCATTTACTATTAAACTCTGTGCATGCCATAGTTTTGTTGCTATTTGTGTTTTTGTTTTAAAGTCACTTTTCAGAATGATTCTTTTGGTATGAGTACCTTCTAACCTGTGTACATCTGGAGGCTTGCAAAGTGCACAGTAGACAAAACAAGTGTGCTTGGTTTGTTTGGCAAGTTTGGCTTAATGTTGCCAACAAAAAAAAACAAACAGAAAGTCAAACACCACAAATGCTAAAGACAAAGCCATCCCTGACACTTTCTGCGTGACTCAGACAAGGGAAATCAAGCACTGCCCAAGCAGAGGGCCTGGAAGACCCTGTACTGATTGCTGCAGTTGCAGTCCCAGTGCTCCAACTCGCAGCAAATTCCTGAGCAATTCCGCTCACGCGTATTATCAGATGCGGCCTCGAAACGCAGAGCAAAACTCCCGACTGCACAGCCCGGCGCGGCGCGGCCGCCCACCAACAGAGCCGTGGGGCCGCAGGGGCACCCCGGGGGGCCACAGGGGCACCCCGGGGGGCCGGAGGGGCACTTCGGGGGGCTGGGGCCCGGAGGGGCACCCCGGGGGGCCGGAGGGGCACCCCGGGGGGCCGGGTGCTGCACCCGCACAGAGGACCCTGGTGGCCAGGCGGACGCTGGCCGCTCCTCGGGCTCCACAGGTGCTCGGTCTCAGCTTCCTTCTGCATGTGTAGCTGATGTAATAACAAACCTTCTAGCCACCAGAAGATCAAATTCAGATTTCAGTGCAAAAGAATAAAAGACAAGTGTGTGGTTTGTTTGGGTTTTTTTAAAAAGCAAAAAAAAAAAAGCACAACAGCCAAAACCCTGATTCTTATATGCCTGAGGAAATGTCTATGTGATTTGGACAAAGCGCATCTCAGCCACCACATCTTAATATAACAAATGAAGTGTCTGCTCCTCACCTTACAAATATTTCATGTTTTTAACTTAGCACAGACTGAAACACACCATTAGGAACTCAAGTCAGGGTGCGACTCGTGCTCCACCCAGGCCAGTCCCTGCCAATAGCTGTCGGCAACAGATGCTTCCCAGAACGACACAGGAAACAGAAATCTGAAAATACAAGTTAGCCTTCTCTCTCATCCTCCAAAAAATTTGCACTAATGAGTGACCCATGCCCACAGAAATTAAAGCTTATTTCTCATCCATCTACCCCATCCTGGACTTTTTGGTAATTCTGATGCTTTCATCAAGTTTCCAGACCCTTCCAAGTATGCCTACACTAATGGTTTCTGTAATATACTGTGATAACCAACTCCCACACAGCACGAACAGAGTATTTGAAAGTAACATTTCTTTTCATCCATTTTAAATGCCACCTTTCAACTTGTTCAGATACCTCTTTACTATTGCATTATAAGAACGAGCTGCTCTGTGTAATTTAGGTGTACTGCTGCAACATCACGGACCATCTGCTGTAGCTGACCCTGCCTTGAGCAGGGGGTGCTGGACTCCAGAGGCCTCTTCCAACCTCAGTAATGCTGGGATTCTCAAACACCAGAAAGTTTTTTGCTCAAAGACATTTCATTCCCCATCCCCCAAAGAAACTCTGAACTCAGAAAATGCTTCATAAAATCACAGAGAATGTGAAGATTGGAACCAGCCTCCCACAGGGCTTCCTAGAAACAGCCGTTAGGGAAAGGAAGATCTGGGGGATTTCAATGAAAAACTTTTTTTTCTTTTTTAAACATAAAGACGTAAACATCAAAATATTGCTCTACCAAGCAAAACCTGCAGAATTTAATGTATCTACTTTTGTATATTACAAAAATGCAAGTAAAAACATCTGAGAAGTACAGCAGAACACACTGCCCAGGACTGCAGCTTTCATTGAAACAGTGACCACAGACACCATAAACGCTATTTTACGTGGCTGGGTCTAGCGGAGCAAAAACTACCAACACAGGACATAGGTTAAGTACGTAAACATGTAAGTCCTTGTGTACGAGGAGAAACACAGTCAAGCCCAGTCAATAAAAAATAACAAAAATATATCCAAGCAACTGTGGGATCTGAAGCATTTCCGACAGGTGCAGGCCCAGACATTTGTAGTGTAACTGAATTGAAGAGTATTTCCAAAACTTTATGTACATTTGAAGGCCAGAATACAGATCTTTGATGATAATGGGTCTTTTTACTTTTATTTTTGACTATCAGGAAAAAAATCACCATTCAAGCTTTTCTTCGAATATTTTGGAAAAAAATATGTTAAGTGTTACCTCCGCATGTGCCCCATGTTTCTTCAGCAGTTATAGAAGATTCAAACCAGCACTGCTGCAAACAGCAAAACCTTTCGAAGAGGCATGCTGGATCACTCAAGCCATGCCGTGCATGTTTGCAGAGGTGCATTCTGGCTGCTGTGTTTCTAACAATTTCAATACCACAAAAAGGTTTTCGAAGGCCAAGATCTGCATGCCATATTCAGCCAGGCTATTCATTGTCCATGTCTAGGTTACAGTTGCAGTAGATAAGCAGATGTATTTGTACAAATATACCTGAAATATATATATATTTCATATATAAGCTATATGAAAATATAAGCTGTATGAAAATTCAAATTGATAGACAACTGTGTTTGAAAGCAAGAACAATACCTTTCTCGATTTCTACACTGTTTATTTTCAGTTTTATTTCCCAGTAGTTTTTGGTTTTGTTTGCCATCCTCTGAAGAAAGGATCAGCTTAATGTATTGGCCTGGCTAGAGAGTGAAAATACATTTATTTCAAACACGTGTAAGATTGTGATATTTCCCATTAGCACTGTAAATGCGGGTGTTTAAAAAATAAGAATGTAAGAATTAACAAATTGCATACGCAAGATAAAGGAGGAAAAGAAATAAATACATTTACATTTAGTAGCTTAAGTCTCAGAAAACTTGGATTCAAATTAATTTTCCAACTTCAAGCAAAAGGAAGCTGAGTTCTGTATTTAATACTCAGGCCTTTCAAACAGAACACCAGTTGTACCTGTTAACGCTCCCCCTTCTGGCTAATTAATAAAATTGCTTACATTTTATATGCATAAGTTTTCATTTTCCTGGTTATGTTCTATCACTAAAAATCAAATAATTATTTTTAAAAAGTCTACAAAGCAGCTTTGATATTGCAATATGCAACATAAGCATTCAATTTTAGACAGTGTCCTCCTGTTGTCTCACACTGACAAAGTTGCATACACAAAAAAAATAATCCATGTACTATGCAGGGACAGCTCAGCAAACCAAGCCTGACTAACCATCATCTAGACCTGTAATAAGTTTATAAACACCACTGCATATTTTCTGATATCAGATATCCAATCCAACCTGAAATTTCTGTGTTCAAAACATACCAGACTAGTTAATCAGTCCCCAAAGTACACCCTTCCTTGTTCTAGCTAAAATTAGAATTAATCGACTAATAAACACACAAATACATGTTTCAGAAAACATAAATGTTGAAAATGAGGAAAACATACAACACACAACTGAGCTGCCTCCATGCCAGGATTTCCTGTCTCTGCTGCGGTTTCCACAGCGCTGCTGTTGGCGAAGCACTGCTCCCAGGAATCGGGACAGTGGCGAAGCACATCGATGCTGCCCGGCGTTCCCACTGCTGCCACCCAAACAGAGGGTGGGCATTTCACAAAGTAATCAGAGTCGTAAGTAAACACCTTATTTATCTGTCAGTAAAACTGGAAGAGGAACAAAAAACCCACCCAGAAGCCAGGATAACGTCTGACTTGACCTCTTCCTCATCTGACCAAAAGCTGTCTTCCAGTTCAGTCAGAATACTCATTTATATTTGTGTCCTTCAACTAAATAAAACAGAAACAGACTTCTCTGTGGTTTTTCCATAAAGGAAGGAGAATAATCCAAGAGCTCCAGCTACTGCAAGCACCAAAATCCCTCTGCTGCACTGCCCTTTTCTGCCACCATTCCACAGAAATGCCAAAAAAAATTGAAAAAAACACAGTTCCGTCTAGAGAGATGCAGAATTCATCAGTCCATACAAGCAGATAAATAGCCACCTCACTGCAGTAAAATAATTAAAGCCATTAGTGCTTCTCTTACACACTGACTGAGGTTAAGCACGCAGGGACGGTTGCTACAGCTGGTGCGTAGAAAGCAGAAGAATTTCACCCTGTCTCTGTCGTTGGCGGATCTCCGCTAACACGTGTGGCTTTCAAGGCTAACAGGCTTGCACTTTCAACTGGACGTTCCAGTGAGCTTTCCAGACACTGACCCCTTTCTTTGCCCTTGCAAAGGCAAAGTTTGCTCAAGGTTAGGTGGACATTTAATACAGGAATGGAATCAAAACAGAGTTAGTTCATGATTTTAACTCTATAACATAGTGTCATTTTTTCATTACTAAAAATGTGGGGTTTTTCAAACTATTCCACCTTAGTAGTGCATCAATACACAGTCTATTATTTCCATATTTACCTGATTGATAACAATGCCTTCGTTTAACACAGCAAGCCTTTTAGCTAGAAAATCTTCTGTTCCATCTTACTTTCTATTTTGGTCCACAAATCTATTCCAATGAATCATTTCAAAGGTCTTGTTATACTTCTATCTCTGGCTGGCATTATGAAAGTATTCTTTTATGAAGTCTTTTCATAACTTTTCATCTAAGTGAGCTCTACAGTAAATCACTACCAGACTTCTTAGAAACAGGATACAAAACTAAGCAAAAGCACCTGTGTGTGCTTTTACACTCTCTGACTCCCTGCCTTCGGACAACTGACCTGGAAATCTAGAGTTTAAATGATGGTAATGCAATTTTCTTTTTTTAAACAAAGTCCTTCACGAAAATTGATGCGAAATCTTTTATGACATTTGGTAATACAAGACAGAAGTTAATAAAAAAAAAAAACACAAAAAACCAAAAACTTAAAAGTTTATAAATCATCTCTCTGCCAAAGCAAGAGTTTCTTTCTAATGTGAACTGATACAAACAGTAAACTACAGACAGGCTTAGCAAAAATGACAGGGAGAACACATTAAAGCTTTTTAAGAAAGATTAAACAGGAGTATAAAAGTCAAAAGAAAAAGAAAGTACAAAAGTTAAGTGTGAAAACGTGAAAGAAAAGCACAAATTAAAGTGCTGCAATTCAAGATAGCAGTTCCAAAAAATAGGATCAACAAAAGGGAAGGATCTCCCCTGGCCCATGGTCTTCCTTTTGTGATAATGAGTGGGCAGAGCTTTAGAAAACACTTCCAATAATGTTCTTCTAAAGCAATTTTCCGGTCTCACTAAAGAGAGAAACTTAAGAGAAGATTTCTTCACTCCAGAAATTCCAGAGTTCAGATACCAAATTTTGACTGGGGGGGTGCAAGGGAGAAGAAAAGTCAGGCTCTTTTCCTTGAGAAAGAGGCATCAAATTAAAATCCCTGCAGGATGCTCTCTCCTGGTGAGAGACTGGAAGAATTACAGCAGGAAGATGTGCCCAGCAGACAAGCTGTCACAGCCTGCACGGGACTGAGGGCCGAGACAACAGTGACACTGGGCACACAGGTCGTACTGATGAAAAGATAACACCAGTCTGCTGCCCTCAAACACACTCGGATGTTGCAATCCCTGTCATTCCTTCCGAGGGGGAACGAGCAGACACACGCCTGTTAGCAAGGTGATGTCTCTGGAGCTGCAGAAACAGCAGCTCTCGCCGTACTCAGTCCTCAAACCATATACACATACCTAGGAAAAACATTCGAGAAAGAACGCTGGTTTATATATATCTTTTATACAACAGCTTCCAGTTCCATATGGAAATAGACTATGCAGGCATGAAAAAATAGTGAGCCTACTTACTGCAGCAGAGCAAATGAAACGATGGGCACTTGGGAAATGTAATCGCTAAGCAGCTGGCCACTAGACTAATACTCATGTTTTAGTTAACGTACTACTAAACATCCAGACAAGACACAGGCAACGAGCGACGAGCAAAGGGAGAGCAGGCGATGTTGTTTAAAGCCACACACACAATCTCAGCACATGGAGCTGATATGAGCAGGGATTGGATTTGTGCTTAGAGCACACGTAAAGTACTTAACAAGAGTCTTAAAGAAGCGTCTGATAAGGCTTTTCTAGAAGCTAATAAACAACTGAAAAACAGAATACAAGACTTCCAGTAATCTGCTTTGAAATAAAAGGAAACTTAACTTCAGTAGTTTGGAGTCCAGTTGATGGAGAGCATTACGCTTGCTACCTGCCATAGTTTCTGAGGAGAGAAACTAGGTGATGAGTCGGCACTTACATCGCATCTTTAGCTAAACTGGCTAGTAAGACTGTGTGAGGGACAGAGAGGAGAAGTGGAATCTCGAGCAGGTGCTATTAAACTTCATTAGCATGTAAAAGGCCAGCCAAGGGTGGCTGAAAACTGAAAACAGTTTAATACTCAACAGGAAATTCAAGCCAAATAACTTTTAAATACAAAAGATATTATTATCTGGAGCTTTTGGCAAAACCAGACTTCAGAACAGAAAGATATGTACTTGCTTACATTAAGTGTTACATATGTGAACAATGATCCCAAAGCAGTTACTCCTTCCCCAGAAGACAAATACTCTTTCTTACCTTTGGCCACTTGGGATTTAGAAGTCGTGCTTTGATCGCATCATCCAGGGCCTTGTCATACTGTTGGATTTTCATGTAGGCTGCCGAACGGTTACTGTAGAGAATGCAGTTCTGAGGATCAACTCCCAAAGCCTCATTGTACAACACGATTGCTGTATGAAAATCACCATCGTGGCAAGCCTGATTGCTCTGACGAACTTTCTCAACAAATTCAGCTTTGCTCAACATGGGACTGTCAGGACTTCTTCCAGAAGATTTTGATCCAAAGAAAGAAATCTGAGGGGAGGAGGAAGAAATTACAGATATTGTATGTTAGTGTTAAGAAATGCTACTTGGGAAATTTAAAAAAGAAAAATCAACATATTAGAACTGTACAGCAGAAATTAAAGCCACCAGCATTACTGCAGAACAAATTATGAATTCAGAATCAAATTCTTAAAACAGTAATTGTTTATCTACTGACCTTTTGCAGGGTACAGAAGTAACAGAAGAGAGCCTTCTAAAACATATCATTGCTTATGAAGGATGTCTTCTAGAAGACATATTGCCTTCTTCAGGCACAAAACCAGCTGTACTCTATTTTAGTATGCTGCACTCCACACCTTCACAAATTTTTCCTCCTTGGCCATGCTATTTGAGTCCACAACACAAGCACAGTCACTAGGTAAGGAAGTTTCTCTGAATAGGTGGCAGGTGTGAATGTGAAGATGATGCCAGTGTACGTGACGTTCGATACACAGATCACACAGAAGCTCATGCATGCAAAGACAATGGAAGAATGTATAAATTCTCTTCCAGCCAAAGAACTTGCACTGGTACCTCTGCTCACAAACCTCTACGTCCAGCCACCCGCAGGCTGCAAATTGCTCATAAATGGGAAGGGAAGGATGAGTCTTTGGAACTAGGTATACTCACAGAAATTAGCAGGGCACGTGACTTATTTTAGCAACAGAACAGTCATCATCGGCAGAGCCACCTTCCCACATTGTCAACTTCAGGCAATACGAAATAACAAAGAAAAACACGTTTAAGTCTTCTAATGACAAAGATTATTACTTAAAGTGAGCTGTAGAAAGTCCCAGTTCCATTGATTTTGGTACATCCTTTCTCCTCATTTAACTTTCCACATTCCTTTTTTTGTCAGCCAGTCATTTGCAGTCAGCAGCTGGTTTCGTTACGTATACCCTACTCTCTCCCAAGGACACTCAAAAACTCAGCAAGAGTTTTTGCACAACTGATTACAAGATAGCTGTGAATTCTGCAGTAACCGCATTTGGCGACAGGTAACACCTACGTAAGGTCACATACAAAGTACCCGAAAATATTGAGTCAGGGTTTAGACTACTATAACCGAGGTTGGTGTCATCCATCGTCAGTCCTGCAGACCGGCAAAGCTTAAGAATGTCACGTATTGTTAGCACAACACAACTGCAGGGCTTGAATATATTACCAGAGCAAGTTGAGGCATATTTTTAGGTGGAAGGGTAACCGAGCTGCAAATTGACATCCTGTCTCAAGCGTCAAAATGATCTACAGACTTTTCTTGTTATTTTTCTGAAATCGAACAACAATAGAAAAGCATCAAATTCGAAACTGCTGATCTCTTCTTTTCCATATGATTATACCCACTTTTTTCTGACAGGTGTTTGTCCAAACTGTCTCTACACTTTTCTACTGAAGGTGACTCCAGGTTTTAGTTGGGCAATCTCATTACACTGCTTCATTATTTTCACCATTAAAATATTTTTCCTAATATGCACCCCAAATCTTTATATCAGTAAATGTACTGTTTCTTGTCCTGTCTACAGCAGACCCAACTAAAAACTTTGTTCCTCTCATCTGTGTCATTGCCCTTTATATAGTACTCCTGCTAATGTAAGCTAATATGTAGCTTGAATTATTATTATTATTAACGATACTATAAAAAGCAAATTTCTGCATCCTTGAAAATTCGTTCCATATGCAGTACATATTTAAACACACTGGCATACTTTTTTGCTACTTCAATCGAGTTTACAAACAGCAACTTCATATATTCTCAGGCACTGGCAGGTTAGAGCATCAGCCCAAAGGTCAGAGCTGCACACGCCGCTTTGCGCCAAGCCGTGCGATAACTCCCACGTGTGTGTGACCAGAAACTTCATCATGCGGCCAGTTTGCCAGGACCTGAGAAGTTGCAAGAACAATATGAAGATTTAGCAGCTATTACACGAGCAGATGTTCAAACACAAAGATCAGGAAACCCTGAGAAAGCTTATTAGTCACCAGAAGCATAAATAAATCAAAAGGAATAAATAACTTGAACATAAAATCATAACTTACAGCACTATTCTGTAAAAAAAACCAAACAACCACCTCATTTTAGTAAATTTCCTAATGAAATATACGTCTAGGCTTCTGGAGCATATTGTTTTGAAAATATTTTACTACGTAGGATTTTCACTGTAATTAGAGACAAAAGTATTTTAAATATGAACTTAGCAACAGGAAGGAAATTGATTTTTTTTTAAAAAAAAAGTCTTTTCTAAAGAATTTTCTAAAAATGAGAAGCAACTGTGAGTTTCCAGTACCGAACTTGGAGAGATCTGCAACTTTAACACCAGTTAAATCCATGCTAATTTGAGCTACGCTACATGTTGCTAAAAATTGTAACAAGAACTATGTAATCCATAGCTAAATTTAAACAGTACTTTTTGGTTCATACATAATTTTAAAAACTAACGGTTATGCAGACTAAATCATGCTCTCACTTACACTTTTGCAAAATACTTCAGTTAAGAAACAAAATTCTATTTTCAAGTAAATACACCAAAACCAAGAAAGAACTAAGTTGTACAGATGTTATTTTTAAATACATTGAGAAACTAACCTGATTTCACTGCGACCACACTGCAAAACACTATTCGGATCATGTCACAATCCTTTCATACATCTAATGTCAAATGTAATAATTTACAACAATTGAAAAGCTGTGAGCAATACGCATGAAGTTAGTGCACATTTTTCATTCCCACTTTCCTCACATCGGTGACCTCGAAGCTCCTGTCAGCCC
This sequence comes from Tauraco erythrolophus, assembly GCF_009769465.1. Lineage (NCBI taxonomy): Eukaryota > Metazoa > Chordata > Aves > Musophagiformes > Musophagidae > Tauraco > Tauraco erythrolophus. The sequence goes on from NC_141483.1 coordinate 16,293,150, forward strand.
TTCCTCAAGAAGTGCCTCAAGTAAAGATACTACACCAACTAGTGATGAAGGAGGAGATAGCCAAAAGAGACCACGACACTCTTTCTACGTTTGACTTTTTATGAAAAAAACTTTTTCTTCAGTCATGCATAAGCCATCCTGAGTTACTGTTGCTCTCCCCCTTCTGGGTTTTGATCATTATGCCTGTTGGTTACACGGCATCCCAAATCAAACTGGAAGCTCACTGAGACTGGGTGACTCCTCCTTTGAGCACCTGGGCCCATGAGGTCCTTGATCCTTTTGGACCACATTGTACTAAAAGATAATAAAAACTATGATCTTTTTTATAAGGTGAGCAGTCTTCCAACACAGAATTATTTTATTTTCCATTATATATACTATTTATCATAGATAATTAAACCCTTCTTTTGTAAACTTCTGAGGAAACTGGAAGCAGGTTAACATTTCAAAGCTTCAGTCAGCTATATGTAGGGCTTATTAAGAGGGATTTTCCCCAGTGCACAACTGGTCAGGCATGTTCAGGGTAAAGGATGGGTTCTACTTTATTCTAAAGGATTAACCACCAAATAGCTGGAGACAATTTATCTAAACTCTAAAATGGTACCCTGCAGCCTCTTTCTCAGGTGTCTGCTGGTCATATCAACCATCAGACTAGGAAATATATACAAAATTATATCAGCAAGGACATTAGCAAGAGAGAAAACGGGGGACTGCATGAGTGTGGGTGTCACCTGCAAATTTCTGGGCGAATTTGCCTAGTGAATTCAAGATACTGGCTACACATTTGTCTTTCTCATTTTCTGACTGTGGCACACAACTTTCCGTGCCTCTCAGATCTAACTGCTCTGGGCACTACGCTGGCGAGCAACCAAAACTGTACACTAATGAAGCAAAGTGATAGTCAAATGTAAAACTAACTGCCCACAGCACAAAGGAATCTTCAGTGTATTCTGGGAAATAAATAGCAGGTAACACTCAATGTCAGCGAACACGAAGTGATTGGGGAAAAAAAAAAACCCTTAGCTGTTACCACAATAACCGGCCCCAAACATACCCTTACCGCTAACAAAAGACATTTTAGAGCCCTTAGAGAAATTCTCCTGGAAGCATCGTCTCCATGCTCACGGACAGTCAAGGACACAAGTAAAAGAATGAGAATTGCTGGGAAAGGAGAAACAGGAAACGATTATGCCATTCCAAAAGTTTACAATAGGAAGCACATTTTAAATACCGTGTTAGTTTTGATCCCACCACCACCACACAAGCACATAAAGATACATAAGTAGGAAAGGTAAGAGACAGGTAACAGATAATCAGATACAGATCAATTTCCATATGCAAAGAGAGACTAAGATAGACTATGAAAGTTAGGAAAAACCAAAAGGAGTAAGTAACGGTCTGTAAAAACTGAGAAAAGTACAGGGAAGATAAAAGGAACAATTATTCACTATTTTGCAGAAACAGACAGGCATCAAACAGGCAGAAGATAAAAGAAAACCAACTGAAGTAACCTAACACATGCAGAATAGTTAAAATGCAGAATTATCCCAGGTGTTACAAATTACCATAGTAACGATAGATTCAAAAAAGTAATTAAAACATGAAAGAAGATCCCAGAAGTCTATGGAACATGAAATTGAAATTACACATACCTCTTGAACGTTCAGTAAGGTGTAACTGAATTCTCAAGTACTGGTAAAAGAACACTTAAATTTTTAAAGAAACTCACTCTGAAATAGAGAACAGTGCTTTCATAATTTAAAAGCAAATGAAAGCAAACAGAAGATACTCCTCAATTCTTAAGACCTTAATTTTTAAATAAAGATAGAGACAAGATTCTGTCTAAAAGTTGTATTTGTACCATAGATGGGTAGATCCACAGTAACAGATGCGTTACATATGCCTGAAATAGATCAATCCTCATACAACACTGACAGTCAGTTAGTTAGAAGTTAGAAAAAATATGTCATACTGTGTATTTTTCATATATAGATAATATAAATAGATTATTTAGTTTTGTGTATTCAGAATGCTTCCACTGTACGAGCAGCTGGAAGTCAGCACATACTTACTGAAACTTTAGCACAACGATGTCAAACCTACAGGCCATAGGCCACGTATGCCTTGCACGAGGCATCTGTGCAGCCTGCAAAACAGATTCGAACTGAACAGGCAACACTTAGCTTTTTCCTTTTCTCAGAAAAACAAAAATCTAGCTTCACTGGTCTCAGAGATAACCTTCAAACATAAATTAATGAATGCAAATTCAAGTTTGTGTCTGAGCATCTGAAAGCCTAAAAGAAACTCACGAGTTCACATTTTCCAGGTCCTTGTTAATCTCATTAGAGTGTCCTCTTATACATCAGGAACAGTCCCTCAGCATCAACATATCACATACAGTATGTTAATGCCAATCACTTCACAGGAAGAATACAAAACAGTCAAAATTCTTAAAGAACAGGAGAAACAGTGAAAACATGGTACAGAAGAAATGTAAAGTAATGCAAAAACTGATATGAAAAAGAATGAGAAATTAAAGCAGAAAGAAGCTCAGTTTATCATTCAGAGACAGTCAGTACGACACTGAGACATAGAAAAGAAATGAAAGTTGACCTTCTAAGTCTAAAAAGTTGTTTGCTCCCACTGCCATCCAACAGATCTATCATTAACATAAAAGAAAGATCTAGTATAAGCTAAAGGCAGCACAGAATCTTGAATTTAGTTATTGTCAATAATAACTAAACTGTCAATTATCAATAAGGAATCCGACCTTTTCCTCTGAACTGTCAGCCACAGGCAGAGAGACACAGTAACGATGGACGAGTTCGCAATACGGCAAAAGCCAGCTCTGAACAGGAAAGCCACTCAAGGAGGACTTGTTAGAGCAGCAGGTGTACACACTCCCTGGATTTTGTTGTCTGCAACAAACCATTCAACAGTTGTAGCACAACTGTTGTCTTCTCTGAAGGGTTATGTGCCATCTGGGAGCACAGCTCTGTCAGCAGAGCGGCAGTAACAGCAGTCATGGGTACGCAGGGAGGTAGGTACTTCACCTGGAACCTCTCATCACAACATCCCCTCTCAAGTGACCTGCCCAGGAGGAATGGAAGTAACTGGCATCCAGGCAGGGAGGAAAAGATACACAATGGACAAGGAAGAGGTCTTCAACTTCAGTCAAGAGTGGGATAATGTGATCAAGTGAAGCAGCCAGACAACAAGCCTTTATCAATACCCGGCAGAAATATGCACACAGACTGATGCTGTTGCAGCAGTGGATTTCCCCTCTTGAAAATTAAGATTTGCATAGTACAGAGTATCAGTAATAATAATCGTTAACGATATTATCACTAACAAAAAAATCAGTAGTCTTAAACACTAGTATGACCTGGAACTTCAAAAAACGCATGACTGTGTTTATTTCAGACACACACACACACCCCCAAAAAAGGGAAGATTTCCAACCCTACTGCTGACAAAAATATTTCAAAATTCAAGGCACATTCACTCATTCATTTACCAAAAAAATCTTTCCAAAGAACCTATAAAGGGTTTCATTAGCACCTGAAGAGCTCTTGTTCAACACCAGAAGAAAGCATGAGAGGGATGACATCTAAGATTGTGCAAACCTCCAAGAAAAATGAAAGACATCCAAAAATAAACACTAACAGCTCCAAGGAAAGAAGAGAAGGAAGGAAAAGAAGGCAGAGACACCCAGTCATTTCAACTGTCCATTTACTGGGGACAACCAGGGACATCCCTGTGCCTGCAACATCAAACTACGGGAGCACGGGCTGCTGGCAGAGATAACCCATCTCCTTAAACGCCAATCTGTATTCCAGTGAACGGAGCTGCATCAGTGACGTTTGCTGTCATCCAAGAGGCACTGACCGAATCCAGTGTCCAGATTCCAAATTCTGTCAGTAACAAAGCTCTTTTACTCGAGTTACTGACAACTTTCCCAATGCCAGCATGCCCGGTTCGGACACAGGCTGCCTGCGAACGCGTGCCTGTACCATGAGTTCCAAGCGGGTAACGAGCTCTGCGGCACTACACAGCGCATCTGACAAGCTTACCAAAAAAGTCTGGAGACTTCAACAAGACAAGCTGAGTTCCTGCCTACCCTGGAGCCCAGAGAGAACACAGCTCTCACGCTGATGCCCGAGCGCTCTCTCGCATACGGGTGCCCCCTCCCGCGAGCTGCAGCCTGCGCCGCGCACACGGCAACACTCGCCCGCAGGCGACAGCAGGTCCCGGCGGTTCGCCCCACGACCGCGGCCGCGCCTTCCCCCGCTCCGCAGCGGCCGCCAAGCGCCGGCACCCGGGCAGGACCGGCGGCGGCCGCGCTCCCCGCCCGCAGCGCTGCGCTCCGCCGGGCCCGCCGCGGCGGGGCTGGGCGGGAGGCTGGCCCGGGCCGGCCGGCCGAGGCGGAGGCTCCCGGGAAGGCGGTGCCGCTCTCAGCCCGTCAAGAAGGCCAGGGTGAAGGGAGCCGAGCGCTCGGCCAGGCCTGGCGGCCCCGGAGCCCCGCCGGGCACCAGCCGCCCGCCGCCGCTTCCCCCGGCACTCCCGCGGCCCGCCGGGGGATCTGCCCGGCCGGTCGCGGGGCCTGCGCTCTCCCCGCCCGCCCCCCTCCAACTTCCCTCCGACGCCCGCGGGCAGGGATCGCGCCCGGCCCGGCGCCTCCTTCCCGCCTCCTCGGCCGCCCGGGCCGAGGGGCCGCTCCCGCCGCCGCTCCGGCACGCCGCCCGTCCGGCGTCAACTCACCCGGGGAAGCTCCGCGTCCCGCTCCCGCCGCCGCCGAGCCCGGCCCCCCGCTACGGCCCCCGGCGGGGCGGGCGGCGGCGCCTGTTGCTCCATCGCGCTCCGGCTCCTCCTCCTCCTCCTCAGGGGGCTGCCGCCGCCCCCCGCCGAGCCGCTCCCGATCCCGCTCCCGCTCCGGCCCACGGCGCCACGTTCCGGGCCCGGCTCTGAGGGAACCGCACTGCCCCCGGCCCCGCCCCGGGGCTGGGCTGCGGTCGGGCCCCGGACGCCCCCCGCCCGACGGCGCCAGGCGCGGCCCTGCGCCGGACGTCCTGCGGCTGAGCGCGGCCTCCCCGCGCCGCCGGCGGCCCCCGGCCGGGGCAGGTCGCTCCCGCCCGGGCGGCCGGCGGCTCTCCGCTGCCGGAGGTCCGGGCACCCGCGGGGCTGAGGGCGAGCCCGGCCTCCCCCCGGGCCACAAACCGAGTGAGGAGCCCGCCGCTGCGGCTGGCTCGCCCTCGGCACTTCCACGCCTCCTCGTCGCGGAGAGCACAGCCACGAAGGCGTTAGACCATCTCCCCAAGGCAGAAGCGGCCTCCGCAACAGCTGCTTCAGGGTAAGTGGGCTCCGCTCCGCACCGCTGCGGGTTTCGGGCAGTGACCCTGGCCGCGAATGGCACCGCTCCTGCCGGGCACCGCTGGGCTCTCCCGCTGCCTTCCCACCACGTTTTTTCAACCAGCATCCACGGAAGCCTTCCCGATGCTGTAGACCCGCGCCTGGTGAAACGAACAGGCAAGCAGGTTATGCTGAAGACTCTCACACTGTGAATAATGCATAATAAATAACTTCTTGTCTAAGTGAAAATTGGATGCCACTTTGCCATAGTGGAATTTAATAACACCTCCCAAACTTATAATTTTTAGCATGAAAGAGTAAGACTCTGAAACTTCAGAAAGCTTTCTGCAATAAAATGATGAATACAGGGCCATCAGCTCAAAGGTTTGACTTCAAATGAGTGAGAGCCAAATTGAGATTTCATTAGAAAGCAGGTCTTAGGACTCAGGGAAAAGATCCAATCAAAGTAGTTTTAAAAAAAAATAGTCTAACAATAGCAGGATGTAAAGAAGACAGAGGAATAAATTATAGCAGTTTTCTATTTCTATCTTAAGACCAATTACAGTTAATTTGCAGAATTATGTGAATTACCTTCTCATCTGTAATGAGCAGGTCTTTCTAAAATCAGTGGTAACCAAATCCCAAAGGTATCGGCTTTTGCAGTACACCAGATCGCAAACGTAGCCCAAACACACCAAGTCCTTTATGATTCTGTTATCTAGCAAATGGCAGCTGAGTATTCCCTGTTACTTCAGATGAGCTACAGTAAGTACCAGAACTCTCTGAGGATGTGCCAATCAATCACACCAGAACAGGAATGTCACTAGAGGACAGACATGCATTTATAGAATCACAGAATCATTTCTTCTGTTTCATCACTCCTGTGTATCTGGAGTGGATTTGAACCAGTGGTATTTTTTTCATCCAGAAGCCTATGGATGTTCCTCCATCCAGTTCATTAAGAAAAATATGAATGTACAGGAATTGCCATTTTATCATTAACAATGGTTAATATCAAATATCTCAAAACACACAAGATCACTGCCATAGGCACATATGGGAAAGCCCAATTCATGAATGTCTTATCTTAATTCCGACTTGACATTGGTTTATTTCATAACACAGTAGGCTTTATTCTTTCCAAAGCAATTTACAGTATAAATGCCTTTAACCAGAAGATGCGTGTTACTAACAAAGTTACTAAATTGCTCCCTCTTAGTCAACAATGAAATTACTGTCCTTTAGTAAGAGGCACACAGTCCAAAGTTTTCACTTAACAGACAAGCAAATTAAAAGTTGTTTCTCTCAGTTCAATTTCTAGTTCTTCTCTGGCAGGAACTTACACATCTTCCTCACATCATTTGTTATCATGTTTCCTCTTGCTCAGTCCATCCTAAAGGAAATAATCACAGTGTGTGCTTTTCAAGAGGAGACCAGTTACAAACCACGTGCAGATGATAGGCTTTCAAAGCAAGAGTTATCAGCCACTCCACAGATCACAACACTGCTGAGCCTGCCAGCCCAGTTTTTAGCTTTACTGGAAGTCCAGAGTGCCTCGAGCTCCATCAGTAGTTGTACCTCAAAACTGAATATTGTAAAAGTCCTCAGAAGTCTGTGAGCAGCATTTTGTGTCTACCATTTTACTATGTCTCGAGCAAAAGCACAGCAAACTTAGTATTCCTTTTTCATCTGTGAGGACTAAGCATTATTTCCATGCCTAACCTAGAAACTGGAACTGAAAAAGAGCGCAGGTGGTAATGAAGCTAGCCTAAGAATTTTTCATAACTTAAATTTGTGAGTTCTTCTGATACTCGCCTTGAGTCAGACAGCTGGATGAAATGGAACATGACTATTTGTGTAGATTCTCATACATACACAGCAGTCACTTCAGTCTTACAAAGTTATTTTTATTTAGCAATTGCATCTTTGACAGTTATTCCATTATTAAGAATTTTCTTAAATAAAATTCTGTTTTCGATTTTTTTAAAAAAAGCTGTAATTAACAAAAGTAACTTTTTTTTTTTCACCTAATATTCTGAAATGATGTGGAAGGAACAACACGCTTAGAAGAGCCAGATTCTTCCTCATTTTCATGGAGACGCTTTCTTGTGGTTGGCTAAAAGAAAGATGCAGCAGGACAGTTACATGAAATCAGGTAAGACCAAGCCTAACTGCTTTGCTTGCTACAGAATTACAGATGTCAGATAAAGCTCCTTTCTGTGACCAAAAAAGCTGCCTGACTAACAGATGTTTCTCTACCAAGATCTATCTAATTATACTTGATCCTTCTCACGTAAGACACTGCCTCCAGCTTTATCGCCCGCTACTGTTTAAAGTTCTCCTAATTGGCATCTGGTAGTTAATGTCACAATACCATTCTAAACTTTCACTAACGTTAGAATTTTTCCTTGAATACTAAACATTTGTGACTTGAATCCATCAAAACATGTATGTTTAACAATTTGATTTTAAATACATGACTAATCCTTTAAAGCCCAGGAGACTATTTCTGTACGTTTAAACAAAGCGTCTTGCCAAAGCACAGAAGTCCATTGCTTGTGTTCGGAAAGCAGAGGTAATGAGCAGACTGTTACATACAGCCAAAATGCACATTTCTTTATGTTCTCTAAATTAATGTATTTTCTTATTATGGATAGCTTCAAAATCTAGTTTCTGTATGCATCAAGTATTAATCTTCAAATAATCTGTTACACATACCATTTTTGATGTTTGCGGTGGATTCATATTGGCACGTGTTTGAGCAAGTAGTTGTTGAAAGGTACTCTTCATATCCTCATCCTGTGGAAAAAAAAACAGTAACTCTAAGTAGTATATGGAATATTAAGGGCAAAGTCTACATTTTGGCTAATGAAATGCATCAGCAATTAAAGAATGAATGAATAAGGGAGAAAAGGATGTTCCCGTACTTCTCCCCAAATAAACATGTTCCTAATATGGCTTCACCAAGGGCAAGTCTTGCCTAATCAACCTAGTGGCATTCTCTGATGGAGCAACTGCATCAGTGGACAAGGGGAGAGCTACCGATGTTGTCTATCTGGACTTCTGTAAAGCCTTTGACACGGTCCCCCACAACATCCTTCTTCCCAAATTGGAGAGAAGCCGATGTGATAGATGGACTATTTGATGGATAAGGAATTGGCTCCACGGTTGCATCCAGAGGGTAGTGGTCAACAGCTCAACGTTGGATGGAGATCAGTGATGAGTCACATCCCTCAGGGGTCTGTATTGGGACCAGTACTGTTTACTATCTTCATCAACAACATAGGCAGTGAGATCAACTGCACTCCAAGCAAGTTTGCAAATGACACCAAGCTGAGTAGTGCGGTTGACATGCCTGAGGGACGAGATGCCATTCAGAGGGAATTGGACAAGCTCGACAAGTGGGCTCACTCATGAGGTTCAACAATGCTGACAGCAAGGTCCTGCACCTGGGTCGGGACACCCCTGATATCAATACAGGCTGGAGGATGAAGGGATTGAGCACAGGCCTGCAGAGGAGGACTTGGGGGTACTGATGGATGAAAAACCGGGTGTGACCCAGCAATGTGCACTGGCAGCCCAGAAAGCCACGCATATCCTGGGCTGCATCCAAAGAAGCGTGGCCAGCAGGTCAAGGGAGGTGATTCTGCCCCTCTACTCTGCTCTGATGAGACCCTACCTAGACAAGGGGTAACAGTTTTAAACTAAAAGAGGATAGATTCAGACTAGATAAGGAAGACTTTTTTTACCATGAGGTTAGTAAAACACTGCAACAAGTCGCCCAGAGAAGTGGTAGATGCTGTCTCCCTGGAAGTGTTCAAGGTCAGGTTGGACAGTGCTCTGAGCAATCTGATCCGTTTGAAGATGACCCTGCTCATCTAGTCCAACCCACCCTGCAATGATCTTCAAAGGTCCCTTCCAACACAAACCGTTCTATGATGCTGATATGCCCCAGAATATATGTGGCATATATTCTGGGGCATATGTAGAATTTTGAGCTCAAAATATGTAGAATTTTGAGCAAGTGGTTTAGGTACAGTGCTGGTAAGAAAAAATAGTTCTATTTCATCCTACAAAGAAACAGTTTCCCCTCAATAACTACTTCGCTAATACCAGTCAAGCTAAAACTGAACTTGCAGTATCATTCAACAAAGTATAACACCACTGA